>NC_060073.1:88793268-89393581 GCF_922984935.1 Meles meles | reverse complement strand
TTTTATCCATTTTGAGTTTATCTTTGTGTACGGTGTAAGAGAATGGTCGAGTTTCATTTTTCTACATATCGCTGTCCAGTTTTCCCAGCACCATTTATTGAAGAGACTGTCTTTTTTCCATTGAATATTTTTTCCTGTTTTGTCGAAGATTATTTGACCATAGAGTTGAGGGTCTATATCTGGGCTCTCCACTCTGTTCTACTGGTCTATGTGTCTCTTTTTCTGCCAGTACCACACTGTCTTGGTGATCACAGCTTTGTAGTAAAGATTGAAATCGGGTAACGTGATGCCGCCAGTTTTGTTTTTGTTTTTCAACATTTCCTTAGCAATTCGGGGTCTCTTCTGGCTCCATACAAATTTTAGGATTATTTGCTCCAGCTCTTTGAAAAATATCGGTGGAATTTTGATCGGAATGGCATTAAAAGTATAGATTGCTCTAGGCAGTATAGACATTTTAACAATGTTTATTCTTCCAATCCAAGAGCATGGAACAGTCTTCCATCTTTTTGTGTCTTCTTCAATTTCTTTCATGAGTGTTCTGTACTTCCTCGAGTATAGGTCCTTTACCTCTTTGGTTAGGTTTATTCCCAGGTATCTTAGGGTTCTTGGTGCTATAGTAAATGGAATCGATTCTCTAATTTCCCTTTCTGTATTTTCATTGTTGGTGTATAAAAAAGCCACTGATTTCTGTACATTGACTTTGTATCCTGCCACGTTACTGAATTGCTGTATGAGTTCTAGTAGTTTGGGCGTGGAGTCTTTGGGGTTTTCCATATAAAGAATCATGTGATCTGCGAAGAGAGAGAGTTTGACTTCTTCCTTGCCAATTTGGATAACTTTTATTTCTCTTTGTTGTCTGATTGCCGTTGCTAGAACTTCTAATACTATGTTGAACAAGAGTGGTGAGAGTGGGCATCCTTGTCGTGTTCCTGATCTCAACGGGAAGGCTGCAAGCTTTTTCCCATGGAGGATGATATTTGCTGTGGGTCTTTCATAGATAGATTTTATGAAGTTCAGGAATGTTCCCTCTATCCCTATACTTTGAAGCGTTTTCATCAGGAACGGATGCTGGATTTTGTCAAATGCTTTTTCTGCATCAATTGAGAGGACCATGTGGTTCTTCTCTCTTCTCTTATTGATTTGTTCTATCACATTGATTGATTTGCGAATGTTGAACCAACCTTGCAACCCAGGGATGAATCCCACCTGGTCATGGTGGATAATCTTTTTAATGTGCTGCTGGATCCTGTTTGCTAGGATCTTGTTGAGAATCTTTGCATCCATATTCATCAGTGATATTGGTCTGAAATTCTCCTTTTTGGTAGGGTCTTTGCCTGGTTTGGGGATCAGGGTAATGCTGGCTTCATAAAAAGAGTCTGGAAGTTTTCCTTCTGCTTCAATTTTTTGGAACAGCTTCAGGAGAATTGGTGTTATTTCTTCTTTGAAAGTTTGGTAGAATTCCCCAGGGAATCCGTCAGGTCCTGGGCTCTTGTTTTTTGGGAGGTTTTTGATCACTGCTTCAATCTCATTACTAGATATCGGTCTATTCAGGTTGTCAATTTCTTCCTGGTTCAATTTTGGGAGTTTGTAGCTTTCCAGGAATGCATCCATTTCATCTAGGTTGCTTAGCTTATTGGCATATAACTGTTGGTAATAATTTCTGATGATTGTTTCTATTTCCTTGGTGTTAGTTGTGATCTCTCCCTTTTCATTCATAATTTTATTAATTTGGGCTTTCTCTCTTTTCTTTTGGATTAGTGTGGCCAATGGTTTATCGATCTTATTAATTCTTTCAAAAAACCAGCTTCTAGTTTCATTGATACGTTCTACTGTATCTCTTGTTTCTACCTCATTGATCTCTGCTCTAATCTTGATTATTTCCCTTCTTGCATGTGGAGTTGGTTTGATTTGTTGTTGATTCTCCAGTTCTTTAAGGTGTAGAGACAGCTGGTGTTTTCTGGATTTTTCAATGTTTTTGAGGGAGGCTTGGATGGCTATGTATTTCCCCCTTAGAACTGCCTTTGCTGTATCCCATAGGTTTTGGACCGAGGTGTCTTCATTCTCATTGGTTTCCATGAATTGTTTAAGTTCATCTTTGATCTCCTGGTTGATCCAAGCATTCTTAAGCAAGGTGGTCTTTAGCTTCCAGGTGTTTGAGTTCCTTCTGAACGTTTCCTTGTGATTGAGTTCCAGTTTCAAAGCATTGTGATCGGAGAATATGCAGGGAATAATGTCAGTCTTTCGGTATTGGTTGAGTCCTGCTTTGTGACCCAGTATGTGGTCTATTCTGGAGAAGGTTCCATGTGCACTTGAGAAGAATGAGTATTCTGTTGTTTTAGGGTGGAATGTTCTATATACTTCGATGAGGTCCATCTGGTCCAATGTTTCATTCAATGCTCTTATTTTTTTATTAATTTTCTGCCTCGATGATCTGTCTATTTCTGAGAGAGGCGTATTAAGATCTCCTACTATTATTGTATTCATATCAATATGACTCTTTATCTTGATTAATAGTTTTCTTATGTAATTGGGTACTCCCATATTGGGGGCATAGATATTCACAATTGTTAGATCGTCTTGTCAGATAGTCCCTTTAAGAATTATGTAGTGTCCTTCTGTATCTTTGACTACAGTCTTTAGTTTAAAATCTAATTTATCTGATATGAGAATTGCTACTCCGGCTTTCTTTTGAGGCCCATTGGCATGAAAGATGCTTCTCCATCCCTTCACTTTCAGTCTAGGTGTATCCTTAGGTTCAAAATGGGTCTCTTGTAGACAACATATGGATGGGTCCTGTCCTTTTATCCAATCTGCAACCCTGTGTCATTTTATGGGCGCATTTAGGCCATTCACATTGAGAGTGATTATTGAGAGATAGGTTTTTATTGACATCGTGTTGCCTTTGAAGTCTTTCTGTCTGTAGATTGTTTCTATATTTCTGTTCAATGATATTCTTAGGATTTTTTCTCTTTTATAGGACCCCCCCTTAATATTTCCTGCAGTGTCGGCTTGGTGGTTGCATAGTCTTTTAAGCCTTGCCGGTCTTGGAAACTCTTTATCTCTCCATCCATTTTAAATGTCAGTCTTGCTGGATAGAGTATTCTTGGTTGCATGTTCTTCTCATTTAGTACTCTGAATATATTTTGCCAGCCCTTCCTGGCTTGCCAGGTCTCTGTGGAAAGGTCTGACGTTATTCTAATGGGCTTTCCTCTGTATGTAAGAAGCTTCTTTGTCCTAGCTGCTTTTAAGAGGGTCTCTCTTAAAACATAATTCCCCATTTTAACGATAAGGTGCCGTGAGGACTTTCGAGAATCTAAAATCTTGGGAGGAAATCTTTCTGCCTCTAGTACATGAACGTTGTTTCCATTCGTGAGATTGGGAAAATTTTCATAGACAACTTCTTCCACTATATCTTCTAGACTTCTTTCTTTTTCTTCCCCTTCAGGGATTCCAATAATTCTGACGTTGGAACGTTTCATGGCATCGTTTATTTCCCTGATTCTGTTTTCGTGGCTTCTGAGCTGTTTGTTCCACGCTTCCTCCTGACCCTTTCTCTCTATCTGTTTGTCCTCCAGATCACTAATTCTATCTTCTGTCTCAGTTACCCTAGCTTTTAGAGAATTTAGATTAGATTGGAACTCATTGAGACCATTTTGAACATCATCCCTGGTGGCTTTCAGTTCTGCCCTAATCAATTCTGTTTGGTCATCCATGGCTTTCTCCAACCTAGCTATTGCCTGGATAATTGTTAGTCTGAATTCCTTTTCTGACATATTGTCTATGTCGATAGCCATTAGCTCTGTTGCAGAAGGCCCATCCTCTGTATTTTTCTTCTGTTGGGTATTCCTCCTCCTAGTCATTTTGGTAAGAGATGACTAAACAGATGCAGCTGGACTTATCGATTGTGGTGCAGTCAATGTTCTCCCTGGAACGCTTCTGTGCAATCAGGATTCCCCACCCAAATGAGAGAAAAAAGAAAAGAAAAAGAAATAGAGAAGAAGAAAGAAAAAAAAGGGGGAAAGGAAAGAGGGAAAAAAAGGAAAAAAAAAAGGAAAAAAAAAGGGGAAAAAAAGGAGAGAGAGAGATAGGAAAAAAAGGGAAGATAAAAGAGAAGGCTCAGCCCAAATGGGCCACAAGGTAAGATTTGTGGAGTATACAAACAAAAACAGACAGACAAAAAGAGTGATAAAAGTATATGACAAGAGAAAAACGTATGTATATATAAGCAAAAAAAAGGGAAGAACCTCATCAGAAAGAACCCCAAGTATAAGGTTTATATATTATTAGGACAAACACAAATTCACAGAAACACTGACAGAAGGAAAAATTGGGAGAATGGTTATAGATTCTCAGTGTGGGTGAGGAAGGTTATTTTGATTCTTCCTGAAGGTATCTTGATGTTTTTGTTAAGGTACTCAACTTTCCTAAGTTACAGCGGGATTAGAAACTGGTTTGCCTATAGGGGTAGCATTGATTGGGGAAAGGGGATTAACTTGAAGTTTAACTCTATATGTATAGTAGAAAATAAAAATTAAAAAAGAATAAACTAGACTAAACTAAGTTAAAATTAAAAAGAATTAAAAAAATAGAAAAACAAAAGAAAAACACGGGTATATGTATCAAAAAGTTCAGGTTAGAAGGTTATTAAAGAATTTGATGTACTGGACATTTCAGTGTGATGGTAAATAGGTTAAAAAATTATAAAAAGTATAAAAAATAGGTTAAAAAATTTAAAAAGAACCAGAATATTGGTAAAGAGTTAAAAATAAAAGTTGTATTTATGAAGTAGTGGTGATTGTTCTCTTGTAGTCTTTTTTTTTTTTTTTTTTTCTTCCTTCCTGGTTGGTTTTCTGGGGGAGGGGCCTGCCACGTGGGTTTTCAGACAATGATGTTCCCTGAGTTAGGTCCTCCCGTTCCCCTCAAGGGGGTGAGCTCTTTTTTTTTCAGGAAACTGTTTTTTTTCAGCCTTTTGTTCTCTGGGGGTTTTTATGTTCTTTCATCTGCTTTCTCTTGCCTTGACAGCTTTTGATGGTTTTTGGAGGTTTAGAGGAGAGCAAACAGCACCCCAACCTCCCTCTCAGAGAGAAGCCTCAGACTGTTTTGCAAAAGCTGCTGGCAGAGTTGGTTCTGAGTCACTGTCCCTGGGGATGCAGGAGCTCCTCGTTGTACCCAAAACCAGGGCAGCGGTGGCTGTTTAGGCAGCTCCAGACCGCCAGAGAGGTTCCGAGCAGAGATCTCGCACTGAGATTTTCCCGCTGTCCCGGGCTGGGAATGTCTGGTTTTACGGCTGCCAGAGCTCCAGGCTAGCGCCTATGAGCACCTTTCTCAAGGGAGGGTGTGGGACGCGCGTGTTTCAGGATTGCCGTCTGGCCAGGCTCCCAGCCCCTCACGGGAGCCCGACCCCACTCGTTCTCGGGCGCGCTGGCATTCAGGTGGACTGGCCGCTCAGGGACCTGATTTCTCCGCCGCACTCTCTCTGGCTCCGCACCAGGGGGGGCTGTCCTGGGTCCGGGGACTTAGGTCCCTGACCCTAACCACCCAGGTTCCCACTATTACCCCCCCGCGATCCTTTGCTCTTTGTTTTTTGAGTGCTTTCAACCAGACTCCAAGTTAATGCTGGTCCCCAGACGCAGAACACTCTCGTGTTGGGGTGTTACTTTCCGATCGGTCACCTCTGGTGGCTCCCTCCCCCTTTTGTTTATCTTCCGATATCAGTCGGACGTTCCCAGTCTGCTTTACCTGCCACTGGCGTCTTCTGCTCCTGTAGAGTTCCAGACGTGTATAATTCTGATCTCAGGCTGATTTCATGGGTGGTCGGAGTTCTTTGGTAGGTAATCAGCTCACTTTAGGGTACAGGTTGAAATGGTGCCTCCTCCTACTTCCACGCCTTCTTGACTCCCCCCTATGTGTCTGTTTTTGTGCCAGTACCATGTTGTCTTGATGATGACGGCTTTGTAATAGAGCTTGAAGTCCGGAATTGTGATGCCACCAACTTTGGCTTTCTTTTTCAATATTTCTTTGGCTATTCGAGGTCTTTTCTGGTTCCATATAAATTTGAGGATTATTTGTTCCATTTCTTTGTGAAAAAAATGGATGGTATTTTGATAGGGATTGCTTTAAATTGTAGATTGCTTTAGGTAGCATGGACATTTTCACAGTATTTATTCTTCCAATCCAGGATCATAGAACATTTCTCCATTTCTTTGTGTCTTCCTCAATTTCTTTCATGAGTACTTTATAATTTTCTGTGTATAGATTCTTAGCCTCTTTGGTTAGGTTTATTCCTAGGTATCTTATAGTTTTGGGTACAATTGTAAATGGGATTGACTCCTTAATTTCTCTTTCTTCTGTCTTGTTGTTGGTGTACAGAAATGCAACTGATTTCTGTGCATTGATTTTATATCCTGACACTTTACTGAATTCCTGTACAAGTTCTAGCAGTTTTGGAGTGGAGTCTTTTGGGTTTTCCACATATAGTATCATATCATCTGCGAAGAGTGATAGTTTGACTTCTTCTTTACCAATTTGGATGCCTTTAATTTCTTTTTGTTGTCTGATTGCTGAGGCTAGGACTTCTAGTACTATGTTGAATAGCAGTGGTGATAATGGACATCCCTGCCGTGTTCCTGACCTTAATGGAAAAGCTTTCAGTTTTTCTCCATTGAGAATGATATTTGCGGTGGGTTTTTCATAGATGGCTTTGATAATATTGAAGTATGTGCCCTCTATCCCTACACTTTGAAGAGTTTTGATCAGGAAGGGATGCTTTACTTTGTCAAATGCTTTTTCAGCATCTATTGAGAGTATCATACGGTTCTTGTTCTTTCTTTTATTAATGTGTTGTATCACATTGACTGATTTGCGGATGTTGAACCAACCCTGCAGCCCTGGAATAAATCCCACTTGATCGTGGTGAATAATCCTTTTAATGTACTGTTGAATCCTATTGGCTAGTATTTTGGCGAGAATTTTTGGGTCTGTGTTCATCAAGGATATTGGTTTGTAGTTCTCTTTTTTGGTGGGATCCTTGTCTGGTTTTGGGATCAAGGTGATGCTGGCCTCATAAAATGAGTTTGGAAGTTTTCCTTCCGTTTCTATTTTTTGGAACAGTTTCAGGAGAATAAGAATTAGTTCTTCTTTAAATGTTTGGTAGAATTCCCCTGGGAAGCTGTATGGCCCTGGGCTTTTGTTTGTTTGGAGATTTTTGATGACTGTTTCAATCTCCTTACTGGTTATGGGCCTGTTCAGGTTTTCTATTTCTTCCTGGTTCAGTTGTGGTAGTTTATATGTCTCTAGGAATGCATCCATTTCTTCCAGATTGTCCAATTTGTTGGCGTAGAGTTGCTCATAGTATGTTCTTATAATTGTCTATTTCTTTGGTGTTGTGATCTCTCCTCTTTCATTCATGATTTTATTGATTTGGGTCCTTTCTCTTTTCTTTTTGATGAGTCTGGCCAGGGGTTTATCAATCCTATTGATTCTTTCAAAGAACCAGCTCCTAGTTTCATTGATTTTTTCTATTGTTTTTTTGGTTTCTATTTCATTGATTTCTGCTCTGATCTTTATGATTTCTCTTCTCCTGCTGGGTTTAGGGTTTCTTTCTTGTTCTTTCTCCAGCTCCTTTACGTGTAGGGTTAGGTTGTGTACTTGAGACCTTTCTTGTTTCTTGAGAAAGGCTTGTACCGCTATATATTTTCCTCTCAGGACTGCCTTTGCTGTGTCCCATAGATTTTGAACTGTTGTGTTTTCATTATCATTTGTTTCCATGAATTTTTTCAGTTCTTCTTTAATTTCCTGGTTGACCCATTCATTCTTTAGAAGGATGCTGTTTTGTCTCCATGTATTTGGGTTCTTTCCAGCTTTCCTCTTGTGATTGAGTTCTAGCTTCAGAGCATTGTGGTCTGAAAATATGCAGGGAATGATCCTAATCTTTTTATACCGGTTGAGACCTGATTTGTGACCCAGGATGTGATCTATTCTGGAGAAGGTTCCATGTGCACTAGAGAAGAATGTGTATTGTGTTGCTTTGGGATGAAAAGTTCCAAATATATCTGTGATGTCCATCTGGTCCAGTGTGTCATTTAAGGCCTTTATTTCCTTGTTGATCTTTTGCGTGGATGATCTGTCCATTTCAGTGAGGGGAGTGTTAAAGTCCCCTACTATTATTGTATTATTATTGATGTGTTTCTTTGATTTTGTTATTAATTGGTTGATATAGTTGGCTGCTCCCACGTTAGGGGCATAGATATTTATAATTGTTAGATCTTCTTGTTGGACAGACCTTTGAGTAATGTATAGTGTCCTTCCTCATCTCTTATTATAGTCTTTGGCTTAAAATCTAATTGGTCTGATAGAAGGATTGCCACCCCAGCTTTCTTCTGATGCCCATTAGCATGCTAAATTGTTTTCCACCCCCTCACTTTAAATCTGGAGGTGTCTTTGCGTCTAAAATGAGTTTCTTGTAGGCAACAAACTGATGGGTTTTTTTTTTTTTTAATCCATTCTGATACCCTGTGTCTTTTGATTGAGGCATTTAGCCCATTAACATTCAGGGTAACTATTGAGAGATATGAATTTAGTGCCATTATTAGCCTGTAAGGTGACTGTTACTGTATATTGTCTCTGTACCTTTCTGATCTACTACTTTTAGGCTCTCTCTTTGCTTAGAGGACCCCTTTCAAGATTTCCTGGAGAGCTGGTTTGGTGTTTGCAAATTCTTTCAGTTTTTGTTTGTCCTGGAAGCTTTTGATCTCTCCTTCTATTTTCAATGATAGCCTAGCTGGATAGAGTATTCTTGGCTGCATGTTTTTCTCGTTTAGTGCTCTGAAAATATCATGCCAGCTCTTCCTGGCCTGCCAGGTCTCTGTGGATAAGTCTGCTGCCAATCTAATATTTTTACCATTGTATGTTACAGATTTCTTTTCTCCGGCTTCTTTCAGGATTTTCTCTTTGTCACTAAGACTTGTAAATTTTACTATTAGGTGACAGGGTGTGGACCTATTCTTGTTGACTTTGAGGGGGGTGCTCTGCACCTCCTGGATTTTGATGCTTGTTCCCTTTGCCATATTAGGGAAATTCTCTCCAATAATTCTCTCCAATAGACCTTCTGCTCCCTTCTTTGTTTCTTCTTCTTCTGGAATCCCAATTATTCTAATGTTGTTTCGTCTTATGGTGTCACTTATCTCTCGAATTCTCCCCTCATGGTCCAGTAGCTGTTTGTCCCTCTTTTGCTCGGCTTCCTTATTCTCTGTCATTTGGTATTCTATATCACTAATTCTTTCTTCTGCCTCATTGATCCTAGCAGTGAGAGCCTCCATTTTTGATTGCACCTCATTAATAGCTTTTTTGATTTCAACTTGTTTAGATTTTAGTTCTTTAATTTCTCCAGAAAGGTCTTTAATATCTCCAGAGAGTGTTTCTCTAATATCTTCCATGCCTTTTTTGAGCCCGGCTAGAATGTTCAGAATCGTCATTCTGAACTCTTGATCTGACATATTACCAATGTCTGTGTTGATTAGGTCCCTAGCCTTCGGTACTGGCTCTTGTTCTTTTGTTTGTGGTGATTTTTTCCGCCTTGTCATTTTGTCCAGATAAGAGGATATGAAGGAGCAAATAAAATACTAAAAGGGTGGCAAAGACCCCAGAAAAATGCGCTGTAACCAAATGAGTAGAGACCCCAAATTGTGGGGGGGAGAAAGGGGATAAAAAGAGGTTCAGAAAAAAAAAAAAGAAAAAATTTAAAAAATAAAACAAAGAAAAAATATAAAAAAGAAAGAAAAAATATATATATTTAGATAAACTAGTCAAAAAACGTTAAAAAAGAAAAGGATAAAAGTTTCAAAAAATTTAGCAGAAGAAGAAAAAAGAAAAAAAATTGAAAAAAAAAGAAAAAAAATTGAAGTAGCCGCAAGACTAAAGAATCATGGGGAGAAAGCCATGAGTTCTGTGCTTTGCTTTCTCGTCCTCTGGAATTGCGCTGCTTTCTTAGGAGTTGAACCTACTTTCCTTGATAGATAAACTTCGTCCTGGCTGGATATTTTGTTGATCTTTTGGGGGAGGGGCCTGTTGTAGTGACTCTCAAGTGTTTTGCCCGAGGCAGGATTGCACTGCCCTTACCGACGGCCGGACTAAGTAATCGGCTCGGGTTCGCTTTTGGGAGCTTCTGTTCCCTGAACGCTTTTCGTAGAGTTCCGGAGGATGGGAATGAAAATGGCGGCCTCCTTGTCTCTGGCCTGGAGGAGCTGAGAGCCTGGGGCCCCACTCCTCAGTGCGCCCCCAGAGGACAGCACCCAATCACTCCCGTATCCCCAGCCTCTAGCCATGCTCTGAGCTCACCCATCCCGTGACCAGTTCAAGGTAACCCCAAGCTGAGAGTTCAGTCCTCTGCTCTGTCTCTGCAGCCGGCTTCTCCATTCTAATACCTGCTAGCTCTCCGACACTCCGACACCCCCGGTTCTTCTGTGACCCTGCGGGACCTGCAGCCACGCTGACCCCGCGTGGGCTTCACCCTGGGTTAGCCTCTGGAGCAATGTCCCTCAGTGGAACAGACTTTTAAAAGTCCTGATTTTGTGCTCCGTTCCTCCGCCGCTTGCCGGGAGCCGGCCCCTCCCCCGGCGGTCTATCTTCCCGTCGTTTTAGATTCACTTCTCCGCCAGTCCTACCTTTCAGAAAGTGGTTGATTTTCTGTTTCTAGAGTTGCTGTTCTTCTTCTCTTCGATCTCCCGTTGGATTTGTAGGTGTTTGCAATGTTTAGATAAGCTATCGAGCTGATCTCCTGCTACCTGATATAGTCTCAGCCTGCTACTTCTCTGCCATCTTGACTCCTCCCCCTGAGATAATCATTTTTTAAATGAAGTATAAGTAATACACAATATTATATTAGTTTGAGGTATACAACATATTCATTTGACAATTTTGTACATTACTTAATACTCACCATGAGAAGTGTAGTCACCATCTGTCACCATACAACATTACTATAATGTTACTGACTCTATTCTCTATGGGGTACTATTCATCTCTTTAACTTATTTATTTTATAACTGAAAATTTGTTCCTCTTAATCTTCTTTATTTATTTCACACATTCCCCCCACAACTTTCTGGCAATCACCAGTTCATTCTCTGTATTTAAGAGTTTGTATTTAAAGATTTTATTTATTTATGTAACAAAGAGAGAGAGAGAGAGAGAGAGCAAAAGAGCAGAGCAGCAGGAGGTATGGCAGAGGGAGAGGGGAGAATCAGGCTCCCCACAGAGCAGGGAGCTTGACATTAAGCTGGATCCCAGGACCCTGAGATCATGACCTGAGCCAAAGTCAGTTTTTTTATTTAATTTTATTTTTTCAGTGTTCCAAGATTCATGGTTTATGCAACATACCCAGGGCTCAATGCAATATGTGTCCTCTTTAATATCCACCACAGGCTCACTTCTTACTCCTCCAAAACCCTCATTTTGTTTCTCAGAATCCACAGTCTCTCATGGTTCATCTCCCCTCCAATTTACCCCACTTCACTTTTCCTTTCTTTCTCTTAATGGGCAGAACACATGAACAGACACTTCTCCAAAGAAGACATACAAATGGCTAACAAAGTCAAATTCTTAACTGACTGAGCCACCCAGGTGCCACAAGAGTTTGTCTTTAAAAAAATAAAATCCATATCTCTCAATAGTTACCCTGAATGTTAATGGGCTAAATGCCCCAATCAAAAGACACAGGGTATCAGAATGGATAAAAAAACAAAACCCATCAATATGTTGCCTACAAAAAACTCATTTTAGATGCGAAGACACCTCCAGATTTAAAGTGAGGGGGTGGAAAACAATTTACCATGCTAATGGGCATCAGAAGAAAGCTGGGGTGGCAATCCTTATATCAGATCAATTCGATTTTAAGCCAAAGACTATAATAAGAGATGAGGAAGGACACTATACATTACTCAAAGGTCTGTCCAACAAGAAGATCTAATAATTATAAATATCTATGCACCTAATGTGGGAGCAGCCAACTATATCAACCAATTAATAACAAAATCAAAGAAACACATCAATAATAATACAATAATAGTAGGGGACTTTAACACTCCCCTCACTGAAATGGACAGATCATCCAAGCCAAAGATCAACAAGGAAATAAAGGCCTTAAATGACACACTGGACCAGATGGACATCACAGATATATTCAGAACATTTCATCCCAAAGCAACAGAATACACATTCTTCTCTAGTGCACATGGAACATTCTCCAGAATAGATCACATCCTGGGTCACAAATCAGGTCTCAACTGGTATCAAAGGTTTGGGATCATTCCCTGCATAGTTTCAGACCACAACGCTCTGAAGCTAGAACTCAATCACAAGAGGAGGGCTGGAAAGAACCCAAATACATGAAGACAAAACAGCATCCTTCTAAAGAATGAATGAGTCAACCAGGAAATTAAAGAAGAATTAAAAAATTCATGGAAACAAATGATAATGAAAACACAATGGTTCAAAATCTGTGGGACACAGCAAAGGTAGTCCTGAGAGGAAAATATATAGCAGTACAAGCCTTTCTCAAGAAACAAGAAAGGTCTCAAGTACACAACCTAACCCTACACGTAAAGGAGCTGGAGAAAGAACAAGAAAGAAACCCTAAACCCAGCAGGAGAAGAGAAATCATAAAGATCAGTGCAGAAATCAATGAAATAGAAATCAAAAAAACAAAAGGACAAATCAACGAAACTAGGAGCTGGTTCTTTTAAAGAATCAATAGGATTGATAAACCCCTGGCCAGACTCATCAAAAAGAAAAGAGAAAGGACCCAAATCAATAAAATCATGAATGAAAGAGGAGAGATCACAACTAACACCAAAGAAATACAGACAATTATAAGAACATACTATGAGCAACTCTACACCAACAAATTTGACAATCTGGAAGAAATGGATGCATTCCTAGAGACATATAAACTACCACAACTGAACCAGGAAGTATTAGAAAACCTGAACAGGTCCATAACCAGTAAGGAGATTGAAACAGCCATCAAAAATCTACAAAGAAACAAAAGCCCAGGGACAGATGGCTTCCCAGGGGAATTCTACCAAACATTTAAAGAAGAACTAATTCCTATTCCCCTGAAACTGTTCCAAAAAATAGAAATGGAAGGAAAACTTCCAAACTCATTTTATGAGGCCAGCATCACCCTGATCCCAAAACCAGACAAGTATCGCACCAAAAAAGAGAACTACAGACCAATATCCTTGATGAACACAGACGCAAAAATTCTCACCAAAATACTAGCCAATAGGATTCAACAGTACATTAAAAAGATTATTCCCCACGATCAAGTGGGATTTATTCCAGGACTGCAAGGTTGGTTCAACATCTGCAAATCAATCAATGTGATACAACACATTAATAAAAGAAAGAACAAGAACCGTATGATACTCTCAATAGATGCTGAAAAAGCATTTGACAAAGTACACCATCCCTTCCTGATCAAAACGCTTCAAAGTGTAGGGATAGAGGGCACATACGTCAATATCATCAAAGCCATCTATGAAAACCCCACCGCAAATATCATCCTCAATGGAGAAAAACTGAAAGCTTTTCCGTTAAGGTCAGGAACACGGCAGGGATGTCCATTATCACCACTGCTATTCAACATAGTACTAGAAGTCCTAGCCTCAGCAATCAGACAACAAAAAGAAATTAAAGGCATCCAAATTGGTAAAGAAGAAGTCAAACTATCACTCTTCGCAGATGATATGATACTATATGTGGAAAACCCAAAAGACTCCACTCCAAAACTGCTAGAACTTGTACAGGAATTCAGCAAAGTGTCAGAATATAAAATCAATGCACAGAAATCAGTTGCATTTCTCTACACCAACAAGACAGAAGAAAGAGAAATTAAGGAGTCAATCCCATTTACAATTGTACCCAAAACTATAAGATACCTAGGAATAAACCTAACCAAAGAGGCTAAGAATCTATACTCAGAGAACTCTAAAGTACTCATGAAGGAAATTGAGGAAGACACAAAGAAATGGAAAAATGTTCCATGCTCCTGGATTGGAAGAATAAATATTGCGAAAATGTCTATGCTACCTAAAGCAATCTACACATTTAATGCAATCCCTATCAAAATACCATCCATTTTTTTCACAAAGAAATGGAACAAATAATCCTAAAATTTATATGGAACCAGAAAAGACCTCGAATAGCCAAAGAAATATTGAAAAAGAAAGCCAAAGTTGGTGGCATCACAATTCCGGACTTCAAGCTCTATTACAAAGCCGTCATCATCAAGACAACATGGTACTGGCACAAAAACAGACACATAGATCAATGGAACAGAATAGAGAGCCCAGAAATCGACCCTCAACTCTGTGGTCAACTAATCTTCGACAAAGCAGGAAAGAATGTCCAATGGAAAAAAGACAGCCTCTTCAATAAATGGTGCTGGGAAAATTGGGCAGCCACATGCAGAAAAATGAAATTGGACCACTTCCTTACACCACACACAAAAATAGACTCCAAATGGATGAAGGACCTCAATGTGAGAAAGGAATCCATCAAAATCCTTGAGGAGAATGCAGGCAGCAACCTCTTTGACCTCAGCCGCAACAACATCTTCCTAGGAACATCGTCAAAGGCAATGGAAGCAAGGGCAAAAATGAACTATTGGGATTTCATCAAGATCAAAAGCTTTTGCACAGCAAAGGAAACAGTTAACAAAACCAAAAGACAACTGACAGAATGGAAGAAGATATTTACAAATGACATATCAGATAAAGGGACAGTATCCAAAATTTATAAGGAACTTAGCAAACTCAACACCTGAAGAGCAAACAATCCAATTAAAAAATGGGCAGAGGACATGAACAGATATGTCTGCAAAGAAGACATCCAGATGGCCAACAGACACATGAAAAAGTGCTTCACATCACTCGGCATCAGGGAAATACAAATCAAAACCACAATGAGATATCACCTCACACCAGTCCGAATGGCTAAAATGAACAAGTCAGGAAATGACAGATGCTGGCTAGAATGCGGAGAAAGTGGGACCCTCCTACACTGTTGGTGGGAATGGAAGTTGGTGCAACCACTCTGGAAAACAGCATGAAGTTTCCTCAAAATGTTGAAAATAGAGCTACCCTACGACCCAGCAATTGCACTACTGGGTATTTACCCTAAAGATACAAACGTAGTGATCCAAAGGGACACGTGCACCCGAATGTTTATAGCAGCAATGTCTACAATAGCCAAACTGTGGAGAGAACCTAGATGTCCATCAACAGATGAATGGATAAAGAAGAAGTGGTATATATACACAATGGAATACTATGCAACCATCAAAAGAAATGAAATCTTGCCATTTGCGACAACGTGGATGGAACTAGAGGGTATCATGCTTAGTGAAATAAGTCAATCAGAGAAAGACAACTATCAAATGATCTCCCTGATTTGAGGACGTGGAGATGCAACATGGGGGGTTAGGGGGATAGGAGAAGAATAAATGAAACAAGATGGGATTGGGAGGGAAACAAACCATAAATGACTCTTAATCTCACAAAACAAACTGGGGGTTGCTGGGGGGAGGTGGGATTGGGAGAGGGGGAGGGTGTTATGGACATTGGGGAGGGTATGTGCTATGGTGAGTGCTGTGAAGTGTGTAAACCTGATGATTTACAGACCTGTACCCCTGGGGATAAAAATACATTATATGTTTATCAAAAAAAAAAAAAAAAAGGATGAATACCCTACTTTTGTAGCAGCATGGACGGGACTGGAGATGATTGTGCTGAGTGAAGTGAGTCAAGCAGAGAGAGTCAGGTATCGTGTGGTTTCACTTATTTGTGGAGTATAGCAAATGACAGGGAGGACATTGGGAGATGGAGAGGAGAAGGAAGTTGAGGGAAATTGGAGGGGGAGGCGAACCATAAGAGACTATGGACTCTGAAAAACAACCTGAGGGTTTTGAAGCGGCGGGGGTGGGAAGTTGGGGGAACCAGGTGGTGGGTGATAGGGAGGGCACGTATTGCATGGAGCACTGGGTGTTGTGCGAAAACAATGGATATTGTTACGCTGAAAAAGTAAATAAATTAATAAAAAAAATAAATCCATTCTGCCTGTCACTGCTTTGGAGTGGAGTGTTTAATTCATTTTCATTTAATGCATTTACTTAGAGGTAGGATTTGTGTCTTCCATTTTGTTATGTTTTCTATAGATCTTTAATTTTTTTAATTTTTAAATTTATTTTTGATTTTTAAGTAAAATTAAATTTAATTGTGTGTGTGTGTGTTCCAAAATTCATTGTTTATGCACCCCATTCAGTGCTCATCCAATATGTGCCCTCCATAATGCCCACCACCAGGCTCAGCCAACCCCCCACCACCTTCCCCTCCAAAACCCTCAGTTTGTTTTTCAGAGTCTACAGTCTCTATGGATTGTTTCCCCCTACGATTTTCCCCAAATCAATTCTCCTCTCCATCTCCCAATGTCCTCCATGTTATTCCTTATGCTTCATTATCCATATGATAATTGACTATCTCTGCTTGACTTATTTCACTCAGCATAATCTCTTCCAGTCCCATCCATGTTGATACAAAAGTTGAGTATTCATCCTTTCTGATGGAGGCATTAATACTCTATTGTATATATCCATTCATCTGTTGAAGGGCATCTTGGCTCTTTCCACAGTTTGGCGTTTGTTGTGTGGCCATTGCTGCTATGAATATAGGGTAAAGATGGCCCTTCTTTATCTTTTGGGGAAATACCCAGTAGTGCAATTGCAGGGTCATAGGGAAGCTCTATTTTTACTTTCTTAAGGAATCGCCACACTGTTTTCCAAAGTGGCTGTACCAGCTTGCATTCCCACCAACTGTGTAAGAGGATCCCCCTTTCTCCACATCCTCTCCAACACTTGTTATTTCTTGTCTTGTTATTTTGGCCATTCTAACTGGTGTGAGGAGGTATCTCAATGTGGTTTTGATTTGAATCTCCCTGATGGCCAATGATGATGAACATTTTTTCATGTGTCTATTAGCCATTTTTATGTCTTCTTTGGAGAAGTGTCTGTTCATATCTTCTGCCCATTTTTTGACATGATTATCCATTGTGTGTGTGTTGAGTTTGAAGAGTTCTTTATAGATTTTGGATATCAGTCCTTTGTCTGTGATGTCATTTGCGAATATCTTCTCCCATTCCATGGATTGCCTGTGTGTTTTGCTGACTGTTTCTTTTGCTGTGCAGAAGCTTTTGATCTCGATGAAGTCCCAAAAGTTCATTTTTGCTTTTGTTTCCTTTGCCTTTGGTGACATGTCTTGAAGGAAGTTGCTGTGGACAATGTCGAAGAGGTTACTGCCTACGTTCTCCTCTATGATTTTGATAGATTCCTGCCTCACATTGAGGTCTTTTATCCATTTTGAGTTTGTCTTTGTGTATGGTGTGAAAGAATGGTCTAGTTTCATTCTTCTATACATAACTGTCCAATTTTCCCGGCACCATTTATGGAAGAGACTGTCTTTTTTCCACTGTATATTTTTTCCTGTTTTGTCGAAGATTATTTGACCATAGAGTTGAGGGTCCATATCTGGGTTTCTCTACTCTGTTCCACTAGTCTATGTGTCCGTTTTTGTGCCAATACCATGCTGTCTTGGTGACCACAGCTTTGTAGTAAAGCTTGAAATCATGCAACACGATGCCCCTAGTTTTGTTTTCTTTTTCAACATTTCCTTAGCAATTCAGGATCTCTTCTGGTTCCATAAAAATTTTAGGATTCTTTGTTCCAGCTCTTTGAAAAATGCCGGTGGAATTTCAATCTGGATGGCATTGAAGTATAGATTTCTCTATAGACATTTTAACAACGTTTATTCATCCAATCCATGAGCATGGAAGGCTCTTCCATGTTTTTTTTTTTTCTTCTTCAATTTCGTTCATGAGTGTTCTGTAGTTCCTTGAGTACAGATCATTTACCTCTTTGGTTAGGTTTATTCCCAGATATCTTATGGTTCTTGGTGCTATAGTAAATGGAATCGATTCTCTAATTTCCTTTTCTATATTTCATTGTTAGTGTATAAGAAAGCAACTGATTTCTGTACACTGATTTTTGTATCATGCCACATTACTGAATTGCTGTATGAGTTCTAGTAGCTTGAGGGTGGAGTCTTTTGGGTTTTCCATAGAAAGTATCATGTCATCTGTGAAAGGGAGAGTTTGACTTCTTCATTGCCAATTTGAATACCTTTTATTTCTTTTTGTTGTCTGATTGCTCTTGCTAGGACTTCTAGTACTATGCTGAACAACAGTGGTGAGAGTGGACATCCTTGCATATTCCTGATCTCAGAGGGAAGTCTGTCAGCTTTTCCCCCTTGAGAAGGATTTTTTCTGTGGATTTTTCCTAGATAGATTTTATGAAGTTGAGGAATGTACCCTCTCCCCCATATTTTGAAAGGTTTTAATCAGGAATGGATGCTCTATCTTGTCAAATGATTTTTCTGCATCAGTTGATAGAACCATGTGCTTCTTCTCTCTTCTCTTATTTATTTGTTCTATCACATTGATTGATTTGTGAATGTAGAACCACCCTTGGATCCTAGGGATAAATCCCAAGTGGTCACAGTGAATCATCTTTTTAATGTACCATTGGATCCTCTTAGCTAGGATCTTGTTGAGAATCTTGGCCTCCATATTCATCAGGGATATTGTTATTAAATTTTCCTTTTTGATAGGGTCTTTGCCTGATTTGGGGATCAGGGTAATGCTGGCTTCATAAAAAGAGTCCAGACATTTTCCTTCTGTTTCTATTTTTTGAAACAGCTTCTGGAGAATAGGTATTATTTCTTCTTCAAATGTTTGGTAGAAATCTCCAGGGAATCCATCAGATGCTGGGGTATTGTTTCTTGGGAAGTTTTTGATTACTGCTTCAATCTCCTTACGAGATATTTGTCTATTCATGTTGTTAATTTCTTCCTGTTTCAGTCTTGGAAGTCTATAGATTTCCAGGAATGCATCCATTTCATCTAGGTTGCTTAACTTATTTGCATATAACTGTTGATAATAATTTATGATGATTGTTTCTATTTCCTTAGTGTTAGTCATTATCTCTCCCTTTTAATTAATAACATTATTAATTTGGGTCCTGTCTCTTTTCTTTTGATTAGTTTCGCCAATGGTTTATCAATATTATTGATTCTTTCAAAAAAACAGTTGGTGTGTTCTACTGTACCTCTAGTTTCTATCTCATTTATCTCTGCTCTAATCTTAATAATTTCCCTTCTTGTGCATGGGGTTGGCTTAATTTGTTCTTGATTCTCCAGTTCTTTAAGGTGTTAAAAGAGGTGGTGTGTTTGGGATTTTTCAGTTTTTCTGTTTGAGGCTTGGATGGCTATGTATTTCCCCCTTAGGACCGCCTTTCCTGTATCCCATAGGTTTTGGACCAAAGTGTCTCCATTCTCATTGGATTCCATGATTTGTTTAAGTTCTTCTTTGATTTCCTGATTGATCCAAACATTCATGAGCTGGGTGTTCTTTAGCTTCCAAGTATTTGAATTCCTTCCATACTTTTTCTTGTGGTTGAGTGCCAGTTCAAAGCATTGTGGTCTGAGAATATGCAGGGAATAATCTCAGTCTTTTGGTATCGGTTGAGTCCTGATTTTTGAAGCAGTACATGGTCTATTCTAGAGAAATTTCCATGTGTACTCGAGAAGAATGAGTATTCTGTTGTTTTAGGGTGGAATGTTCTGTATATATCTATGAGGTCCCTCTGATCCAATGTGTCATTCAGAGCTCTTGTTTCTTTACTGATTTTCTGCTTAGATGATCTGTCTATTGCTGAGAGTGGTGTGTTCAGATCCCTTACAATTTATGTGTTCATATCAATATGACTCTTTATCTTGATTAACAGTTGTCTTATGTAGTTGGCTGCTCCCATACTGAGGGCATAAATATTTACAATATTTACAATTGTTAGATCTTCTTGGTGGATAGATCCTTTAAGAATGATGTAGTGTCCTTCTTTATCTCTGACTATAGTCTTTTGCTTAAAATCTAATTTATTTGATATGAGAATCACTACCCCAGCCTTCTTTTGAGGCCCATTTGCATGAAAGATATTTCTCCTTCCCTTCACTTTCAGTCTGGGTGTATCTCTTGGCTCCAAATGGGCCTCTTGTAGACAGCATATGGACAGGTCCTGTCATTTTATCCAATCTGCAACCCTGTGCCTTTTTATGGGAGTGTGTAGGCTTTTCACATTGAGAGTGATTATTGAAAGATACATTTTTTGACATGATGTTGCCTGTGAAGTCCTTGTTTCTATACATTGTCTCTATAAATTTCTGTTTTATGTGACTCTTGGGTTCTTTCTTCTTTGATAGAATTCCCCCCCCTTAATATTTCTTGTAGTGTGGGCTTGATGGTCACATACTCTTTTAAGCCTTACCAGTCTTGGAAGCTCTTTATCTCACCATCCATTTTGAATGTCAACCTTGCTGGATAAAGTATTCTTGGTTGTATGGTTTTCTCATTTAGTGCCTTGAATATGTCTTGCCAGCTCTTTCTGGCTTGTCAGGTTTCTGTGGACAGGTCTGACATTATTCTGATGGGCCTTTCCCTTTATGTAAGGAATCTCTTCCCCCTAGCTGCCTTCAGAACCTCTTGTCTAAAATTCTGATTCATCAGTCTCATAATCAAGTGCCTTGAGGTCTTTCTAGATTAATTGATCTTGGTGGTTTATCTTTCTGCCTCTAGGACACAAACAGTGGTTCCATTACCCAGATTGGGAAAATTTTCATCAAGAATTTCTTCAACTATATCTTCTAGTCTTCTTTCTTTCTCATCCCCCTCAGAAATCCCAATAATTTTGAGTTTGGAATGTTTCATGGCATCATTTATTTCCCTAATTCTGTTTTCATGGTTTAAAATGTTTCTTCCATGCCTCCTCCTGATCCTTTTACTCTATCAGCTTGTCCTCTATTTCACTAATTCTATCTTCTGCCTTGGTTACCCTAGCTGTTAGAGAGTTTAGATTAGATTGGATCTCATTGATAGCATTTTTAACTTCTTCCCAGGTGACTTTCACTTCTCCCCTTAGAGATTCCATGTTGTCACTAATATTTTTCTCCAACCTCACCATTGCCTGGATAATTGTTACAATTTATGTCCATATCCAATAGTTCTGATGGAGAGAGTACAGTCTCTGAATTTTTCCTCTTTTGGGTGTTCCTCCTCCTAGTCATTTTGGTAAGAGGAGGTTGAGGAGATGTGTAGCTGAGTATATCAACTGTGGTCCAGGCAAG
This sequence comes from Meles meles, assembly GCF_922984935.1. Lineage (NCBI taxonomy): Eukaryota > Metazoa > Chordata > Mammalia > Carnivora > Mustelidae > Meles > Meles meles. Next base: position 89,372,297 of record NC_060073.1, on the reverse strand, counting down.
GTGCACCCTGGAATGCTTCTGGGCAATTGGAAGTCACTATCAAAAAGAAGGAAAAAAGAAAAAAAAAGGGAGAGGAAGAGAAAGAGAGAGAGAGAGAGAGAGAGAGAGAGAGAGAAAGACCCAGCCAGAATGGGCCCCAAAGGTAAGATTTATAAGGTATACAAATAAAAACGGACAGATAAAATGAACAAGAAAAGTAAATGATAAGAAAATAAAAAGAAGCCAGCCAAAATAAACCATAAGGATAAGATTTATATAATACCAGAACAAAAACAAACACACAGAAACACTGACAGAAGAAAAAGATGGGAGGGTGGTTATAAATCCTCAATGTGGGCAAGGAAGGTTATTTTGATTCTTCCTGGCTGTGTCTTGATATCTTTGCTAAAGGACTCAACTTTCCAGAGGTAAAGGGAGATTTAAACTGGTTTATATATAGGGGTAGTATTGATTAGGGAAATTGGATTACCTTGAAGCTTATATCTATGTGTATATTTAAAAAATAGAATAGCAAGAGAAAAACACAGGTATATGTATGAAAAAATTAGAATTAAAAGGGTATTATTGAATATATTGTATTGAACCTCTAGTTACAATGGTAAATAGGTTAAAAAATTAAAAAGAACAAGAATAGTGAGAATGAATTAAAAATAAAAGTTGTGTCTATGAAATATACAGGCTTTAGGGCAATACCGGGAGCTTAATATCTTGTTTTCCCATGATACTGGATTTTACAGTTTTAAGGGGACCTGTAGTGGTTGTCCTCTCATTCTTTTGGGTGACTTTCTTGGGGGGGGGGGGGTTCTGCATTGTTTTTCGGTCAGTCTTGCTTGGGTTGAGTCCTCCTACTTCCTATCAAGGGGCTGGGCTCTGTTGAAACTGGTTTCTCAGGCTTTTGTTCTCTGGAGGTTTTTGTTCTTTGGCAGCTTTTGCAGCTTTTCAGAGGTTTAGTGGAAAGCAAACTGCACCCAGACCTCCATCTCAGAGAGAACACTCAGTCTGCTTCCCTTCTGGGTAGTCCAGAACACACAGACTCCCCTTCTGCAAACCCCGCTGAGCCATGCAACCTCCCACAGGCAGTGCACCTCCCCAGCTGCGGTCTCAGGGGTCACCTAAAGAGCCCATTTGTCTCTGCACGCCTGTGCCACTAATTTGGGAGTGATACTGGTCCAGGGAGCCAGCTTCTGGTGGCTGCCTTTGCCAGACCTCACGATTTCACAGGTCACTGCCCATGGCAAGATCCCAACCAGAGATAGAGCACTGAGTTTTTCAAATTCAGGCTGGGAGTGTTCAGATTCTCAGCCAGTCCTAGAAACCACTGGATAGCACCCGCTAGGAGCTCTCTCAGGTGCCGGTGTGGAGCGCAGTTCAGACCCTGGTCGTGCAGTGTGCACAGAGTGCAAAAGGCTGTGGTTCTAGAGAGCGCCAGCTTGTGGCTTGTGCCCACACCAGACTCCCTCATACTTGCAGATGAGAGTGCAGCTAGCTGAGCTGTGGCGCAAGCAGCCAAAAGTCAGGGGTTCAGGGACCAAAGCCTGGAGGATTTGCTGCACTCTCTCAGCACATGTGGTCGCTGGTGGTGGCCGTCTTGGGTCTGTGGGCTTAGGCATGTACCTGTGACTGCCCAATTCCACCAGTTGTCCCTTAAGATCTTTTGCTCTTTTTGAGTGCTTTTAACCAGACTCCAAGTTAATGCTCGTCCCCAATCACAGGTCACTTTCATATTGGGGTATTACTTTCCAGTGGGTCACTTCTGGTGGCTCCCTCTCCCTTCTGTTTATCCTCAGATATCAGTCCAATTGTTCCCAATCTGCTTTACCTCTCCACTCATGTCTTCTGCCCCCATACAGATCCAGAAGTGTTTAATTTTACATCTCGGGCTGATTTCATGGGTGTTCACAGTGTTCTGGTAGATAATTATCTGGTTGATGATTAGGGGGCCGGTTGAAACAGGGTCTCCTACTTCTCCACCATCTTGCCCTTCCTCGATTTACACTTTTAAAAAATTCTTCTACTTCATTATGATTATCATTTATGTTAAGCAGATTTTTTTCTAATGCACCATTTTAATTTCCTTTTTTCTTTTATTATTTTAAAAATTTCTTTTGATTTATTTTCTTAGTGGGTATTCAAGGGATTACAATTAACATTGTAACTAATTATAAGAGGTTTGGAATAACAACAACTTAATATTAGTAGTATACAAATTTTGCTTCCAAAGATGTCTGCTCATTCTTCATTCATGCCAGTATTGTCATACAAATTATATCTTTATATGTTGTATTCACTCTGACTCTTGTCATTATTGCTTTGTGCAGTTTTCTTTTAAATCAGATAAGGGAAAATAGTATGACTAATAAAAATATACAAATTTATACTACACATGTAGTTATCTTTCCTAGTGCTCTCTTTTACTTCATGTGGATCTTAATTACTATATATTGTCTCTTTATTCAAGCATAGAGAATTCTCCTTACTATTTCTCATAAAACAGGTTTGTTAAGAACAAAAATTCTCTGTTTTGATTCAGGAATGACTCCCCCACCCCAAAGATAGTTTTGCTGGCATTGTTAAATTTTCTTTGTTCTTTCTGTTTCTAAGATTAGATAATCTTAACTGACCTATCTTCTGAGCCACCAACTGACCATTTGCTTATTCTTTATGCTGCCTACTTGCATCTGTGCAGACACTCCAGTGAAGTTTTTCTTATTTTGTTTTTTAACTTCAGAATTTACATCTTAAAAATTGTTTCATCATTTTATTGATATTTTATACTTGGTGAGACATTGTCCTCAAATATTCTTTTTTTTTAAGATATCATTTCCTTTGGTTGTTTGGCATTTAAAATTGCTGATTTAAAGTCTTTGTGTGATCAGCCTAACATTTGTGCTTCCTCGGGAACACCTTCTGTAGACTGATTATTTTTCCTATATAGGGACCATATGTTTTTGTTTCTTTGCATGTCTCATATTTTTTGTGCTATTCTTGAAAACTGGTATATTTTAAATAATATGTTGTAAAAAAAATAATAATATGTTGTAACTCTGGAGATCAAGTTTTATTCCCTCTCTAGAATTTGGTTTTGTTGCTGTTTTGTTGTTGTTGTTGTTGCTATTTATTTGTTTAGTGACTTTTTCCATATAATTCTTTTTTTTTTAAGATTATTTATTTATTTATTTGACAGAGAGAGAGATCACAAGTAGGCAGAGAGGCAGGCAGAGAGAGAGGAGGAAGCAGGTTCCCTGCAGAGCAGAGAGCCCAATGCGGGGCTCGATCCCAGGACCCTGAGATCATGACCTGAGCTGAAGGCAGCGGCTCAATCCACTGATCTATATTCCTTGTAGTGTCTGGACACTGAAGTCTTTCCTCAATTAGTTTAGTGGTCAGCTAATAATTTGGACAGAAATTTTCTTAAATACATGAAACTGAACTCTTTTAGATTTTGCTATGATACTCTGTGTTTGTCAGCATTTAGCCAGGCAGTTGATGACTGCATCAGCCTTCACTTCTTGCTTGTTCAGAACCTTAATATCAGGTAGACATGAGCTCTTAGCATCTTCTCCTATCTTTCCTGAACATGCACACACCCTGGCAAAAGCACTGTCCTATATATGCCTGTAACCTTTCAATTTATCTGGAATATGCCATGGCTTTTCAATAGTACTGTCAACATCTAAATCTCCAGCTATTTATTTTAAGTTTTTTGGTGAGTTTATAATTTGTTTCAACTGCTATTTACCACATAAAGAGCCATAATATTGAACAATTACCTACAGAGATTTTCAACAAATGATCCTGGAACAAGGGTTTTCATATCGGGTATGCTCTGAGCTAGGTCAAATAAAGATAGTCTTCACTTCCCTAAATAGGATATTTAGGGAAACTAGCAGTCAAGTCAAATATAGTAAATTTTCTCAGAATGAGGCTTTGGGGAAGCTCTAACCTTGTTCTTCTACCACTTGACTAGTGGCTGCTAATTTTCGTTGTTTTTCTATAGACTATTGGATTTCAAGCAATGATAGATCTGGAAAGAGGGGAATGGAAATAGGGGAGAGTTGAAACATAGCAAAGCTTGCTGTTCTTATCAAAATTCAACTGTTTTATAAGAAATAATAAAAAAACCACTCCCTATATTGCCTCAAGACTTTGATTAATTTTCAGAGTTCTAAAAAAAAAATGATTCTAACAATTTCACCAGGTTGTCATTGCTTTTATGGATGAGATGAATTTCAGAATTCTTTACTATGTCATTTTTGTTGAACTCATGATCTCTCTTTCATTTTTTGAAGAACCATTTTACTGGATATAGAATTCTTGAGTAACAGCTCCCCCCCCCACCCCACCTTCAGATATTGATTTTTTTCTCCCACTGCCTCTGGACTCCTATTTGATGAGAAGTCAGCTGTTAGTCTTACTTATGATTTCTGATACAAAATGAATCACTTCTCTCTTGTAGCTTTCAAGATTTCCTTTTTGTCTTTGTATTTCAGGAGTTTGATTATGAGTGTCCTAAGCATAGCTATATTTGAGTTTATCTAACTTTTAGCTTGTTGAACTGCTAGGATATGGATTAATGTTTTTTCATAAATTTGGAGAGGTCTGATCACTATTTCTTTTCTCTCTTTCTGGGATACATATTATGCCTATTTTTTAAAATTTATTTATTTATTTTCAGCGTAACAGTACTCATTGTTTTTGCACCACACCCAGTGCTCCATGCAATACGTGCCCTCTCTACTACCCTCCACCTGGTTCCCCAACCTCCCACCCCCCGCCCCTTCAAAACCATGCCTATTTTGATGTGCTTGTTATTGCAGATCTCTCAAGCTCTTTTCATTTTCCTTCATTCTTTTTTTCTTTTTGTTCCTCAGACCAAATAATCTCATTTGATGTATTTTCAAATTCTTTCTTTTGTCACCCGAAATCTAATTTTTAGTCCCTCTAGTGAATTTTACATTTAAGTTATTATACTTTTCAATTCTAGAAGTACTATTCAGCTGTGTTCTTTATTGTAATAATCTCTACACTTTAATTGATGTCTGTTTGGTAAAACCTTCCTTTAATCTTTAGAAATCATTTTCTATAGTTTTAACCATATTCTTAAGGACTTTATTTATTTATTTGAGAAAGAGAGAGAAAGAGAGAGAGAGTGAGTGAGCACATGGTTGGAATGGGGGGCAGGGAGGGAAAAGGAGAAACAGATTCCCTGCTGAGTAGAGAACCTGATTCGGGGCTTGATCCCAGGATCATGACCTGAGCTGAAGACAAATACTTAATCAACTGAGCCACCCAGGTGCCCCAATTTTTAAACATATTTATAGGTACATATTTAAAGCTTTTCTGCAGTAAACCTAACATCTGGGCTTTCTCAGTAATAGTCTCTACTGACTGCTATTTCTCTTGTGTAGAGGGCTTATTTCCTATTTCTTCTTTGTGTATCTTGTAAATTTTTCATCGAAAACTCTGCATTTTATTTTATATTTTAAAGGTATATTTATTTATTTGAGAGACAGAGAGAATGGGGGAGAGGCAGAGGGAGAAAGAGAGAGAATCTCAAGCAGACTCTGCACTGAAATCAAGAAGTCAGATATTTAGGCGCCTGGATGTCTCATTCATTAAGTGTCTGCCTTCAGCTCAGTTCATGTTCCTAGTGTCCTGAGATCAAGCCCCACATTGGGTTCCCAGCTCAGTGGGGAGATTGCTTCTCCCTCTCCCATTACCCCTGCTTGTATTCCCTTTCTTGCTTTCTCTCTCTGTCAAATAAATAAATAAAATCTTAAAAAAAGAGAGAGAGAGACAGACAGTTAACCAACTGAGCCACACAGGTACCCTGAAAACTCTGCATTTTAAATTATACAATATGGCATCTCTGGGAGTCAGACCTCTGCTCCCCAGGATTTGTTGTTCCACGTTGTTGCTGTTGGTTTTTGTTTGATTAGTGACTTTCCTGAACTAATTCTGTAAACTCTACTTTTATTGTCTTTTATTTTATTATTTTATTTTTTAATTTTATATACTTTTATTGTGTAACCACCAAGTATGTTTGGTTAGCTTAATGGCCAACTAATTATTGAACATAGATTTCCTTAAATGCTTGAACTAGCCTTTTGTTCTTTGCTTAGACACTGTGTTTTGGCATGCCTTCATCACTCAGGACATTCAAAGCTCTAACTTAGTTTTCACTTCCTTCTTGCACAGGGGCTCAAAGAAAAAAAAAGGTAAGATATCAGGACTCCCCAATTTTCTGGTTTATGTGCAAATGTGCATGGCTTTTAGATCATCAGGAATATGTTGGAGCATTTCGAACCCTCTTGTGGACATCTTTCTCCCCCGATCTTCTTTATAAGATTTTTTTTTAAAAGGAGGAATTTCTGTTTGCTCCAACTTGTGTTACTGCCTCAGGAAGATGTAATATTAAATGGTTGCTACTAATTGTTTTTAACAAATGTCCTGAGGATAGGAATTTTTCCCATGAGAAAGTGTTCAGGTCAAATATTATTAAGGACCATGAATGGGACTTTTCTAAAGCATAGGTAGATAGGCCACAGAGCTGGGTGAAGGAGGATGGGAATAAGGTATTTTGAAATATCATGAAGCTGGCTGTTCTTGAGAAATATTCAGATATTTTTCTTGAATAAACATTCCTCAGATGATTTCAAGAATTTAGTTACTGAAATAACTAAATAATATAGCTGAATTTGACAATTTCTTATCTATATTCTTATTGTTTTCTAGAGGCAGATTTTATTTTTTTTCCCTTTTTATTAATTTTTTCAGCGTAACAGTATTCATTCTTTTTGCACAACACCCAGTGCTCCATGCAAAACGTGCCCTCCCCATCACCCACCACCTGTTCCCCCAACCTCCCACCCCTGACCCTTCAAAACCCTCAGGTTGTTTTTCAGAGTCCATAGTCTCTTATGGTTCGCCTCCCCTCCCCAATGTCCATAGCCCGCTCCCCCTCTCCCAATCCCACCTCCCCCCAGCAACCCCCAGTTTGTTTTGTGAGATTAAGAGTCATTTATGGTTTGTCTCCCTCCCAATCCCATCTTGTTTCATTTATTCTTCTCCTATCCCCCTACCCCCCCCATGTTGCTTCTCCATGTCCTCATATCAGGGAGATCATATGATAGTTGTCTTTCTCCGATTGACTTATTTCACTAAGCATGATACGCTCTAGTTCCATCCACGTCGTCGCAAATGGCAAGATTTCATTTCTTTTGATGGCTGCATAGTATTCCATTGTGTATATATACCACATCTTCTTGATCCATTCATCTGTTGATGGACATCTAGGTTCTTTCCATAGTCTGGCTATTGTAGACAGTGCTGCTATAAACATTCGGGTACACGTGCCCCTTCGGATCACTATGTTTGTATCTTTAGGGTAAATACCCAGTAGTGCAATTGCTGGGTCATAGGGTAGTTCTATTTTCAACATTTTGAGGAACCTCCATGCTGTTTTCCAGAGTGGTTGCACCAGCTTGCATTCCCACCAACAGTGGAGGAGGGTTCCCCTTTCTCCACATCCTCGCCAGCATCTGTCATTTCCTGACTTGTTAATTTTAGCCATTCTGACTGGTGTGAGGTGATATCTCATTGTGGTTTTGATTTGTATTTCCCTGATGCCGAGTGACGTGGAGCACTTTTTCATGTGTCTGTTGGCCATCTGGATGTCTTCTTTGCAGAAATGTCTGTTCATGTCCTCTGCCCATTTCTTGATTGGATTGTTTGTTCTTTGGGGGTTGAGTTTGCTAAGTTCCTTATAGATTTTGGATACTAGCCCTTTATCTGATATGTCGTTTGCAAATATCTTCTCCCATTCTGTCAGCTGTCTTTTGGTTTTGTTAACTGTTTCCTTTGCTGTGCAAAAGCTTTTGATCTTGATGAAATCCCAATAGTTCATTTTCGCCCTTGCTTCCCTTGCCTTTGCCGTTGTTCCTAGGAAGATGTTGCTGCGGCTGAGGTCGAAGAGGTTGCTGCCTGCGTTCTCCTCAAGGATTTTGATGGATTCCTTTCTCACATTGAGGTCCTTCATCCATTTGGAGTCTATTTTCGTGTGTGGTGTAAGGAAGTGGTCCAATTTCATTTTTCTGCATGTGGCTGTCCAATTTTCCAAGCACCATTTATTGAAGAGGCTGTCTTTTTTCCATTGGACATTCTTTCCTGCTTTGTCGAAGATTAGTTGACCATAGAGTTGAGGGTCGATTTCTGGGCTCTCTATTCTGTTCCACTGGTCTATGTGTCTGTTTTTGTGCCAGTACCATGCTGTCTTGATGATGACAGCTTTGTAATAGAGCTTGAAGTCCGAAATTGTGATGCCACCAACTTTGGCTTTGTTCTTCAATATTCCTTTGGCTATTCGAGGTCTTTTCTGGTTCCATATAAATTTTAGGATTATTTGTTCCATTTCTTTGAAAAAAATGGATGGTATTTTGATAGGGATTGCATTAAATGTGTAGATTGCTTTAGGTAGCATAGACATTTTCACAATATTTATTCTTCCAATCCAGGAGCATGGAACATTTTTCCATTTTTTTGTGTCTTCCTCAATTTCTTTCATGAGTCCTTTATAATTTTCTGTGTATAGATTCTTAGTCTCTTTGGTTAGGTTTATTCCTAGGTATCTTATAGTTTTGGGTACAATTGTAAATGGGATTGACTCCTTAATTTCTCTTTCTTCAGTCTTGTTGTTGGTGTACAGAAATGCAACTGATTTCTGTGCATTGATTTTATATCCTGACACTTTACTGAATTCCTGGACAAGTTCTAGCAGTTTTGGAGTGGAGTCTTTTGGGTTTTCCACATATAGTATCATATCATCTGCGAAGAGTGATAGTTTGACTTCTTCTTTACCAATTTGGATGCCTTTAATTTCTTTTTGTTGTCTGATTGCTGAGGCTAGGACTTCTAATACTATGTTGAATAGCAGTGGTGATAATGGACATCCCTGCCGTGTTCCTGACCTTAATGGAAAAGCTTTCAGTTTTTCTCCATTGAGAATGATATTTGCGGTGGGTTTTTCATAGATGGCTTTGATAATATTGAGGTATGGGCCCTCTATCCCTACACTTTGAAGAGTTTTGATCAGGAAGGGATGCTGTACTTTGTCAAATGCTTTTTCAGCATCTATTGAGAGTATCATATGGTTCTTGTTCTTTCTTTTATTAATGTGTTGCATCACATTGATTGATTTGCGGAGGTTGAACCAACCCTGCAGCCCTGGAATAAATCCCACTTGATCGTGGTGAATAATCCTTTTAATGTACTGTTGAATCCTATTGGCTAGTATTTTGGCGAGAATTTTTGCGTCTGTGTTCATCAAGGATATTGGTCTGTAGTTCTGTTTTTTGGTGGGATCCTTGTCTCGTTTTGGGATCAAGGTGATGCTGGCCTCATAGAATGAGTTTGGAAGTTTTCCTTCCATTTCTATTTTTTGGAACAGTTTCAGGAGAATAGGAATTAGTTCTTCTTTAAATGTTTGGTAGAATTCCCCTGGGAAGCCGTCTGTCCCTGGGCTTTTGTTTGTTTGGAGATTTTTGATGACTGTTTCAATCTCCTTACTGGTTATGGGCCTGTTCAGGTTTTCTATTTCTTCCTGGTTCAGTTGTGGTAGTTTATATGTCTCTAGGAATGCATCCATTTCTTCCAGATTGGCCAATTTGTTGGCGTAGAGTTGCTCATAGTATGTTCTTATAATTGTCTGTATTTCTTTGGTGTTAGTTGTGATCTCTCCTCTTTCATTCATGATTTTATTGATTTGGGTCCTTTCTCTTTTCTTTTTGATGAGTCTGGCCAGGGGTTTATCAATCCTATTGATTCTTTCAAAGAACCAGCTCCTAGTTTCATTGATTTTTTCTATTGTTTTTTTTTTTTTTGGTTTCTATTTCATTGATTTCTGCTCTGATCTTTATGATTTCTCTTCTCCTGCTGGGTTTAGGGTTTCTTTCTTGTTCTTTCTCCAGCTCCTTTATGCGTAGGGTTAGGTTGTGTACTTGAGACCTTTCTTGTTTCTTGAGAAAGGCTTGTACCGCTATATATTTTCCTCTCAGGACTGCCTTTGCTGTGTCCCACAGATTTTGAACTGTTGTGTTTTCATTATCATTTGTTTCCATGAATTTTTTCAATTCTTCTTTAATTTCCTGGTTGACCCATTCATTCTTTAGAAGGATGCTGTTTAGTCTCCATGTATTTGGGTTCTTTCCAGCTTTCGTCTTGTGATTGAGTTCTAGCTTCAGAGCATTGTGGTCTGAAAATATGCAGGGAATAATCCTAATCTTTTGATACCGGTTGAGACCTGATTTGTGACCCAGGATGTGATCTATTCTGGAGAAGGTTCCATGTGCACTAGAGAAGAAAGTGTATTCTGTTGCTTTGGGATGAAATGTTCTGAATATATCTGTGATGTCCATCTGGTCCAGTGTGTCATTTAAGGCCTTTATTTCCTTGTTGATCTTTTGCTTGGATGATCTGTCCATTTCAGTGAGGGGAGTGTTAAAGTCCCCTACTATTATTGTATTATTATTGATGTGTTTCTTTGATTTTGTTATTAATTGGTTGATATAGTTGGCTGCTCCCACGTTAGGGGCATAGATATTTAAAATTGTTAGATCTTCTTGTTGGACAGACCCTTTGAGTAGGATATAGTGTCCTTCCTCATCTCTTATTATAGTCTTTGGCTTAAAATCGAATTGATCTGATATAAGGATTGCCACCCCAGCTTTCTTCTGATGCCCATTAGCATGGTAAATTGTTTTCCACCCCCTCACTTTCAATCTGGAGGTGTCTTCGCGTCTAAAATGAGTTTCTTGTAGGCAACATACTGATGGGTTTTGTTTTTTTATCCATTCTGATACCCTCTGTCTTTTGATTGGGGCATTTAGCCCACTAACATTCAGGGTAACTATTGAGAGATATGAATTTAGTGCCATTATTAGCCTGTAAGGTGACTGTTACTGTATATTGTCTCTGTACCTTTCTGAACTACTACTTTTAGGCTCTCTCTTTGCTTAGAGGACCCCTTTCAATATTTCCTGGAGAGCTGGTTTGGTGTTTGCAAATTCTTTCAGTTTTTGTTTGTCCTGGAAGCTTTTTATCTCTCCTTCTATTTTCAATGATAGCCTAGCTGGATAGAGTATTCTTGGCTGCATGTTTTTCTCGTTGAGTGCTCTGAATATATCATGCCAGCTCTTTCTGGCCTGCCAGGTCTCTGTGGATAAGTCTGCCGCCAATCTAATATTTTTACCATTGTATATTACTGATTTCTTTTCTCGGGCTGCTTTCAGGATTTTCTCTTTGTCACTAAGACTTGTAAATTTTACTATTAGGTGACGGGGTGTGGACCTATTCTTGTTGACTTTGAGGGGGGTTCTCTGCATCTCCTGGATTTTAATGCTTGTTCCCTTTGCCATATTAGGGAAATTCTCTCCAATGATTCTCTCCAATAGACCCTCTGCTCCCCTCTCTGTTTCTTCTTCTTCTGGAATCCCAATTATTCTAATGTTGTTTCGTCTTATGGTGTCACTTATCTCTCGAATTCTCCCCTCATGGTCCAGTAGCTGTTTGTCCCTCTTCTGCTCGGCTTCCTTATTCTCTGTCATTTGGTCTTCTATATCACTAATTCTTTCTTCTGCCTCATTGATCCTAGCAGTGAGAGCCTCCATTTTTGATTGCACCTCATTAATAGCTTTTTTGATTTCAACTTGGTTAGACTTTAGTTCTTTAATTTCTCCAGTAAGGGCTTTAATATCTCCAGAGAGGGTTTCTCTAATATCTTCCATGCCTTTTTCGAGCCCGGCTAGAATGTTCAGAATCGTCATTCTGAACTCTTGATCTGACATAGTACCAATGTCTGTGTTGATTAGGTCCCTAGCCTTCGGTACTGTCTCTTGTTCTTTTGTTTGTGGTGATTTTTTCCGCCTTGTCATTTTGTCCAGATAAGAGGATATGAAGGAGCAAATAAACTACTAATAGGGTGGCAAAGACCCCGGAAAAATGCGCTGTAACCAAATCAGAAGAGACCCCAAATTGTGGGGGGGGGGGGGAAGGGGATAAAAAACAGGTTCTGAAAAAAAAAGGAAAAAAAAAAAAGAAAGAAAAAAATTTAAGAAATAAAACAAATAAAAAAATATAAAAAAGAAAGAAAAAATATATATATTTAGATGAACTAGTCAAAAAACGTTAAAAAAGAAAAGGGTAAAAGTTTTTAAAAAAATTTAGCAGAAGAAGAAAAAAGAAAAAAGAAAAAAAATTGAAAAAAGAAAAAAAAATAAAAAATTGAAAAAAGAAAAAAAAATTGAAGTAGCCGCAAGACTAAAGAATCATGGGGAGAAAGCCATGACTTCCGTGCTTTGCTTTCTCCTCCTCTGGAATTGCTCTGCTGTCTTAGGAATTGAATCTGCTTTCTCCTTGATAGATGAACTTCGTCCTGGCTGGATATTTTGTTGATCTTCTGGGGGAGGGGCCTGTTGTAGTGACTCTCAAGTGTCTTTGCCCGAGGCGGGATTGCACCGCCCTTACCGGCGGCCGGACTAAGTAATCGGCTCGGGTTCGCTTTTGGGAGTTTCTGTTCCCTGAACGCTTTCCGTAGAGTTCCGGAGGACGGGAATGAAAATGGCGGCCTCCCAGTCTCCGGCCCGGAGGAGCCGAGAGCCTGGGGCCCCACTCCTCAGTGCGCCCCCAGAGGACAGCACCCAATCACTCCCGTATCCCCAGCTAGAGGCAGATTTTAAATACCCATTCTGCCATTCTAGAAGTGCAAGATATCTATTTTTTAATTTAATGACTTTATTATAGTAAAATATAAATAATAAAGTATTTACAATTTTAGCCCTTTGTTGGTATATAATTCAGTGGCACTAAGTCCATTCACAATGTTGTATAATCATCACCACTAACGATATCCCAAATTTTTTCATCATCCCCAACTTAAACTATACTCATTAAACTATAACTTCTCTTCCCACCTTCCCAGCCCTTGTTAACTTCTACTCTACTTTCTGTGTCTATAAATTTGCCTGTTTAATGTAAGTGTAATAAGTGGAAACACAGTATTTTTCCTCCTGGCATATCTCACTTTACATATGTTTTTTAAGATCCATCCATGTTGTAGCATTTATCAAAATTTCATTCCTGTTTTAGGGCTGAATGATATTCCATTGTATGCATATACCACATTTTTCTTACCCATTAATCTATTGACAGATGCTTCTGTTGTTTCTTTTTGCTATAGTGGATAATGCTGCAATTAACATTGTTGTTTGAGCCTATGCTTTCAATTATTTTGCATATATACTTAACAGTGGAATTGCTGTTAAATAGTAGTTTTATGTTTAACTTTTTGAGGAATAGCCAAAGTTTTCCACAGTAGCTGGGTCATTTTACATGCCCATTAGCAATAATTGACTATTTTATTTTTTTCTGATTATTCTCCAGCACTTGTTTGTCTTTAATTATTATAACCAATCTAGGAAATATGGAGTACTATCTCATTGTAATTTTGGTTTGTGTTTCCCTGATGACTAATCGTGTTGAGTATCTTTTCATGTGCTTGATGTTAATTTGTATATCTCCTTTGAAGAAATGTTTATTCAAATCCCTCGAATATTTTGAAAAAAGTTGGGTTGCTTTTTTGTTGCTTTGTTTTTATGTTGTAGGAGTTTCCTTATATATTCTGGATATTAATCCATAACCATATGTATGATTAGGAAATTATCTCCATTTTGAGGGTTGTTTCTTTCCTTTCTTGATAATGTCATTTGATACACAAAAGTTCTTAATTTTGATAAAGTTTATCTATATTTTATTCTGTTTCCTGAGCTTTTGGTGTCAGATCCATAAAATTATTGCCAAATATGTTTTAAAATTATCCCCAAAGTTTTCTTCTAAGAGTTTTATTATCATATTAGCCCTTGAGTTTGTGCCTTTCACGTATTTTGAGTTAATGTCTATATATGATAAAAGGCAAAGGGACAATCTATTCTTATGCATGGATATATACAGTTTTCCCAGCACTGTTTGTTGAAAAAACTGCCCTTCCCATATTGACTCATCTTGGCACCCTGTTGAAAATCAATGAATCATGCATGTGAAGGTTTATTCTGGGATCTCTATTCTACTCCATTGATATCTGTCTGTTTTAATGCTAGTACCATACTTTTTATTTTTTATTTTTTTAAAGATTTTATTTACTTGACAGATGGAGATACAAGTAGGCAGAGAGAGAGGAGGAAGCAGGCTCCCCCTGATGTGGGGCTCGATCCCAGGACCCTGAGATCATGACCTGAGCTGAAGGCAGAGGCTTAACCCACTGAGCCACCCAGTCGCCCCATTGTACCATACTTTTTAAATCATTGTAGCTTTGTACCTTCAATTACTGTAAGTTTTGAAGTTTGGGATGTGCAATTCAACTTTATTCTTCTACTGAAAGACTATTTTGGCTATCAGGTTCCCTTGCAATTCATATGAACTTGAGGACTGACTTTTTCATTTCTCTTAAAAAAGCTGTTGGATTTTTGATAAGGGTTGTGAAGAATGTGCAGATCACTTTGGGAAACAGTGACATGTTAACAATGTTAAGTCTACATTAGGTACCTTCCTATTTACTTGCATCTCATTGAATTTCTTTTAACAATTTTTTTTTTATACCATACAAGTCTTTTACCACCTTGGTTAGATTTATTTCTAAGTATTCAATTCCTTTAGATGCTATTATAAATGAAGTTGCTTTTTTCCCCTTTCTGGACTGTTTAGTGCTGATGTAGATAAACATAACTTATTTTTATGTGTTGATCTTGTACTCTGCAATTTTGCTGAATTTGTTTATTGACCTTAATAGCTTTCCTATGGATTCCCAGATTGTTCTATTTATGGGAAAATGTAATCTGTGAATAGAGATAGTTTTTCATATTCCTTTGCAATTTGATTTCCTTTTATTTTTTTTGTTGCATAATGGCTCTAGCTTGAGCTCTCAGTACAATGTTAAAAATGCAGCATTCAACGTCAGCATTCTTATCGTGTTCTTGATCTTAGAGGAAAAGTTTCAGTCTTTCACCATTGAGTATTATGTTAGTTGTGTTTTTTTGATACAATTTACCACATTGAAGAATTTTATCTCTATTTATAATTTTCTGAGAGTTTATATTATTACAGTGTGTAGAATACCATTAAATGCTTTTTCTGCATCAGTTGAAGTGATCATGTGTTTTTTCCCCTTTATTCTAATAATGAGATTCATCACATGGGTTGATTTTCTTATATTGAACCACCCTTGCATTCTGGGGTAAAGCCCACTTGGCCGTAGTTTAAAAAAATAATAATAATAATTATATATATATATATATATATATGTGTGTGTGTGTGTGTGTGTTAATATGCTGCTGAATTCAATCTGCCAATATTTTGTTGGGGGCTTTTGCATCTATATTCATAAGGGCTATTTCTCTACTATTTTCTTTTTATCTGGTTTTGGTGTTGGGGTAATGCTGGTCTCAGAGAATGAGAGTTAGGAAGTATTTCCTCCTATTTAACTTTTTAGAAGAGTTTTAGAAGAATTGTTAACTCTAAATATTTGGTATAATTCTTCTGGTACAGAAATTTTCATTGTTGGAAGGCTTTTGATTATTCAACCTCCTTACTAGTTATAGGTCTGTTCAGATTTTGTATATTTTGTATGATTCAGTCTTGGTGTCTTGTGCATTTCTAAGACTTTCAGGATTTCATATAGATCTTCCATTTGTTGCTATATAATTGTTCATAGTACTCTTTTATAATCTTTATATTTCTGTAAAATTGTATTTTTTTCTTTTTTCTTTTAGTTCTTTGAGTTTTGTCTCATTTTCTTAAGCAGGCAAACAAAAGATTTGTCAATTTTGTGGATTTTTTTCAAAGAACCAACTTTCATTGATTTTCTCTATTGTTTTTCCATTCCCTATTATTTATCATTATTCTAATTTTTATTTCCTTCCTTCTTCCAGCTTTGAGTTTAGTTTGTTCTTCTTTTTTCTAGTTCCTTAAGATATAAAGTTAGGTTTTGATTTGTGGTCTCTCTTCTTTCTTAATGTAAATATTTATTTTTTTAAGAGTTTATTTATTTATTTGACAGACAGAGATCACAAGTAGGCAGAGAGGCAGGCAGAGAGTGAGAGGGAAGCAGGCTCTCTGCTGAACAGAGAGCCCTATGCCGGGCTCAATCCCAGGACCCTGGGATCATGACCTGAGCCAAAGGCAGAGGCTTTAACCCACTGAGCCACCGAGGTGCCCCTCTTAATGTAAATATTTATATCTAAAAATTTCTTCTTATATTGTTTTGGCAGCACCCTGTAACTTTTGGTGTGATGTGTTTTCATTTTCAAAGTTCTTATGATTTTTTTTTTGTAGTTTCCTATTTAGTATTTAAGTGTGTGTTACTTTATTTTCACATATCTGTAAATCTTTTGGTTTTCTTTTTGCTAATTTGTAACTTGATCTCATATGATCAGAGAAGACATATTGTATGATCATTTAGTTTTTAAATGTACTGACTTGTTCTGTTGTATTATCATATGATCTATCTTGAAAAATTTCCCACAATGCACTTGTGAAGAATGTTCAGTCGGATGTTTGTTAATAGAATGTTTCATATATGCCTGTTTGGTCTTTTTATGTATTGTGTTATCAAGTTCTTTATTTCCTCACTTATTTTCTGTCTGTTCTAGCCAACATTGAAAGTGAGGTATTGATATATCTAACCATTGTCATAGAATTGTTTATTATTTCCTTCAATTTTGTCAGTGTTAGTTTCATATATTTTGAGGGTGCTATTAGGTGTATAATTATTTATAATTTTTATATCTTCTTTCCGTAGCAAACTTTTATTAACATATAATGTCATTTCCTCTTGTAACCTTTGTTGATTTGAAGCTTATTTTGTCTGATACTGGAGTAACCACTGAGCCCTTTTGTTTACTATTTGCACAAAATATATTTCCCTTTTATACCAACATATCTGTATGTTGGATATAACTTGAGTATCTTGAAGAATATATTGTTGTGTTATTTAAAAAAATTCTTCTAATTTTTGTCTTTTGATAAGAGAGTTAATCAACTTACATTTAAAGTAACTACTGGTAAGGAAGAGAATAGCCATTTTGTTACTTGTTTTCTATATGACTCATAGATTTTGATCCCTCGTTTCTTCCATTACCTTCTTCTTCTGTGTTTAGTTGCTTTTTTTGTAGTAAAACATTTGGTTTTTTTTCTTATTTTCTATGCATTTTCTATGTGATTTTTTGTGTGATTTCCATGGATATTATATTTAATAGTCTAAAGCTACAACAAAGTAATGTGAATTTATGCCAACTTGACTTTGTTACAATAAAAAACCTCTGTTCCTATACAGTTCTATGTCCCTTCTTTCTGTTGGTGGTCTCAAAAATGATATTTCTATAAATTCTATGTCCAGTAACATGGATTAATGATTATTTTTATAGATTTGTCTTTGAAATCATGTAGAAAAGAAAAAGTGGGGGGCACCTGGGTAGCAAAGTTGGTCACCTCCTATTCATTTCCTGTTTCTAATAAGAATATGGAATTCTTCAGAAAAGACTCAGCTGGTCATAGCACTTAGCTAAGGGAGGACTGGGGTTGGCAGTATTCTGACAAGCCCTTGTAAAGCACCCACCATGTCCTAGTGGCCAGACAGGCCTAGGAGTCAGAACTCTCTCACAAAACCTGTGACAATAGACAAAGTCACATAGCACCTCAGATGAATTCACAGGGCAGACATCAGGATTAAATAAATAGAACAGGTATATCACCAGTGACATTGTCTAGCATGTGGAAGGAACCTGATAAATGACAGCTATCAAAAATTAACTCAGGGAACTTAGAAACTGAGCAGATACAGCATAATATAAGCAAGTAAATCAACAAAAGAGATTTTTAAAATTTAAAAAATTTGATGCTTAAGGCTACACACAGTGGCCAAATAAGTTTAAAAGAGAATTGCTTTCTTGTTTCTAGGCACTCGTTACATTCCTTGTGATTCTCATATGGTAATTTTATAGTATACAACATTCACGAAAGTGGGGTCATTGTCTCTGCTTAAATCATGGCAGAGCATGGTGTGCAGAAAGTTTACACTGGGGCTCCTAAGCCCAATTTGACTTAAGTATACTTAGAGATTGAATAATACAGCATCAGAGAAAAATAAAAATGACAAGAGCTACCTTTGTTTTTAAATTTATAGGAAATGACTATGAGGAATGAACTCTCCACTACTGTTGTATTGATCTTGGTACAGTTTCTCTCATGATTGTGCTGTTGATGAAGAGAGAGGTCAGACTCTGGGGACAGTTGGTGAGGTGACCCCTGAAGGAGGCCAAGCTACCCTTCCTCTAGAAGAGGCTGACTGTGAGGCAGGAAACCAGGCCTGCCATGCAGGCTTTTGTTCAGGTGTGAACAAAGAAGTGTCTTTCTGTGAAACTTGTGGTTTTTGTTCTGGATGCTGACGGTACTCTAAATGAGCATACTGGCCCTTTCTGGGGTCAAGGAGAGGCTGACTTCTTCCAGAGACAGTGGGTATTGACTAGCATGGATGTTCTTCTGTGAGATATTCTGGGGACGAAGACCAGGCCCCGTGGGCTCTAAGAACAGCCAAACCTGAGAGGCAAATATAAATATAAATATAAATTATATCTATATATATAGATAAAGATATAGATATATATAGTAGAGAAGTAAAGGTCTCAGGTCTGGGAAACACAAGTTCAAATCTGTTTCTATCACCTACTGCTTGTGAGAACTTTGGGAAGTTACTTCACCTCTAGAAGACTCAGTTTTGCACATCTCTAAAAACAAGGGTGACAATACAGATAGGATCACTGTGGGGATTAAATAAGATGAGACTCACAAGTGCCTTTGTGCAGTGGACTAGCATCATGAGTTATAGCAGCAGGAGGAAACCTTAATGCATTGTTGCCCAGGTATGTCCCACCTCAGCTGAACTGATATCAGGGAATGTGGCTCCTAGGACAACATGGAAGAGCTGGAAGATTCTGGGGGCATGAAGATTGTCCTTCCAGTGCCAGAAGTAACATAAGGGATGGAAATGCTGAGTCAGGGAATGTCCAGATAATTGGATGTGACTTCCTTGGTGCTCATAAGTGGGTAAAACCTGAGAAACACTCATATGCTTAGCTTTACAAAGGATAATATTTAATTTAGCTCTCTACCTCTTCATGTAGTAACTGGATAGGGAGGGATATCACATCAGAAGAAATTAGGACTCAGAAATAACATGATTTGCAGTGGTTGGCAGGACTGGGAGGGATGCGGCTTGTATGTAATGAAACTGTGGTAAGAACGTTTGTCTTCTAGCACAGTTTCCCCTGTATGGCAGTATCTCTCCTGGTATGACATTTCTCCTGATCTCCAACCCTTGTTGGATGATGGTGGCCCAGCAGTAAACCCTGGGGTCTTGCCCTGCTCCAAGTCCACTCCAGTCCAGGGAAACCAAAGGTACTGTCATGGTCTACTGTCTCAGTGTCCATTCTTGAGTCATTTGAATTCAGGACACTTGGACCATCTGTGGACTGTCTGGGAGCAGGCTGTCAGGAAATAGTAGGTAAGAGTCAAACCAGCTGGTACAGCAGGGCTGCCTTCATCCAGTAGAGTAATTTGGTGGTGAAGGAAGACCTCAGACACAGAAAGTTATGCATAGTGGTACAGCCACCTGCTGTGACCCCATAGCACCTACAATGGACAGCCACACTCAGTCATGGAGTTGTACAAATTGAGTATGAGAAGCAGATTATGGTGAGAGAGAGGAAGTGAGGTCCAGAGAGTACCCAGTGTTTGCAGAACAGACATTGCAGGTCAGGGAGCTGCTTCGACTAGGAACAGGGCAAGGATCAGTGGTGCAGCTATAGCAAAACCAGATGAATTATCTGAGGTTGTCTCTGGGGTTACACTAAAAGGCCTCACATAACCAGTCAGTAATGATTTCCTCATCTTTCATCCTACAGCACCAATAAATTAGAGGTCTGTACTCTCTGAATGTAACAATCCTGTTAAAATGATAAATGGCCTTTCTTGCTCTCAGCAACATATAGGCAGATGGAGGGAGGCCAGGCTTTCTCAACAGAGGCAAACACACAGAAACTTTGAGGTGCTGAGGCACAGTCAAAGCCTGGCAAAGACAGGGCCAAGGCTCTGCAGGAGGATGAGAAGCTGGTTTTGGAGAGGGTTCTAGATGAGAAGCTGGTTTTGGAGAGGGTTCTAACCTTCATTGGCCTTTCTCTTAGCAGCTAGAAATCACTGGCCAAAGGCCTTGGGACCTGGCTAATACTTTGCCCTTGGATGAACTTCTGCCTTCTGAGCCCTGGTGCATTCATTTGTTAATTACTTTCCTTCAGAGGATGGCAGTAGATGATTGATCCTTTGGACCTTGTTTCATGGTCAAAATCTCCAAGGAAATCAAACAAAAATCCTCCCCTACCTTCCCATTTGACCCACAAATAGTGGTCTTATCATCCTTGTCCACATTCCTTGGGCAAACATAGTGTTTCAAATTTCTGAAAAATCAGGAGTTCTTAGATTTGTGGCTCCTAAGCTTTTCACATGTCCATGCACAGCAAATTTTTACAAGTGCTTTTATTAGGTAATAATAATGTTATTCATCTTCACTTCACAGTCACACATGGCAACTATGGGGAGGTGGTGAGTGAGCAGAATTAAGGCCACAGCAGATAAAAGGCATGCTAGTTAGTCTGTCCCATATGGGCCTGATGCTCCAGGGGTAAGGCCCTGGGTTTCAGTGAGCCCTGTGAGCAGAAAGGGAGGAAAGGAAGGAAGAGAGGGACTTGGAGGTCTGCAGCCACACCGACATGGGTGGGGATCTTTGGGACATTTTGTCCCACTTTGGGTGGGACTTTTGAGACACCTGTCTCCTTTCTCCTTCACATTTCTGTAGCTACTTAATTTCAGGGTGGCTCAGATGCCCAGGGACTTTCATTTTCTAGGGCGTGAATTTTTGAGTCACATCCTTATTGTTTTTTCTCTAGCTGCTCTCCCCCCACTGTAGAGGACATTTCTTCTATGTTCTATCCCAGCAGGAGGCTGCTCTCAGCTTGCTGACCCTCAGTGGGGAAAAAATGAATGCATAATTTATAAGCAAGTTCAAGGCATAGGGTGTACTGGATTATCTAGCCCTGAGAGTTGCAGACATTTGGAGAAGGAAGATATGAAATCAAACCTTGAACTCTGATGAGGAATTTCAGGCAGTGTGGCAGGCTAGAAAAGAAATATTTGGTATGTAATGAGCACTGGGTGTTATATACTAAGGAATCACTGAACTCTGCCTTTGAAACTAGTAACACATTGTATGCTAGTTGAATGTAAATAAAATTAAATAAATAAATAAATAAAGGACGATTTGGGAGGAGAGAGTCCTTCCCAGCACCTTCTACATATAGTGTAGAGTTCTGCCCACTCAACTAAACAAGAGACAGGTACCACATGTTACCCTGTCACCTGAGTGGTCATAGGATCCTGCCCCTTCCTAGATCTGGGGAAAGTACCTATTAGCAGTTTCTTCAATCATTCTGATTTAAGGTTTGTGGGTCAGCCATACACATGCATATCTAGAAGGTTCTTATATCAGCATAGCTAAAAGCTCCTGATATTTAAGGCTAATGAGGTTCTTAGAATGTCTAACAAAAGGTTTTAGAAATTAAAGAACATTGAAATTCTTACCATTAAGAGAGACTCTTGCTTTCCTGCTTCCAGGCTATTTCTCTGTGGTGTCTCTCTGTCTTAATCTCTTAAAATTACACATGGGATTCCATTAGACAGGCACCTTCCATGCTGTGTTAGGCTATACTCCCAGGCTCAGCCTTCCCTCTTGCTTCATCCTATCCCTGGGAAGGCTTCAAGAGAGCCCAAATCTATGTGCTTCAGAAGGACCAGATCCCAGCTGGCCCTTCTCCATGATCCAGAACCCTCAGACAAAAGACCAACTCTGTATTCTATCATCTCTTCCTGGACTGGTAACTTAGGGGAGCTAGAGAGTTGGATGAGGGGATACAAGATGAGGAAAAGAGAAGACTTTCTTGTAATGAATAAAACAGATTTATTCATTTAATTACTAACTATTGACTATGTGGCTACTCTGAACAAAGCCCAAAGTTGGTACTCAGGACACAGTGGAGAATGAGCAAGGGAACTTTTCTCCTTATAGTGTGTGCTTTCACAAATACATAACCTTTGTCTACATAAACATGTTTACTTTGGAGAAGCTTATGACATATTTTTCTTTGTACATTTTCATGTGTGAATTAGACAGGTCATATAAGTGATGCTCAAGAACATCTGAAATGTCTTGGCAGTTGTGTTAATGGCTATCCATCCAGGACCAACTAGATGTTTAACTGTGACTTAATGCATCATTCTACACTTCTTGTGGATCCCTGGAAGCAAAAGGGTCATGGATTACAAGGCATAAGAGAATTACAGGCTCTGCAGAATGTAAGCAGTTTTTAAGGACACCCTCTACACTCCAGAGAGCACTGCAACCATCATCTTAGACAGAAAAAGTAGTTCTGGTTTATTACAAAATACCTCCACTGCCCAGAATGTAACTTGATCATTTCCCTTGCCGCATGCTCTGGTGTCTTTTTCCAGAAAGCCCGGGAGTCTTAGCACATACAACTTCAGTGCCAGGAAACAAAGGTAGAATGGTTCCTATTTGTTTGCATCAGGATCTATAGGTATGAAAGCCCATTTACTTTAGGATTAAAGTGTTTTCTTTTAAATGCCTCTTGAGTGGTTTAACATTGATGCAGAAAGTCCATCTGTCCAGTAGACGATGAAGAAAAGCAACACAGCTTTGTCCTGGGAAATAAGCATATCTGCCTGTCTCACGTTCTGATTCCTCACAGAAAGCCAATGCCTTTCCAAGACACTGCATAGAATGTGAAAGCAGGAACTAAATCCCACAGAGAGACAGGAAGCTTTTATTGAAAAATAGCTACATTTTTTTGTATTTTGCTTCTATGTTTTATAACGACTCCCTAGTAACTGATACTCTTTCCTCTTCTAATGTTCTGTGCTGCTTCTCCTTCCTCTGCTCTCTCAGACGTAACCGACTTGGCTGTGTCTGTCCCTTAGAAGTCTGTGGCTGAACGAAGGCTTGACATTAGATATTTATCATCTCAGGATGTCTTTCCTCAGATAGCTGGCTCTCCACCCCCAGACTTCTTTATCTTATTTTGCTAAACAAGATGAGTTTCTGTCATGGCTGAAAATAATTGACTTGTTTTTTAATATATATCAAGGCCCAGGTTAAGAACTGGACAGTGCAATGCATTTATTATTCTCTTTCTCTTCTGTTTATTCTAGTGTGAAATTGTTTTCCAGGTAGTGATTAATTCTGCCAAGACTTTGTGCCCTTGCTGGGTAATTTGCTGTATTTGGGAGGAAGATGCTAACCTTATGGGTCTGCTATCAGTGGTGTCATTACAGTTTTGTCAGACATCGCACCATTATTGCCTTCTGTCATTCAACTGAGCCCATTGTCCTTTATTCATTTTGCAATTCTGATTTTTCCATAGGGATGATTGATGCTTGGCCTTCTTCGAAAGAAAATGATTTAGAAGACTGCTGGCTATGTAGAGAGGGACCCCCTGCAGTGCCTTTAGAGGGCTTTCACCTAGATGGGAATTTGGGATTCAGTATGCAGAGTGTTGCTGTGTGGTCAGCTGTCTCACTACTGGGTCTGTCCTGGAATGTATGGAGGATAACCAGCTGATCTTTAATGACATCTGTTGATAGTGGGCTCTATGACCATGAATTCTGACTCCTTGGGCTAAACCGGAAGCATGCTGAGAACAAGGAGTGTATTCATGGATGAATGATTCCTGGAAGGACTATAGGGATGGGGACTTATGGGGAAGCAGAGAAATGAGCTGATGAAGGCTTCCTGACTGACTCATCAGAGGAGGACATTTTTATGTTTTGCTTCTATATTTTAGAAGTATCTCAAGTATCTGCATCATGGTATGCCCAAGCATCTTGACCTTAGCACAATCAAAATTTTGGACCAAATAATCTTTGTTGTGGCTGTTCTGTGCACTGTAGGGTACTTAGCAACACCTTGGACATCTATCTTCTGAATTACTAGATACCAGAAACACCTGCATCTCTCCTTAATTTGTGACAGTACAAAATGCCTCCAGACCCCAACAAATGTCCCCTGGGGAGGTGCATTTTCTCTTTGAAAACCATTGCTGTATATAAAAAAAAAAGGGGGGGCGGCGCCTGGGTGGCTCAGTGGATTAAGCCGCTACCATCGGCTCAGGTCATGATCTCAGGGTCCTGGGATCGGGCCCCGCATCGGGCTCTCTGCTCCGCAGGGAGCCTGATTCCTCCTCTCTCTCTGCCTGCCTCTCTGCCTGCTTGTGATCTCTCTCTCTGTCAAATAAATAAATAAAATCTTAAAAAAAAAAAAAAAGAAAGAAAACCATTGCTGTAACTACTTAAAGATGAACCATAAGCATCTCTCCCTGAAAGGAACTTCCACAAGTTTTCCTGGTGGCTTGACAGTGTGAAAGAATGACTATGGGATCTCACAGTAAGACACCTGTATCTGAATCCTGGCTCAGTTATTAGCTCTGTGACCTTGGGGAAAGAAAACCACTTACTTGAGTTTGAGTTTTCTGGATAGTGTAATGGTTTTGAGGAAGTCAATAAGCTATGGGAGTATGGGAAAAACAGCAAATGGCACTGTCGCCTTATCCTCCTTTAAGTTGACTCCAGTGGGAGGTTCTGGAGGATACCTCCTCCCTCTTGTGTACAGCTGTACATGTGGCATAAGTCTGTCCTGGTTGTGTGCTTTGCATTCTGAGTTTGATAGTGAGCTCATTGCTCCCATGTCTGGGGCTTATGCTAAGTGACATTGTTACTCCCTCTGGCTCTGACTTCACTTCTCTGAAGGATTGACCTTCAACAGGAGCCACCCCGATCTGTCCCTCTTTCCCTGACAGAGTACATTTCATCCCCTCCATGACATCTGGCCATCTGGGTCTATTTCCCCTTGCTATCACTGGAGACCATTTATCTTGGCTTCCTTCCAGATTCTCCTTGTTCTTCTCTGCATCTCCATGAGCCTGTTTGTAGCAGTATGAGATTCTCCCACCTCGGCTGAGACTTCACCAAGTGCTGTTTCCCATCCTCCCAACTCAAATATGTCCTTTATGGGATTGCAGCACAATTTTCTTCCATGTGCTGCCCACATAATCTTCAATACATCTATATCCCTAGCCTCACTTTCTCTAGGAGGAAACAGAGATGCAGAGACGAAGAAGCTACTCACCCAAGGCTTTGCAGCTAAGGAATGGTAAAATCTAGATGTGCACCAAGGTCTGTTGGGGCCAGGGGTCCTCACAATGACCATGTGAGCACCTCCACATCCTCAACCTCATGTGCAGAACCATTGATTCCTTCTAGGGCTCCTGGGGCTCAGTCAGACCAGTCCTCTGTGTTCTTGTACTTTCCTGTGAATTGGTCATCTATGGGTTGGCTTCTCTTCCTCTCTTTTCCCCAGGACCTGAGAAAATGTCTGGTATCCTTTGGGCTGATTCTCCTGCCCAGTAACCTCCTTTCATCAAGTTTATATTCAAGTATGTGAGATAGTAGGTTTCTGAACTTCCTGGTACTTTTGGTGGCAACATAAGATGAGGCAGATCCAGTTAGTCTGAGGCTGGGGAGGTGGGGAGATTTCCATCTTCAGGTCAACAGAAGGAAGAAAATGCAGCCTCTGACCTCTTCCTAGTCCAGCCTAAGAGGTTTGCACTGGTTCTGCCTCAATGCCTCAGCACTGAGCTGTGCTGATTGTGGCCTTCCTTCCCACTTTGCAGCTCCTAGTGGTGTGGGAAAAATACTAAGAAATGAGAGCCAGAGTTTCATCCACCAGACTTTTAAGCAGGGCACAAGTGTAAATTGTAATGAGTTAATGCTTAAGTGGCATTTTACATGCCAGGTACTTTTCTACATTTTTTATGTGTATTACATCATTCAATTGTCAGGACTGCCCTGTAAGGTAGATGCGATTTTTATGCCCATTTATCAATGCCACAGAGAGGGAAAGTGATTTGTCCAAGGTCATACATCTTGAAATTGACTCTAAATCTCACACTGTTAATCACTAGACTTAATTCCTTCTAGAGGTGTAAGGTTGGTCCCTGGACAGCACAACACATTCCACTAGAAGGATGTGCATTCTGCTGTGAGAAAACACCCAAATTTATCATCCAGAAGAGACTCTGATTTGACTTTATTCTAGATTAATTTTTGTCATGATATTTGTCTTCCTAATGGAATTGTGCCTACATCAATATTAAAATGAGTTTGCATTCCTTGAGCACTCAATAACAATGGAGTGTGTGTGTGGGGGGGTGTCTATTGTCTTTTGGTTGGAACAGGGTGATTTGAGATGTTAAGAAGAGCTGATCTAGAAATGAGCAGGAGCAGTGAGGCAGGGAGAAGTTGAAGTACATCATAAACCAGTGTAGCTGAGCCATAAACTGAATTCTTCCTGCTGACTGATCAACCCTTGCCCCTCACTCCCAGAGAGAATAAGTGGGGTGCCCTGCATGTGAGAGAGGCCTGAGTCCTTTTTATTATATTCTGCAGCACAATATGTCTTCTTTTCTCATAGTTTATTTTTAAAGCACCAGATGATGGGCACTTGCCTGTGTCCCTGTATGCCTGGGCGCATGTTTGAAATGTTCATGGGAATCCTGTCTGTCAGAGCACCTTTGTGCAGGGTAACTGGGACCATGCAATATTACTCTTACCTTGGACAAATCACTTTACTACACTGTGCCTCTCTGTGGCATCAATAAAGTGGTGATAAAAATCATACCTGACAGAGTGGTCCCGAAGATGAAATGATGTAATATACGTAAATCCTACCCACCAAAGTAGGGATATTATTTTCTCTATAGAACCTTTCTTTTCTGTGGCTTATACATTTTAATTTCCCCCAGTAACTCCCGTCCAGCCTTCTGGTAATCATAATTCAGCTCCTTTATAAAATGAATGTTCTTACAGACTTTCAGACAAATCCTTACTGCCATTTTGACAAACCAAGTCCCTCCCCAGCCACACCAAATATTCTCCACAATTAGGGAAGGGACAGTTAAGGCTGGGATAGTGTGTCTAATGGGTTAGCTGGATCCAATGTCACCTCTAACCCCAAGGACTGAGACTTATCTTCTAAACTGAACACACAAAATATCTCTCCAGTTCAGATTGGCCTTTAAAGGGGTAGACGATGGTTCAGCCAGAGTGTAACCCCACAGTGGCTTGTTCTACTATTTCCAGCCTTAAAATACCAGCATGGAATGGGATTATTTGCTCAGTTCACATCTGAAGAGAAAACCTTTGCTCAGAACACATGATGAAGTCTGCTTGAGAATGCCATGTCACATAAAGGCAAGAGATGACGTCATGGGCTTTGGAATCAGAAAGCACATTTGTCACCCAATTTTATCATTAACTAGTGTGTGACCTAGAGTGATAATTTTAACCTCTTGAAGCCTTTAAGTACACTCAGAGCCTCCTTATCATCATTGTCATCATAGGCAGCATCACCATTTGAAAGCTCTTTGTGCTGAGAATAAGGTTTTCCAAAGCTGGTGATAGGAAGGAATCACCACTTTAATGAAGTTCTGAGTGTGTTCCAGACATTTAGCCAGCACTCCATTACTGAACACTGATTTAACCCTCACAGGTTTCCACAGGGAAAGTATTATTATCTCCATGCAGAGATGTGGAAACTGAACTTTAGAGAAATTACCAAACTTGCTTACAGTTGCACAGTTAGTTAATGGTAGAACCAACTTGACATTTCTCCTGTGGACCATGATTTATGCTTATCCAAGTGTAAGATATTCTCTCTTGAGCAACTGATTTCCTTCCAATAGGTACATGGAACCCTATCTTGGGCTCTACCCAAGAAACACATGGCAAAGTGAATGAGAAAGCCAACCTGCAACGCTACCAGCAGTGCTGTGAGCAGACAGAAGATTCCTGCAGGAACAGGCTGTCCTATAGATGGACATGCTCTTTTCATTCCATCAGATGCTTCCCAGACTTGTATCCTTCTGGGCCTTGGTGACATCAGTCTTATCTCAAAAGCAATGGAATTGCATATAACTTTTTCAAACACTCAGACATCTTTATACAAAAATACGGTCAATTATTTGCACAGGAAAGGTGCTGGAGATACACATATATGACATCATTTGGTCAATCTACAAATATTTATTGAAAGAGTGCTACATGGTAGGCACTGTGTAATAAGGCTTTGAAATTATTGGGCCAAAACAAATCACTCTCTCAAGGATCCTGAACCTCCAGAGCCGTTGTCTTTGAAGTCTGTAGCATCTCCATGAATCTGTGAAGATCGGCTTCTGTCCTCTCCCTACTACTCCTTCCACATTTCTACTTCCAACTACACTGTTTCCATGAGTGATGAGCCTATTCCCACTTCACACTGCACCACTCATCCTACTTTGTGTGAATTATTCTTTTTTCATTTACCACATTCTGACTTCTTAAATAAACAGTGATATGTTTGGCACAGCAAAATTTAAAATACTGATAGTCCCCACCCCCCACCGCCCATTCCTTGAGATCTAATTAGGAAAGTTTGGAGCAGGAGGATTAGTGTCAGGCTATAGATCTGTGATGTGGTAGCAAACCACTCCCTCCCAGGCCCCCCAAGTAGCCAGATTTGCATCAAATATGCATCTACCCATTTTCTTCTCCCTTCTCTGTCCCTTTCCATGTCTCCTGTCTCCTCCCCACCCCAGAACAGACACAATACTCCCATTCCTGGAGTTCCAGTCTTCTGTGGGCACAGCCTGTCACTAAGGGTAAAATAATGAGTCATGGAGACTGTGCCAATGGGACACCACAAGTGTTATGCAAAGGCAGTCAAATTCATTATATATGTGATATCATATACAATATTTGAAATCCAGATCTGGGTAAAGATCACAATTCTGTAGCACTTAGTGGGAAATTTTCTTGGTTTTTATGCTAGGAATATGGAATTCCTGAAGCAATAAGTGGTAACATTTATGCTAGAACCTAGGTTTGGTGTTCTTCTTATAAAGATATGATACAATATATCTGAATTGCTTGAGTGAGGTTTAAACTCTTCTTAAGAGGAAGAAGTATCTATTTTTGAATGGAACATTTTTCTCTCACTCCAAATTTAGCTTTTGGTTTTTCTCTTTTGTCAGGAGTAAAATTGCTGTGGAATTCATGGGCATGAGGGCCATTCTGCTCCCTGACTTGCAGGTGCTGTATGCTGCCTTCAACTGTCTCCTCTGATCACAGCTCCTCCTTCCACAGTCCATTCATCTCAGTGTTGAGTCTAGCTCCCTGCATGGTTTCCAGAGAGACTTAAGGGAGTCTCTGGTCCCTGAGTTCTCCTCTCTATCGGAGAGAGATGACACTGAGACACAAGATTTAGTCTGTGAAAGCTCAGCGGAGGCAGTGATAAAGAGAGAGGGCAGAAGATAGAAGAAAGAAATTGAGAAGTGAAAATTCAGAAGAAAAGAAATTTTCCAGAGAAGTGGGCAGACAGGATGAGGATGTCCTCCTGGAGTGGAAAATCACAGGGGAGAGAGAGTGAGAAAGAAATTTAGAATAACCATATAAAAGAAAAGTAAGAAGGATACACAGAAACACATGCACACAATAATAGTGGCAAGAAATAACAACCATATAATGAAATGTGACAGTTCTTACCAAATTACTGTGGCATTCAATATGCACGGTGTACTTTTATTAGCAAGAAAACCAGAGCATTCTTTTTTCATGACTAGATAATTTCACACATAGTAAGATACTGAAAATCAACTCAACAAGCCCCACTCACTTTTTTTCCAACTGAATTATTTAAAAATCAATCAATCAATAATGAAATTCATTTGCTCTGGCCATAGCACTTCCATAGCATCTGCCCTCATTGTTCCTATGAGAGCCCCTAAAAGATCTGATTTTAAAATGTCTTGGTTTCCCCTTTTCTTCTGTTTTATTTTTGTATTTATGCATTTATTTGTACCTGTCTCTTTGTACTTACTCAGTCCTGCTAAATTTGTCTCAGGGTGAAGTGCCTGATGAGGAAGAGCAGAAACTCTGGCTCAGATTTTGGGTAGGGCAAGCCACTACTTTCACTTATATTGTTTAACAGACATCTGTTGGGTGGAACTGGTGGGGGAAGTAAAGAAGTCATAAGGATGTAACTGCTGATCAATTAAGATATAAACACTGGCCACCAAAATTTATTCAATGGCCACTAAGAACAGGCTTGACCTGGTAGCTCTTCCTGCTTCCCTGGTACACTGCAAGCATGATTTGCTGGCCAAAAGCAGTTTTATGTTTCCATCCCATAACCCTAATTCTAGTAATCCCTCCATGCTACAAGTATTCTTCAAAGCACTTTTGCATCTGTTCTCTTATTTCTGCATTTGATAGTTGTGAATCAAGGTATGAATTGCTTTTCCAGTTTGGCATGTAGTGCATAGCTGGAGCTCAATATACAATGCCAAGTCACCAGCTAGGATAACTGAGATCTGAAAAGATAGGGGAACAAAGAAAGAGAATAGAACTAAAATCATGCTTTTAGTTATTGTTGGTGGTGGTTGCAGTCCCCCATTCACAACATCACTGTATTTGTCTTTTGTCCTATGAGCCTCTTCCAAACTCTACTAGTTGAATTTGGGTTCCCTTCAACTTTTAAACCCATGGACTAGGTAGGATGGTGATGTGTGTGCCTGTGCACAACAAAGCTATAAAAGTTTACATTCTTCCCCTCCCAGAGCTCCCATATGGGTACCTGTGATCTGCAGCTGCCCTCAGAGCATATAGGTACCTATGATCCGCAGCTGCCCTCAGGGCAGTGACCTCCCCTCACTTCTAATTATCTTCTTCTCTAGAGCATCTGATCAGGGGAGAACTAAGAGGGAGGACAGATCTGAGCCAGTGAGCATTTACGTTTAGTTCTGAGTGGCCCAGAAGCTGTTCACAGCTTCATCATCCCTACTGAAACCATCCATGTTAGCTCTAGGGATGTCCTCACTAGGCAGCCACGGCTACCCTATTCTTGCCTCACAGTGGCTTGACTAGCACTCTGTTGCTTTTACAAAAAGAGTCCACCTCAATCTTGGGCATTGATTGCCTTGTTATGATGTTAATATCTTGTGTGTGTGCGTGTGTGTGTGTGTGTGTGTGTGTCTTCTTTTAACATGAACGATGGGGGGCTGCTTCCTGGCATTGAAGTTGACCTTTAAGAATCTATCCAGATTCATCCAGGTCAGTTTCTCATTCTCTACCTTATTATCTTTGTCAGCACTAAGAGCCCCGATACTAGCCAGTGTTTCATCTGTGTTTTCCAGTGAGAGTTTGGGGTCTCGGGAAAATCTTGAGAGGGACAAAACTTCCGTACAGCAGCCAGAACCCACTGAGCAAAGGAAGAAATAATAAGAGTCCTGTGACTTCCAAATGAATTCAGGTTGGCATGAGAGATTGTATGAGAGACTGAGCTGGCAAGACAGTCCAGCTACTGACCTCTTCCTTTTGACCATCGTACACCACATTCGTTATTCCCCACAGAGCAGCCAGAATTCTAAGAATTTGCTTTGCTGCCTTCCCTCCTCTGACATGTAGTGCAGGTATCTGTCTCTAACTACTGTGTGAAAGGGGCAAAACCTTCTGCCCATTCACAATGATGAATGTAAGTACTAGTTGTTGAAACGGGGAGCAAGTTTCACTCCCAGATTGGTGACCAAGTCCCCCCATCTTAAGGGGAGTTATCAATGACCAACACACTGTTCAGGCAGCTGCCTTTGAACAATTTGAACCTACTTCCATTTTTCAAGCCTACATACCCCTCCCCAATTCTTCTTTATTTTCAGGCAATGATGTGGAGGACCATTGATTACCTGGTGAACCATATAATTTAGTGAACATCTTTGCTACCAATTCCTATGGACTTCCTTCAAATCCTGTCAATAGACCCTTGAGACCCTCTACTTCCTCTTACAGAAAGCCACATTTTAGTCAACATCCCATCCTCTTTACAACAACTGCCAAGAACTGTAGGGGGTCTGAGATTTTGTTCTACTTGCAATACATGGTAGCTCGCTCCAGTTTCAACCTAATTTCAAGGATGATGGTAGAAGATACAGGATTCCTGAGTCAGAGACAAAAGGTAGGTTATTACACATAGCAATAGCAGTGGTCAGAATATCAGCATTTTTGTGCAATTCCATTAGCCCCAATTACCTTTAGCATGCTGTGAAAAGGGCCAGATGATATGTGCACATTCCATAGATTAGGTCAAAGGAGAGAAACTCTGAACTCAAAGAACATGAATATTTTATTTATTTATTTATTTATTTTTGAAAGAGAGTGAGCATGAGTAGGGGGAGGGGCAGAGGAAGAGAATCTCAGGCAGGCTCCACACTCCGTACAGAGCCAAATGCAAGGCTTGATCTCAGGACCCTGTGATCATGACATGAGCCCAAATCAGGAGTTGGATGCTTAACCAACTGACTGAGACACTGAGGTGCCCTGAGACCTTGAATCTTTTCAAAATGGGTAAAGCATGCTTATGCTTTGTTCCAGAAGGACACATTATTTCCATTGTATTAGAAAGTAAGCACACATGTCCTTTGTTCTGGAGGGTGATACATATTTATCATTCAAGTTGTCTGCTGCACTAACATCCCTGGAAATATTGTCTAGAACAAATGTTGGTCAGTGTTTCTCTCATAATTTGCGCAGCAATTCTCGAGCACCATGGAGAAATGTCTCTCAGCTAACATCTGGCATGTTGCCTCAAGACTTCCGGTTTCTGCTCGAGCTATATCTGCCATGTTCTGTATAAAGTAGGAAAGTACCCTAGTGGTAAATCTGGATTGATAGTGATCTCACCTAGTATAATTCCCTTTTTCCAGCTGTCATATCTCTTCCAGTTTCTGCCTGCTTTGTAACATTCTTCAGTGCCTTCAAGTGTGTGTGTGTGTGTGTGTGTGTGTGTGTGTGTCTTTGTTCCTGAGCTTTCGATTGTGTTGGCAGGATGATTAATCTGATATAGGTTACTCTGTCATTACCTGATGCTTTAATTTAATAATAGTAACTAATTTATCCATTTTCAATTTTCTTTCTTTTATGGTTAGTCCCTTTGTCCTATAGAAGAAATTTAAGAAATTTGCCTATTTCAAAGTCATGAAGATATCTCCTATGTTTACCTCTGCAATAATCCATCTGGGATTGATCTCTGTGTATGGTTATAAGTCACACACACACACACACACACACACACACACACACACACTGTCTGAACATAATTCACTGAAAAGACTATCTTCACCTTCCACTCAGTGCCATTTTGGTCATAAATCAGGTGATCCTATATGTATGCCCTTGTTTCTGAATTTTATGTTTTCTGAATTTTATTTCTATTCTATCAGTTAGTTTGCTCATTCTTTTTTTTAAAAGATTTTATTTATTTATTTGACAGACAGAGATCACAAGTAGGCAGAGAGGCAGGCAGAGAGAGAGGAAGGAATCTGGGATCATGACCTGAGCCAAAGGCAGAGGCTTTAACCCACTGAGCCACCCAGTGACCCTAGTTTGCTCATTCTTGAGTCAATAACCTATTATATGATTTAATATAGCCTTATAATGTGGCTTGGTAGCTGTTAGTGTAAGTTCTTTAGTTTTAGCTTGTGTCTTTCAGAATAATTTTAGTTATTTTCAGTCCATGGCATTCCTATAAGAATTTTAGAATCATCTCATTAATTTATATAAATAATAGTGGCATTTTTGTTGGGGTTGCAATGAATCTATGAATTAATTTTGATTAAAAAACCTGGCTTTGCACTAACTTAGATTCTTTTTTTCCCATGTAAGTCAGTTTATGGAAAAAAGTCTGATAAATTTGTTTATGATTCCACAAGGAGAAGAGAGGGCTGCATTTCAGTGCCTATGAACTCATTAGAATGAACAGACCAAGATCTATGGGACCTTGGACTGGTTTTGCTGACTGCCATATGCTCTCCCAAATCTTAACACTCTCATTCCTGTGCTTTTTCCCCTGCCATTTGCCATGCCACAGAGAAACAGATGTTGAATCTGTCTTATATAGCACCAGATTGGCTTAGCAGTCTTCTGAATGCCACTCTGAAGCCTTCTTTGGAAGTATGCGTAGTCGTGTTTTATTTCTTTATACAATGTTTAAGGTGGGCAGAAAAATAAAACTAGCCTCTACTGAGGAGCCCAGTGTGTTACCTTCCCCAGGTAGGACTGCAGGAGGATATTAACTACCCCTCCTCTCTCTATTAGTAGCGTGCTAAGGCTCTACAATCTGCTTCAATGACTAGTTGTTTTTCCTCTTTCTCTGTATTATCTTTCTTGCTGGGTTTGCTGGTCAGATGGTCATGAATCCAAGGAGTTCCTGGGCCATGGAAATCATGCATATGGCTCTTGGAAGGGGTGAAGATGAAGGAAGAGAGAGATGGTGACTTCTCTTCCCTCATAACCTTTTTCATTCAGCAAGCAATATCAAATGATTCCCTCCTGCCTTCCCCTGTCTTCATACATTCCTATAATACGCTGGTTTTCCAAAATGCCTACTCAAAATCATATGTCAGTCCCTACACTCTTCCTGGTCTATCACAGACAGTCAATATACAATTATTTTCTTAGTAGGTAGAGTATTATTCTCTACTGTCCGCCATTCAGATCTGCTTCCTGAGGCTCACAATCCTACCACTCTCCTAGTTTTCTAAAAGACACATCAACATTTCTCTTAAATTTACTCTCCATCTTGAGCACATAATTTGATGGTTTTAACTACTCTAGACATCTAATTCACATGTGGATGGACTTGTCCCCAGGCACACTGGTACATTTTCACAAGTAGATAGTCATTTTAATAGCTGGCTTTCCCATCCAGACCTTTGTGCCTCTAAAGAAGACAGGCAGATTGGAATCATTCTCAGTAGAAGAAATTTGTTCCTTTCTCCTAGAGGCAATTTACATCTCTCTGGGCACTAAGCACTCATATTTTATTCTTTTTTTGTTTGTTTGTTTGTTTACAGCATAACAGTGTTCATTGTTTTGGCATCACACCCAGTGCTCCATGCAGTATCTGCCCTCCCTATTACCCACTACCTGGTTCCTCAACCTCCCACCCCCCCCCGCCCCTTCAAAACCCTCTGGATGTTTTTCAGATTCCATAGTCTCTCATGGTTCATCTCCCCTTCCAGTTCCCTCAACTCCATCTCCTCTCCATCTCCCCATGTCCTCCATGTTATTTGTTATGCTCCACAAATAAGTGAGACCATATGATACTTGACTCTCTCTGCTTGACTTATTTCGCTCAGCATAATCTCTTCCAGTCCCGTCCATGTTGCTACAAAAGTTGGGTATTCATCCTTTCTGATGGAGGCATAATACTCCATAATGTATATGGACCACATCTTCCTTATCCATTCGTCCGTTGAAGGGCATCTTGGTTCTTTCCACAGTTTGGTGACCGTAGCCATTGCTGCAATAAATATTGGGGTACAGATGGCCCTTCTTTTCACTACATCTGTATCTCTGGGGTAAATACCCAGCAGTGCAATTGCAGGGTCATAGGGAAGCTCTATTCTTAATTTCTTCAGGAATCTCCACACTGTTCTCCAAAGTGGCTGCACTAACTTGCATTCCCACCAACAGTGGAAGAGGGTTCCCCTTTCTCCACATCCTCTCCAGCACACGTTGTTTCCTGTCTTGCTAATTTTGGCCATTCTAACTGGTGTCAGGTGGTATCTCAATGTAGTTTTAATTTGAATCTCCCTGATGGCTAGTGATGATGAACATTTTTTCATGTGTCTGATAGCCATTTGTATGTCTTCATTGGAGAAGTGTCTGTTCATATCTTCTGCCCATTTTTTGATATGACTAACTGTTTTGTGTGTGTTGAGTTTGAGAAGTTCTTTATAGATCCTGGATATCAACCTTTTGTCTGTACTGTCATTTGCAAATATCTTCTCCCATTCCGTGGTGGCCTTTTTGTTTTGTTGACTGTTTCCTTTGCTGTGCAGAAGCTTTTGATCTTGATGAAGTCCCAAAAGTTCATTTTCGCTTTTGTTTCCTTGGCCTTTGGAGACATATCTTGAAAGAAGTTGCTGTGGCTGATATCGAAGAGGTTACTGCCTCTGTTCTCCTCTAGGATTCTGATAGATTCCTGTCTCACGTTGAGGTCTTTTATCCATTTCGAGTTTATCTTTGTGTACGGTGTAAGAGAATGGTTGAGTTTCATTCTTCTACATATCGCTGTCCAGTTTTCCCAGCACCATTTATTGAAGAGACTGTCTTTTTCCATTGAATATATTTTCCTGTTTTGTCGAAAATTATTTGACCATAGAATTGAGGGTCCATATCTGGGCTCTCTACTCTGTTCCACTGGTCTATGTGTCTGTTTTTATGCCAGTACCATGCTGTCTCGGTGATCACAGCTTTGTAGTAAAGCTTGAAATCAGGTAACGTGATGCCGCCAGTTTTGTTTTTGTTTTTCAACATTTCCTTAGCAATTCGGGGTCTCTTCTGATTCCATACAAATTTTAGGATTATTTGCTCCAGCTCTTTGAAAAATACCAGTGGAATTTTGATCGGAATGGCATTAAATATTCTTTATATGGAAAACCCCAAAGACTCCACCCCCAAACTACTAGAACTCATACAGCAATTCAGTAACGTGGCAGGATACAAAGTCAATGTACAGAAATCAGTGGCTTTCTTAGACACTAACAATGAAAATACAGAAAGGGAAATTAGAGAATCAATTCCATTTACTATAGCACCAAGAACCATAAGATACCTGGGAATAAACTTAACCAAAGAGGTAAAGGACCTGTACTCCAGGAACTACAGAACACTCATGAAAGAAATTGAAGAAGACACAAAAAGATGGAAGACTGTTCCATGCTCTTGGATTGGAAGAATAAACATTGTTAAAATGTCTATACTGCCTAGAGCAATCTATACTTTTAATGCCATTCCGATCAAAATTCCACTGGTATTTTTCATATTTTATTCTTTACTGTAGAGTTTTTCCTCAAATATGCTCAACATGCCCTGGCTAATACTGTGACACTTAACTGGCTGGTCATCTGATCCCCTCTGACCCAGAAGCAGTCAACGTGGGAAGGTCCGAAGTCTCCACTGTCAGGGACTACAGGTCCTAGGAGTTATAGAAAGTCACTCTCTGAAACTTGAGGGCCAAGGAATCAGCAAAGTCCTCAAAAGGCCCTTCACAACGTTACAGGGAGGCACAAAGTCAGCACTCAACAGAAGGTAACTGTTTTTGTTGGTGGTGTGTGGTTGTGGTGGTGGTGGTTTTTGTTTCATAAGCAGGCAAGGTTCAAGGCCACATGGATCTGGAGTAAAAAGCCTGTTTACAATCCTTATTTTGCCCCTCTGACCTTCAGTTTCTTTTTAAAATGGATTCAGTAATAATTGCTGTTGAAGTTATTATGAAACAGAATGAGGCAGTTTATTTTAAGGGTTCAATGTGGTGTGAGACACTTTGTGATTTTGTTTTCCAAAGTCCCTTTGGGAATAAGCTGTTCATTCTTATTCTACAACAATGTCAGACAGACATTACCAATTAGTATCAGGAGAAACCAACCCTTTATTCCAAGACTCGTTTAGCTATTGAAATTGTTAAAAAACAAAATTCAACTGAGTACATTTTAAAGGTCTTATCAGCTTTATTCAATGATTCATGAATCAGGCTGCATCCCATCTAGCAAATGGAAGGAAGTTCTGAAGAGCTGAACAAAATGAAAGACTTCCATAGGCAGAAGGGGGCAGGCCAAGGGAGTTACACTAGCAAAGAGCTGACTGTGACAAGGTCACATTTCTTTAGAGAACAGCAGTGAGATTACCTCACTGGTGCTGGTAAATTCATTGTAGATTGACTGGTTCATTTCCATTTCAGGGAGGGGCTGAAGTATTTAAATTAGGTAGTAAGTCTTTTGGTGGCTTGGGGATTAGCATTTGGAACCTAGTGTCTCTTTCTTAAACACAGTATTATGGAAATGTTTTCAACATTCAGAAATCTAGGCTCTGTTTCAAGAATAGCAGTTTGAAGAGAGAGAGTTTGACTTCTTCATTGCCAATTTGGATACATTTAATTTCTCTTTGTTGTCTGATTGCCGATGCTAGGACTTCTAATACTATGTTGAACAAGAGTGGTGAGAGTGGGCATCCTTGTCGTGTTCCTGATCTCAGCGGGAAGGCTGCAAGCTTTTTCCCATTGAGGATGATATTTGCTGTGGGTCTTTCATAGATAGATTTTATGAAGTTCAGGAATATTCCCTCTATCCCTATACTTTGAAGCATTTTAATCAGAAACCGGATGCTGGATTTTGTCAAATGCTTTTTCCTGCATCAATTGAGAGGACCATGTGGTTCTTCTCTCTTCTCTTATTGATTTGTTCTAACACACTGATTGATTTGCAAATGTTGAACCATCCTTGTAACCAGGGATGAATCCCACCTGGTCATGGTGGATAATCTTTTTAATGTGCTGCTGGATCCTGTTTGCTAGGATCTTGTTGAGAATCTTTGCATCCATATTCATCAGTGATATTGGTCTGAAATTCTCCTTTTTGGTAGGGTCTTTGCCTGGTTTGGGGATCAGGGTAATGCTGGCTTCATAAAAAGAGTCTGGAAGTTTTCCTTCTGCTTCAATTTTTTGAAACAGCTTCAGGAGAATTGGTGTTATTTCTTCTTTGAAAGTTTGGTAGAATTCCCCAGGGAATCTGTCAGGTCCTGAGCTCTTGTTTTTTGGGAGGTTTTTGAGCAGTGCTTCAATCTCATTACTAGATATCGGTCTATTCATGTTGTCGATTTCTTCCTGGTTAAATTTTGGGAGTTTGTAGTGTTCCAGGAATGCATCGATTTCATCTAGGTTGCTTAGCTTATTGGCATATAACTGTTGGTAATAATTTCTGATGATTGTTTCTATTTCCTTGGTGTTAGTTGTGATCTCTCCCTTTTCATTCATAATTTTATTAATTTGGGCTTTCTCTCTTTTCATTTGGATTAGTGTGGCCAATGGTTTATTGATCTTATTGATTCTTTCAAAAAACCAGCTTCTAGTTTCATTGATACGTTCTACTGTATCTCTGGTATCTACCTCATTGATCTCTTCTGTAATCTTGATTATTTCCCTTCTTGCGTGTGGAGTTGGTTTGATTTGTTGTTGATTCTCCAGTTCTTTAAGGTGTAGAGAGAGCTGGTGTATTCTGGATTTTTCATTTTTTTTTTTTTTCAGGGAGGCTTGGATGGCTATGTATTTCCCCTTTAGAACCACCTTTGCTGTATCCCATAGGTTTTGGACAGAAGTGTCCTCATTGTCATTGGTTTCCATGAATTGTTTAAATTCTTCTTTGATCTCCTGGTTGATCCAAGCATTCTTAAGCAAGGTGGTCTTTAGCTCCAGGTGTTTGAGTTCCTTCTAAACTTTTCCTTGTGGTTGAGTTCCAGTTTCACAGCATTGTGATCGGAGAATATGCAGGGAATAATGTCAGTCTTTTGGTATCGGTTGAGTCCTGCTTTGTGACCCAGTATGTGGTCTATTCTGGAGAAGGTTCCATGTGCACTTGAGAAGAATGAGTATTCTGTTGTTTTAGGGTGGAATGTTCTGTATATGTCTATGAGGTCCATCTGGTCCAATGTTTCATTCAATGCTCTTATTTCTTTATTAATTTTCTACTTCGATGATCTGTCTGTTTCTGAGAGAGGCGTATTAAGATCTCCTACTATTATTGTATTCATATCAATATGACTCTTTATCTTGATTAATAGTTTTCTTATGTAATTGGGTGCTCCCATATTGGGGGCATAGATATTCAAAATTGTTAGATCATCTTGGCGGATGGTCCCTTTAAGAATTATGTAGTGTCCTTCTGTATCTCTGACTACAGTCTTTAGTTTAAAATTGAATTTATCTGATATGAGAATCGCTACCCCCGGCCTTCTTCTGAGGCCCATTGGCATGAAAGATGCTTCTCCATCCCTTCACTTTCAGTCTGGGTGTATCCTTAGGTTCAAAATGGGTCTCTTGTAGACAACATATGGATGGGTCCTGTCATTTTATCCAATCTGCAACCCTGTGTCTTTTTATGGGCGCATTTAGGCCATTCACATTGAGAGTGATTATTGATAGATACGTTTTGACTGACATCGTGTTACCTTTGAAGTCTTTCTGTCAGCAGATTATCTCTGTATTTCTATTCAATGATATTCTTAGGATTTTTTCTCTTTTATAGGACCCCCCTTAATATTTCCTGCAGTGTCGGCTTGGTGGTTGCATAGTCTTTTAAGCCTTGCCGGTCTTGGAAACTCTTTATCTCTCCATCCATTTTGAATGTCAGTCTTGCTGGATAAAGTATTCTTGGCTGTCTGTTCTTCTCATTTAGTACTCTGAATATATTTTGCCAGCCCTTCCTGGCTTGCCAGGTCTCTGTGGACAGGTCTGACGTTATTCTAATGGGCTTTCCTCTGTAGGTAAGGAGCCTCTTTGTCCTAGCTGCTTTTAAGAGGGTCTGTCTAGAATTGTAATTCTTCATTTTAACTATCAGGTGTCGCCTGGACTTTCGAGAATCTAAAATCTTGGGGGGGGGGGGGACTGCTCTGCCTCTAGTACATGAACGTTGTTTCCATTCGTGAGATTGGGAAAATTTTCATAGACAACTTGTTCCACGATACCTTCTAGACTTCTTTCTTTTTCCTCTCCTTCAGGGATTCCAATAATTCTGACGCTGGAACATTTCATGGCATCATTTATTTCTCTGATTCTGTTTTCGTGGCTTCTGAGCTGTTTGTTCCAGGCTTTCTCTTGATTCTTTCTCTCTATCTGTTGGTCCTCCAGATCACTAATTCTATCTTCTGCCTCAGTTACCCTAGCTTTTAGATAATTTAGATTAAATTGGAATTCATTGAGAGCATTTTGAACATCATCCCTGGTGGCTTTCAGTTCTGCCCTAACATTGTGAACATCATCCCTGGTGGCTTTCAGTTCTGCCCTAATCAATTCTGTTTGGTCATCCATGGCTTTCTCCAACCTAGCTATTGCCTGGATGATTGTTAGCCTGAATTCCTTTTCTGACATATTGTCTATGTTGATAGCCATTAGCTCTGTTGCAGAATGTCCATCCTCTGTATATTTCTTCTCTTGGGTATTCCTCCTCCTAGTCATTTTGGTAAGAGATGACTGAATGGATGCAGCTGGATATATCAACTCTGGTGCAGTCAAGGTGCACCCTGGAACGCTTCTGTGCAATCAGGATTCCCACCCAAATGAGAGAAAAAAGAAAAGAAAAAGAAATACAGGGAAAAAAGAAAAAGAGAGAGAGAGAGGAACAAAAGGGAAGATAAATGCGAAGGCTCAGCCCAAATGTGCCCCAAGGCAATATTTATGAAGTATACAAACAAAAACAGACAAAGAAAAAGACTGATAAATGTATATGACAAGAGAAATATATATATATATATATATATATATGCAAAAAAGGGAAGAACCTCATCAAAAAGAACCCCAATTATAAGATTTATATACTATCAGGACAAACACAAATACACAGAAACATTGGCGGAAGGAAAAGATGGGAGAGTGGTTATAAATTCTCAGTTTGGGTGAGGAAGGTTATTTTGATTCTTCCTGGATGTATCTTGATTTCT
Organism: Meles meles; assembly: GCF_922984935.1. NCBI lineage: Eukaryota > Metazoa > Chordata > Mammalia > Carnivora > Mustelidae > Meles > Meles meles. The sequence goes on along the minus strand of NC_060073.1, from coordinate 89,330,501 downwards.
TTGTTCAGGGACTCAACTTTCATAAGATAAAGGGGGATTAAAAATTGGTTTGACTAGAGGGGTAGTATTGATTGCGGAAAGGGGATTAACTTGAAGTTTAACTCTATATTTATATTAGAAAATAAAAATTAAAAAAGAATAAACTAGTATAAACTAAATTAAAATTTACAAAAAATTTTAAAAAAAGAAAATCAAAATAAAAACATGGATGTATGTATCAACAAGTTCAGGTTAGAAGATTATTAAGGAATTTGATGTACTGGACATCTCACTGTGATGGTAAATAGGTTAAAAATTATCTATAAGTATAAAAATAATGAACCAGAATAGTGGTAAAGAATTAAAAATAAAAGTTGTATTTATGAAGTAGTGGTGGTTGTTCTCTTGGCATCTTCTTCCTCTTTTTTTTTTCTTCCTTCCTGGTTGGTTCTGGGGGAGGGGCCTGCCACGTGGGTTTCCAGTCAATGATGTTCCCTGAGTTAGGTCCCCCCGCTCCCCTCAAGTGGGTGGGCCTAGAGCAATTTATACTTTTAATGCCATTCCGATCAAAATTCCACCGGTATTTTTCAATGAGCTGGAGCAAATAATCCTAAAATTTGTATGGAATCAGAAGAGACCCTGAATTGCTAAGGAAATGTTGAAAAACAAAAACAAGACTGGCGGCATCACGTTACCTGATTTCAAGCTTTACTACAAACTGTGATCACCAAGACAGCCTGGTACTGGCATAAAAACAGACACATAGACCAGTGGAACAGAGTAGAGAGCCCAGATATGGACCCTTAGCTCTATGGTCAAAAAATCTTTGACAAAACAGGAAAAAAAATATACAATGGAAAAGAGACAGTCTCTTCAATAAATGGTGCTGGGAAAACTGGACAGCGATATGTAGAAGAATGAAACTCGACCATTCTCTTACACCGTACACAAAGATAAACTCGAAATGGATAAAAGACCTCAATGTGAGACAGGAATCTATCAGAATCCTAGAGGAGAACATAGGCAGTAACCTCTTCAATATCAACCACAGCAATTTCTTTCAAGATATGTCTCCAAAGGCCAAGGAAACAAAAGCGAAAATGAACTTTGGCATTTCATCAAGATCAAAAGCTTCTGCACAGCGAAGGAAACAGTCAACAAAACAAAAAGGCCACCACGGAATGGGAGAAGATATTTGCAAATGACAGTACAAACAAAAGGTTGATATCCAGGATCTATAAAGAACTTCTCAAACTCAACACACACAAAACAGATAATCATATCAAAAAATGGGCAGAAGATATGAACAGTCAATTCTCCAATGAGGACATACAAATGGCTATCAGACACATGAAAAAATGTTCATCATCACTAGCCATCAGGGAGATTCAAATTAAAACCACATTGAGATACCACCTGACACCAGTTAGAATGGCCAAAATCAACAAGACTGTAAGCAACGAGTGTTGGAGAGGATGTGGAGAAAGGGGAACCCTTTTACACTGTTGGTGGGATGCAAGTTGGTGCAGCCACTTTGGAGAACAGTGTGGAGATTCCTGAAGAAATTAAGAATAGAGCTTCCCTATGACCCTGCAATTGCACTGCTGGGTATTTACCCCAAAGATACAGATGTAGTGAAAAGAAGAGCCATCTGTACCCCAATGTTTATAGCAGCAATGGCCACGGCCGCCAAACTGTGGAAAGAACCAAGATGCCCTTCAACGGATGAATGGATAAGGAAGATGTGGTCCATATACACGATGGAGTATTATGCCTCCATCAGAAAGCAACATGGACGGGACTGAAAGAGATTATGCTGAGCGAAATAAATCCAGCAGAGAGAGTCAAGTATCATATGGTTTCACTTATTTGTGGAGCATAACAAATAACATGGAGGACATGGGGAGATGGAGAGGATAAGGGAGTTGAGAGAGATTGGAAGGGGAGATGAACCATGAGAGACTATGGACTCTGAAAACAACCTGAGGGTTTTCAAGGGGCGGGGGGTGGGATGTTGGGAACCAGGTGGTGGGTAATAGGAAGGGCATGTATTGCATGGAGCACTGGATGTGGTTCAAAAACAATGAATACTCTTATGCTGAAAATTAAAAAAAAAAAAAAAGAATAGCAGTTTTTGAATGCCAGAGATGAGTCTTTCATTGTGACATATTTGTTGGGGTTCCTGATGAATTTAGAGAAATGACTGTAGAAGACTTCTGCATTAAGTGTTTGGATGAAAAAATAAAACTAACAATGAATTCTGGAACACTAAAAAGAAATTTTAAAAAGTAAATAAAAATTATAAAAAGAAAACTAGACAAATATTCATTTGCTTTGCATTATTTGGCCTAAATATCTGGACACTTTATTGCCTCAGCTTTGCTTTGCTTTCTGGTGGTAGCGTCTGAAGGAGAAGTCATGAATATTTGTAAGGTGGGCCTGTGTATTGTCAACAAGTCTGTAGATCTTGTTTCCCAGCATATTTCCTGCAAATAATAGTCCTCAGTCAATATTTCTTTATTTGCTTTGGTTCCCTGTGGGACAGCTTAAACTTATTCTGAGCACCTGAATCAGTTCTCCATGGACACTGAAAATCATTCACAGTATAGGTCCAACTTCGTGTCCCCCATTCCATGCTCATTGCTAAACACTGTCCAGATGCTCTCTACCACTGGTTACCCAAGATGGACAGCAGATTCCTGCCTACCTCTGCTCTCATTACTCCCTTTGCTATAACTGTCCTCACAGCTTTTGCTGTTTGAATCTGCCTCTTGAAATTCAGGGACTGTCTTATGTACATCTTCTTCTACTAGGCCTTGTCTGAAAACTCCTGTAAGATTTGTTAATAGCATTCCTTGCAGTTGGACGGCACTTTTATAGGCAATCTTCATTTGTTACTTGCAGCCATCCTATGAGGTAAATCACCTTGTCCCTATTTTATTGGTGAGAAAACTGAAACAGAAAGCCTGGTGATTGCCTAATACTCTGTGGCTAACAGAGCCAGAGATTCTGATTCTTCTTGCAGTTGGAGGGGCCCTCATAGCTCCATCCTCTACAACATTAATACTCAGCATACACACCACCTTACATGGCTGTTTTCTCTGTACCATCTACATTCTCCATTCTTTCAACATGTTTCTGGGAAAGGATTATATCTTGCTCATCACTGTATCCTTCACAATACTTCTTTTAGTCTTACTCATGGGTATGTTCAATGTGTTTTGATTAACTGTATAAATCCTATGCACTCAGTGTATGTGTGTGTGCTTGGTATGTGTGTGTCTGGTGTGGTATGTGTGGAATGTGTGTTTGTGTGTATGCAATATGTGTAATATGTGGTGTGTGTAGGGTGTGGTGTGTGCATGGTGTGGTATATGTCTGGTGTGGTATGCATAATGTATCTGTACATGTGTGGTATGTGTGCCTGTGTGTATAGTATGCATGTGATTTGTGCATGTGTATTTGTGCTGTATGTGTTTGTGATAGGTTTGTGGTATGTGGAAGTAGTGTGATTTGTGTGTATATGTGTATATGGTTGTGTGGTTTGTGTGTGTGTGTGTGTTTGTGGGGTATATATGATGTGTGTGATGTGTGTATTTTATATGTGTCCGTGTGTGATTGTGGGCATCATGTGTGGTATGCATGTGATGTGGTGTATGTATGTGTGCATGTGTTTATGATGTGTGTGGTTTGTGTGAGACACAGTGTCTGATGTGGGGGATATATGAGTTGTGTTGGGGTGTGTGTGTGTGTGTGTAGGGTATGGCATATGTGGGGTGTGTGTGTATGTGTGATACTTATGATTTGTGTGATGTGTGTATGGTATGTGTACAGGGAGCAGGGCCAGAAGGCAGCTTAGGGGTGTGCCAAGCCTAGCACCTGTGTCAGAGCTCACAAAGCCTGTGTCATCTCTGTATTCACTGTGTAATCTATGGACAATTCATAAGCTGTTCTTCTTTTCTCCCCTCTACCTTTCTTTTCTTAAGAACTGCATGCACCCTCTGGTCTCTCTTTATCTCTTCATCACTAACCCCTCCTTTCTGCCTCCTAGGTGACCTGTTTCAATGAGAACAAAACCCTTGACAGAATAAAAGTGTCACTTTTTAAGCATCATGACACATAGCTTGTTAGAGCAACAAAGTAGCTTAGTCAAAAGCTCCAGGAAGAAAAAAATGTGTGGAGGAAGGCATGCATGTGCTTGCAAACATACCATCTTACAAGTGCCCATGCTCTCCCATTTGGTAATCCAGTCCATTTCCCCAAGAACAACACAATTCTACTGCAGTATCAGTGAGATGGGACCCCGCTGATGAAACGGTTTCCATGGAAATGCTATCACGTGCTTGGCAAAAGCAGCCTGTTTTGCTCAAGGAGATGGGAAATGGTGGCCTAAATCACAAGTGGTCTGACCCATCTCTGAATTCACCTCTTGTCACGCATATTCCTTAGCTGGGAACAGGCCAGAGTTTGGGATTCAGGGCCTGTCCTCAGACTGCTGCCTGTGGCAGGAACTGGCAGGCCCACAAAGCCCCCTCCGTGGCCACAGCCATTTGTTTCCTCCTGGGTACTGTGACCTATGCCCTAAGCATCATGAGGGTATGCACTGTTCTTGAGCTCTGTTGCCATTTGCTCTATTTGTTGGGTATTTGCCAGACACTATAAGTGTTTGTGATGATCATAAGTATGAAGCAGGTGTTATTGGGTCCTTTCTAAAGTCAAAAATACTCAAAGTCATTAAATTCTTTGGTCAAAGCTTCCTAGCTAATATATTGAACAAGCAGAGGTTAAACCCAGGCCTCCATTTGTCAATGGCTATGCCCCACACCTCAGAGCCTTGCACAGCATCTGGACATATATGTGCAAAGAAAGGAAGGGAGGGAGGGAGGAGGATATTGCATATGAGGCATGCTAGTTTTTCAGTCCTGAGGCAACAGTATGGCCATCATGGTCACGGGAGCTCCGTACTAATTAATTGACAATAAGGGTTCAAGGTCCTAATTCCTGCCCCTTTCATCCTTACTTCTCTACTGCCATTTTTGTCAGGATGAGCCACCTACTCTGAGTGGCTAAATTCTGACTGCTCAAGTCTTCGTCTAGAGGAATTTCCACAGTTAGAGGTTTTTTGTTTTGTTTTGTTTTGTTGTTTTCCTATAAACTTCTCAACACAGATACTCTGGGCTCTTGGCAGCCAGCCATTCATAGTCCAGCTGCCATCTCTGGTTCTGGCCTTGTTTCCATTACAGAATGAGGATATTTCTGAATGGTTTCGGAACTACCTGGTTCTAGAAGAAGTGAATTGGCCTTTCAAGTAGCTAGGCAAGCAGGGCCAGTGTGGAGAGATGCTTTCTGGAGCTCTCTGTGACTCTTTGTCTGTGTAAGAGAAGGGCAGGGATGTGAAGAAAATGTGTGCCTGTCTAAATATTAACTGGAATTTGCCTTTCCTCTTTTCCTGATCTGTGAAGGGGGATGGAGAAGCACTCTTTGTTCCTCATGGAACCACGATTGGGGTCTCTGTCTGAAGTGCCTGACAATTAGAGCACTTTCTGCTGATTCTCCCCTGTGGCTTTTCTCTTGTTCCCTCTTTGGACTACTCACCCATTATTCGTTCTTCTTTACCAGAATGTGAGGGAGGGGTTTGAGGGAAATAGCAGAGACAGATACAGTCTCCAACCCTTGGCATAACTTCCCCCATGCCAAGGCCCTGTGTTCCTCTGTGTGTCCAGTAATGTTACCCTTTCATGGCACCCTCTATCCTCCCTCTGCCTCCCTATCTCACAAATCTTTGTATAACAACAGGGCCCCCATGGGCTTGACTCTTCCATCTAGGTGACTTGTCCATGTTACTCTCTGTGAAAGAAGAAATATCCTTCCCTAAATCCTGGACATCGGGAATGGGAAGGGCTGAGTGCACACTGGGCCTCTGCTTCTCTGGATGGCATGTTGTTTCTTGACACCTTGGGCACACCCCATGGGATAAATAAGCTGGGGTACTATAGTTCTCAACGTCTAAGAGGGGAAAGATGATTGTGCTGTGGGGACCAAATGAGAAGGATTTCCATATCTTAGAGGACATTACTTCAGCTTTTCTATTACCTTTAGCTCTGGTAATGATGATTTCTTCAAAGAAATATGTGTTTGGGAAGAAATAGAGTTGTAAATGAAAAGAACACTGTGACTGGACTTCTATGACAGAGCAGTAGCTTTGCACCCCAGGGACAGACAGTGTCCCACGTGGGAGGGACAGGTGGGAGTGGGGGGAGGGACAGTGGGGGCACTGTGCTCTGCAGAGGAGTGGCTGTGACATCTGGGGAGAGTGATTGAGTAAAGGCCCATGTGGCTTCATTTTTAGGCCAAACTGGACTGGGCCTTTCTTTAAAATTTCATTTGCCTATAGTTTTCCTCCTTAGTAGATGGATTTTTTTTTTAAGTGCCATACATCTGTAGTTTTCTAATTGCTGAAACAAAAATAGTCTATTCTCACTTCTCTTCTTGGAGATGTGCCCAATCCTTTTCACTCTTTATCCCCAAAAGAAAATCCAGAATTCAAACCTAGCCATACTTCCTGTAGGACTTATGGCTTATTACCAAGTGAGGAGAGAAGGTGGTCTTGAGATGGGTCCAAGTAAACTATCCAATAAACTTGATGGCCTCAGAGGCCCAGAGGACACAGAGTCCCCACAGAAGTCAGGTGTCTATCTACAAAGTATCTTGGTGGTGGCTTTAATTGAATCATAAGCATAGGTCTTGACCACATATTGCCAGATTTCTGCCCAGGAAAGTGTTAGTTCAGTGGCCCTACCCACGTGCATTCATTTTTTTTTTCCCTTTTAAGTTAGTAAACCAGGCTTCAGGGAGATTGTATTTAGGATGTGTAAGGACTGAGATCCATGTTTGCAAGGTAAGCATATCTCTCTGGTCTTTCCAAGTTGTGTTACTTTTCCTTCCAGAACAGTCTGACTTCCTAGAAGAGCTGGGGCTCAAGAGCTGAACAAGGTGCCATGTTCGGTGTCTTTGGAAGTGCTCCTGTCCAGGCAAGAGAGACAGGGGGATGGCTTATGGACACAGAGATGACAGATGACATGGCTTGAACAAGGGAGGGAAGGATGAGAGAAGAACATGGCTGAGGGATGGCTCTGAGGGGAAAGGCAAGACAGACCACGTGGGAGATAGATGAGAGTAGAGGGTAGGTGGGGAATGAAGGTGTAGACAGATTGAAGTGAGTGTCTCAGTGAGATAGGGGAACCAAACAGAAGGTAAGAAGAAGAATCTTTTGGGGGAGATGGAGAGTCTACAAATGGGAGGAAGGCAACAAGAGCAGAGAGAGATCATCTGAGCACAAAGATAAACTGCATTTGCTGTTGCAGGTGGGCCTGGGCTATCCTGTTCCTGATGGTCCCACATTTCTATCCACTCAGAAACACCATGGCTGAGTTGGATGGTCAACATGAAGAAAGATAGAATTTTCCTTCCTTCCTGCTCCTGGGCCAGCTATGCCAGGCTTCTAGGTCAATATACTTAGCACTTCTGTGATGTGCTGGCTCTCACCAATGTTGTCCTCAGGGTCTAGGCCCAGGGGAGAGAAAGAAAACCTAGGAGCAAGGCTACAGAGCCAGAGAAGAGAGAGTTTACCACTAGGTGCATTAGGAGTGCACTAGAAGACAATGGGTTCCCAACAGTGATCATAGAAGAAGGAAGGAAAAGTCTTGTCAGCAATAAATGGCACAGGACAGAGGGCCAGCCTCCTTTAGCCCCTGCATCTCTGATTGGCTATCACAGTGTGCACTCTTGCTTCCTCCTTGCTTCCTGAGGACATCTACAGTCTGGGAATGTGGAGTGATATGGACCTTCCAACTGAGGAATCTCCAAAGGTCCAGGCTCTGCCTTCATGTAGTTCCTGGGCTCCAGGATTGGAGAAGGCAGGGACTCTGGGAAAAGGTGCATAGGCAGCTGGTTACTGACAAGACCACTTTATTTCCAACAAGAAATAATGCTGTTAGAGTCACAGAATCATGGATACTGAAAGTGAAAGGACTCTCAGAGGTCAGCTTGCCTGGATTTGGAGTCAGAAGATCCAGGTTCTAGTTTAATTTCTGCCTCTCCAGTAGGATGACTTTGGTCACATCATAGGTCTTTCTGAGTTTGTGTCTTCACCTAGAAAGTAGGGGTGAGAGTGCTCCCCTCCGGAGACATTTGAGTGCTTGAGCTGATCCACATCCAAGTCAACTGAGACTTCTGGCACAATGGTGCTTCATGTATGGAAGCTTGGGTCACACTGCCACAAAAGGAAAAACAAAACAAAACCAAAAAACAAAAAACAATGAACATGTGGTCATATGATTGTTATGAAGAACTATCAGCCTAGCTCAGTCAAAAGCAAACAACTCCTTCATCAAGAAGCATTATTCTAAATTAACCTGTTTTCTATGCAGCCCTGACTGGCACATCCCTGCTCATAACCTGAACCCCACTGAACACTCTTTGGTCCTAAAAGACACCTCAGTGGTGGAGAGTGAGGGGCTGTTGGCCAGGAAGTCTTCTGCTGCAGGGGTAGAAGAGTGATTATCTCCAACAGAAGATCTCTGTGCTGCCTTCCAGTAAGTGATTTGACAATTGACCTAACGGGATCAATAGAAATTAGTGGATTAAAAGAAGTGGTGTCAACCCCACAGTTTCTTACATTATAGGTGATCATGCCACTCCCAGATGTCAGAAGGTAATTCCCAAAATAATGTACATCATTCTTAGTGAAACCACAGGCATCTTCCTTTCCCTGAGTTGGCTCCTGCCACCACCCACCCACCCAATGCAGAACAGGCTCCATTCAGGGAGCATCTTTGTCCAGGAGGGCAGGGTGACCCTCTCAGGATAGATTCTTTGCCTTCTCAGCCACTACCCAGTCTTTAGAAGACTCTTTGAGCCATAGCTCCTTTAGTCCAGGAGAATGAAGACTTCCTGAGTTAATAGCTGTTCTAGGAAAACTTTTTTTTTTATTTGTTTATTTTCAGTGTAACAGTGTACATTGTTTTTGCACCACACACAGTGCTCCATGCAGTACGTGCCCTCCCTATTACCCACCACCTGGTTCCTCAACTTCCCACCCCCCCCCCGCCCCTTCAAAACCCTCTGGTTGTTTTTCAGAGTCCATAGTCTCTCATGGTTCATCTCCCCTTCCAGTTTCCCTCAACTCCCTCTCCTCTCCATCTCCCCATGTCCTCCATGTTCTTTGTTATGCTCCACAAATAAGTGAGACCATATGATACTTGACTCTCTCTGCTTGACTTATTTCACTCTGCATAATCTCTTCCAGTCCCGTCCATGTTGCTACAAAAGTTGGGTATTCATCCTTTCTGATGGAGGCATAATACTCCATTGTGAATATGTACCACATCTTCCTTATCCATTCATCCGTTGAAGGGCATCTTGGTTCTTTCCACAGTTTGGTGACCGTGGCCATTGCTGCAATAAACATTGGGATACAGATGGCTCTTCTTTTCACTACATCTGTATCTTTGGAGTAAATACCCAGCAGTGCAATTGCAGGGTCATAGGGAAGCTCTATTCTTAATTTCTTCAGGAATCTCCACACTGTTCTCCAAATTGGCTGCACTAACTTGCATTCCCACCAACAGTGTAAGAGGGTTCCCCTTTCTCCACATCCTCTCCAACACACGTTGTTTCCTGTCTTGCTAATTTTGGCCATTCTAACTGGTGTCAGGTGGTATCTCAATGTAGTTTTAATTTGAATCTCCCTGATGGCTAGTGATGATGAACATTTTTTCATGTAGGACAACTTTTTTCTTAAGACTTTATTTATTTACCTGTTGGGGGGAGGGACTGAGGAAGAGGGAGACAGAGAATCTTCAGCAGACACACAAAATGGGGCTGGATCTCACAACCCTGAGATAATGACCTGAACAGAAACCAAGTCTGCCACTTAACTTACCTAGACACCCAGGTTCCATGTTCCAGGAAAATTTTTGGTTTTAATGCCTGGAACTCCTGGAATTCAAAACAACTTGACAGCTTAGGTAAAAGTTCTTATTTAGTACCTTAAGTAACTAAATGTCAGCAAAGGCTGGGGTGGGCCAACCCTTAAGGTGTAACTGGATCCAAAACTTGAATGCCACTAGGACCTCTGGCACCTTTCAGGTGTACTCCTGAAAGTTGGTCTGTTCTCAGACAGATACCTCTCATTCAGCTGGACACAGACTGCCTGGCATCTCTCAAGCTCACTGAGCTACTTCGCTGTCAAGAAAAAAAAAATGAGATCAGCTCTCCTGTGTCTTAAAAAATATTTAGGACCTATCTACGAGAAGTTCTCAGCTTGGGTGGAGCTGTGGGCCCACCCTATACAGAAGCTCTAATCAATCCACATATCTGGGGGACCATGAGGAGGATAGCTCAAAGGAACCTCAAATTCATGTCATAAACTGAATTCTGACCCCCCTCTTCCCCAACACCTTTGCTCTGTGCTCTAGTAGAACAAATGATATCAACCCCATTCAGTAACAGCAGCCAAAAGCTGAAGGCGGGGTGTTAGCCCTTGCCTCCTCATTCACTGCCATCCATCTCCTCATCAGGTCCTTTAATTCTTAGCTTTCTCTAAACCCACCCATTTTTTAGCATCTCCACTACAATCATAGTTCAAGTGAGGAAAGTCTTCCACCTGATCTAGAGAAGCTGTTCTTGAGAATTAATGGCCATCTATGCTTGTATGAGAATGATCACATTCTCTACTATGTCAGTTTCCTATAGTTGCTGTAACACATCACCACAATTGGAGTGGCTTTAAACAGCACAAATTATATGACAGTTTTGCAATCAGAAGTTCAACATGGGTCTGTCTCACTAGCTTACAATTGAGATATTAGTAGTGTTGTGTTCCTCCCTGGAGTTGAATTCAGCTCCTTGCTCATTCAACGTGTTAGCAGAAGTCAACTCCTTGTTGTTGTAGGACTGAGGTGCCTGTTCCCTTACTGGCTGTCAGCTGAGGGTCATTCTCGGTTCCCAGGGCCCACAGCATATCTTAGTTTGTGACCCCTTGTGCCCCTTCAAAGCTGGAAGTGGAAAGTTGAGTTCTTCTCATGCTTCCAGTCTTTCCTGACCCTTCTTCCACTGTTGCATCTGCCTGACCCACACTTCTGCCTTTCTCTCTTACTTCCATGGGTACTTGGGTAATCTAGGATAACTTCCCATCTCATGTTCTTTAGCAATAATTGTATCTGCAATGTCCCCTTGCCATCTAAAGCATATTCACAGTTCTGGGCTCTAGGGTGTGGACATCTTTGGGGATCATTATTCTGCCTACCACAACCACTTTGTTTAAAATGTTTCACTGGCTCACTTTTGTTCCCAGGACAAAGAAATACATCTATCAAGTAGACTGAGGGATCCTGAGAGATTCATCCCAATTGGGGCCCCAGTAAATTTTAACACCAGGGCAGCAGGGAAGGTCTAGGACTGCTGTATTCCTCTGGGTTTGGGACCAGGACCTGTGCTTAGGAGGTGATAGAGCTTTCACAACTATGGGCATCTGACCTTCTGATCAAGAAACCATAGTGATTTTAATTTTATTTTTTTAAAGATTTATTTATATATTTTAGAAAGATGAGGCAGAGAGAGAACATGCACATGAGCAGGAGGGGCAGAGGGAGAGGGACAGAAAATCTCAAGCTGACTCTATGCTGAGTGCAGAGCCTGACACAGGGCTCAATTCCATGACCCTGAGATCACAACCTGAGCCAAGACTAAGAATCAGACACTTAATTGACTCTGCCACCCAGGCTCCCCCCAAACACAGTGATTTTCAAATTAAGCTATCCCATGCACAGCACAAACAAGGGATGTTCAGAGATACAAGATATCCTGGAGAGCACTAAGCATCCACAAGAAAGGGAAAGAAGCATTGTGCCTAGAAGAGATTATGCATGACACACACATTTGTGCATGGGGCTGGGAGGGGGGAGAATAAGTGGTTCAGAGAAGCTGGGAAACTCCATGTGAAACCCCAGGACCCTCAAACTGTCTTTAATAATGCTAATGTCTCCACTGAGGAGATACTGCTTGATTGATCAGGAAGTCATTGCTAGATAGAGGTGGCTTACTATGTGTATGCTCTAAATGAAAATTGCCTGGGTCAAATCTTGGCTCTGCTGTTCTCTAGCTGAGGGTTTTGGGCAATGATTTAAACTGTCTGTGCCTCAGTTTCCTCATCTAGAAGAAGACTATTGTGACAGTCAATGAATTTAATGTATGTAGATAGTTCAGAAGAGCATGTGGAACAGAGTGAGCCCTATTTAAATCTATATTATTATTGCTTACATGACAGTATGGAGGGAAAAATCTACGAAAAATCTACATTGAAGGCAGTGAACAGTGGTAGAAACAATAGAGAATCTGAAGTTAGATGGACCTGGATTTAGATATCAGCCTTAAAATTTTCCACCCATGAGAGCATGAAAAAATTACCTTTTCTTCTGAGTATTTACACCTATAAAATGTGATTAATTTTAGAAAACTCAGACAGGACCTGTTAAGAATATTTAGAATAGCGTATGGAACATATTGGGCACTCCATAAATAGCAACTCTTCTTGTGAAAAGCCACGAATCCTACCCATAAGGAGCCTCAGCCTAGAAGGGAAGAATTTAATGAAAGCTAACCACAAAGTAGAAATGCCAAGTGTCCTAAGAGTGAGAGATCTTAAGTTTTAAGTCTGGCTAAGTAGGGAGAATCAGCTGCCACTGGAAGGTTGAGACCACGTTCTACTCAGAGATAGTTGGCTCAACTTTCTCCCGACTTAACGCGTACATGGTCAGACTTGCCAGGCGCATGGCACTTACATTGCCACATCTACCCAGGGCCACCAGTGACCCTCAACACCTCCACATCCATGTTTTCTGACCCATGACAGAGCCACTGAATGTCACTCCACTCCTTCCTCCAGACAGTACCCACTAACCACTTGGGGCTGGAGCCCAGAATAAAACTAAGGTTTTTTTGTTGGGTTTTTTTGTTTTGTTTTGTTTGCTTTATTTTCTTTTATTTTTTCCCCTTTGACTTAAATATGAATATGCATCCAAGAGGCATTCTAGGTGGAAGCACAAAGAGACTGTGGGAATAACCAGGGATGTTATTGGCCTGGAATGAACAGCATGAGAGGTTGCAGCAGGATGTTAGTTGAGGAGAAGAGATAATAATAACATATAATCACAGATAATATTACTTTGCATTTACTGTACTCTAGCACTAACTAGGTGCCTCATATATAATGCTTCTTGCAGTTCTAACAAGTTTATGAGGTACATTCTATGATAGTTCCTATTTAATAAATGGGAACATAGGGCACAGAAAAGTTAGGAAATCTGCTCAGGATGGATAGCTAGTAAATGTAGATCTCGAGTTCAACCTTGAGCAGTATGGTTTCAGAGCCTACATCCTCAGTCCTTGCCCCAGACTGCATGTAGATTGAGAAAGATCATGGAAGACCTTGAATAATGGAACTTACAGGCAACAAGGAATCAATCAAAAAATAATTTTGAAGGGAGGTGATCTGGTCAAAACCAGGTGATCTGGTCTCCAGATATCCGTGTGTGAATAAATCATATGGATTTGGAGACAGGGAAATTTGCCTGCATATGAGGATGCCTGGCAAAGGACAGAGAAGGAGGGTTAGTCTGTGTGCATGTAGTGTGAGCCTGAGGCATTATTTGATAGCTGTGGATGAGCTTCAATCTAAGAGTTCCACTAATTAATTACCAGACCAAGGTTTGGATTAAGCATTAGGATGGTCGACTTCTGGAACTGTAAAAGCTCAACATGGGTGACTAAGTTGGTTATAAGTCAAGACACTGAAATCCATTCTCAGGGAAGAAGAGACAATAGAATATAGGGGTGAAATTTATCTACAGTGTTTCTTTCAAATATAAATACATTTTTATGAGCTTTATGCAAAAAAATATCATGAGGATATTTGGTAAACACAGGGGAAGGGCAAAAGCACTGTTCTAGGTTAACAGAGTATCCATGAGATTTGTGATGATGCACTTCTCAGCATCGGTTCCCCTCTGCTGGTGTTTGCTTTGGACAAAACCAGAGTTTGGGCAGGTTCCGTCATCAAGACCAGGTCAGTCAGAGTATCATGAGGTAGAGAAACACTGGAGGTCACATGACCAGTCTTCACTTTGTGGGAAGAAGAATTTCAACATACCCTGTTCAGAAAGAAGAGATTTCTTTTTTAATAAAAGTATAAATATAGCATAAATAATGTTTTCCTATAATAACACATTCTCCATGTCTAATCTACTTTCTGTGATAATCTAGTAATTATGTGGTACAGAGAAAAGATGAGAGTAGGCCAAGCCAAAGGATTGCTGGTTACATGATATACTTAAATCCAGTCAAAGTTTACTTGTTCATCTATAAAAGTAGGGCAAGAATTAAACTTTCAGCGTTGGAAGATCAAATTCTAGTTCCTGGCTGATAATTAATTTGGAAATTATAGAATACCATCAAATGTGAGTGTTGTTGGTGTTGGCATTGTTGCCTCCAGAAGACATTCTTCTTAATTAAAGGATTAGTCCTTCATTTTCTAAAGCTTACATAGAAAATGTTCTCAGTTTTCTCTCTCATAAACTAAGTTACCCCAAGGTATGGATTTTTGTGGTACAAACTCTTTCCCCAAACTAGACACCTTAATTTTAGAATCAGAGATCGATCTTGAACTGCAAAACCCCCCAGGTGCCAGAGTGTACAGAACATGGTTACCAAAGGCAACCCCCAATGAGGGGAGCTTGTTGGAGACCTTTCTAAGCAAGAAGGCACCCCTGTGTTTTCTGACTCCATCAGCTAAAAAGATCATAGTGTGCCTTCCACCATGACAGATGGGGCCAAGAGTTATTTCTTCATCACTTAGCCTTGCAATATTTGTTCATGTGAATTCAATATACCAAAGTTCTGATATATGTTTGTAGTCACTAATATCATTGCCAACTGTTGTTGCAGACATTTATTGATAATCTGTCATCTGTTCAAGATGCCAGCCAATGTTTCTCCATCCTGCCTGTTAAAGTACAAATCTTGTATATAACACACCTGACCAATTAACTCAGGATATCTATGGTTACATTACAGGCAATATTTGTTAAACTCTCCCTCTCATGATCCAAATTTCAGCCAGAGCTGAAAACTACTCTGCTAGACTCTTCCAGGAATACAAACAGAAATAAAACACAATTGCTATCTACAACAAATTTGCCTCCCAGCTGAGGAAGACAGAGCTTATATTTATATACACAGGATAGATAACTAGGCACATGTTGTCGCTGATGTCAGATATCAAATGACAACAATTAATGCAGATAGTAAGATCTTACAGGTAATGAAGTCATGCAGGAGTCTTTGTAGAGGACACGGGGTTAAGCTGGGGTGGGAGGAGGGTAGGATTTAGCTAAATGACAGGGACATCCTTGATAAGGGATTTGCATAATTATGTGAATGCAGAAACACAAAGCTTGGTGTAGAAATGACTCAGAGTCCACCTGTAGGTTGGCAAGGACAATGTATTCAATGACTAGAGTGCTCTTTCACTGCTCTGGAGAGATGGGAGGATCTCCTTGTTCACTCATGGTTGGGGTGTTGGCTCCACTTCTGTCCATGATCTTTTCCAGAAAGACTGTCCTTCTACTTCCGGGACAGGAGAGCAGAGAAAGGACAGGGAAAGGGCAGAGCTCAAAAGTTTCTCAATAGGACCCTTGCAAAAGTTATGGGACTGAGCAGGCCGGTGCTGAATAGATGGGTAGACTACGTTTCTTCCACTTGTCTTTATGTCATTTATAATTTCTCTGGCAATTTCTCTTTTATTCTGTTAGCAATTAAGGAAGTCTTTTTGAGAGTCTCAGTGTATCACAGCTCCGTTAGAGGAAGTCAAAGACAGGAGGGCTTCCTAACAACGATTAGCACACTCTTGGGGGCTTAATAGGCTTGTGGATACGGGAATCAACAGGACAGAATTCCTGATGAAGAAGACCTGAAGAGGGATGGACACTGAGCATCAACTTAACACAGTATCTTCTGGTACTCTCCTCATGTTGCACATGGGATATGAGGGTTTGCTTTAATTCTAGCCAACTTCTCAAGCTGAAGCGTGTGTCAGAGTCACCTAGAGAGCTTGTCATCAAGGTCCTGATACAGTGGGTCTGAGATGGGTCCTGAGAGTTTGCATTCCTACCAATTCCTAGGTAATGCTGGCACTGCTGGCTTGGGGACCACAAGGAGAACTGCAGAAACCACTATGTTTCCATGTGCAGGGTCCAGTCAGTGTCAGGGGAAGGGGTTCTTGTGAGGACAGAGAGGTAAGGTGGGAGAGGTGGGCAGGTGGGGATTTGAATTCCAGCCCTGCTACCTCTTCTAATGTCATCTCTATGCCATCCATCTGCTTCTTTTCCTTCCTGCAGCTTCATCTTCTACTTCTGCGAAAGGTCTGCTTAGCCAGTTTGTGGGCTTCTTGTGAGTTATTGTGAGATAACATCAAGAAAACTGTCATAGGCTATAAATGGCCATGAAAAGCAAAGTTTTGCTGTGAAATCACTTCAAAAACATGCTGCACTCTGCTCTTCAACCACCCCTCTTCCCTTGCTGGAGACAGGAGGATGAAGAGGAGGCAAACCCTTTTCTCACAGAGAACCAGTCACTAGCTCATGCTCAGAGGCTGCTGAGCTGCAATGTGAAGTCCAGAGTATGCTCAGAGTCTTGAATCATTTCACAGCATGGGCAGCCCATGCTCTTTAGATTCAGCAAGAGCTCCTCTCTGAAGCCCAGCCCATCAATTCCGCTGGCTTCCAGAGTATGTTATATTGTTTGTGGCATCAGGAGAGCTGTTCAAGCAAAGCTCTGAGACAGCTGAGTCATCAGGGGATGATGTCTCTCTCATAAGAGACAGAAGGACGAGCCTCACTCCCACAGCAGCGGAACAAATTCCTGCTTCCAGAGGGATTCCCTGGGGATAGCCAGCCCAAGAGCAATAATACACTTGTTTGGAAGCTCTGATTAAATCACTGCAACAGCTAGTTGAGGGGGCAGCTAGCTACTATTTATTGATCTGACTATATACTGTGCCAAAACCAACCCCGGGGCCTTTTAAAGGCATGGATCCTATTTGGGTCTCATAGCATACTGTAAACATGAAACTTACACTCATGTTTGAGAAGAGAACACTGGTGTGCACACATTTAAGTGACTTATCTAGGATCATATAGTGCTTCTGGTGTCAGGGAGAAATTATGTTGAGAGGAACTAACAAATATGGGGTCCTCCAAGCTTGACTCTCCCTCCTTCTTTCTCTCCATCTCCACCCCTTCCCCCCATGTCCTGAGACAATGGTGAAGCCATGGGCATCCTGAAGACTATAGGAATGATGTATGAGGGTCCCTTCAGTTTTGGTTCAATAGTATATATTTATGTGGTTTGCAACCATTTAAGTGTATAGTTGAAGGATATATGTCTAATACAAATAAATCCCTGAATTATGTGATAATAAAGACGAGTGGAACATATGACCACATTGGGGGGAAAAAGATACATTGATAACAAAAGATATACATTGTTAAAGAGGACACGTGACCACCTGGCTAGTATGCACCATTACTCAAATATTACTGGAGACCATTCAGTGTCCAAGACTACTGGTGGTGCTCATATGCAGCAGAAAGGCAAGGGAAGCTTCTCCTATTTTGACGACAATCCTAAAGATGTACATAATGTTAGTAATACTGAGTTTATTAAACTTAAAAATTGAAAAATAGGAGGAGGGGAAAGATGGTGAGGAAATAGGAAACCCCTAAAGTGAGCTAAATATTTACCAAAACACTCTGAACACCCATGAAATCAGCCTGAAATATATAAGATTATATATGTCTGGATCTCTACGGGGGCAGAAGACATCAGTGAAGAGGTAACATGGAGTGGGAACACTCAAACTGATATCACTGGATAAAGAGAAGGGGGAGGGAGCCACCAGAAGGGACCCATTGGAACGTAATACCCCAATACAAAAGGGAGGGGCCTATGATTGGGACTAGCTTTAACTTGGAGACTGGTTAAATGTACTCAAAAAGAGCAAAAGGTCTTAAGGGGCAACTGATGGAAACAGGTGGAAAGCCTGTGGCTTTCCGCTGCTTGCACCACTGCTCAGGCTGGGCACACTCCCACCCGCACCTGAGAGAACCAATTGTGGGTGCCAGCCCATGATCTCTGGCCTGCAGCCTTCCACGACCTGCACCTCTGCAGGTTGCAAGTGCACTGGAAATGGGCGTGGACCCTAGACAACAGTCCCAGCAACAGAAGCCACCTGATTTTGGGCTAGACTGGACCAATATCTCTCGTGGTTTTAGTGGCACAGGGGAGCAGAGACAAGTGGGGGCCTTGGGCAACCACTAAGAATGTGGCTGGGGGTGCCCGCCACCTGGGGGAGGTTGCATGTTCAGTGGAGTTTGCAGAGGGGCAGTCTGTGTGTTCTGGACCACCCAGAGGGGAACAGTCTGAAGCCTTGCTCTGAGGCAGAGGTCTGGGTGTGGACAGTTAAACCTCCAAAAAGCCACGAAAAACCACCAAAGGACAAAAACCTCCAGAGAACAAAAGCCTGAAAAACACATTTCCACAGAGCCAAGTCCCTCGATAGAGAGCAAGATGACTCAGCCCAAGCAGGACTGACTGAAAAACAACCTGGGAGGCCCTGCCCCCAGAAGACAAGCCAAAAGAACAAGAGGACAACCACCACAGGGTCCCCATAAAACTGTAAATCCCCAACATCAGGGTAAAACAATATATTAATCTCCCAGTACTGCCCCAAACCTGTATATTGCATAGATGCAACTTTTCTTTCTTTTTCTAATTCATTCTCACAATTCTTGTTCTGTTAATTTTTCAACCCATTTACCATTACAACTAGAGAATTAATACAACATATTCCATAATAAGTTTTGACTTGAAATTTTTTTATACATACACCTGTGATTCTTATTCTTTTCTTTTCTTTTTTTTTTTTATTTCTTTTCAGTGCACTAGAATTCATTGTTTATGTACCACACCCAGTGTTCCATGCAATATGTGCCCTCCATAATAGTCACCACCAGGCCAACCAAACCTCTCACCCCCCCCCACCCCTTCAAAACCCTCACATTGTTTTTCAGAGTCCATAGTCTCTCATGGTTCGACTCCCCCTCCAATTTACCCCAACTCCCTTCTCCTCTCCTCCCAATGTCCTCCATATTATTTCTTATGCTCCACAAAGAACTGAAACCATATGATAACTGACCCTCTCTGCTTGACTTATTTCATTCAGCATAATCTCCTCCAGTCCGGTACATGTTGGTACAAAAGATGGGTATTCATCCTTTCTGATGGAGGTGTAATATTCCATCGTACATAAGGACCATATCTTCTTTATCCATTCATCTGTTGAAGGGCATCTTGGCTCCTTCCAGAGTTTGGCGAATGTGGCCATTGCTGCGATGAACACTGGGGTACAGATGGCCCTTCTTTTCACGGCATCTGAATCTTTGGGGTAAATACCCAGTAGTACAATTGCAGGGTCATAGGGTAGCTCTATTTTTACTTTCTTAAGGAATCTCCACACTGTTCTCCAAAGTGGCTGCATGCACCAACTTGCATTCCCACCAACAGTGTCAGAGGGTTCCCCTTTCTCCACATCCTCTCCAACACTTGTTGTTTACAGTCTTGTTGATTTTGGCCATTCTAACTGGTGTAAGGTGGTATCTCAATCTGTGGTTTTGATTTGAATCTCCCTGCTGGCTAATGATGAACATTTTTTCATGTGTCTGTTAGCTGTTTGTATGCCTTTTTGGAGAAGTGTCTCTTCATGTCTTCTGCCCATTTTTTGATGTGATTATCTGCTTTGTGTGTGTTGAGTTTGAGGAGTTCCTTATAAATCTTGGATATCAGCCCTCTGTCTGTAGTGTCATTTACAAATATCTTCTCCCGTTCCTTGGGTGGCCTCTTTGTTTTGTTGACTGTTCCCTTTGCTGTGCAGTCTTGATGAAGTCCCCAAAGTTCATTTTAGCTTTTGTTTCCTTTGCCATTGGAGACATGTCTTCAAAGAAGTTGCTGTGGCTGATATCGAAGAGGTTACTGCTTATGTTCTCCTCTAGGATTTTGATAGATTCCTGCCTCACATTGAGTTCTTTTATCCGTTTTGAGTTTATCTTTGTGTATGGTGAAAGAGGATGGTCAAGTTTCAATCTTCTATACATAGTTATCCAATTTTCACAGCACTATTTATTGAAGAGACGGTCTTTTTTCCACTGCATATTTTTCCTGCTTTGTCGAAGATTATTTGATCATAGAATTGAGGGTCCATATCTGGGCTCTCTACTCTGTTCCACTGGTCTATGTGTCTGTTTTTGTGCCAGTACCATGCTGTCTTGGTGATCACAGCTTTGTAGTAAAGCTTGAAATCAGGTAACATGATGCCCCTAGATTTGTTTTCTTTTTCAACATTTCCTTAGCAATTCGGGGTCTCTTCTGATTCCATACAAATTTCAGGATTATTTGCTCCAGCTCTTTGAAAAATACCGGTGAAATTTTGATTGGAATGGCATTGAAAGCATAGATTTCTCTAGGCAGTAT
The DNA here is from genome assembly GCF_922984935.1 of Meles meles. Lineage (NCBI taxonomy): Eukaryota > Metazoa > Chordata > Mammalia > Carnivora > Mustelidae > Meles > Meles meles. The sequence goes on along the minus strand of NC_060073.1, from coordinate 89,309,879 downwards.
AGACATTTTAACAATGTTTATTCTTCTCATCTGTTGGCATGGAATGCTTTTCCATCTTTTTGTGTCGTCTTCAATTTCTTTCATGAGTGTTCTGTAGTTTCTCGAGTACAGATCATTTACCCCTTTGGTTAGGTTTATTCCAAGATATCTTATGGTTCTTGGTGCTATAATAAATAGAATAAATTCTCTAATTTCCCTTTCTATATTGTCAATGTTAGTGTAGAAGAAAGGAACCGATGTCTGTGCATTGATTTTGTATCCTGCCACATAACTGAATTGCTGTATGAGTTCTGGTAGTTTGGGAGTGGAGTCTTTTGGGTTTTCCATATAAAGTATCATGTCATCTGCAAAGAGAGAGAGTTTGGCTTCTTCTTTGCCAGTTTGAATACCTTTAATTTCTTTTTGTTGTCTGACGTCTCTTGCTAGGACTTCTTTTTTTTAAATTTTATTTATTCATTTGACAGAGAGAGAGATCACAAGTAGGCAGAGAGGCAGGCAGAGAGAGAGAGGGAAGCAGGCTCCCCACTGAGCAAAGAGCCCGAGGCCGCAAAGAAGAAGCCAACAGGTGAGAAGAATAAACATTGTTAAAATGTCTATACTGCCCAGAGAAATCTATGCTTTCAATGCCATTCCAATCAAAATTCCACAGGCATTTTTCAAAGTCTTAGAACAAACAATCTAAAATTTGTATGGACCCAGAAAAGACTCTGAGTTGCTAAGGAAATGTTGAAAAAGAAAACAAATCTAGGGGCATCATGTTACCTGATTTCAAGCTTTACTACAAAGCTGTGATCACCAAGACAGCATGGTACTGGCACAAAAACAGACACATAGACCAGTGGAACAGAGTAGAGAGCCCAGATATGGACCCTCAATTCTATGATCAAATAATCTTCGACAAAGCAGGAAAAATATGCAGTGGAAAAAAGACCGTCTCTTCAATAAATAGTGCTGTGAAAATTGGATAACTATGTATAGAAGATTGAAACTTGACCATCCTCTTTCACCATACACAAAGATAAACTCAAAACGGATAAAAGAACTCAATGTGAGGCAGGAATCTATCAAAATCCTAGAGGAGAACATAAGCAGTAACCTCTTCGATATCGGCCACAGCAACTTCTTTGAAGACATGTCTCCAATGGCAAAGGAAACAAAAGCTAAAATGAACTTTGGGGACTTCATCAAGACTGCACAGCAAAGGGAACAGTCAACAAAACAAAGAGGCCACCCAAGGAACGGGAGAAGATATTTGTAAATGACACTACAGACAGAGGGCTGATATCCAAGATTTATAAGGAACTCCTCAAACTCAACACACACAAAGCAGATAATCACATCAAAAAATGGGCAGAAGACATGAAGAGACACTTCTCCAAAAAGGCATACAAACAGCTAACAGACACATGAAAAAATGTTCATCATTAGCCAGCAGGGAGATTCAAATCAAAACCACAGATTGAGATACCACCTTACACCAGTTAGAATGGCCAAAATCAACAAGACTGTAAACAACAAGTGTTGGAGAGGATGTGGAGAAAGGGGAACCCTCTGACACTGTTGGTGGGAATGCAAGTTGGTGCATGCAGCCACTTTGGAGAACAGTGTGGAGATTCCTTAAGAAAGTAAAAATAGAGCTACCCTATGACCCTGCAATTGTACTACTGGGTATTTACCCCAAAGATTCAGATGCCGTGAAAAGAAGGGCCATCTGTACCCCAGTGTTCATCGCAGCAATGGCTACATTCGCCAAACTCTGGAAGGAGCCAAGATGCCCTTCAACAGATGAATGGATAAAGAAGATATGGTCCTTATGTACGATGGAATATTACACCTCCATCAGAAAGGATGAATACCCATCTTTTGTACCAACATGTACCGGACTGGAGGAGATTATGCTGAATGAAATAAGTCAAGCAGAGAGGGTCAGTTATCATATGGTTTCAGTTCTTTGTGGAGCATAAGAAATAATATGGAGGACATTGGGAGGAGAGGAGAAGGGAGTTGGGGTAAATTGGAGGGGGAGATGAACCATGAGAGACTGTACTTTGAGAAACAAACAAGATTTTGGAAGAGAGAGGTTTGGGGGTTGGGTCTGCCTGGCGATTGGTATTAAGGAGGGCATGTATTGTATGAAGCACTGGGTCAGATGCATACACAATGAATTTTGGGACACTGAAAAAATAAAATTAAATTTAAAAATTAAATAAACTTCAAAATAAATAAATAAAATAATCATGCTTGAACAAGTGTCAGATAATCTTTTTCTCTTTGTCATAGAAAATTATGTCATGAAATCATTGTGACATATCAAACAAAAAAATTGTAGCAATAATATAATTACAGGAGTATGTCAGACATTTGACTAATATGTTACTTTTCTAGATCTTGTAGGGATTCTTAGTTTTTTAAAATTAGTAATTCATTGTGATCTTCCATTCTAAAAACACTTCCTCCTATAAAACTGCTTTTGTGTCCATAATGCCTTTTTCTTTTTCTCTTAAATAATTTCTTCCCTGTTGCACAAGTCTTAGTCCTTGGACTCCTGGACCCACTGGGTGGGAAGTCCACTGTCTTCCCCTGGGCAGGCAGGGATTGCACAATATGATTACACCTGTTTGGTGCCTTCTCACCTCTACTTTCTTTCCTTCCCTCTTGCCTGTTTCCAGGACCCTTGTCAATTCTATGGGCTCCATGGGGCTTCCTTATGGAATTTGCTGTGGTCTCCTTTATCACTGTCAGAGTAATCTAGCTTTATTAAAGTTACTTGCATGTATTTCTGTCTCTTCAATTAGACCATGAATTCCTTAGGGGCAGTGATGTTGTCTTATTCACTTTTCTGTTTTCAGAACCACGCCGGATTATTGGTACCTAATAAGCACACAATCAATGTGTATATCATCTATTTAACCTGATTCTGGGGAGGTGTCCAAAACTACAGTAAGACTGAGTATTTTTGTCAGTAAGGAGCAGAAAGCAGAGCCTTCTCCAATGTGAGTAAGTGACACAGCAACTTTCCTCTAAGGACTTTGGGAACCCAGGATCTTAGGAGGGTGGACCAGTTGTCTTATAAATATCCAGGAATGGGTATCATGTGGCAGAGATTGATGTGGCAGAGATTGACTAACTGTTCACCAAAGTGATTCCTCATCCTTTCAGACAAAAAGCAAAACTGTAATCCCATCCTTTGCAATTACCTATGGAGATGTGGTAGTCTTGGCTAGTAGAATATGAGCAGAAAGAGAGTTGGCTTGCACAATTGTGGAGGCTTGGTGAGTCCAAAATCTAACAGGAGAGACTGGCAGACTAGAAACTCAGGAAAGAGCTAATGTTGCATCTAAAGTCTAAAAGCCTCTGCTGCAGAATTCCCTCTTGTTTGGAAGCAGTTAGTGTTTGTTCTACTCATGCCATCAACTGATCAGATGAGACCCACCACATTATGGTAGATAATCTGCTTTACTCCAAATCCATTGGTTGAAATTTTAATCTCATCCAAAAAGTACCTTTATAGAAACATCTAGAATAATGTTTAACCAAATAACCAAATATCTGGGCACTGTGGCCCAGTCAGGTTAACACATAAAATTAACTGTCACAAATCTATTATTTGTCAACTTGGCACATACACATACCTTAAACTAAACTTAATCTCCAGATAAACACAATAACAAAGTAATAACTCTTCCTAAAATGATATAACTACTGTGTGTACAAGCAAAAGCACTAGCCCTTTCACCAGAAAAGAATGTGAAATCTTTGGGTAATTTTCACTCTTCTTCTTGATATTCCATAACTAATAGCACAATATAAAATTAACAGTAATTAAATACAAGTCAATATATCTTATGTTACATGATTAAGAGATGAGAGAGAAAAGAAAACAGAGATATTTACACATATACACATATTTATTACAAATGAAGGAAGATATACTTATGGCAATTTTAGTCTTTGTTACTATAACTGGTCACCGGTTATAGTTGATCTTCATAATTATCTTCCACTACCCATTCCCTACCCCTGCTGTTTTCAGCAAGCACTTTAGCTGGTTATGGTTCTTTACCTGATGGGAAACCAACACTGACATTCTTGAAGAGTCCGGGTCATTAGCAGGCCTGAGTTGAATTATAGTTTTTAATTGACCTTAAAGGGCATGGTGATACTAAGAGATTCCCTGAAGGATCTCCTATATTCCAGACATATTCCTCCTTACCTGAAGTAGCAGTCCAAATTTCCCTTGGCAGTCAGGATCAGTCACTCTAACCAATAACATAAGTCTTTTCTTTGTTGATTCAGAGGCACAAGGAGCCCAGAGTGTCCATGTGGCAGCCTTAATTTCAAGTTCAATAAAATCATCATTGTGTCTTCTGGTGGAAATATTCATCCCTTTGGAACAAAGTCTCCTAGACCAATAGAAAATAAGGTTGTGGAGGCAGGAAGCAAAAATTTTGCAGGTGGGTCACTGGTGTTAATAGTGAGTAGTGCCAGTCCCATTTTTAGCCTCTGATTTCTGGATTTGAAACATAAGAAAATGTGCATTTACAGACAGGCTTCTTTTCTCTTTCCTTCTTCTGCCAGCTGAAAGGAGTCCATGAGGCCTCAGTGGTGTCATAGGAAGTAAGGAGCCTGACTCCAGAAAGGGCCACAAAGAAGACATCCCATAATCCAGAAACACCCAGCTGGATATTTTGAGAGTGTTATTGGCAGAAAATTAAATTAACCCTCTAGAAATATCCACATCCCAATCCCCAAAACCTGTGAATGTGTTACCTTCTGGCAAAAGGGACTTTGCTAATGTAATCTTGAGATGAGAAGAATATTCTGGATTATCCAATGGCCCACTGTAATTGTAAGGATCCTTCCAAAAGAAAAAGGAATGCAAGAGGCTCAGAGTCAGAGGAGGAGATACAAGTGCTGAAGCAGAGTTGGAGTGAGGCAGTGATTGGCTTTGCAAGTGGAGGAAAGGGCCATGAGCCAATGAATGCTGGAGGCATTCTGGAAGCTGGACACAGCCAGGAAATGGTTTTTCCCCAGATCCCCCAGAGGAATGCAGCCCTCAGGACACCTAGATTTAAGCCCAGTGAGGCCTATGTCAGGCTTCTCTGTAACTGTGAGAATTTGTGTTTTAAACTAAGTTTGTGACATTTTGTTACAGAAGCATAGGAAACCAACACAGTGCATAATTAATAAATTGCATTATATTAAACCATTGATATGTTGGAACTGTTTGGTTAAGCAGTTGAGCTAATGTAAACAACATACTTGAGAACTAAGAAATATAGTTTCCAGATTTGAATAGTGAGATTGAAAAGCATTACAGCCCCTTTCTCCTCTTGAGACCAACTGCCCTTTTAAACTGTTTCTAGACTTGCTTTACTCTGAGTCTCTTGTTCCTATTCTCTGCTCTTGGGGGCACACATGGCCTAGCAGGCCACACTGTTTCTAGACTAGATTTACTCTGAGTCTCTTGTTCCTATTCTCTGCTCTTGGGGGCACACATGGCCTAGCAGGCCCTTGGTGTGGCATTTCAGCAACAATGCCTTACTTAATACTCATGCTAAGAACAAACAAGTTGAAAGATGTCAAAGCTGAATTTGTCTAATGCTTTAATTGGTGCTTATTTTAGACAGTTCATTTAAAAGTTCCCAACTTCTGCCAGATGTACAATCAAGCTGACCTGATGAGAGAATCTGTGCTATGACAGAGCAATGAGCTAATTAAAGGGCTCCTGCTCTCCCCAGCTCTGGATTAATGTGTTTATGTCACTTAGATATCACTCCTGGAAAACTCTGTCCCTAGTATATGATCAATAAACATTTGTTGAGTAAATGAATGGCTCAATGGGGAACATGAGAAGCTGGAAGATCCAGATTTCACTTGGTTTAAGACACATCCAGGATCTGAAAGAACTTCTGCCTTGGAGAGCCCAGTGAGATTGCACAAACTCCTGATATGCCAGGGTGTAGCTTAAGGTGGCTGGGGAAGTTTATAACAAGGCATTAAAGAGTAGCCTGGATTCTATGTGCCACCAACATGTGAGAAGGGCTGGAAGCCCCAGGGTGTGCCCTCTTCAGGTGTCATACCTTCCTAAGCATTGAATAGAAGAGCCCCAGTAAGGCCAGTGCTCTCAGGAGTCCTTGTCCCCTGCAGGTGATGTGTGAATGGCAGGCAGTAGCGTGGGTATCAGTCAGATAGACCTGGAATGCAAATCCCACTCTGGCCATCACTTACGAGCTGTATAACTGAAATCAAGCTGCCTATCTTCTACAAGCTTGTTTCCTCATATGTAAAATGAGGTTATGTACCTACTTCTTTGGATTTTTCTTAGGTTTAAATCCCATTAAATTTCTTAGCCTAGTGCCTGGCACTCAGTAACATTTCAATGCCTCCTCACTCACATTGCCTTGTCCTTGTGCTCCCTTTGTTGGGGCTCTGTCTCCTCCAAGGTTGCCCTGAGCACAGGAATCTTGCTCAGGGAGAGGCCTTTCCAAGTACCACAGTAATCCTTCAGTGTTTGTAGTTGAGAAGACTAAGGTCATAGAGCCAGGTCCCTGCAGGCTGCTGACACATGGAGTAGAATCCAGCCTCATGGCCCCAGGAGGTGCTGGTCGTTGCACCACACTTCTCCTTCCTTGCTGGAACCTGCATGTCTTGGTCTGCTTGCTCTTTCCCTAGGGGTGCAGCTTGGACAGTGAGAAGCCAGAGGAGGACCAGTTGAGACTGCCCTTGTGTATGAAATTCTCTCCAGGGTAGAGAGCAGAGTCCCAGAATGCACTGGCCTGGGACCATGACAGCACATAAAAGAATCTGGAGAACCATTGTAAGGACCTATTTTATATTTCAATTTTAGCCAGAGGCTTCCATTGAGGTTAAACAACAACTTTGTTGTTTAACCCTTAAACTGTCCCTGCTCCCCTTCCCCCAGGGGACTTAAAAACAAGTCCCAGAAACCAGCTCCAGGTGTGGAGGCCACGAAAAACAAGGCTGTACCCACCTGAGTCTAGCCCTGACATAAGTACAGCCATCTTGGCCAAGCAAAAGCTGGCACCTTGCACTGTAAGAGTGGGTTAGCATAAGAATGGCCATCCTGAAGGCCAGGAAGCCATTTTACTGAGCGTCCCTAACTGGCCCACAACATGTATGTGACTTGAGATAAAAGGAACTAGCTAAAACCTGGAAAAATAACTTAATCATATACCACCAGGGCGGTTAGGCGGTGGTGCCACAGGGACCAGATGTTGATAAAAAACAAATAGTTAACTTGCATGGATCACAACAAACCTGCAAGACAGGAGTCTCCCTCAGTTTACAAATGTCCTAGTGATTTATAACAAAGAAGCCATCTTCTCAATAGCCCAATTTCCAGAGACAAATAGCTCAGTTCCTTGAGGCCTAAGGTCACCCTCCCCACCATAAAACTGAAGGAGGCTGAGGCAGAGAGAAAGGTAAATAAAGTTAAATTTCTTCTAAACCTAAATCTCACTTAACCGCCAGGATGACACCGGGGTGGCAAAAAGTTAAACAAAGTTAAACTGTCAAAGTGAGGCACAAGATATGTATGTAGCTATGAAAAAGTGACTTGAAAATGCTATATAAACCCTCGGCTTTGAGTGCTCAGGGTCCTTGTTGAAACCCGCTGTGCCGGGCAGATACTTGGACCCCAGTTAGCTGGAAATAAACCTCGCTGTGTGACTTGCATTATCGAGAGTGTTCTCTGTCTCATTGAGGGGTGGTCGACTCCGTACCCTAACACCATTAGGGCCTTTTTGGTATAGCCACACATTAAGGATTTGGGAATTGACCTAAAGAAAGGAATTGGGGAAAAAAAAAAAAAAAGAAAGAAAGAAAGGAATTGCAGCGGTGGGGCGGGGGTGGGGGGTGGGGGGGGAGGTGGTGTCTCTCCTGATACATTCTTCTCTCTGGAAATGTGGAAGCCAAACCCTGATGTAGCACTATGTTTTCATCCAGTTATTGCCTAGTTCAGCCACCCTGTGAGCCTCAAGGGAGAGGAATCAAGTGCTCAGACCTTGGTGATAGGGTCCTCAGCCACCTCCATGCATCTTGAACAAGCTCACACAGTGAATGTACAGCTATTTCTTCTAGTGAATGCAATATTATTCATACAAAATCTCTAATTAGGGTCACACTTCCTGTGTTCCTTTTGTCTTTAGTCCAGCTAGGAAATGACTGCACTGTAATGTAGTTTATGTCCCTCCCTCAGCATGCTCTGTAAGTTCTATGTTTTCTGAAAATTCATTTTTGTGATTATCATGTATTAATTGTGCTTTTATAGTGCCAGAAAATCTAAGAGTTGGGATTATTAGTGAATTTCCTTAAGTTTTTAGGCTATCCATATCCGGTTCCCAAAGCTGTGCAAACAGATGCTTGGGTGTGTTGCCTTCATTCAGAGCAAAGGAAGGATTGTTCTTCTAAATGGCACTTGAAATGAGTGGCACTTTGGCTCCTTGCACAGAATTTTCTCCATTCATTCAATCAATCCTTCAGCAAATTTGCACTGAATGCTTGCTTGCTCCTTGCCAGGCACTATGCAAAGTGCTGAGTGTGCAAAGATGGAGATCCTTCCTCCCTTCCCTGGAAGAGCTCAAGTGCAGCCAGGAGACAAAAATGCAAGCAATTTGCAAATAAATGAGGGGATAAGTGCTTCAGCAGCATAAAGAAGCAAGATCTAGGAGGCCAGGGATAGGAGTGGTCAAAGATTCCTCCTGGCCTGGGGAACAGGGTTAGGAAAGCTTTGTGAAAGAGAATTTGAACTATGAGTGTAGAAGAAAAACTCACTAAAGGCAGACAATGAGGTGGAAAAGAGCCTCTTGGCTGGGGAAGAAAGCCTTCACTAATTTGGCACACATTTCCCGAGCATCTGCTATGTGCTTTGAGCTGTGCTGAGTGCTGGTGTTGCAAATGTCTGTAAGACCTGGACAGCACCCTGGACTGGGGAGACAGGGCACTACCTCTGGAAACTTCAGGCAGTATCAATGGATCAGCACAGACTGGGAGAGGCAGGGAGGACCTCACTGAGTAGACCTCTCCTCTGACTCCTGGTGGATGCTGATCAAGACAATGAAGGTGCAGGATATGGAAGGTGAGGTTATACCGCAAGGAGCTCTGGCAGAAAAGGAAGGCTTTAGCCAGAGAGTGGTAAAAGGAGCTAGAAACACAGACAGTGAACAGAATTGTGCATTTCACCATGAAGGCAGTAGAGAGCTTCAGAAGCGCTCAAGCGAGGATATGTTATAGACTGGTTTTCCTTTTGATGGTGACAGTGGTAGCAACCAAATATTATCAGATTTTGTCAGGCTCTAGGCTGGGCCTTTTAAAAGGACCCCTCTTTATCCTGTCCTCTCCCTTGAAAAACTCCTCTGCAGTGAAATGTGTAGGAGGGAGAAGGGGAGAAATAGTGAAAGACAGGGGAACAGCTCTGCCATCAAGGTGGAGGAGCTGGAGTGCTAGCCCTTAGAGACTGCCACCCAAAGAACTCTACCACCAGCTGCAGGGGAAGGAAGCGAAGCACCAGAGCCAAAGATTAGACTGTGAGTGGGAATCTGAGAGAGAGAGGGAAAGTGTGAGGAAGAGAATTCACTTTCTGACACACTGCCTTTGAGCGGCTGCAGGCCTCCTCTGGGCCATGTCTACTACACACATCCCAGCTCCTCTAGTTCCACAACAACCCCTTGGAGGTCAGCCAGGTGATCTGCTGACAGATGTCCTGATCCTACTGGGTAAATCTGGGGGCTTAGGAGAGAGGAAAACTTTGTAAGGATTGCTGTGGAAAATGTTGTGAAGGCCTCTACACACACTGACTCTTTGTTGGTAAAGCTGTTCCCAGGTCTTTGAAAAGCTGACCCAGTGGAATCCATGAGGTCTCAGTTTGTTTGTTTGTTTATTTATTTATTTATTTATTTATTTATTTTTCTTTTTCTTTTTTTAAGATTTTATTTATTTATTTGACACAGAGAGAGATCACAAGCAGACAGAGAGGCAGGCAGAGAGAGAGGGAGAAGCAGGCTTCCTGCCGAGCAGAGAGCCCAATGCAGGGCTCGATCCCAGGACCCTGAGACCATGACCTGGGCTGAAGGCAGAGGCTCAACCCACTGAGCCACACAGGTGCCCTCCATGAAGTCTCAGTTTAGCTGCCACTTCCTCCAAGAAGCCTTCCCTGCTAGCATGACTAAAAATCCTTTATGCCTCAGTCATGGTCCAGGATATTGTACTTTCACTGCTGACACAGGAACAACCTGGGCACTCTGGAATGTTCGTCACCCTCCTTGAACCCTCAATCTTTGTATAATGGAAGCACCCCCACACTGTTAATCTCTTTCAGTCATTTTGTTACTGTTACTTTCCTTTATAGAAATTAGCACAAGTCCATCCAAAAAACATCAGGTCTGTCTCTCTCAGCTCTGTGTTCCCAGCATCTAGCTTTTGCCTGGCATGTGGGTGACATTCAACACATATTTATGCAATAAACAAATAAACCACTCAAACTTCCCCAAAACATCATGTTTTCTGTGTCTCCACAACTTTGCTGATGTCATTCTTTCTTCCTGGAGGGCTTTATCCTGTCCTCTCCCTTGAAAAACTCCTCTTCATTTCTTGACAATACAACTCAAATATCAGCTCCTCTCCATCTCCAGGAACTAGCAAGGGTCTTGAAACCCAGGTGCCCTCCATAATGTTTATTGAATAAATGACTCTACATTTATCTCTGTAAATGTCAGCTTTATTGGCTTTAGCCCATCTTTTCAAAATTATTTTTGAATCCTTATTTTGTGATCCAATCTATTAGTGACCCATAACAGGCTATGTCATCCACAATTAAATAAGTGTGCATTCTTTGTATTCATCCTGTTCATATCTGTCTAAAATACATTGTGCAGAACAGGGCTGATAAATGTCATCTGCCATGTCGTTTGGGAAAACAAATGAGTGTGACCTGATCAAACTAGAGGGTTGGCAGCAGACTTGTACAGATAAATGTGGGTCCTTCTGTACCTAGATCTTTTTTTTCCCCCTCTCTGGCCCCATAGCATCCTTGCTCATCACAATCTATATATCCTTAAAAGACCACTCTATGTCGCCAATTCCATGATGTCTCCTTAGTTCTCCAGAGCCAAACATAGTATTCTTTCACCTTAGAGTTCTTTAGGCACTTAGCTTCTTTTAGTCATTCATTCATTCAATATGTATTGAGAATCTTATAACTTCACAGGCACAGTATTGTACTTTAGGTCACAAAGAACAATGAGTAGAGCTTCATCTTATGTTATAGTCATTACATATTGGTCTTAATCCACATTCTATCACTTATGGTTTGTGCAAGGTATGAAGAATCTATGAACCTTAGTTTACTTATCTATAAAAATAGGGATAATAGCACGTTTTGCATGGAGCACTGGGTGTTGTGCAAAAAGAATGAATACTGTTACGCTGAAAAAATAAATAAAATGAAAAAAAAATAGGGATAATATTACTTGTTTTACATAGTTCTATGGGTTACATGATATTACAAAGCACCTAGTAGAGTATGGTATGTGATAGATGTCTAACAATTTCTTATCCTCCTCCCTCTACACTCCCTCTATTTATAGAATAAAAGAGGTGCCTTCTGTGCCGACTCACTTCTTCCTTCCTTGATGCATCCAGCTGGGTCCTTGAATGTGTTCATTTGGGTGGAGTGGAGTTGAAGGTGGGGATGCCATCATTAGAAGTTGGCTGTCTTGCCTTCCCAGAGCAGAAGTGACTGCACTTGACCCTCTGACATCAGATTCAGGCCCCCATCACAGTCTGGTCTGTGGTCTTCTTAGAGCAGGTTCACTGTGTCATATCTCCAAGTGCATAAGTGCATGCAGAGATTCAATAGGTATAGGTACTTGCACAAGCATAGTACCTCTAAGCTAAGGGTATGAGTGGGAGTCCCAGGCTTTGGGGGATAGTGAGGTTACCATGTCCTCATGAGGTGTCCTGTGAGGACCTTCCAGTCTATGGGAATGTCACCAAAACCCTGACCTGTTTTCTTCTTCCCTGTTCCCTCTATTTGTCTCTGTTTGATTTCTCTTTCCTCCTTTCATCCCCTTCTTTCCTCCCCTCTTCCTACCCTCTTGCTTGCCTTCCCACTTTATTTGTGTGCTTCCCTGTTCCTCACTCCACTTCACCTTCCACTGTGTCCCCAGTCTATTCCTGGGCTCTAGCTTTCCTTCACTTTTCCTCTGCCCCAAGTTTTGGAGTCCATCAAATATTTATTTCACTTCTGTGTGTTACACAGTACTAAGTATTCTGCAGAGCAAACACAAATAAACAAGCTTGTCCCAGTTTTAGAAAGCTCACTATCTTTCTGCAAATTACCACACCTTCTTTTCCTCTGGACCAGTGAATACCAGTTTCTTCTGCTCTCCCATATCCTCCTCTTCCCTTCTGTTCCTCTTCCATTTTTGTCTCCTTCTCTATCCCTTGCTGCTCTGTGTCTTGAAATGTCATTAGAATTCTATAAAAGAAATCTTCCTCATGTACTACAAAACTGGTTCTCTGCTAATATCATTGTGCTTGGTATAAATGCATTTAATGTAAGTAAAAAGCTATTTAATTAAATAAATTATGAAACATTTACAGCAAAACCTTCAATTTCATAGAAACCATTCAGAACGAATATTAAATCTATTGGCGACATGCAGCAAACCTTCTTGTGCATGTTTTTTTAAAGCCTGGAAAATTAAGGGACATTAGAATACTTTGTCTTTTTGTTACACACAATTTTCCTCATCTCCAGTGTGTCCCACCATAAATAAAAGAACACACAATATTGTTTAGGCAGTCAATTGATACAAGAAGACATTGCAATAACAACTCTACACGTATTTCGTTTATTTCACTGCCTGCTGCTCACAATGATTATGAAATGAGGGGGGTGAGATTTCTCTTTCCTTGGTCTTGGGAGCCAGGCAGAGATTCCCTGCATGGAACCTAAAACCTCTGTTGGGATTATTCTCCTTTGCTGGGAGTCTCACAGGGCAGGAAGGAGGACAGAGACACTACAGTGAAATCACCAATAAATGAGGAAACTGACATAGTCTGGGCAACCCATACTGACTAAGGGTGAGCTGAAATGGGGAAATCCCTTATGGAAGGGGGTGGTGCTAGAGGTAAACAATTCACCTGCTAGGGATGTGGCAGCTTAGTAAAAGGGGGATGACAAGCTCCACGATTCCACCTCTTCGGACACCTTTCAGATACTGCCCCCCGCCCCATCCCCTGCTGCCACCAAGCACATATTTTGTGCTTCACAAAACTATTGAAGTTCCTTGACTATGCCATGATACTTTATTTCTCCAGGCCTTCATACCTGGTGTTTTCTCCTCTGAAAATGCCCTTTTCCTCTGATCTTCCCATCACATCTTTTTCAGTCTTGAAGACTCAGCTCTGAAGTCACCTTTATGAAACCATTCCTCAATCCTGCCTCCTTTATGCCGTCACTGGACCTTGCTTACAATCTTAGTCACTCTGAATATTTTATGAATTTTACACTTCTGTTCTCTTACTATGTTATAGTAAGAGACATAGTTTGTGTATATATACACAAAATTAAATTAAAATAGATCATTGACCTAAACCTTAAAGCTAAATCATAAAGCCTTCAGAGAAAACATAAGAAATTATTTTTGAGACTTGATGGTAGTTAAATATTTTTAAAGAAATATTTTAAAGAAATCTTAAAGAAGGCAATATGCATTAAACTACTAAATTTAATCTTATTAAATTTAAATTTTTTATCCATCCAGATATGCTATTAAGAAAATGTATAGACAAATACCATAAAAAGAGAAAATATTTATAAAATATGTATTTAATAAAAGACTAGTGGCCAGGATATTTAAAGAAGTCCTACAAGTCAGTAATACAGAGACAGTAAACTTAGTAGAAAGTTGGCTGTATAAACAGACACTTCCCAGACAAAATATATTCATTATCAAAAAGTACATAAAACAAACCATGGTCTGGGAGAAAAAGCTTTGTAAAACACATTGGCAATAAACAAAACAAAACAAACAAACAAACAAAAACTTAGTATTTAAAATACACAATGTACTTTTAAAATTTAACCATAAGAAAACAAGCAACCCAATTAAAAATAAGGAAAAATTCTGATCAGACCTCACCAAAGAAGATACATGGTTGTCAAATAAGCATATGAAAAAGCACACAGCATCATATGTGATGAGAGAATTTGACAATAATTATAATTATTACACTGGTTAAAATCCAAAACACTGAGAGCACCAAATGCTGGTGAGGATGTGAAGCAACAGGAGAATTCACTCATTGCTGGTAGAAATACAAAATGTACAGCCACTTTGGAAGGTGGTTTATCAGTTTCTTTCAAAACTAAATGTATACTTACTATATGATCTAGCTATCACACTCTGGTATTTACTCCAAATGAATTGAAAACTTATGTCTGCACAAATATCTGACATAAATGTTTATAGCAGCTCTATTTATAATTGCAAAAACTTGGAAGCAACCAAGATGTTTTTCAATAGATGAATGGATAAACCAACTGTGGCAAAAGAAAGTTATTTAGTAATAAAGATCAACGAACTACCAACTCATAAAAGACATGGAGTAAATACCCAGTAGTGCAATTGCAGGGTCATAGGGTAGCTCTCTTTTTAATTTCTTAAGGAAGCTCCACACAGTTTTCCAAAGTGGCTGCACCAACTTGCATTCCCACCAACTGGGTATTTACCCCAAAGATACACATTTAGTGAAAAGAAGGGTCATATATACCTAATGTTCATAGCAGCAATGGCCACAATCGCCAAACTGTGGAAAGAGCCAAGAAGCCCTTCAACAGACAAAAGGATAAAGAAAATATGGTCCATGTATACAATGGAATATTGTGCCTCCATCAGAAAGGATGAATACCCAACTTTTGTACCAGCATGGATGGGATTGGAGCAGATTATGCTGAGTGAAATAAGTCAAGCAGAGAAAGTCAATTATCATATGGTTTTACTTCCTTGTGGAGCATAAGAAATAACATGGAAGATATTAGAAGGAAAGGAAAAGTGAATTGAGGGAAATCAGAGGGGAGATGAACCATAGGAAACTGTGGACTCACAAACAAACGGAGGGTTTTGGAAGGGGGAGGGTAGGAGGATGGGTCTGGTAGTGGGTATTATGGAGGACAGGTATTGCATGGAGCACTGGGTGTGGTGCATAAACAATGAATCTTGGAACAGTGAAAAAATAAAATTAAGTTAAACAAAAAAATTTAAAAATAGAAAGACGTGGAATAACCTTAAATAAACATAATTTTAGGTGAAGGAAGCCAATGCGAAAGGCCTCCAGAAACTGGAAAAGTAAAGGAATGAATTATCCTTTTAGAGCCTTCAGAAGGAACACAGCTCTTCTGATTCATTTTATACTTCTGACCTCTTACACTGAAAATAATACTTTTAAGTTATTTTAAACCACAAAATTTATGGCAGTTTTTTATAGCATCAATAGGAAACAGATACATAGATAATGGATAAGAAAGATGAGAAGTGAGGGAATGATGAGGAAAATACAGAGGAAACAAGGAAGAAAGGTTAGGACTTGAGTGCCTAATGAAGTCACAGGATAAAGTAATCCCAATCCCTGCCCATCCCTGGGTAGTTCTTATAAACTTCTGTATGAGACCATGTTTAACATTCCAATCTCTGAAGAAGACTTTGATATCCATCCACTTCATTCACATCTCACTAAGAGGATCTATATGGAAGGTCCTTCCAGCAAAGAGGTACTGTCATATTTAGATTAATTAAGTTGGGACATCCAAATTGGAAATAAAGAAGTAAAATTACCATTGTTAACAGATAACATAACCATGTATGGAGAAAACCCTAATGATTTCACCAAAAACAAAACAAAACAAACCCCCCCAAAACTTCTGGAGCTAATAACAGTTTCAACCAAGTTTTAGAATACAAATCAACATACAAAAATAAGTTGTATTTCTATACATAAACAATGAATAATCTGTAAAGGAGATCAAGAAAAAATAATTCATCTACAATGGTAGGGAAAGGATGAAATATTTAGGCATAAATTTAACCAAGTTAGTAAAAGACTTGGTTAATTAAAACTATAAAATATGACTAAAAAAATTAGAGACATAAGTGGAAGAACATTCCATGTTTATAGATTAGATGAGAATATTAAGATGACATAATACCCAAAGTAATGTACAGATTCAGTGCAATCCTCATTAAATTTCAATGACTTTTTTCTTTTGCGTAAGTTTTTTAAGAAATCCTAAAATTTCTATGGCATCTCAAAGGACCCTGAATAGTCCAAAAAAATCTTGAAAAATAACAAGTTGAAAAAGAACAACTTGATATTTGCAAATGACACATCAGATAAAGGGCTAGTATCCAAAATCTATAAGGAACTTAGCAAACTCAACACCCAAAGAACAAACAATCCAGTCAAGAAATGGGCAGAGGACATGAACAGACATTTCTGCAAAGAAGACATCCAGATGGCCAACAGACACATGAAAAAGTGCTCCACGTCACTTGGCATCAGGGAAATACAAATCAAAACCACAATGAGATATCACCTCACACCAGTCAGAATGGCTAAAATTAACAAGTCAGGAAATGACAGATGCTGGTGAGGATGTGGAGAAAGGGAAACCCTCCTCCACTGTTGGTGGGAATGCAAGCTGGTGCAACCACTCTGGAAAACAGCATGGAGGTTCCTCAAAATGTTGAAAATAGAACTACCCTATGACCCAGCAATTGCACTACTGGGTATTTACCCTAAAGATACAAACATAGTGACCCGAAGGGGCATGTGTACCCGAATGTTTATAGCAGCAATGTCTACAATAGCCAAACTATGGAAAGAACCTAGATGTCCATCAACAGATGAATGGATAAAGAAGAGGTGGTATATATACACAATGGAATACTATGCAGCCATCAAAAGAAATGAAATCTTGCCATTTGTGACGACATGGATGGAACTAGATGGTATCATGCTTAGTGAAATAAGTCAATTGGAGAAAGACAACTATTATATGATCTCCCTGATATGAGGACATGGAGAAGCAACATGGGGGGTTAGGGGGACAGGAGAAGAATAAATGAAACAAGATGGGATTGGGAGGGAGACAAACCATAAATGACTCTTAATCTCACAAAACAAACTGGGGGTTGCTGGGGGGAGGTGGGGTTGGGAGAGGGGGAGGGGGTTATGGACATTGGGGAGGGTATGTGCTATCATGAGTGCTGTGGAGTGTGTAAACCTGGCGATTCACAGACCTGTACCCCTGGGGATAAAAATACATTATATGTTTATAAAAAAAAAAAAATTGGAAGGGGAGGCGAACCATAAGAGACTATGGACTCTGAAAAACAACCAGAGGGTTTTGAAGGGTCAGGGGTGGGAGGTTGGGGGAACAGGTGGTGGGTAATAGGGAGGGCACGTTTTGCATGGAGCACTGGGTGTTGTGCAAAAAATGAATACTATTACGCTGAAAAAATAAATAAATTTATAAAAAAAAAGAAAGAAAAAGAACAACTCATACTTCTGGATTTTAAAACTTACTACAAGGCTACAGTTACCACAAGTGTGCTACTGGCATAAGCACATACATATCAACCAAAGGAATAGAATAGAAATGAAAAATAAACCCTTGCATTTATAGTCAATTAATTTTAAGTAGGGTGCCAGGGCCATTCATTCGGGGGAAAATGTGTGTTTTTAAATCACTTGTGTAAAACAAACTGGATAGCCACATGCAAAAATGAAGCTGAATCTTCTTCACCTTATACCATATACATGAATTAACTCAAAATGGATTGAAGATCTAAGCATAATAGCTAAAACTCTTGGAAAAAAATAGAGGAGAAAATCTCCATGACATTGGATTTGGCACTGATGTCTTGGATGTGACAACAAAAACACAAGTAAGAAAAGAGAAAATAGATAATTGGACTTCTTCCAAGTTAAAAAGGGTTTTGAAGGGTCAGGGGTGGGAGGTTGGGGGAACAGGTGGTGGGTAATGGGGAGGGCACGTTTTGCATGGAGCACTGGGTGTTGTGCAAAAAGAATGAATACTGTTACACTGAAAAAATAAATAAAATGA
Organism: Meles meles; assembly: GCF_922984935.1. NCBI lineage: Eukaryota > Metazoa > Chordata > Mammalia > Carnivora > Mustelidae > Meles > Meles meles. The sequence continues at coordinate 89,291,728 of NC_060073.1, read as the reverse complement.
AGGAAAAAAAAGAGATAAAAATATAAAATAAATAAAAATAAAAAACTAAATGAATGGAAAAAAAAAAAAAAACTTTGTGCATTAAATAACCCTGTAAGTAGAGTGAAAACACAACTCACAATATAATAGAAAACATTTGTAAATCACATATCTGATAAGGGATTAATATACAGAACATATAAAGAATTCTTACCAACTCAACAACAAAACAAATACCCTGATTCAAAAAATGAGCAAAGGACATAGATATTTCTCAAAAAAAAAAAAAAAAAAAGTTCAAATGACCAATAAACACATGAAGATTCTCAGCATTACTGAAAATACAAATCAGAACCATGATGAGGTACCACTTCACATCCATTAGGATTGTTATTATTATTATTAGAAGAAGAGAAGGAAAGGGATAGAGTGAAACAGGGAAAAGGAGGGGGAGAGGGAGAAGGGAAACAAGAAATTGTTAGTAATGATGTGGTGAAATTGAAACCCCTTGTCTATTGCTAGTAGGAATTTAGAATGATACAGCTGCTGTGGGAATGCTTGGTAATTCCTCAAAAAATTAAACATAGAATTACCATATGATCCTGCAATTTCAACCTTATGTATATATCCAAGAGAACTGAAAATAGAGTCTTAGATACATTGTTCAAAATATCCCACACGTGGAAATAACCCAATGTCCACAGACAGGTGAATGGATAAACAAAATATATATGCATCTAATAGGATATTATTTAACTTTAAAAAATAATGAAATTCTGATACATGCTACAACATGGCTGAAACTAGGAAACCTACTGAGTGAAATGGGCCAAACACAAAAGACAAATACTGTGTGATTCTACTTGTATGAGTTACCCAGAATAATCAAATTCATAGAGATATGAGTAGAATAGAGATTATAAGAGGGTAGGATTGTGGCTGTATGTAATGCCACAGACTTGAACACTTCATATGGTTAAAATGGTAAATTTAAAGCTATGTAAATTTTATCTCAGTAAAAATACGTACTGGGAAAATTTTGCAACAGACAAGAAGGAAACCTCGAAGAGAAAAATGTCAGGAAACCTAAGAAAAGAGGGGTCAAACTTTCAAAGGGAGTCAATTGTCTCAAGTGCCTGAGGTCTTCTGAGCAAACTGTGTAAATATTTGGCAACTAGAAATACATTTATGATGTTGACAAATGGTATAGTAGTTATAGCAGTCAGACTGCAGCAAAGACAATGAATAAAGACCACTATTTCAAGGAGAGTAGGATGCGGTTCACTGCTGTTTGGGTGTGTAGGAAACTGAGTTTAGGAGAATAGACATTTTTGTATGAAGAAAGACATAAAGGAAGCAGTGTCCATGCTCACAGAAGATAAAGGGATTTCAGAAACAAAGGTAAATTAATTAAGCACTTGGCGAAGAGCATATGCGAATAGAAGAGGTCTGTGGCTTGTTTGGTTTGTTTTTTTAAAGTGGGAGGGATGGCAGCAGATGGAAGATGAGGACAACATGTAGATGAAGATATATGGGGCAATGCATGACTAGAAAATCTTTGAAGGAACTAGGCTTATGAATGGTAGCTATTTTGTTCATAACTGAAAAATAGCAGATCAAAAAATTATCTAATAGTGTTTTCTCTTTTTTTTTTAAGATTTTATTTATTTATTTATTTGACAGAGAGAGATCACAAGTAGGCAGAGAGGCAGGCAGAGAGAGAGAGGAAGGGAAGCAGGCTCCCTGCCCAGCAGAAAGCCTGATGCTTTCTGATCCCAAGATCCTGGGACTATGACCTGAGCTGAAGGCAGAGGCTTTAACCCACTGAGCCACCCAGGCACCCCTAATAGTGTTTTCTTTAGAAAAAATATTCTTTCATATTTGGAACAAATCACAAAATGCTCTTTATTTTCTCTTTGTCTTATATTATTTTCATATGTTTCCTTTTTAGAAATATAATGAAATGGGTAATAGCCTGGATTCACGGTTCCAACTGCCTGAACACAAATCCTGATTCTTCTTATTAGCTGACAGAAGTTGGTCTGTTTTCTTTTTTCAAACTTCAAAGACCTCATTTGCAAAATGTGGATAATAATAGTTCAACCTCAGGATTTGTTTGACATTAAAAAAGATATTACAAGGAAAGCATTTAGAACCTTGATATAGAGTAGCTCCTCCTTTCCCCTCCCTCTTTCCTCTGCTTTCTCCCCCAACTCCCTTCTCCCTCTTCCTTCTTCCTTGAGGAATTTCCTGTGCATAGGAGATAAGTTTAGGATATCCCCCAAACCAGATTTCTATATCCTCATTGATCATTGTGGGGAGGTTCCTGGATCAGCAGCATCATTAATGTCTATGAATTTGCTAAAACTTCAGAAAATTAGACCCTGCCCCAGAACTGCTGAATCAGACCTTTTACCAAAATCTCCAGGTACATTAAATTACATTTAAAGTTAAGGAGCCCTGTAGTGCTGTGGGTTTCTGGCTGGCTACTTTGGCCTGTCATTCTAGTTTCATTAATCTTCTTTGTACTGATTCATTCCATTCCCACACTGACAAATCAAAGAAAAATGGAAATGACAATAATAAAAATTGCCTCAGGAAAGACTTTTTCTCATTAATGTTTCTTATGTTCAGAATAGAAAATATTAAAGAATTTTCTAAATCTTTTCTTATATGTGTTTCACTTATTCCTCACTACCAGCTTATAAAGCCACTGTAGAGTAACCTGAGAATCTTACTTCTTCATGGTAAGAAGCGCTGTTCTTTCTGTGAATTCAAAATCCCAGGACATAGAACTTTTCTCTTTTGCTCAGAGAAATAACCCAAATCAATGAGTGTGCAATATACAGAGCAAACTCAGCCTATAGCACCAGGGTAGGTTAAAGCCAGGGCTGATAACACTGTGACTGGGAACTCTAAGGGACAGCTCAGGGCAATGCAGAGACACAGGGACTCCTGACATCTGGGGTGGTATGCCGTCAGCTTTGGGTCTTTCTCTTTCCTCTTTCTTCTCAGTTTGCTAAGTTAGCCAAGACCCCGACCAATCTGTTTCCTGAGGATGGAAATAAGGAGGTTCTGGGGAAATAGCTCCTCTCTGGGTAGGAGTCACTGTGTGAGGAGGAAGGCAGGTGAGAGATATATCTGATGATTAATCCCATTTGTGAAGGTGCTCCTCAATGTGCTGACACTTTAAGGAGCATGCAGAGATTTGTGGCCTGACCCCAAGGAAGAGAGCAAGTTGAGAGAATAAATAGGGGCCCCTGCCAAAGAGACAGAGAAATAACCTAAGTGACCTAAGGGGCAGCCAGTTCAATTATAATATAAAACTCTCCTTGGGGATCCTCCTCTCCTCTGCATGGAAGAGTGATTAATTGGCAGGGGCTAGGGATAGAGAGCAGAGGGGAAGGAGGGAGAAGGTATGCAGAATTGCAGAGAGGGCACACCCCTCGCTGTTGGGATCTACACCAGGGCCAACTAGGTTTGTAGCACACCTTACAGGAAGGCTTTGCTGACAAGAGGGTGGCTTTTATCTCCAGATTTTGTGAGATGAATTACTTTATTTCCAATATGCTGTGCTGTCCTGGTAGGACCCAGAATAGTCTCATTCTCAAGACTAGATCTTAGAGAAGGAAATTCTCTTGCCTTCCTGGATAATCTATTCTAGGGTGCACTGAAAGACATATATTCTTGTGAAATATTTCTTTAAGAAATACTATATTTGGCGGGGGGGGGGCGCCTGGGTGGCTCAGTGGATTAAGCTGCTGCCTTCGGCTCAGGTCATGATCTCAGGGTCCTGGGATCGAGCCCCGCATCGGGCTCTCTGCTCCACAGGGAGCCTGTTTCCTCCTCTCTCTCTGCCTGCCTCTCTGCCTACTTGTGATCTCTCTCTCTGTCAAATAAATAAATAAAAATCTTTAAAAAAAAAAAAAAGAAATACTATATTTGGGGCACCTGGTGGCTCAGTGGGTTAAAGCCTCTGCCTTCAGCTCAGGTCATGATCCCGGGGTCCTGGGATCGAGCCCCACATCGGGCTCTCTGCTCAGAGGGGAACCTGCTTCCCCATCTCTCTCTCTCTGCTTGCCTCTCTGCCTATTTGTGATCTCTGTCTGTCAAATAAATAAAATCTTAAAAAAAATACTATATTCATGGTGAGTGAAAGATTATTGCTATAATGCTTGGCATTGTATATAGCTATTGACAGTTTTGTTTCTAGGTAGCTAATTTCCCTGAGAAAAACCACCACCAATAACAACAAAATCAAGAGTAAATGTATCCAATTGCTTTCATTAGCATCTTCCTTTGATGTAAGGAGTCCAATTTCCATAGTATAAGAGAATAAGAAAGTTGCACAGCAGGGTCCTTAAAAAAAACCTGAAGTAGGGAGTAGAGAAGTGTGGGAAATAAGGTCTGGGCTAATGAGTTTGGTGTCCTGGAACCTTGGACAGGCATGCCACCTCTTGGGATGTCAGTTTCCTTACTGATAAAATGATGAAGGTAACTGAATGACTTCTAGTCTTCTAGGCTATGATTCCACTTTGCCAATCTTCCTAGCTTCTAATTTTCAATGTCCCCTATCTGTCTTTAGTCTACATTTTTTATCAGTATCAAGATCAGAGTGATATGATGATAGGGAGCTCATGCATCATGTGAACGGTGGAGTCCTGGGAACTATGACTGGGTTCAGGGTGGAAACGAGACAATAAGCAGGTGCCAAAGGCTTTGACATGTCAGCAGAAGGTGTGGGAATGGCAGTGGGTGACAATACTGAGGACAGAGAAGGCAGGCTCCTCTGGGTGTTTGGAAGACAGGAGTTTGAAGATGAGGGGTCTTTACAAGATGAAGAGAGAAGAATGGCAATTGACATAGGATTTAGATAATTACAACTACAGAACAAATGAGTGAACTTCAGAAACACATCTCTCCTTTTTCTCCCCACAGCCATATGAAAGAATCAAGCCTCAGGGAGTAAGGGAGAGTTCTTTATTTCTATTTTATTAGCTTACTTTCTCATATTGACAACCTAGGCCAGTCTTGTCCAGACCCATCACATCTGAATTCTGACACTACTAGATATGTGGGTACAAATATGTGTTACACTACTTCTTTCTCCCACGACTTCTTGTCTCTGCCTTCACACAACTTCAGTTTGACTACATATTTATTTTGCTTAATATTTCAAATCTTATGGTAATTTCAGGGTGCATTTTCCATTCACAAAATGCAAATGTATTCAACATGTTCTTTCACTTACTAATTTTCCCATTGATGTTTACGCTGTCTTAATATTCTTGCAAGTCTAAGAAAAGCTCTTGAACATTCATTTTAATTTCTTCTAAGCAACTCCAGTGAATTCTCTAAATAGAACAGAACTTTATAATCTTTTTATTGATTGTTTGGAAGTGGATTTTCCATTTCCAAGGGATTAGAACTTTCCCAGCTCAAAATTAATCTCAGAGTAGAAGACAGTGAGTGTGCTTTCTTTAAGGATTCTATCCCTTAGAGCTGAAATGGGATTTAAACGCCATTGTGAGGTTTATTGGAGTCAAGTAAGGAAATATTTCCTCCTGGAAAGAGTTTTAGAAACCCAGAATCCAATTCTCATAGCCAGTGTCTCTGTCTGGTGTGGCAAGACCCTGTCTCATGGGGATATTTGAGGACATGTATCCTGGTCATGGCCTATTATATTGAAGCTCTAAGTAAGGATCACATTTGTCAAAGGCCTGACCTGAGCACCATCTCATGCCCTTTACAAAGCAATAAACTGAAGGATCCTAGAGGGAGAGACAGTGTTGATTGCTAACATTTGCAAGTCTGGTATCTAGGACCCAGTGGTTATAACAAGAGCTACAAGTCTTTGTGCTTTTGCTGTGCATAGGTTGTAGACTAAGTACTTTATAGCTATTGAAATTTAACCCTAAAGTGACCTACTGAGGTAGGTATTATATTTATACCCATTTTAGAAATGTAGATAATCAGGCATAGAGAAATTAACTCATTGCTCAAGACCACAGCTGTAGGAGTGGCAGAGCCAGGATTTGAACAACAGGTCAGACTACAGAAAGGAAAAGCCAAGACTTGGACCTGGTCTTCAGACTTCAAATCAATGGTTTGCACTATTGTTGTTATTGTTTTCAGTCTATTTATGGGGGTGACAACTGCAAAACTAAGTGGCTGGGAGAAAGTTTGAGAAAGAGGAAACACTCAGACCACTCCCTCAACCGCCAACCACACTTTTCCTTGTTTATATGGCTGGGTTAGTCTTGCTTGGAGGCCGGGCAGCCTCCTTAGCCTGGTGGCTTTGACCTTTGGATTTAGAGAAAGAGATGAGTCCATGTCTCTTGACAGGGAGCCTGTGGCAGGGCCAGCCAACTTGTTAATTAACCCCTAGGATTCTTGCTAGCCAGTTTGGATTGCTCAAGATTGAAACAGGCTCTTTGAGGCAGGACTTGCTTAAAGATTTCATCCTGGAACTTTCTGAAGTGACACATGAGGAGAAGTTAACCTCAACTTCAACTCTGTGCTAGGGATCTGTGACTGCCATGAGGAAAAGGGCAACTTTTCCTGAGATACAGATAGCTGACTTCACCTCGGGGAATCCCGTATCATGCAGGAATTCTCTTTGGAAGGGGGTCTTTCAGAATCCCTTGGAAGTCATGCCTTCCTCCTACACCTCAACATACCACATTCTTGTTCTGGTAATTCACTCAGCTCCCCTACACATTACCAGCTCTTCCCTTCCATCAACTTTTGAAAAGTTCCTTGAAAAGTCTAATCTTACCCATTAAAAGTTTCCATGCTGCAAAAAGTTTGCTTATAGGTCTTCTTTCCTAGCTCCACTGAGTCAGAACATGAAACATATCCTCTCCCTTTTTTTTTTTCCTTTCCTACTCCACTCCTCCTCACTATGCCTGGAAATTCCCCAGGTCATCCTGTGAACAGTTCCTTCATGTTTGTCTCTGGTCATTTCTGCTGTCACCTTCTCTGCTCTCTGGATAATTCCTGTGGTGGAAGTCTTTTCCTGTGCTCCTCCCCTTGGATCTTCAGCTTTCAGGGACTAAAATGGCAAAACACCTTTTTACCAGAAGGTCCAAAGAACATGATATGCAGACCATCAAAAGTTTTCAGAAAAGGTCACCAAATCGGGGGAGGAGTCAAGATGGCGGAGAAGTAGCAGCCTGAGACTACATCAGGTAGCAGGAGATCAGCTCGATAGCTTATCTAAACATTGCAAACACCTACAAATCCAATGGGAGAGCGAAGAGAAGAAGAACAGCAACTCTAGAAACAGAAAATCAACCACTTTCTGAAAGGTAGGACTGGCGGAGAAGTGAATCTAAAACGACGGGAAGATAAACCGCGGGGGGAGGGGCCAGCTCCCGGCAAGCGGCGGAGCAACGGAGCACAAAATCAGGACTTTTAAAAGTCTGTTCCACTGAGGGACATTGCTCCAGAGGCTAAACCAGGGTGAAGCCCACGTGGGGTCAGCGTGGCCCCAGGCCCCACAGGGTCACAGAAGGATCAGGGGTGTCAGAGTGTCAGAGAGCTCGCAGGTATTAGAACGGAGAAGCCAGCTGCAGAGACAGAGCCGAGGACTGAACTCTCAGCTCGGGGTTACCTTGAACTGGTCGTGGGCTGGGTGAGCTCGGAGCGCGGCTAGAGGCTGGGGATACGGGAGTGATTGGGTGCTGTCCTCTGGGGGCGCACTGAGGAGTGGGGCCCCAGGCTCTCGGCTCCTCCGGGCTGGAGACTAGGAGGCCGCCATTTTCATTCCCGTCCTCCGGAACTCTACGGAAAGCGTTCAGGGAACAGAAGCTCCCAAAAGCGAACCCGAGCTGATTACTTAGTCCGGCCGCCGGTAAGGGCGGTGCAATCCCGCCTCGGGCAAAGACACTTGAGAGTCACTACAACAGGCCCCTCCCCCAGAAGATCAACAAAATATCCAGCCAAAACGAAGTTCATCTATCAAGGAGAAAGCAGGTTCAATTCCCAAGACAGCAGAACAATTCCAGAGGAGGAGAAAGCAAAGCATGGAACTCATGGCTTTCTCCCCATGATTCTTTAGTCTTGCGGCTACTTCAATTTTTTTTTTCTTTTTTCAATTTTTTTTCTTTTTTCTTTTTTCTTCTTCTGCTAAATTTTTTAAAACTTTTACCCTTTTCTTTTTTAACGTTTTTTGACTAGTTCATCTAAATATGTATATTTTTTCTTTCGTTTTTATATTTTTTTATTTGTTTTATTTTTTAAATTTTTTTTCCTTTTTTTTTTTCTTTTCTTTTTTTTTCAGAACCTGTTTTTATCCCCTTTCTCTCCCCCACAATTAGGGGTCTCTTCTGATTTGGTTACAGCGCATTTTTCCGGGGTCTTTGCCACCCTTTTAGTAGTTTATTTGCTCCTTCATATCCTCTTATCTGGACAAAATGACAAGGCGGAAAAAATCACCACAAACAAAAGAACAAGAGACAGTACCGAAGGCTAGGGACCTAATTAACACAGACATTGGTAATATGTCAGATCAAGAGTTCAGAATGACGATTCTGAACATTCTAGCCGGGCTCGAAAAAGGCATGGAAGATATTAGAGAAACCCTCTCTGGAGATATTAAAGCCCTTTCTGGAGAAATTAAAGAACTAAAATCTAACCAAGTTGAAATCAAAAAAGCTATTAATGAGGTGCAATCAAAAATGGAGGCTCTCACTGCTAGGATAAATGAGGCAGAAGAAAGAATTAGTGATATAGAAGACCAAATGACAGAGAATAAGGAAGCCGAGCAAAAGAGGGACAAACAGCTACTGGACCATGAGGGGAGAATTCGAGAGATAAGTGACACCATAAGACGAAACAACATTAGAATAATTGGGATTCCAGAAGAAGAAGAAACAGAGAGGGGAGCAGAAGGTCTATTGGAGAGAATCATTGGAGAGAATTTCCCTAACATGGCAAAGGGAACAAGCATCAAAATCCAGGAGATGCAGAGAACCCCCCTCAAAGTCAACAAGAATAGGTCCACACCCCGTCACCTAATAGTAAAATTTACAAGTCTTAGTGACAAAGAGAAAATCCTGAAAGCAGCCCGAGAAAAGAAGTCTGTAACATACAATGGTAAAAATATTAGATTGGCGGCAGACTTATCCACAGAGACCTGGCAGGCCAGAAAGAGCTGGCATGATATATTCAGAGCACTAAACGAGAAAAACATGCAGCCAAGAATACTCTATCCAGCTAGGCTATCATTGAAAATAGAAGGGGAGATAAAAAGCTTCCAGGACAAACAAAAACTGAAAGAATTTGCAAACACCAAACCAGCTCTACAGGAAATATTGAAAGGGGTCCTCTAAGCAAAGAGAGAGCCTAAAAGTAGTAGATCAGAAAGGTACAGAGACAATATACAGTAACAGTCACCTTACAGGCTAATAATGGCACTAAATTCATATCTCTCAATAGTTACCCTGAATGTTAATGGGCTAAATGCCCCAATCAAAAGACACAGGGTATCAGAATGGATAAAAAAACAAAACCCATCAGTATGTCGCCTACAAGAAACTCATTTTAGACGCGAAGACACCTCCAGATTTAAAGTGAGGGGGTGGAAAACAATTTACCATGCTAATGGGCATCAGAAGAAAGCTGGGGTGGCAATCCTTATATCAGATCAATTAGATTTCAAGCCAAAGACTATAATAAGAGATGAGGAAGGACACTATATCCTACTCAAAGGGTCTGTCCAACAAGAAGATCTAACAATTTTAAATATCTATGCCCCTAACGTGGGAGCAGCCAATTATATCAACCAATTAATAACAAAATCAAAGAAACACATCAATAATAATACAATAATAGTAGGGGACTTTAACACTCCCCTCACTGAAATGGACAGATCATCCAAGCAAAAGATCAACAAGGAAATAAAGGCCTTAAATGACACACTGGACCAGATGGACATCACAGATATATTCGGAACTTTTCATCCCAAAGCAACACAATACACATTCTTCTCTAGTGCACATGGAACCTTCTCCAGAATAGATCACATCCTGGGTCACAAATCAGGTCTCAACCGGTATCAAAAGATTAGGATCATTCCCTGCATATTTTCAGACCACAATGCTCTGAAGCTAGAACTCAATCACAAGAGGAAAGCTGGAAAGAACCCAAATACATGGAGACTAAACAGCATCCTTCTAAAGAATGAATGGGTTAACCAGGAAATTAAAGAAGAATTGAAAAAATTCATGGAAACAAATGATAATGAAAACACAACAGTTCAAAATCTGTGGGACACAGCAAAGGCAGTCCTGAGAGGAAAATATATAGCGGTACAAGCTTTTCTCAAGAAACAAGAAAGGTCAAGTACACAACCTAACCCTACACGTAAAGGAGCTGGAGAAAGAACAAGAAAGAAACCCTAAACCCAGCAGGAGAAGAGAAATCATAAAGATCAGAGCAGAAATCAATGAAATAGAAACCAAAAAAACAATAGAAAAAATCAATGAAACTAGGAGCTGGTTCTTTGAAAGAATCAACAAGATTGATAAACCCCTGGCCAGACTCATCAAAAAGAAAAGAGAAAGGACCCAAATCAATAAAATCATGAATGAAAGAGGAGAGATCACAACTAACACCAAAGAAATACAGACAATTATAAAAACATACTATGAGCAACTCTACACCAACAAATTGGACAATCTGGAAGAAATGGATGCATTCCTAGAGACATATAAACTACCACAACTGAACCAGGAAGAAATAGAAAACCTGAACAGGCCCATAACCAGTAAGGAGATTGAAACAGTCATCAAAAATCTCCAAACAAACAAAAGCCCAGGGCCAGACGGCTTCCCAGGGGAATTCTACCAAACATTTAAAGAAGAACTCATTCCTATTCTCCTGAAACTGTTCCAAAAAATAGAAAGTGAAGGAAAACTTCCAAACTCATTTTATGAGGCCAGCATCACCTTGATCCCAAAACCAGACAAGGATCCCACCAAAAAACAGAACTACAGACCAATATCCTTGATGAACACAGACGCAAAAATTCTTGCCAAAATACTAGCCAATAGGATTCAACAGTACATTAAAAGGATTATTCACCACGATCAAGTGGGATTTATTCCAGGGCTGCAGGGTTGGTTCAACATCCGCAAATCAATCAATGTGATAGAACACATTAATAAAAGAAAGAACAAGAACCATATGATACTCTCCATAGATGCTGAAAAAGCATTTGACAAAGTACAGCATCCCTTCCTGATCAAAACTCTTCAAAGTGTGGGGATAGAGGGCACATACCTCAATATTATCAAAGCCATCTATGAAAAACCCACCGCAAATATCATTCTCAATGGAGAAAAACTGAAAGCTTTTCCGTTAAGGTCAGGAACACGGCAGGGATGTCCATTATCACCACTGTTATTCAACATAGTACTAGAAGTCCTAGCCTCAGCAATCAGACAACAAAGAGAAATTAAAGGCATCCAAATTGGTAAAGAAGAAGTCAAACTATCACTCTTCACAGATGATATGATACTATATGTGGAAAACCCAAAAGACTCCACTCCAAAACTGCTAGAACTTGTACAGGAATTCAGTAAAGTGTCAGGATATAAAATCAATGCACAGAAATCAGTTGCATTTCTGTACACCAACAACAAGACTGAAGAAAGAGAAATTAAGGAGTCAATCCCATTCACAATTGTACCCAAAACTATAAGATACCTAGGAATAAACCTAACCAAAGAGACTAAGAATCTATACACAGAAAATTATAAAGTACTCATGAAAGAAATTGAGGAAGACACAAAAAAATGGAAAAATGTTCCATGCTCCTGGATTGGAAGAATAAATATTGTGAAAATGTCTATGCTACCTAAAGCAATCTACACATTTAATGCAATCCCTATCAAAATACCATCCATTTTTTTTCAAAGAAATGGAACAAATAGTCCTCAAATTTATATGGAACCAGAAAAGGCCTCGAATAGCCAAAGGAATATTGAAAAAGAAAGCCAAAGTTGGTGGCATCACAATTCCGGACTTCAAGCTCTATTACAAAGCTGTCATCATCAAGACAGCATGGTACTGGCACAAAAACAGACACATAGATCAGTGGAACAGAATAGAGAGCCCAGAAATCGACTCTCAACTCTATGGTCAACTAATCTTCAACAAAGCAGGAAAGAAGGTCCAATGGAAAAAAGACAGCCTCTTCAATAAATGGTGCTGGGAAAATTGGACAGCCACATGCAGAAAAATGAAATTGGACCACTTCCTTACACCACACACGAAAATAGACTCCAAATGGATGAAGGACCTCAATGTGAGAAAGGAATCCATCAAAATCCTTGAGGAGAATGCAGGCAGCAACCTCTTCGACCTCAGCCGTAGCAACATCTTCCTAGGAACAACGGCAAAGGCAAGGGAAGCAAGGGCAAAAATGAACTATTGGGATTTCATCAAGATCAAAAGCTTTTGCACAGCAAAGGAAACAGTTAACAAAACCAAAAGACAGCTGACAGAATGGGAGAAGATATTTGCAAACGACATATCAGATAAAGGGCTAGTATCCAAAATCTATAAGGAACTTAGCAAACTCAACACCCAAAGAACAAACAATCCAATCAAGAAATGGGCAGAGGACATGAACAGACATTTCTGCAAAGAAGACATCCAGATGGCCAACAGACACATGAAAAAGTGCTCCACGTCACTCGGCATCAGGGAAATACAAATCAAAACCACGATGAGATATCACCTCACACCAGTCAGGATGGCTAAAATTAACAAGTCAGGAAATGAGAGATGCTGGCGAGGATGCGGAGAAAGGGGAACCCTCCTCCACTGTTGGTGGGAATGCAAGCTGGTGCAACCACTCTGGAGAACAGCATGGAGGTTCCTCAAAATGTTGAAAATAGAACTACCCTATGACCCAGCAATTGCACTACTGGGTATTTACCCTAAAGATACAAACATAGTGATCCGAAGGGGCACGTGTACCCGAATGCTTATAGCAGCAATGTCTACAATAGCCAAACTATGGAAAGAACCTAGATGTCCATCAACAGATGAATGGATAAAGAAGAAGTGGTATATATACACAATGGAATACTATGCAGCCATCAAAAGAAATGAAATCATGCCATTTGCGACGACGTGGATGGAACTAGAGCGTATCATGCTTAGTGAAATAAGTCAATCGGAGAAAGACAACTATCATATGATCTCCCTGATATGAGGACATGGAGAAGCAACATGGGGGGTTAGGGGGATATGAGAAGAATAAATGAAACAAGATGGGATTGGGAGGGAGACAAACCATAAATGACTCTTAATCTCACAAAACAAACGGGGGGTTGCTGGGGGGAGGTGGGATTGGGAGAGGGGGAGGGGGCTATGGACATTGGGGAGGGTAAGTGCTATCGTGAGTGCTGTGAAGTGTGTAAACCTGGCGATTCACAGACCTGTACCCCTGGGGATAAAAATACATTATATGTTTATTAAAAAAAAAAAAATTTGGAAGGGGAGGCGAACCATAAGAGACTATGGACTCTGAAAAACAACCTGAGGGTTTTGAAGGGTCAGGGGTGGGAGGTTGGGGGAACAGGTGGTGGGTAATGGGGAGGGCACGTTTTGCATGGAGCACTGGGTGTTGTGCAAAAAGAATGAATACTGTTACGCTGAAAAAATAAATAAAATGGGAAAAAAAAAAAAGGTCACCAAATGTAGTTCAACTTAGCTAAAGAGATGAATAATGTCCTCATCCCTAGGAAAAAAGCATATATATCCATGTGTTACCTCCTGTACTTACCATGAACCTCTTCCAAAATAGTGTTCCTATTTCTCATGTCACTTTTCTGAACAAAAAGCCTCAAATGATATTAACTAAGAAGTGTATGAAACACATACTTTATTTAGTGTAGCTCACAGACAAAGCCACAGAAAGTCAGGTTCTGACCAGTGTGAGCCTGCCAACCATCTAGAACTGGGATCTCTGAATGTTGGCAGCCAACCAGCAACTCTTGGTTCCATGAGCTCAGCACTGTTGCTGTCCTAGGAAACAAATGATCACTTTTCCCATGGTAATTTTTGATGGGAAAAATATATAGATACTCTCCTATATGCAGTTCCCTTAATCAACCATGGGTTTGCTATTGAGAAGGTAAGAATGCATGTATGTAACAAAATAGCAGAATAAATGAGAGAGGGACTACTTTACTATGTAACTCTAATAGGATATAACACAGGATGAAACGAATTGAATACAAATTCTAACTCCTAGTAAGTAATCATATTTTATCCTAATGCTAGTAATGCTGATTTAGACTGGTTTTTGACTATTCTCAGTATGATTTAAAAAAAAAATAATGAATTAAAGTGATATCAGTGAGAACTGGATCTTTAGCATCAGTAAAGAAGAAACAGATGTAAAATCAATGGGTTTACATAAAAGCCCTGAAATTTATAAATACATATTATCTACCTCTATCTATTGAAAGTCTTAGAAACAATAGACAATTCAGTAGCAATGAAAACCTATAGCACCCTGATTGTTGTAATTATCATTTATCACTGAAAGGAGCCAAGGCTCCTTAGAAGAATAGCTGATTATAGGTCTGTGGTTGAACATGTACAATTTGAGCCTAGAAAATTTTGTTCTACTGGAATGCAAGGAAGTAATCACAGAATTGTAAGATAATGTCAAAAATACTCATCTGGCTACATTAAGAGGTCCCCGCTAACTGAAGATGGGACAATTTGAGCTTCAATAAGTTCAATAATATACTAAATAAAATACATTCAATCAAATGTATTTAAATCTATGATAACTAAATCTATAATTTCATAATGAAATGTTAAAAATATTAGGAAAACTAATTGGTCACTGATGGAAGACATTCATGAACAAAACCATTATTTTGAAAACTAGTAAGAATTAAGCATTTATTCCACTTTTCCTTTATAAACCACAATATATGATAGTTATACATAGTATATGATAACTATACCAGAGTATAACTTGATAGATAATGAGAAGTATTACAAACTGTCTGAACAAGTAATAGATTAAAAAGAGAATAGGGGCGCCTGGGTGGCTCAGCGGGTTAAAGCCTCTGCCTTCAGCTCAGGTCATGATCCCAGGGTCCTGGGATCGAGCCCCGCATCAGGCTCTCTGCTTAGCGCAGAACCTGCTTCCTCCTCTCTCTCTCTCTGCCTGCCTCTCTGCCTACTTGTAATCTCTGTCAAATAAATAAATCTTAAAAAAAAAAAAAGAGAATATATGTAGAATATTACTATCTGAAAGTCATATTAAACAAATGGATCTAAGCAACAACTAGTAAGACCACTGATGCACAATCAGACATTACACGTCACCTGACCGAGGTACCTAGCATTGCCTGTGAAGTAGCATTACTGAAAAACCACAGATGATTTCTATCAAGCTTCTAGGTATATCTAGCAATATATTCAAAATTCAGAGATGGAGAAATATTTTTTTTTTAAGATTTTATTTATTTGACAGACAGAGATCACAAGCAGGCAGAGAGGCAGGCAGAGAGAGAGGGGAGAAGCAGGGTCCCTGCTGAGAAGAGAGTCCCATGCAGGGCTCTATCTCAGGACCCTGGGACCATGACCCGAGTCAAAAGCAGAGGCTTTAACCCACTGAGCCACCCAGGCGCCCCTGGAGAAATATGTTTTTAAAACAGGCCACAGGAATACAATCACCAAAATCTATACTTTGGGAAACTCTACCAAATTTCCTGATTTCTTCTACGAGAGAGAGAGAGATAGATTAAGAGAGTTTGAGAAGACAGAGAAGGTTATGGAAAATAAAAAACTAACTAGATATTTGATGATTTTAAGAAGTTATTATTAATAATTTTAGGTGTGGTGATGGTACTGTAACTATGTTCATAACATGAGTCCTCATTAACATTTTTGGAAAAATGGGGGAAAACTGGATATGGATAATATGTTTATATCTGTGTCAAATATCTTAAATGGGACCACTTAATTATGGTTATGTAGGAAAATGCCTTTGTTTTAGGTAACAGACATTCAAATATGTATATGTGAATTGTTCTAATGTGTGTAACTTACTTTAAGATGGTTCAAAAAATATATGTATGTGAATGTTCTAATTTTTAATAATAATTAAGGGTAAGTATTTATATCTTGTAGAGATACATAATAAAATACTATTAAATAAATTGTTATTTACTTCAAAATAACCTAGGGAAGTGTGAGTGTGTAACTGAAACAAGATGAGCGATGACCTGAAAATTATTAAAGCTCTGTCTCTAGAACATTGGAGTTTATTATGCTATTCTCTCTACTTGTGTATATGTGTTGCATTTTCCATAAAAAAATATTAAAGCAGTAAAGACTTTATAGTGTCTGCTAGCTTTCCCACCCCACCCTCCACAACACACAGGGACTTGTGGGTTTGATGAGGTGAGAGGGATACAGAAACCATTAGCAGGACATATAAGGGACCCCAGGTGCCCAACATGTCACCAGGAATCTAGGTTCCAGGAGAGGCAGTTTCCATTTCAGAGCAGAAGAACCACAGCCATTCTTCCTTTATTTGTTTTATTTTTAAAAAATTTTTATTTTATTTGTTTACAGCAGGTTCTACACACAACATGGGGCTCAAACTGACAACCCCAAGATCAAGAGTTGAGCCAGTCAGGCACCCTTCCATTCCTTCAGATATTCAGATTCTACTGCAGGCTGATCCAGAGTTTTCATATCTGAGACACTGCAGCAGAGCCTAACCACCTCCATTCATGTTGCATATCAGGTTCTCACAGATGCTCCTGTTTGAGCAATTACATAGGAGCAAGATTGCCCTTCAGAATCCCTCACTGCCAACCCAGAGCCCTGTGTTTGTGGAATGCTGTGGAAGGATGTGGGAGGAGTACAGATGAAATTCCTCTAGAATGAGGCACACTCATCTGTCTCTCTATAGGGGAACTGTCAAAGGCAGAAGTTCCCAATTCTCCTATCTAATCATATCAGTGGTGTTCCATGTTCTGTTAGCTTCATTCATTCCAAGAATTTACCTTATTTTAAACTTTGTATTATATAATATTTCAAAAATAAACAGAAAGGGAGAGAACAGAATAATGAATTCCTCTGTATTTATTACCTAACTCCAGCAGTTATCAATATATTTGTTAATCCTGTGTAATTAATACCTTCACTGTTCTTTTTCTTAAATACCTGAAAGGAGATCCCCAATGTCATGTATTTTTTTAAAATATATCATAATTTATTTCTAACTAATAAAGATATCTCCCATAAATTCTGTATCATTATAACACTTAAAAATTAATAACTGTTTATATACAGCATCTAATACCTGGTCCATATCCAGATGTCCCTGATTGTCTCAGGAATGTCTTTCTGATGTTGGTTTATTACAGTCAGATCCAAAGCCTGCAGATTGCATTTTATTATTATGCTCTTATATCTCTTTTATTCTGTAAGAGTCCCTTGCTCCCTCTCTGTTTTTTCTATGCCATTGTTTTTTGGGAAAACCCACTCATTTTCTGTATAGAGAATCAAACATTCTGGATTTCCTTTCTTGCACAGCCTTCAAACTCACTCCTCCAAATGGACAATAAATCTAGTTGATTCAATTCAAGTTCTACTTTTGAGGGAACTCTACTGTCATGGTGGTGCCGTAAACTTCCTATCTCATCACACCATGAGGCATACAATGTCTGCTTTCCTCACATTCAGTGACACAAAGATTGCTCATTTAAATATAAGAAAAAGAAAAAAAAAATTATCAGTGTACCCACTTGGGGTCTGTCTGATCCCTCGATAATAAAATCCCCCATCAGGTTTTCCCACTAACATTTTTCACATCAATCAAAGGCCATTGCCTAGATCCATAATTTTATTTGGGGTTTCAAAATGTTGATTTTCTAATTCTACCTTTCCTTCTGTATTTATAAGCTGGTATTCTTCAGAATGGTGAATTTTCCTTATGAATTCTGGCTACCATGAAATATAAATTAGTAGAGATAAGGCATAATAAATTTTGGTTGTTTTCATTTAGTTTTTAAATTCTATATTGATGTGTTGATGTTATAAAAACCTTTTCTATTGAACAGTTTTAATCCATTAGGATTGATAGATTTACATGTATTTGATAATTTGGTATGTTTTAATCTGTTCCAAACATTATTTGTTTTATCTAAGTTGTTACAACTTAAGCCAGCAATAGTTTCCTCAGTAAACATTTTTGTCCTCATTTTATTTTGAAAAATATTCAACATGTGACTGTGACTTTTGGACAGGATTCTGCAGTACTATTTATTTATGGCACAATAATAGTTTTCAGACTTATCTTCTACAGCTCCTGCCCTGGACCTGGAATTGGACACTCTTGAAGTGTTCCTAGATTCTCTTAGTGGAAAAAATTCATTTGTAGCCCAGAATTTGGATATGTAAAGTAGAGAATTTTATTTGCTCTTTACAGGACCCTGAAATATATTTACTATAATTATCATGTTATTATTATTATTAGTTAATGAAAAATCTGAAGTTTGGAGAGGTCAACAAATTTAATCAAGGTCACAGGAAGATAATTAAGGTCACAGGAGAGTTCTACTTGCTGTGAGTGAGTATAACATAATGAGGATGAAAATTTCTGTCCACTGAAAGTTTATAATCAGATTGGGGAGATCCACATGTGAGAAACAATTCAATGAAATCTTGAAGTGACAGAATTTGAGGCAGTGGAGGTCTCTTGGTGATAGGTAGGTGGTTCCTGACATAAATGACAAAGTAAGGAAGCTTTACAGAGAGCTTGCCCTCATCAGTGAGATAGAGAAAGCATCATATAATGGGGGTGTGGTATTTTAATTTGGATGTTTCCAAAATCAGAATCTGAGGTGAAGGCTTGGTTTCAGACAGTTGATTGGGAGGTGACTCTAGGAAACAGAAGTGAGGGGACAGAGAAAGTAAGGCAGGAGAATACTCCACATCTAGGTATTTAATCAAGAGAGAAGTAAATATGTGACCATACAAATGTGTGAATATTCACAGCAGCTTTAGTCATAACAGCCAAACTCAGAAATAACTCAAATATACATTACCAAGTAAATAGACTAAAAAATGATATATTTGTACAATAAAATACTATCTGGCAATAAAAAAGAGCAAATCAATGTGCAAAACAATATAGGCTAATTTCAAAAACATTATATTGGGCTAAGTAGTTCAAAATACATGATTTGTTTTTGTGAAATTCTAGAATTTGATGAATTAATTTATAATGAGAAAAAACAAATCTGTGGTTACCTGATTGAGGATGGAGGTGGAGAGTATGGGCTGCAAAGGGGAGATGGAGAGACATTTAATGTGGTTACATACACGGTGATGCTTACACAACCATGTAGATACATCAAAGTACATCAGATTATACCTTTAAAATGGGCATATTTATTTTAAGTTGTTACTCAATAAAGCTGGTTTTAAAAAGCCAATACAGGGCATGTCACAACAATGGCTGCCATAGATGATGATTATCTTTGCAGGGACCTCTGAGAGGCATCTTTTATCAGAAAGATAGGAGACAGGCACATTTATCCACTGGCTGCATCTCCTCCCCCTTGAAGTTTGCCCCTGTGGGTGTCAAATTCTTGCACTTCTGAGGTGAAACTACTTGCTTTTACTATTCACTGTGGTAAACCTTCTGTGTTTTGGCATTGAGCCTTTCCCATACACCTAACAGCACTAGGTTGTAGCATGTAATAATTAATAATAAAAACAATAATACAAAGACAATAACAAAGACAATGATAAGGACCAATGCTGCCAGTTACTCCTGTTGCAGCAGCTGTTCTTTCTGAGGATAGCACAGTGGGGAACAGTTGGACCAGGTTTGTCTATTTTCAGACTCCTACAGCAGGTTTTCATCTATGCCAGTCTTCACAGGTGACATGAACAAACGGCCTAAGTCTTCTGAAAGAAAATTGTCAGATGAGAACATGTTTTAATGATACCTGATAAAAATTACTGTTTGTGTTTAATGTGGAATCTTTGCATTGTGAATATTTGAGGGGTGTGTTCTGCCTAGGTAAATAGTTAAAGCTAATTTTGAATTGACCTTAGATTTTATTTCTTACTAATACTCTTAGGGCAACAATTTTATCTATGGGCCATTACCCTTCACTCATGCCAGCAACTCACAGGGACCTCACCGAGACTTAGATGGCATGGATTTAATTCACCCTGCTGGATCCTAGGCCACTGTGATTTCTTAAATCAAGTTGTTTCATGATTTTTAAAAAGCATAATCCTATGTCATTTATTTCTGTATTAATTTTTGGAATTATTCAACACTTTTTTGGGGGAAACAATTCCCAGCTGGTTCTCCCTGGATAAGTGTTGTAAAGTATCATGAGAAGGACACTTTCCCATTCTGTTATAATTGTCTAATGTTTTATAGCTAAGTACTTATAAACTCTACAGTACCTTGTTGTCAATTTTGCTATAAGCTGTCATATGTGCTTTAAAGAAATTCAGAGGAAATATTTTGCTTTTTTTTCCCCTACATATTTACCATTTTAGGTGGTTGCCATTTTGTGTGTGTGTGTGTGTGTGTGTGTGTGTGTGCAAAATGGTGGTTTATTAAAGCATGGGGACAGGACGCATGGGCAGATTTTAAGAGAAATCTTTAAAACTACAAAATATTTGACTGAGAAAAACCAGGCTAAGAGATGTGAATATCATGTTAAAGGGGAACAGGTTGAGGAAACCAAGGAAATAACCCATTACCAAGATGGGTGTTAATTATTAATGTCATCAACTCTCTGACTGGTCTGAGAAGCTTGGTTCCTAATCTCAAGAAAGACTCTCGGTGAGAAGGGATGGCGAGAGACAGAGTTACTGCATTCTTCCTCAGCCACCACTGCTCATAGCTCAAAGGATATCAAAATAGTTTGGGATGAGGAGTTGAGGCCAAACAGCTTTAATATAACTGGATTTACTGAGTCCATAGCCCCAAATCCTTGAGGTCAGGCATCAGGCCCTGCCAGTTCAAGCCTCTGCATACTCTCACTTTCCCAGGATTCACATGTGGACTGTAGTCCTCTCTTTCACATCCATCCTTCCCTCTTTTCATTCCTATTCAAGTGTGGCCCAAGGGAAAGGAGCTTTAATTTTGTTATTTTTTAATCTTTCAGTAAACACACAATATATATTCCTTGTAGAAAATGAATGAGATACAGATAAGCACACAGAAGAAAATATAAATCATCCATAATCCTCCCCATCCCAAAGAAAATCATGCTTGTGAACTTTTCTCATGTTGATGCCAGAGGTCATTATTTCCTCTGGGAAGATTCCTTACTGGAATTCTTATTCCCTGCAATATGCTTAGGGAGATGTCAGAAGATACCTAACTAAGATCAAACACAAATGTTCCAACCTCTGCATTTGTTTCCTTTTTTTTTTTTTTTTGGCATTTGTTTTCTTTTGAAGATTTCCCAGTAATGGTTGCTGTTGCCCCATGAGAATCTGTTGGGACATTTTAAATAAAAGCTTGCAAAGACTAAGGGAAACTAAAATGGAATTGAACAGGGAGTCAAGCCATGGAGTGATCTGTCTCACAAATAGGATTCATTTATCTTCCCCTGAGGTGCTTCCTGGTGAGGTAAGGATTTACTGAAGCCTGGAAACCCTGGGTACAACCTCAAGCAAGCCTGATGTTGTTAGAGAACCCAAACCAGGGACACAGGTGTTTCCTGCATCACCATCTAGGTCTCTGCAGAGGACTTCAGTCATCTCCATGGCTAATTTCTGGAAATGCCATCCTCTTCAGTGACTGGGGGCTGCTGAGATATGCTCAGACAGGTGGGGCCATTTTCTTTTCTTGTTAAGATAGATTTTATTTATTTATTTATTTATTATTTATTGCGAGAGATAGAGGGAGATAGAGTGTGTGTGTGTTTGGGACAGTGACAGAGGAAGAGGGAGAGAAAGAATCTCAAGCAGACTCTGCACCAAATTGAGGCTCAGCTCACAACCTGAGCCAAAATGAAGACTCTGAGCCTTAAATGACTGAGCCATCTAGGCGTCCCTCTTTCATTTTTAAGATTTTGTTTATTTATGTATAATAGCCCTCCAAAATTTTATTTATTTATTTGAGAGAAAGAGAGAGAGAGAGAGCTTAATTGAGAGCAGGGGGAGGGGCAGAGGGAAAGGAGAGACTCTCAAACAGACTCTTCCCTGAGCAAGGCGCCCATGTGGGATTCAATCTCACAACCCTGGGATCATGACCTGAGCTCAAATTGAAAGACACTTAACCGACTGAGCCACCCAGGCACCCCAAAGGTGCCTATTCTTTCGTAATAGAAATGAGGGTGCAGGGAGATCATCCACATTCTGTGTCAACATCTCATGGTGCTGAGAAAAGGTCCTCACAGCAAGATGTAGCTAGGTAAGCCAGTGTGTGAAATTTGTGGTGTGTGTAACTTTGACATTTTGTTCCCTGAAGGTAACTTTCATCAACCATTGTGAAACTGTTTCCTGGCTGGTTGTTCTACTGTATCCTGGCTGGTTGTTCTACTGTATCTGGGGAGGTGCTGTCTCTGAACTCAGAGAGATCCTTCCACTGCGATCACTGAAATCCCTCAGCCTCACCTCTCCAGCTGACAGGAGCAGAGACAAGGCACCCTTCCCTTCATACACATGTTGTATAGCACATTTTCCAACCCCATACATATCATCTCTTTTTCTTCCTTTTCTTTTGGTATATTTTCCTTTTTGGCCTTCTTAATTTTGATTGTGCTCCTTTATACTTCTCAGATGTTTGTAACTAAGACAGCACTGAACGCTCTGCTCATACACAAAATAAGGAGCTTGCATTGAGTGATTTTTAGGTCACTTCCACCCCCGGTGGGGGTTATGGTGTAGTCACTTACCTTCTCTGGGTTATAACTTTACCCACTCATCAAATGAGGAGGCTGAATTGGAGAGCTCCAAGGCTTCATCCTGGTATAAAATTGGATTTTATTCTCATGCAAGTTACCATATATCTCCGGTGTGTGCAAGTGACAGGGACTTGGTGAAGTTGCCTCAGTACAAACTGATGGGAAGTCCTACTCATGGCCTGGTATCTATTTCACATTCTATTTTAGAGAAGTATGTGTTAATCTGCATCTGTGTAACCTACAGTGCAGGGAAATGAGCTCTGGATCTCTTTCTTTCAGCAAAGTCAGTTCAGTGTTATGGATACTTCCTTGGTAGCAAGATGATCTGGACCCTGTGCTGGGTCTGGCCAGATTGGGGCTGGAAACATCAGGGAATCGGGACTAGGAGGGGAGGTCGCAGTACTCAGATTCTAAAGGAGAAACTGTGCAGTCCACTGGGTCAGGTTCTGGTCTGAGTCTCTTATGTGTCCTGTGCTGGCTGGACTCCCTGTACTGACAAGTTTTATTACTCCCAAAGTTGTTTTATTTCTGTCATAAACATGGAAAACTGGGTTTCTCAGAATCTTTGACTTACAGAATCCCATTCTCCTTTTCCTAACTGCTAATAACAATAGCTGTAATTAGGCTCATTACTCCCTAAAATCACCCCCTGTGCTTCACGGTGTTTCTGAATTTCAATTCAGGGTAGAGTCAGCATAGAACAGAACAAAACAAATCTGGCTTCAAGTTGTCTCTGTCATCAGTCTTTCTGGGGGAACAAATTAGTTCATTTCCCAGGACACAAGTCAATTGTCTTTCTTGCCAGGTGAGACCTGCAGCTTCAACAGATGGGAGCCCCTCTGTGCATCTCAGAGGAGGCAGGGCGGGTGCACTCTGGCTCTCCTTTCAGCCCTCCCTCAGATCTTTCATGGGCCATTAGCATGATGGGCTGCTCACAGCCAATCCATCAGAATGAATGATTATTTTAATAGAAAAATATTTCAGTAATTAAGTAACACAATAACTCATTGAACATGGGAGATGAGGTGGTTTGGAGAAGTGGCATGCTCCTGGACATATGGAAATAGGTAGAGCATGTAAGTTTCCTGTCCAGTGGAGCCTCTACTGTAAGTGAGCCACTTGACCACCTGTGTTGAGGATTATCCAGTAGATGTCACTTGGCTTCTGTTTTCAGCAGGTGCTTGGGCAATGGTTGAGGAAATCTCCGCCAAGCCCAAGAACGCAGGTTCCCTCTTTCCAAGGCTGATCTGGCTGGAGCACCAGATCATCCAACCAGGCATCAGAAACTGCTATTGAGGGGCGCCTGGGTGGCTCAGTGGGTTAAAGCCTCTGCCTTCAGCTCCGGTCATGATCCCAGGGTCCTGGGATCAAGCCCCACATCGGGCTCTCTGCTCAGCAGGGAGCCTGCTTCTCCATCTCTCTCTGCCTGTCTCTCTTGCCTACTTGTGATCTCTGTCTGTCAAATGAATAAATAAAATCTTTTTTTAAAAAAAAAGAAACTGCTATTGAGTTTGCAATAAGGAAATGTAACGTGAAGGTGGTGTAATAAATTAACTTAATCTGAAAAAAAAGGGGAAAAATCCTAACCAAGGCTGATATGATTCCAGTTCCCTACTTAAATAAATAGGAATACCAGTAATTCACACTTTCACCCTGATTTCAGCTGTGGATGTCCTTCCAAGGACCTGTGTTTGCTCGAGCTTATATGCAACATTTAGGTCTCTTCTATACTTTCTCTGGTGTAAAAGATAAAACAATATTTTCATTGAAAAAAAATTACTGTAACTGTGTGTTAGTGATATATTTTCTTTTCAGAAATTTATTGTCATTATTGGGATTTATTTAAGTAAATACTAACATTGGCTTGCTTTTGATAAATACATCACTAACAGGGGAGAACCCATATTCTGGGTCATAGCTCTCTGGCTGGGTAGGGTAACTGATCCCTGACCATGAATCCTTGTTTCTTCAACCACCTCTGCCCCTGGAAGCTCAGGTTCACCTATGCCTCTGGAAGTATTGTTGACTGCTTTTTGCCTCTGACTATTCCATGTGCCTGGGGAACCAACAGAGGACACAGGCTAGTATATAGGACACTTGACTTCTGCAGGATAACCCATCATGTATCTCTGCCCCTTGAAGCCTGCAGCCCTTTCTAGAGGGACAGGGTTGGACACTCCCAGCCCCTCCAAATGCTGAATTTGACAGACCCAGGTGTTGGATGAAAGGCACTGGTTGTCAGCCATCTGTCCTTGTCTCGGCAGCTGTTTCTTCTCATGCTCCCAGAGGAAAGATAGGCCCTCCATTACCTTGCTGCCTTACCTGGTGTCTAGCTTGGTCATTTGATTATCACCTCATACAACTTATAGCTGCCGCTTTTTTTCTTGATGTTATTATCCCTCTTGTTGTCTGGGAGAGACATTTTAGAAGAGAATTATTGTCCTTTGAATAGAATATGAAAGGCACAGACTGTTTGTCTGAATATTATTTATTTAATTTTTCCCTTATAAGTTGTGTGTATATGCTTAATGGCTACACATTAAAGGTTCTGGTCTGCTGATTTATTGGGTTATCAGGGCTTCTAACTGGGTGGCTCTGAGTCTATCTCTCCCTGTCTCCATCAGGAGATGTTCAGGCTCAGGGACTATGGGGTTGGATCCAGTAACCACTAGGAAGTTCTTCAGCTTTACATATCTTTTATATTGATTTTTTTTTCTTTCCTCATATTATATGATGGTATTTCAGGCAGGGGGTGTGGGAATATACAAATCCCTTCTTGTTTTACCTACCACTCCTCTGCATGAGTTCTTTAAAGGAAATATATCCACAGGCTAACCGTGGCAAGAGAAATTAAAGCAACATTTTTATTATCAGGATTTTGTTTGCAAGCCCCAATTCAAGAGTGAAGGATGGATTCATAAGGGATTCTTTTTTTTCAAGGCTGGTAAACTTGGATGAGAGCCAAAACTGCATAGCCTTCTGTTTCTTACATCAACAGCAGAACCTCTGATCTTGCCACCAAATAAATTCACCCCTTCTGTACCCATGATTCGAGACTCCCCCTACCTTTATTTGAAATCAGCCTTAATCATACTTTCAGAATAAGAGGAGAATTATCACTAATTTTAGAGATCTTTTGGAGTGGATCAATAGTTCTAAATATTGGCTGCACACAGAACCATTGGGGAAGTTAAAAAAAAAAAAAAACAGAAAAGAAAACACAAAAACAAACCAGTAATGCTGATTCTATGTTCAGAAATTCTGTTTAACTTGTCTGAGGCAGAGCCTGGACCCTGTTGATTTTTTAATCTTCTAGACTGCTGACATTTCCCCACACTAGTGGGTATCAAAATCAACCCTAAGTTTTTTAGCTATTCTGCTGGACCCACTTCAAGTCTCAATTTCTGATAGTGAGGCCATATACTTACATTTCGCTAAAATTTTGATCAATGAATGTGGTGCAACTCCCAGGTTAAATCCCATTAATTTAGGCCAAAATCTTTATTTAAGTAAAATCTGAGGTTTAGAGAGGTAAAATGCATTATATAAAATGTATTATGCAATAACCAAATATATTGGTTATTTGTGAGAGAAGCAGCTTTATATATTTATTTAAGCTAAAAATAAAAAGTTTACCCATTTCTCCCATGCCACACCCACCACCACTATTACCAACCTGTTCTTTTTATACAAGAGCTTAGGTTTTACTTTTGTTTTTAATTTAGATTCCATATATAAGAGAGATGATATGGTATTTGTGTTTCTCTGTTCAACATATTTAGCATAATGCCCTCAAGATCCATCTGTGTTGTTGCAAAAAGCAAAATTTCATTCTTTTTTTCTGGATGAATAATATGCCATTGTATGTGTGTGTAAGTATATGTGCTTATGTGTGTATTCATGCAGTGATGGACACTTAGGTTGTTTCAATTTCCTGGCTATTATGAATACTACTGTGAGGAACATGGGCATGCAGATATCTTTCCAAGTTAGTGCTTCTCTTTTCTTCAGATAAATACTAAGAAGTGGAATTACTGGTTCAAATAACAGTTATATTTTTAATTTTTTGAGGACCACTTATAGTTTTTTTTCACAGTAAATTCACCAATTTACCATCCTACCAGTAGTGCACCAGAGTTCACCTTTCTCCTCATTCTTACCAACTTTTCTTATTTTTTGTCTTTTTGATACTAACTATTCTGACTGGTGTGAGGGGAATCTCACTGTAGTTTTGACTTATATTTCCCTGATATTTAGTGATGTTGAACATCTTATTGTATACCTGTTGGCCATCTGTATGTCTTTGGAAAAATGCTGATTCAGATCATCTGCCTATTTTTTAATTGGATTATCTTTCCCCCCTGTTGAGTTGATGAGTTCTTCATATATGTTGAATATTACCCCCTTATCAGATACAGACACACTTTGTTTTATTGCATTTCAATCTATTATGGTTTGCAAATATTGTGGGCTTTATTACAAATCCCAAAGGTTTGAGGCAAGTCTATTGGCACCATTTTCCTAACAGCATTTGTTCACTTCATGTCTCTGTGTCACATTTGGTAATTCTCACAATATGTCAACCTTTTCCTCTATTATTATGTTATGGGATCTGTAATCAGTGATCACAACTTGCTGAAAACTCAGATATGGTTAACATTTGTTAGCAATAACATTTTTTAATAAAGTATGTACATTGCTTTTTTAGACATAATGCTATTGAACACTTAATAGACTACAGTAGAGTGTAAATATAACTTTTGCATGTACTGGAGTATGCTTGTATTTGATTTATGCTTGTATTTGATTACTTCTCCCATTCAGTAGGGTGCCTTTTCATTTTGTTGATGGTTTTCTTTGCTGAGTAGATTTTCAGTAGCTGTAGTCACATTTGCTTATATTTGCTTCTGTTGTTTTTCCTTTTGGTATTAGATTTCTAAAAACATTGCCAAGACCTATGTCAGGGAGCTTACTGCCTATGTTTTCTTCTGAACTTTTAAAATATCAGGTCTCATATTCCAGTGTTTAATCCATTTTGGGTTAATATTTGTGTATGTGACATACGATAGTGGTTCAGCTTCATTTTATTGCATGTGGATGTCCAGTTTTCCCAACACCGTTTGGGAGACAAACCATAAGAGACTCTTAATCTCACAAAACAAATGAGGGTTGCTGGGTGGTGGGGAAGTAAGGAGAGGGTGGTTGGGTTACGGATATGGGGGAGGGCTTGTGCTATGGTGAGTGCTGTGAAATGCGTAAGATTGATGTTTCACAGACCTGTACTCCTGGGGCAAATAATACAGTATATGTTAATAAAAATAATAACTAAAAAAGACTGTCCTTTTCCTACTATATATTCCAGGCTTCTTTGTTGTAAATTAATTGTACATACATGTGTGAGTTTATTTGGGGCTCTATTATGTTCCACTGATCTGTATATCTGTCATTATGTAATTCCATACCATTTTAATTACTATTGCTTTGTAATAGAGTTTGAAATCGGAGACTATGACACTTCTGAATTTTTTTCTTCTTTCGCAAGAATTTTTTTTTTTTTTTTTTTTTTTTTGGCTATCCAGGGTCTTTTGTGGTTCCATACAAATTTTAGGATTGTTTGTTCTATTTCTGTGAAAAAATGCATTTGGAATTTTGATAGTGATTGCATTGAATCTATAGATTGCTTTGGATAATATGGACATTTAAAGAATATTTATTCTTCCAATCCATGAGCCAGGAATCTCTTTCCATTTATTTGTATCTTCTTCATTTTCTTTCCTTAATATCTTGAAGTTTTCAATATACAGGTCTTTCACCTCCTGGTTGAATTTATTCCTTGGTATTGAATTCTGTTTGGTGCTACTGTAAATGGGATTGTTAGGGAAAGTGGACTGGATCCTGGCCAAAAAAAACCCAGGCAGCACTCAGAGACCTTGGAGGATAGGAGGTTTATTTCAGGCTAGTGGGCCCGGAAGAGAGTAATCTCTCAAGGTCTGAGCCCCAAGCAGAGACAAAGGGAGTATCTTATACACTTGTACTTCCCTATCTGTGCTACTTTTACAGCTGTGGTCAGTGGGGCTAGGGGAAAGCCTGGAATGGCCAGCGGGGGTGGAGGGGTAGGACTGGGATTCCCCTGCTGGATTGGTCAGCCACCTCAAAACACAGATTTTCCTTATAAGGATCATTTACTTATTATTTACATTCTAATTTCAAACTGTATTACAAAGCTATAGCAATCAAAACAGCAGGGTACTGGCATCAAAAAAGACACACAGACCAGTGGAACAAAATAGAGAACCCAGAAATAAACACACATATATGGGCAACCAATGGTCAACCAATCTTGGACAAGGACCCAAGAATACACAATGGGATAGAGGCAGTCACCCCAACACATGGTGTTGGGAAAACTAGACATAGAATCATTTCTTAATTTCTCTTTATGAAAGTTTGTTATTAGTGTAGAGAAATGAAACAAATTTTATGTGGTGACTTTGTATCCTACAATTTTACTAAATTCATTTATTAGTACTAAAAACTTTTTAGTGGAGTCTTTAGAGTTTCCTATGTAATACATCTATGTAACAAATCTATGTAACAACATAGATTTGAACTGTGTGGGTCCACTTATGCATGAATTTAAAAAAAAATCAAAGCAGTACAGTATAATGAAATGGATTTTCCTTATGATTTTTTATTTTCTTTTCTATAGTTTACTGTATTATAAAAATACAGTATATAGTATATATAACACACAAAGTATGTGCTGATTGACTGTGTATGGCTAAGTAAGGCTTCTGGTCTGCAGTAGGTCATTAACAGTTATGTTTTGGAGGAGTCAAAATTATAGGCGGATTTTTGACTGCACACAGGTTTGGTGCCTCTAACCCCTACACTGATAATATATCATCTGCAAAGATTTGACTTTTTTACTTTTTCCTTTCAATTGGTTGACTTGTATTTCTTTTTATTGGGTAATTTCTCTAAGACTTCCCATACTATATTGAATAAATGTGGGAATAGCTGTTTTGTTCCTGATTTTAGAGAAAAAACTTTTAGCTTTTCACCATTGAGTAGGATGTTAGCTGTCAACCTTTCAAGATGACTTTGATCATGTTGAGGTATGTTCCCACTTTACCTGCTTTGTTGGGAGTTTTTACAATAAATGAATTTTTAATTTCATTAAATGCTTTTTCTGCAGCTATTTAGATGACATATGATTCTTATCCTTCATTTAATAATGTGTTGTATCATATTGACTGATCTGTGGGTGTTGAATCTTGAAATGCATCCGACTTGAACATACTGTATGATCCTTTTAAAGTGTTTTTGAGTTTGGCTTACTAATACTTGACTGAGAATTTTTGTATCAAAATTCATTATGGATATTGGTATCTAATTTTCTTTTCTTGTAGCACTCTTGTCTGGTTTGGGTATCAGGGAAATGTCGGCTTAATAAAATGAGTTTGGAAAAGAAATCCTCCTCCTTTTTCTTCCTCTCCTCCTCCTCCTCTTTCTCCTTCTCCTTTTTCCTCTTTTTTTTGGAAGTGTTTAAAAGTGTTGGTATTAGGTATTCTTGAATGTTTGGTAGAATTCATCAGTGAAGCTTTCTGGTTCTGGACTTATTTTGTTGGGAAGGTATTGATTACTGACTTAATTCCTTTTCTAGTAATTGGTCTATTTAGATTTTGTATTTCATCATGATTCAATCTTCATAGATTTGTATATTTCTAGGAATTTGTCCATTTCTTCTAGATCATCAAACTTGTTGGCATATTATTATTCAGAATGGCCTCCTGATCCTTTGCATTTCGGCAGTATCCATTGCATCTCCTTTTTCATTTCTGATTTTATTTATTTGAATCTTCTTGGTACATCCAGCTATAGGTTTGTAAATTCTACTTATCTTTTCAAAGATCCAGCTTTTAGTTTCATTGATTTTTTTCTATTATCTTTTTGGGTTCTATTTTTTTTTTCTTTTCTAATCTTTGTTTTTCTCTTCTTTCTACTAACTCTGGTATTCATTTGTTCTTTGTCTAGTTCCTTCAAATGTAAAGTTAGGTTGTCCTTTTGAAAGTTTTCTTATTTCTTGAAATAGGCATTTATACTATGAACTCCCTCTTAGAATTTCTTTTGCTGTGTCTCATGAATTTTGGTATATTACATAAAATTTGGTATATTATAAATATATTGGCTATTGAAAGAAACAAAGGTTTTTAATTTTGTTAATGTAATTTTTAATCCAGATACCACAGAGTTTGATTAAGCCTGTAGGAGAGACCCTATAACCAGAAGCAATTATAGAAAGAAAAGTGGAAGTGACAGAATGTATTATTTTAACACAAGGTTTGTTCAGTTATGTTTGGGCAATATCTATGGGACTGAATCCCAATTTCTTTTTGCAATTAAATAAGTCCATTTTGTATGCTAATAAATGTTCCTTGTGTACTATGTATAGATCTATAGAGCAGAGCTGGAAAAGCAAGTAGAACTATTTAGAGAAATGTCTCCAGTAATGTTTGTTCATAATAAAAATAACAAACACAGAAAAAGTCCAAAAATTGAATAATCTGTTATGGAAAGTACAAATTTCATGTAGCAAAATTTCAGCATATTGATTTCAGAATTAAGACTTTTTTCCCTTTAATAGTGTTTGAGACTACATAAAGGATATAAAGACAGTGCTTGGTGGGGAGTCCACGTGTTAGAGAACTGAGGAAAAGTCTGAAGAAACAGGTAGGGAAGAAAGAAAGTGCTAGAAAAGGTAGGATGGGACCTTCCTGTCCCCAGGGATGACCAACTTGGTGAGGCCGTAGGGAGCAGCTGAGCAGTGGCAGTGAACTGATGTGAAGATAGCAAGCCTGATATAAATGCCAAGGCTAAACTGTATCCATAAATAATGATGACTTTATTTTCCCTCATTGCTAATTAGAAACAATAATATACAAGGAAACAGAAGTTACTTAATGTGTAATTATTCAGTCAGCAATTTCCAAATCATAAATATGGATTGCTCTTGAGTTATCACATTCAAGTTATCTGAAATAGAGCACCATATGCAAATGTGATTAAAAGATCCATGCACTAAGCAGCTCTGAAATGTGAGTTGTTATTTTTTTCCCCAAAAGAAAATGATTGTTGCAACAGGTGTAGGTCATTAGCATGCTAAGTCACCATCTCCTTCGCTGTTTCCTGACTCTCTATTCTCTTGAAAGCTTAAGACAGGTCAGCAGGTTCCTATTAGATAAGGAGACCTGAGATAAATACTAATCCCATGAATAATTTTTTTGAGGGTCAGAGGGGAAATCAGCTGGATAAAGGAACAGCTTAGGCTCTGCCAAGCATTTCCAGGACAGGCAGACACAAAGCTATGACCCACACCACATCCCTCTCTAAGTGAGCCCACCCCTAGTGTGGCTTCTAGACCATGCATGTGCCAATGGTGCCCAGATCAACCACTTCAACCCAGACTTCTATTCTGATTTTCAGATTTCTGACAACTTCACTTGAATAGTGTCCCGAACATAAATTATTCAAATATAAATCTTTATCTGTGTCCTCCTTCTCTTATCACTTTGTTCTTACTTCTGCTTTTATTATCTCAGAAAATAATACCAAGCCAGAAATGTAAGATCTCAAGCCAGAAATTGCTAAACCATTAAAAAAAGAAATTGCTAAGTTATTTTAACACTATATTTTCCTTACTTCTCACTTCCAATCTGTAAGTAATTTCTGCCATTTCTAGCTCCAAAATATATCTCTACTCCATACCTCAATCTTCACAGTCACTATTAGAATCACACTCACTGTTCACCTGCATATTAAAATAGCCTCTTACTCTATTTGATTCCACTCTTGCCACCTTCTAATTCACTCTTGACATAAAATTCAAAGAGACCTTTACAAATATATAACAGATGCCAGTTTTTCACTTACAAAATGTTTTATTTTGTTTCATTTTATTGAATTATACTTAAATACAGTATATTGGTTTCAGTTGTACAATATAATGATTTAACAATTCTATATATTACTCAACACTCATGGTAAGTATTCTTTAAATCTCCTTTATCTCTTTCACCCATACCCCTGTCAACCTCCTGTCTGGTAACTACCAGTTTGTTCTTTAGGTTTAAGAACCTGTTCTTTGGTCACCTGGCTGGCTCAGTCAGAGGAGTGTGTAAGTCTTGATCTCAGAGTCATGAGTTTGAACCCTACATTGGGTTGAGAGATTACTTAAATAAGAAACTAAAAATAAATAAATAAATAAATTAAGAGCCTGTTCTCTGTTCATTTGTTTTGTTTCTTAAATTCCACACGAGTGAAATCATATATTTGTTTTTCTCTGTCTGACTTATCTCACTTAGCCTTTTACCATCCATAAGGAGTTAATATCAAAAATTATAAAGAACCTATACAACTCAACTCCGAAAGAGCAAATAATTAAATTAAAGATGGATGGAAAGGGTTGCTTGTATAGCACAGATGGTTAAGTTTCTGACATAGTTTTGGCTCAAGTCATGATCTCAGAGTTGTGATCTCAGGGTTGTGAGATTGAGTCCCACATCAGGCTTTGTGCTCAGCTTACAGAATCTTCTTGAGATTCTCTCTTCCTTTCCCTCTGTCTCTCCTGCCCATGATCTTGCTCTCTCTAAAAATAAATAAATGAATATTTTTTTAAAAAATGGGCAGGGAACCTGAATAGACATTTTGTCAAAGAAGAAATACTGGTGGTCAAAAGACACATGAAAAGATGCTCAATGTTACTAATCATCAGGGTGATGCCATTTACTTTTCTCCTTAAGACTTGTAAATACTTTCCTACTGCATTTCATATAAATTCCCAGATCCCTGACCCAAATTATTGTCTTCGTATTGTCACCTTCTGCATCAGCCACCCCTTCATGTGTTCTCCTCTCTTCTAGCTGTCCTACAGCCAGTGACCTTCTCTAGCTTTCTTTAAGAGACAGCCTTCTCCTGTTCTAAGGAGTTCTAAGTTCTCAGGGACTTAAAATACACCATTCCTTCTCACATATATATGTGGACTGATGAGCAGTGAGTAGGAGAGAAGAGAGCATAGCCTATGCTAGTTGTGAGTTTTTTGAGTCTAAAAACTGGAGAATCTTGGATTCTGCAAGTAGTTAGTGGTGGCTTGAAGTGATAGCCTGAGAGAAATCACCTCATGATCTCCATGAGAGTGGCTTGTACTAATTTCAGAACAATCCAAGGGCTGATCCACCATTTTCTCAAGGTTTAGGGCTACAGATTGCCGGTGTGAAGGAAGCTGAGCTTTATCCATGGGAGGTCCATGGATCTGAGCAAGGTTCCTGGGCACAGACAGTCAAAACAGAAGCAGTAGTCATGAGAAAAATAGAAAAATTAAAAGTTAGCCCTTAAACACTTTTTGGTTTCCTAAATGAGGTTGCACATTGGAGCAGCAAACTGGAAACTCCTAGTGGCACCAGTAGCACTGCCACATTTCCAAAGCTGCCTGAGATATTGCCTGACGACATGTAATGGACATGTCGTTTAAGTCACTCTTTATTTACCACATCAGATACCAATCAGTTACCATTTCTTAAAGTAATGACTCTGCCAGTCTGGAGTATCTCAGGTCTTGATAGAGGCAACCTCTTGTTTTATTTTATTTCTCCTAACCTTCTCATACCCTTGAAGCATTTCAAAGTTTCCCAATTCTCATTGGCCTCAAATACAGAGCTGTAATATAAGAGAAATACATGAACAGCAAGGCCATCTTTACCACATGACCAGGCAGAATAAGGTCAAAAAATATGAGCACAAGAATAAGGACAAACCAGAAAATGAAGATAGAGAAAGAAAGAAGAGTGGAGGAGTGAGGGAGAGAGAGAGAAGAAAGAGGATGCAGCACAAGGGAAGGAATGAGGTAGAGAGAAGACATAAAGGATGAGGAGAAAAAAGGAAAAGAAAGAGGATGTAGAAATGACAGGGGGTATGTAAGAGGTGAAGCAGTAGCAAGGGCACATGATTTGCATGTTCCCAAAAATTTCATTGAAGCAAATAAAATCTATTAGAGCATATGTGAGATTGAAAAATTCATTATCAGTATCCTCATGCACAAACTTAATGAATTTATTAGCAATCTATAAATGCACTGTGAAATCCAGGTCCAGGGGAAACTATCTTTAGTTTTCATGTTTCCCCTCCTTCTTAGCTCCCACAACCAAAGAAAATCATTTCCTTCTAATAAAAAGATTTCTCAGACCCTGGTGTTCCTTTGTATTTTCAATTTGAACAATTTCTTTATTTCTTTATGGTGTTGGGTTATAAAATACCTTACAAATAAGACCTTTCAATCATGCTGAGCATAAACACACAGGACAGCTCCCAGTTCCACAAACTCCAGCCTGCTTGTTCTGTAATACAGATTATTCCATGTTTGGTAGTTGTGCTGTATTACATTCCTCTCAAGGTCCAGGACCAATGTGTATTATACTTACTTATCTTATGTCTAGAATATATTGTTCTTCACTAAACGATGCTTTAAGGTCATCGGTGCCTAAGGATCTATTAACCTGTCCTGGCTTGATGTGTCCTTCTATGAACATTTATTAAGATACTGAGTATACCAAGGTATGTTAAAAACTAGAGGTATGTTTTTAACTAGAATCAATTCTTGTGCCATTGTTAATTTCCAGTGGACTTATATAATAATAAAATTAATAGAGAATGCTCCTTAATATCATTTATATTTTATACAATGATACACAATATCTAAGCTAGGAAATTAGAGTTGTGATGTGTGTATGGGCCTCTATCAATTTATCACATGATAGATTTGTGTAATCACCTCTGTTTCATTACTACAAAGACTTCTCTTCTGTTATCACTTTACAGTCCCACACAGCCCCACCCCTCCACCTCTAATCCTTGTTAACCATTAATTTTTTCTTTAGGTCTGTATTTTTGTCATTTCAAGAGTGTTATGTAAATGGAGTCATACAGTGTGTAGCCTTTTGAGATTAGGTTTTATTCACTCAGAATAGTGCCATTGAGAGCCATCCAAGTAACTGTGTATATCAATAGTTTGTTCATTTTTATTCATCAATAGGATCATGGTATTCATGTATCAGAGTTTGCTAAACTTTTCACTTACTACAAGGTAGTTTGCTTATCTTTAGGTTTTGGCCATTAAAAATAAATACAATATAAACAATTATGTACATATTTTGGTGTGTGGATATATATTTTAAATTTTCTGGATTAAATGCCCAGGAAAGAAATTGTTATGTTAAGTTGTAACTATGTGTTAGTTTTAAAAAGAAATTTCCAGGGGCACCTGTGTGGCTCAGTGGGTTAAGTCTCTGCCTTCAGCTCAGGTCGTGATCTCAGGGTCCTGGGATTGAGCCCTGCATCGGGATTTCTGCTCAGTGGGGAGCCTGGTTTCCCCCTTCTCTCTCTGCCTACTTGTGCCTTCTTTCTCTGTTAAATAAATAAATAAAATCTTTTAAAAAAATAAATAAAAAGAAATTTCCAAATTGTTTTCCAGAATGACTGCATCATGTTTCATTCCCATCAGAAATACCTGAGAGATTTGATGTCTTCACATCGTCACCAGCACTTGGGATCACCATTATCTTTTATTTTAACCCTTCTGATAGAAGTATGTAATGATATCTCATCATGGTCTTAATTTGTATTTCCCTGATAGCTAGTTATGACAAACATTTCTTTTTTTAATTTAATTTTATTTTTTCAGTGCTCCAAGATTCATTGTTTATGCACCACACCCAATGCTCCATGCAATACATGCCCTCCTTAATACCCACTGCCAGGCTCTTCCATCCTCCCATCCCCCTCCCTTCCAAAACCCTCGGTTTGTTTCTCAAAGTACACAGTCTCTCATGGTTCATCTCCCCCTCCAATTTTCTCCAATTCACTTTTTCCTTTCCTTCTAATGTTCTCTGTAGTATTCCTTATGTTACACAACTAAGTGAAACTTTATGATAATTGACTGTCTCTGCTTGAGTTATTTCACTCAGCATAATCTCCTCCAGTCCCATCCATGTTGATACAAACGTTGGGTATTCATCCTTTCTGATGGTTGTATAATATACCATTGTATATATACACCATATCTTCTTTATCCATTCATCTGTTGAAGGGCATCTTGGCTCTTTCCACAGTTTGGTGATTGTGGCCACTGGTGTTATGAACATGGGGGTATATATGGCCCTTCTTTCTACTTTATCTGTATCTTTGGTGTAAATACCCAGTAGTGCAATTGCAGGGTCATAGGATAGTTCTATTTTTAATTTCTTACAGGATCTCCACACTGTTTTCCAAAGTGGCTGCTCCAACTTGCATTCCCACCAACAGTGTAAGAGGGTTCCTCTTTCTTAATGTACTTATGTTCTATCTGTAATTCTTCTTTGGTAAAAATTTCTCCTTAATCCTTTTTGTGCACTAGTTCAATTACATGGATTACAAATGTTTTCTCCTAGTCTATATTTTTCTTGATACATTCTTCACAGAGCAAATGTTCTAAATGTTGTGGAAGCCAAATTTATTATTTTTCTTTCATAGATGGTAATTTTGCTGTCATATCTAAGAATTTTTTTTTTTACCAAACTCAAATCCTAAAAATTTTCTTTGTTTTCTTCTAAATTTTTCAGTTTTCCATTTACAAGTAAATCTAATGTGTGAGCTTTAGATTGGGCTCATTTTTTGTTAATGTGTGAGCTTTAGATTGGGCACATTTTTTACCTATGATATTCAATTGTTCAAGCATCGTCTGTTGAAAAGACTTCCCCTTGTCCACTGAATCATTTTTGCAACTTTATTAAAAATAAATTGGCCATATTTGTGTGGTTCTATTTCTGGGTTCTTTGTTCTGTTTCATTTATCTGTGTGTCTATCCCTCTGCCCATTTAACACTGTCTTGATTACTGCAGGCATATAGTAGGCCTTCATATCATATAGACTAATTCTTCCCAATTTCTTTTTATATTTCCATAGTGTTTTAGTTATTCTAGTATCTTTGCTGTTCCATATAAATTTTTGATTAATCTTATCTATAACAACACACAAATCACTGAGATTTTGATAGAAATAGTGTTAGGCCTGTATATCAATTTGAAGAGAACTGACACCTTTACTATGTGGAGTCTTCCAACCCAGGGATTTACTTAGATTTTTTTTTTTATTTTTTTCATCAGTATTTTGTCATTTTCTGCATACAACTCCTGTAAGTTTCTGTTAGATTTACATCTAAGTGTTTCATGTTTTTTCGTGATTATAAATGGTATTATGTTATAAATTTTTGTTTTCACAAAAGCAGAGTTTTATTTCTTCCTTTCTGATCTATACAACTCTATTTCCTTTCCTTAACTTATTGCAAAGACTAGAAGTTCCAGCACCATGTTGAATAACAGAGATGGGAACATACATCCTTGCCTTGTTCCTTATAATAGGGGGAAGCACAGTCTTTCATCATTAAGTGTAATGTTCTCTGTGACTATTTTGTAGATGATCTTTATTAAGTTAAGGAAGTTCCTCTCTATTCTTAGCTTCCTGAGAAGTTTTTTTTTTTTTTTTCGTGAGTTGAATTAGTGCTAAATTTTGACAAATGCTTGATAGAATTATATAACTTTTTATTCTTTCACCTTGTTAAAGTATTTTTGTACTATCTTTTATCTGATTTTGATAGCTGGGAAATGTTGGTCTTGTACAATGAATCACAAAGTTCCTCCTTTTTTCTGTTTTATGGAAGAGATTATGTAAAAGTGTCATTCTTCTTTAAATGTTTGGTAGAATTCATCACTGAGTTAATTTGGGCCTGGAGATTTCTTTTGGGGAGTATTAAATTATGAGTTGCATTTCATAAGAAATTATAGATTTTTTCATATTACCTATTTTATATTAGGTAAGGTTGTGCTTTGTGAGAAGCTTTTCTATTTCATGTAATTTTTCAATATATGTGTCTAGAGTTCTTTGTTATATTCTCTTATTATTCTTTTTATGATTGCATATTCTATAGTGGTATTCTACAGAAGATTGTTTTTATATATTTCTATTACTGAATTTATCAGAATCTTTAATAATACAAATAATTTGTCACATGTCTCTCTATTATAATATTACAGCCCTCTTTGCTGCTGCCCTTCAGCACATTCCCAAGTGCCTAGGCATGGGATACATAGTTGATGGCAGCTTCTAGGAGCTGGATATCCCCATAGTGACTCAGTTTAGCTTCCAGACTTCCAGCACTGGATGTGCCTCTTTTGGCAGAGTGAGAAAAACTTGGAATTGGCTAAAGTTTAGTTAATCTCATCCTTTTTTTTTTTTAAAGATTTTATTTATTTATTTGACAGAGATCACAAGCAGGCAGAGAGGCAGGCAGAGAGAGAGGGCGGAAGCAGGCTCCCCACCAAGCAGAGAGTCCGATGCAGGGCTCGATCCCAGAACCCTGGGATCATGACTTGAGTCGAAGGAAGAGGCTTTAACCCACTGAGCCACCCAGGCGCCCCCTTAATCTCATCCTTATATTGTCCCATATGTATTAAAGCAGCTGCAGATGGACCAGTTCAAGTTGCTTAAGGAGCAGAAGTAGCAGACAAAGTCATGGGCAGGACACGGAGAAGAAAGGGAAGGAGTGCAGAGTCCATGGGAGCTGACCTGCAGTGATGTTAGTTGCCAAGTTGTAATGAATGACGATGGATCCTTCCTCCCACCCTGGCCAAATAGATGTGGATAAGGAGTAGAAAATGCTGTAAATGGGGGGAAAATTGCTTTATTTCTCTCCTCTCATTTCCCTAATTATAAGGAGGTTCTTTGAAAGGATAAAATATTTTTAGAACTTACAGTTTTCCTTTTTTGGATCCATATAACTATATTATCACCCCCAATATATCCATTCTATTCTCTTCTCTTCCCTGAGAATCTGAAATCCTCAGAATAGTAATCTATCAATAAGTGCTCAGATTAAGAAAATATTTTCCTGCACTGGGGTTGGGGTGGGCAACTCAGCTCATCTCTTGAAGGTGGCTCTGATGATTTTTAGTTGCAATGTTTATGATTAGGTAAGTGTGGAGTGGCTGTGAGAAACAAAATTAGAATGACAAAATGTTGAGTTCAAAATAACCTTGGCTGTAACCAGAGTAAGTCACCTTCAGCTAACTAATTGTTCTCAAGATATCTGTAGCCATGAATCAGATTTCCCAACTTCTTGCAATCACTAGAATTCACAAGCTTCTTTCTCACTCTCTACAGGAAAAGCAATTAGTCTTAGGTTATGTCACTATGATGAACACTTGACTGTCTTGGGCAGTACAGTAAACACGATTGTTCCCAAAATTGTATATTAATGGGACTAGGCCTGTGAGTTTCTGGACATCAAACAATCTAGAAGGCAGTGACCATCACCAAGGTGGTGACTAAGGAATTCCTTCAAGTTATCCAGTCTCAATCAACACCATTTTATAACTAAGGAAGAACAGCAGTCTGATATCAGAATGTTAGAAGAAACCAGACAGAATATAAAGAATCTCTCTCTTGTATTCATCACCCTTCTCAGTCTGCTACAGAGGCTGAGAACCTTCATCCACTGAGTGATGCTCAAAGTCTGTTCACCATCCTTTGTATTTCATCTCCTACAAATAAAAGAAAACAAACTTGATAAGATAAAGAAGGGTTTTATGGACTTCATTCTGGTGCATAAGGTTAGGATTAGCCTGTTTATCAAAAAATATTCTACCAGGTATCCTGATTGCTTGAACCATCCTCAGATATTCTCAGGAAGAAGTAACCCTTGATCAGAACCAGATAATTAGAACTGTTTATGGGTATACACCAATGCAATTGAACTATAACTTATATACAATTTGTACTCTATGTATGTGTATGTGTAATAGAGGTATCTTTTTAATTATTTTGGCAAAATGTATACAAACTTGTCCAGTTAAAACAATGAATCTTCAAAAACTGAAAAAAATAAATTTAAAAAAAATTAAATTCCTTTATCTCAGAAATTCCTGGGATTTCACATATTGTGAATTTCACATAAATTTCACATAAATGAAATCACAGCATATGAATTCTTTGGTATTTTGTTTCTGTCACCTACTATAATATTAGTGAGATTCATCCATATTTTATGTATATCAGATATTAATTATTTTTATTGCTGAGTATTATTCATATTGTATGAATATATATATTTTGTTTATCCACTCATTTTTTTCAGTATTCCAAGATTCATTGTTTATGTACCACACCCACTGTTCATGCAATTTGTGCCCTCCTTAACACCTACCACCACTCATTGTTAATGAACAGCTGAGACATTGTAAATAACGCCCATGTGGTAGACTAAATAATGCCACCCTTCCACCCAGGGAAATCCATGTCTTAATACCTGGAAATCTGTGAATGTTACCCTATATGACAAAAAGGATATTGCAAGTTTAATCAACTTAAGACTCTTGAAGTGGAAAAATGATCCTAGATTATCCAGGTGGGCTTTCACAATGGTTCCCATAAGAGGGAGGCAGGAGAAATCAAAGTCAGAAAAGGTAAGATAATGTGATGATGGGCAGATATTGGATTGATGTGATTTGATGATGAAGGAAGGGTTCACAAGCCAAGGAATACTGGAGGCAATTAGAGACTGAAAAGGACAATAAAATAGATGCTCCCCTTAAACCTCCAGAAGGAACCAGCCCTGCTGACACCTTTACTTTAATCCAATGTAATTTATTTTAGATTTCATACCTCAAGAACTATAAGAAAATATGTATTGTTTTAAGCCACCAAGTTTGTATAATTTGT
Source organism: Meles meles (assembly GCF_922984935.1). NCBI lineage: Eukaryota > Metazoa > Chordata > Mammalia > Carnivora > Mustelidae > Meles > Meles meles. The sequence continues at coordinate 89,250,002 of NC_060073.1, read as the reverse complement.
TATTGCAGCCATAGGAAACTAATACAGTTTCTAAACCATCCATGTTCAACTCTTTGGGTTAGCATATGTTTTAATTTCTTTTGGATAAATACCAGGAGTGGAATGGCTAGGTAATATGGTAAGTGTATGTTTAATTTTGTAAAAATCTACCAAACTATTTTCTCAAGTGTTGCACCATTTTACATTCCACTATCAATGAATGAGAAATCCAATAACACCAAATTCATACCAACACTTGATGTTGCCAGTATTTTACGTTTAGTCATTCTATTGAGTGCATGACGTGCAATCTCACTGTAGTTTTAACTCACACTTTCCTGATGAATAATAATGTTGAGTGTCTTTCAGAATCATTCCCATGTCATGTTTTGTGAAACGTCTTTTCTCTTGCTCATTTTTCATTGCTCAAAAAAGAGGCTTATATAGTGGATATTTGATGCACCTCTGTCACTCTCCTTATTAGTAACTCCTCTGTTATACCTCTTTCTTTCTTCTATGTGTTTCTCCTGATCCTACTCCTCCTCTTCTGAGACTTGAATTCAGTATTTCTTTCTGAAAATATTTCACAAAAGACATGGTAATCTTACCATGGGCTGGATGGGTGAATGAAGGAGAAATACCTTTGTAAATCTTTAACAAAATGGCAAAAATGACATTTGTCCTTAGGGACACCCCACACTGGTCTCTAGTTTCTTCTCCCTTATTAGTTACTGTGAGCTCCTACTCATGATCTTTTCTCCTGAACTTATTCCTGAAGTAACTTGCTCTCAGCTGGTTGTCACAGTTGTGTTTTACAACCCATCATTATTACCCATATGTCTAAATTGTAGCAATACAATATTTAAAATGACCCTTTCTCAAGGATATTTGCCTTTAAATAAGATTATTTTAAAGTCATAAAAATGCTTAATGAATTTATTTCAGATACCTTGACATATGGTGATGGAGATATCTTGAATAGCTTTTTTGCTATGGGATAAAATTGGGTAGGGTCATCTATTCTACTATTGCCAAGGGCCTGAAATAATCAGAGGCATCACTCAGGCAGAAAATGCCCAACCCTAACTTGCAATGAATCTTCATTCATAGTTCAAATCTTTTTTTTTTTTTAAAGATTTTATTTGTTTACTTGACAGAGAGAGATCACAAGGAGGCAGAGAGGCAGGCAGAGGGGGGAGAGGGGGAAGCAGGCTCCCTGCTGAGCAGAGAGCCCAATGCGGGGCTTGATCCCAGGACCCTGGGATCATGACCTGAGCCGAAGGCAGAGGCTTAACCCACTGAGCCACTCAGGTGCCCCCATAGTTCAAATCTTGATCATGTCCCAGAGCATTTCTTTTTCTGGCCCAGTTCTATGGAGTACATGTAAACCCATAACAAGGAAATTTTAAATGATGTTGACGACCATATAGAAAACTTTTTCTCAATAATGAATACATGTCTAATTTTCTAGTTGGAACAGGAAAAAAAGAATGTGAGAATCTAAATGCCAAGGCTCATTTCCTGTATTTTCCAATATAATCATATATTTGGGTTTTGCCTTGGGCTAGGGAAATTTTTAGCACTGACTATGGACAGCAGAATTAAATATCCAGGAGCTTGAGGGGAAAATGGCAACTGAAGTTCAAAGAGGAGAACAGCCTTCACCTCAAAAGGAAAAAATGAACAAAGTAAACCTCACTAGAGTAAAGCCCAGGAATGGTTATTTCTAACCCTGGGAAATTAGTATTTCTTTCTTTCTTTGATAATTGAGTAAAAATTTGAGTCCATTATTTTCAGCTTTGTAACCACAGCATAATGAGAGCTCCTTGATCTCAATTTCTCTTCACTTTTCTGCTTGGCTGATATTAGATTTCATCATGATCTGTACTGATTCCAAGCTTTTTGTTTGTCTTCAGTTCTGAAAGTAATGATAATCAGTACTGATCTCTAGCAGAGAATCTCATCAGACTGGAGAAGCCCACCTATTGAGAAGGAATGGACTGGGGTGGCAGGGAGACATTCTTACTGTATCTGTCAGTTTTTTTCCAGTGATCTCTGCTAGCAGCTGACCCCTAATTTACTATTCAGATTTTTTTTCCCCCACTGGGTGATTTCTTTAACATGATGTGAAATTGTTTTCATGATTCCATTTAAAGTTTTTGTAACTCTTTACAAAATGCATTATCCTTGCTTCACAAAAGGTCTCGGCAATCTATGCAAATCAGTGTCTTATCTGATACCATTAAGCAGAGTTCTAGTAAAAGCAAAAGAGGAAACTTGGATGATATTCTGTATTTTTGTACATGTATATTAAGTGCCACAACATGTAGAGAAATTTAACCTAGATCATTGTATGAATTACGCATGATATTTAACTGGTATATTTAATGTTTATGTCCCATCAACTACCCAAATGATTAGCAGAATCTTTATTTTTAGATTTTATTTATTTGACAGACAAAGATCACAAATAGGCAGAGAGGCAGGCAGAGAGAGAGTGGGGGAAGCAGGCTCCCTGCTGAGCAGAGAGCCCAATGTGAGGCTCAATCCCAGGACCCTGGGATCATAACATGAGCCAAAGGCAGAGGCTTTAACCCACTGATCCACCCAGGCACTCCTGATTAGCAGAATCTTATAAAAATAAAAACTAAACAAACAAACCAATTACAATATGGTTGATGCAACAGAATGAGAAATAAAGGAGGGGAAGAGTCTTACTAACAACATCAACTGAGGAGCACATCAGTGCTGCGACTGAATGTCAACTAGGTCTCTAAATTTCCCAATTACAACTGAGTGTAGCAAGGCTCCATAAGGATGCACATCTGTGGGAAGTTCACAACCAAGTGAAATAGAACAGCTTTGGGCATTTCAACATGGAACACCTGCTCTCCTTATCCAATGACTAATTAAGTAATGAATTTTAAAAAAGAACTTGGTTAGAATAGACCCTATAAAAGAAGAACCAAATCAAAACCTTAAGGGGCCCAAAATATATTAGTCTAGAAATCTGAGAAAAACCTGAGGATCATTAACTCTGACAATAATTTCAAATTAGCAATCAATAACTCATTGGGCTGGATGATAAAGGGGAAATGATCCTTTATTGAGCACTCCCATTTAAATGGTGGGAAAGTACAAGACTATTTTTTTTTAAGATTTTCATTTATTTATTTGAGAGAGGGACAGTGAGAGAGAGCATGAGAGGGGGGAAGGTCAGAGGGAGAAGCGGACTCCCCATGGAGCTGCGAGCCTGATGCAGGACTCAATCCCAGGAGGATCCCCTCAATCCCAGAGGATTATGACCTGAGCTGAAAATATTCTTGGGCATCTGGGTGGCTCAGTGAGTTAAGCAACCCAGATGCCCAAGAATATTTTTTTAATTAACAGATTTTGTTTTTTAGAGCACTTTTAGGTTTATAGAGAAATCAAGTGGAAAGTACAAAGAATTCCTATTTACCACCTCACCATCTCCACCTCAGCAGTTTCCCTTATAATTAACATCTTACATTAGAGCAGTATATTTTTGATAAGTGATGCATCAATATCGATTCATTATTATTAGCAAGAGTTCATAGTTTATATAAGGATTCATCATATTATGCATTCTGTGTGTTTCAGCAAATGTATAATATATCCACCATTATAGCATCATACATATTAGTTTCACTGTCTTAATAGTCCCCTAGGCTCTATCTATTCATCCCTCCATCTTTCCTACTGAACCCGTAGCCAGCTATAATTTTTTAACTTATTGGTTCCTTTAGGTTTCATAGTATATATTTTTAACATATCACAGTTCACCATCAGTTAATATTATATTAGCTCAGTAACAGCATAGAAATCTTATGACTATATACTTCTATTTTAACTCTCTTTCTTTTAAAGTGAGACATAAGAAATGTTTTATTTTAACCACATCAATCTTCTTTAATCTTTAGTCCCTTGTGTTGGTCCAGATTTCCATCTGCCATCATTTTATCTCTGACAGAACTTCTTTCAATATTTATTGCACTGAAGTTCTCCTGGTAATAAAATCTTTCAGCTTCTGTATGTCTCGAAATGTCTTTACCTTCATTTCTGAAAAATGGTTTTCAAGAGTGTGGAATTCTTAGTTGATGGATTTTTTTTTCAGTACTTTAAAAATGTCATCCCAGGGTGGAGAAAGGGCACAGGGAGTGCAGCTGCACACATGCAGAAGGCCTGGCAGGTGCACAGCAAGAGCCAAAGTTCGGGCAGGGTGGCTGAGTGAGTTCACGAGCTGCACTTCATGCATAGTCAACACCAGCCCCTTTCAGGGGTGCTCTCTTGTGGCAACCTCAGCCGAGACCACTTTTGAGACGTGTGAAGAACACTTAGCCTGTGAATCTCAGCGAGTTTCTGCCTTCTAAGGCCTGACTGAACCTCAGAGGTAGAGATTAGAGTCATGATCCTCAGAGTGAGAAGCAAGATGGTGGAGGAGTAGCAGACTGAAATGACATCAGATTCCAGGAGTTTAGCTAGGTAGGTATCAAACCATTCCATACACCTACAAACATAAAAGGAGATTAAAGAGAGCAGCAATTCTAGGAACAGAAAATCGACCACTTTCTGAAAGATAGGACGTGCAGAGAAGTGAATCCTAAGCAACCCAAAGATAGACCGCGGAGGGAGGGGCCAGCTCTCAGCAAGCAGTAAAGCAGTGGCGCACAAAATCAGAACTTTTAGAAGTCTGCTCCACTGAGGGATATTGCTCCATAGGCAAAGTGGGGTGGAGCCTTTGGGGGGACAGTGTGTTCTCAGGTCCTGCAGGGTCACAGGAATATTGGGGTGTCTGAGTGTGGCAGAGCTGCCAGGTATTGGAGCAGGGAAGCTGACTACAGAGACAGAGCCAAAGAGTGAGCTTTCAGATTGGGGTTACCTTAAACCATGACTCAAGGCACAGTTAGGCCATGGCTCTTCAAGCAGGGCCCCCACAAGTGGCAGATCTGGGGAGACTCACCTTCCTCCTCTGGGACGAGCATGAAGACAGGAATCTGCCAGGTTTGGAGACTCCAAATGGGGCTGTGAGCCATAGATAGAAAAGCTGGGTCACAGGCTGGGTGAGCTCGGAGTTCGGCCAGAGACCAGGGAGACAGGAGTGATTGACTGCTTATCTCTGAGGTTGTGCAGAGGTTTGGGGCCCTAAGCTCTTGAGTCCTCTGGGATGGAGATTGGGAGGCCACCATTTTCATACCCATCCTTCAAAGTCTTAGGGAAAGCATTCAGGGAACAAAAGCTTTGAGTGCGAACTGAAGCAGATTACTTAGCCCATCCCAGGAAGGGTGGTGCAATTATGCCACAGGCAAAGACATTTCAGAATCTGAAATTCTGAATTTCAGAATTCTGAAATAGGCCCCTCCAACAGAATATCATCAAGAACATCCGGCCAAGACCAAGCTCACCAATAAAAGAAGCAGCAAAACTCCAGAGCTATGGGAAAGCAATGCATAGAATTCATGGTTTTTTCCCCCATCATCCTTTAATCTTGCAAAGTTAAATCTTTAATTTTATTTTTATTCTATTTTTTTAACTTTTCCTCTTTCCTCTTTTAATGTTTTCTAAATTAGCTTGTCTTAAAAATACCTTTCTGAAAGGAACTAGAGCGTATCATGCTTAGTGAAATAAGTCAATCGGAGAAAGACAACTATCATATGATCTCCCTGATATGAGGACATGGAGAAGCAACATGGGGGGGTAGGGGGATAGGAGAAGAATCAATGAAACAAGATGGGATTGGGAGGGAGACAAACCATAAATGACTCTTAATCTCACAAAACAAACTGGGGGTTGCTGGGGGGAGGTGGGATTGGGAGAGGGGGAGCGGGCTATGCACATTGGGGAGGGGAGGTGAACCATAAGAGACTATGGACTCTGAAAAACAACCTGAGGGTTTTGAAGGGTCAGGGGTGGGAGGTTGGGGGAACAGGTGGTGGGTAATGGGGAGGGCACGTTTTGCATGGAGCAATGGGTGTTGTGCAAAAAGAATGAATACTGTTACGCTGAAAAAAATAAATAAAATGGAAAAAAAAAATATTTATAAACCTTCATTATTATAGTCATCTTTTACTATTTTATCCCTTCATGTATTTAACCTTATTTTTGTATACATATAGGTTTTTTTCCTAAAAAATTGTGGTATATAATTTCTTCCAATAGATCAAAATATACCCTAATCTAGCACATGGCTTTGTTCAAATCTCCAGCCTGAGCACATTCTCTCGCCCGGCTTTTTATCCCCCCAACCACCTTATCAATTCCTTTTTTATATCTTTAAAAAAATTTCCATCTTTACATTCATGTTTCATCACTTCATCGTGTTTACCCTTATTTTTGTATATATATAAGTTTTCCTTTCTTTAAAATTTTGGGAGGCAATTTCTTCTAAGAGACCAAAATACACCCAAAATCAAATGGGTGGCTCTGTTCTATTCACTATGTATATGTATGTATGTATGTGTGTGTATATATATGTATATATACATGTATACATGTATATATATGTATATACAAAGATGTATATATACATGTATACATGTAAATAATGTATATACAAAGAAATTTTTAAATTTCTTTCTTCCCCCTTTCTTATCCCCCCTGTTTTGGATCTTTTCTGATTTGGTTAACATTTATTTTTCTGGGGTCTTTCCTACCCTTGTAGTATTTTATTCTCTCATTTATGTATTCTTTTTTTTTAAATTTTTTTAAAATTTTTTTAATTTTTATTTGTTTATTTACAGCATAACAGTGTTCATTGTTTTGGCATCATACCCAGTGCTCCATACAGTACGTGCCCTCCCTATTACCCACCACCTGGTTCCTCAACCTCCCACACCCCCTCACCCCCCTGCTGCCCCTTCATAACCCTCTGGTTGTTTTTCAGAGTCCATAGTCTCTCATGGTTCATCTCCCCTTCCAGTTTCCCTCAACTCCCTCTCCTCTCCATCTCCCCATGTCCTCCATGTTATTTGTTATGCTCCACAAATAAGTGAGACCATATGATACTTGACTCTCTCTGCTTGACTTATTTCGCTCAGCATAATTTCTTCCAGTCCCGTCCATGTTGCAACAAAAGTTGGGTATTCATCCTTTCTGATGGAGGCATAATACTCCATTGTGAATATGGACAACATCTTCCTTATCCATTCATCCGTTGAAGGGCATCTTGGTTCTTTCCACAGTTTGGCGACCGTAGCCATTGTTGCAATAAACATTGGGGTACAAATGGCCCTTCTTTTCACTACATCTGTATCTTTGGGGTAAATACCCAGCAGTGCAATTGCAGGGTCATAGGGAAGCTCTATTTTTAATTTCTTGAGGAATCTCCACACTGTTTTCCAAAGTGGCTGCACTAACTTGCATTCCCACCAACAGTGTAAGAGGGTTCCCGTTTCTCCACATCCTCTCCAACACACGTTGTTTCCTGTCTTGCTAATTTTGGCCATTCTAACTGGTGTCAGGTGGTATCTCAATGTTGTTTTAATTTGAATCTCCCTGATGGCTAGTGATGATGAACATTTTTTCATGTGTCTGATAGCCATTTGTATGTCTTCATTGGAGAAGTGTCTGTTCATATCTTCTGCCCATTTTTTGATATGATTATCTGTTTTGTGTGTGTTGAGTTTGAGAAGTTCTTCATAGATCCTGGATATCAACCTTTTGTCTGTACTGTCATTTGCAAATATCTTCTCCCATTCCGTGGGTTGCCTCTTTGTTTTGTTGACTGTTTCCTTTGCTGTGCAGAAACTTTTGATCTTGATGAAGTCCCAAAAGTTCATGTTTGCTTTTGTTTCCTTGGCCTTTGGAGACATATCTTGAAAGAAGTTGCTGTGGCTGATATCGAAGAGGTTACTGCCTATGTTCTCCTCTAGGATTCTGATAGATTCCTGTCTCACGTTGAGGTCTTTTATCCATTTCGAGTTTATCTTTGTGTACGGTCTAAGAGAATGGTCGAGTTTCATTCTTCTACATATCGCTGTCCGGTTTTCCCAGCACCATTTATTGAAGAGACGGTCTTTTTTCCACTGCATATTTTTCCTGCTTTGTCGAAGATTATTTGATCATAGAGTTGAGGGTCCATATCTGGGCTCTCCACTCTGTTCCACTGGTCTATGTGTCTGTTTTTATGCCAGTACCACGCTGTCTTGGTGATCACAGCTTTGTAGTAAAGCTTGAAATCGGGTAACGTGATGCCGCCAGTTTTGTTTTTGTTTTTCAACATTTCCTTAGCAATTCGGGGTCTCTTCTGGCTCCATACAAATTTTAGGATTATTTGCTCCAGCTCTTTGAAAAATATCGGTGGAATTTTGATCGGAATGGCATTAAAAGTATAGATTGCTCTAGGCAGTATAGACATTTTAACAATGTTTATTCTTCCAATCCAAGAGCATGGAACAGTCTTCCATCTTTTTGTGTCTTCTTCCATTTCTTTCATGAGTGTTCTGTAGTTCCTCGAGTCCTTTACTTCTTTGGTTAGGTTTATGCCGAGGTATCTTATGGTTCTTGGTGCTATAGTAAATGGAATCGATTCTCTAATTTCCCTTTCTGTATTTTCATTGTTAGTGTATAAGAAAGCCACTGATTTCTGTACATTGACTTTGTATCCTGCCATGTTACTGAATTGCTGTATGAGTTCTAGTAGTTTGGGGGTGGAGTCTTTGGGGTTTTCCATATAAAGAATCATGTCATCTGCGAAGAGAGAGAGTTTGACTTCTTCCTTGCCAATTTGGATAACTTTTATTTCTCTTTGTTGTCTGATTGCCGTTGCTAGAACTTCTAATACTATGTTGAACAAGAGTGGTGAGAGTGGGCATCCTTGTCGTGTTCCTGATCTCAACGGGAAGGCTGCAAGCTTTTTCCCATTGAAGATGATATTTGCTGTGGGTCTTTCATAGATAGATTTTATGAAGTTCAGGAATGTTCCCTCTATCCCTATACTTTGAAGCGTTTTCATCAGGAACGGATGCTGGATTTTGTCAAATGCTTTTTCTGCATCAATTGAGAGGACCATGTGGTTCTTCTCTCTTCTCTTATTGATGTGTTCTATCACACTGATTGATTTGCGAATGTTGAACCAACCTTGCAACCCAGGGATGAATCTGAAATTCTATCACATTGATTGATTTGCAAATGTTGAACCAACCTTGCAACCCAGGGATGAATCCCACCTGGTCCTGCTGGATAATCTTTTTAATGTGCTGCTGGATCCTGTTTGCTAGGATTTTGTTGAGAATCTTTGCATCCATATTCATCAGTGATATTGGTCTGAAATTCTCCTTTTTGGTAGGGTCTTTGCCTGGTTTGGGGATCAGGGTAATGCTGGCTTCATAAAAAGAGTCTGGAAGTTTTCCTTCTGCTTCAATTTTGTGGAACAGCTTCAGGAGAATTGGTGTGATTTCTTCCTTGAAAGTTTGGTAGAATTCCCCAGGGAATCTGTCAGGTCCTGGGCTCTTGTTTTTTGGGAGGTTTTTGATCACTGCTTCAATCTCATTACTAGATATCGGTCTATTCAGGTTGTCAATTTCTTCCTGGTTCAATTTTGGGAGGTTGTAGCTTTCCAGGAATGCATCCATTCATCTAGGTTGCTTAGCTTATTGGCATATAACTGTTGGTAATAATTTCTGATGATTGTTTCTATTTCCTTGGTGTTAGTTGTGATCTCTCCCTTTTCATTCATAATTTTATTAATTTGGGCTTTCTCTCTTTTCTTTTGGATTAGTGTGGCCAATGGTTTATGGATCTTATTGATTCTTTAAAAAAAAACAGCTTCTAGTTTCATTGATACGTTCTACTGTATCTCTCGTTTCTACCTCATTGATCTCTGCTCTAACCTTGATTATTTCCCTTCTTGCATGTGGAGTTGGTTTGATTTGTTGTTGATTCTCCAGCTCTTTAAGGTGTAGAGACAGCGGTGTATTCTGGATTTTTCAATGTTTTTGAGGGAGGCTTGGATGGCTATGTATTTCCCCCTTAGAACCGCCTTTGCTGTATCCCATAGGTTTTGGACTGAGGTGTCTTCATTCTCATTGGTTTCCATGAATTGTTTAAGTTCATCTTTGATCTCCTGGTTGATCCAAGCATTCTTAAGCAAGGTGGTCTTTAGCTTCCAGGTGTTTGAGTTCCTTCTGAACTTTTCCTTGTGATTGAGCTCCAGTTTCAAAGCATTGTGATCGGAGAATATGCAGGGAATAATGTCAGTCTTTTGGTATCAGTTGAGTCCTGCTTTGTGACCCAATATGTGGTCTATTCTGGAGAAGGTTCCATGTGCACTTGAGAAGAATGAATATTTTGTTGTTTTAGGGTGGAATGTTCTGTATACGTCGATGAGGTCCATCTGGTCCAATGTTTCATTCAATGCTATTATTTCTTTATTAATTTTCTGCTTCAATGATCTGTCTATTTCTGAGAGAGGCGTATTAAGATCTCCTACTATTATTGTATTTGTATCAATATGACTCTTTATCTTGATTAATAGTTTTCTTATGTAATTGGGTGCTCCCATATTGGGGGCATAGATATTCACAATTGTTAGATCATCTTGGTGGATAGTCCCTTTAAGAATTATGTAGTGTCCTTCTGTATCTCTGACTATAGTCAGACTTAGGTCCCTGACCCTAACTGCCCAGGTTCCCACTATTACCCCCAGCGATCCTTTGCTGTTTGTTTTTTGAGTGCTTTCAACCAGACTCCAAGTTAATGCTGGTCCCCAGACGCAGAGCACTCTCGTGTTGGGGTGTTACTTTCCGATCGGTCACCTCTGGTGGCTCCCTCCCCCTTTTGTTTATCTTCCAATATCAGTTGGACATTCCCAGTCTGCTTTACCTGCCACTAGCGTCTTCCGCTCCTGTAGAGATCCAGACGTGTATAATTCTGACCTCAGGCTGATTTCATGGGTGGTCGGAGTTCTTTGGTAGGTAATCAGCTCACTTTAGGGTACAGGTTGAAATGGTGCCTCCTCCTACTTCCCCGCCATCTTGACCTCTCATTTATGTATTCTTATCTGGATAAACTGATAAGGCAGAAAATCTCACCACAGAAAAAAAGAACAAGAGACAGTAACAATGTCTAGGGACCTAATCAAAATGGACATTGGTAATATGTCAGAACTAGAGGTCAGAATGACGATTCTCAAGGTGTTAGGTAGGCTCAAAAAAGGCATGGAAGATATTAGAGAAACCCTTTCTGGATAAATAAAAGAACTGAAATCTAACCAAGTTGAAATAAAAGAAGCTATTAATGAGATGCAATAAAAAATGGTGGCTTTACTGCTAGGATAAATGAGGCAGAAGAGAGAATTAGAGATATAGAAGACCAAATGACAGACAATAAAGAAGCTGAGCAAAAGAGAGACAAACAACTACTGGACGATTAAGGGAGAATTTGAGAGATAAGTGATACCATAAGACAAAACAATATTAGAATAATTGAGATTCCAGAAGAAGAAGAAGAAAGAGAGAGAGGGGTAGAAGGTATATTGCAACAAATTATAGAAGAGAATTACCCTACTATGACAAAGCGAATAAGCATCACAATCTAGGAGTCACAGAGAATCCTCCTCAAAATCAATAAAAACAGGTCAACACCCTGTCATCTAATAATAAAACTGACAAGTCTAAGTGACAAAGAGAAAATCCTGAAAGCAGCTCAGGATAAGAAGTCTATAACATACAATGATTGAAATATTAGATTGGCAGCAGACTTATCCACAGAGACCTGGCAGACCATAAAGAACTGGCATGATATAGTCAGAGCATAAATGAGAAAAATATGCAGTCAAGAATACTATATTCGGCTAGGCTATCATTGAAAATAGAAGGAGAGATTAAAAATTTCCAGTACAAACAAAAACTAAAATAATTTGCAAAACCAAACCAGTCCTATAGGAAATGTTGAAAGGGGTCATCTAAGCACAGAGAGGCTAAAAGTAGTAGACCAGAAAGGGACAGAGACAATATACAGGCAATATAATTGCACTAAATTCATATTTCTAATAGTTACCCTGAATGTTAATGGGCTAAATGCCCCAATCAAAAGAGACAGGGTATCAGAATGGATTAAAAAAAAATCAAAGATGGCGGGGAAGTAGGAGGAGGTGCCTTTTCAAACCTGTACCCTAAAGTGAGCTGATTACCTACCAAAGAACTCCGACCACCCATGAAATCAGCCTGAGATCAGAATTATACCGTCTGGATCTCTACAGGAGCAGAAGACACCAGTGGCAAGTAAAGCAGAGTGGGAACATCAGACTGATATCAGAAGATAAACAAAAGGGGGAGGGAGCCACCAGAGGTGACCGATTGGAAAGTAATACCCCAACACAAGAGTGCTCTGTGTCTGGGGACCAGCATTAACTTGGAGTCTGGTTGAAAGCACTCAAAAAACAAAGAGCAAAGGATCGAGGTGGGTAATAGTGGGAACCTAAGTCCCCAGACCCAGGACAGCCTCCCCTGGCGCTGAGCCAGAGAGAGTGCGGCGGAGAAATCAGGTCTCCGTCCCTGAGCCACCAGTGCACCTAAAAGCCAGCGCGCCCCAGAAAGCGTGGAGTCTGGCTCCCGTGAGGGGCTGGGAGCCTGGCCAGACTGCAATCCTGAAATGCGCGCGTCCCACACCCTCCCTTGAGATAGGTGCTCATAGGCGCTAGCCTGGAGCTCTGGCATCCGGAAAAACCAGACATTCCCAGCCCGGGACAGCGGGAAAATCTCAGTGTGTGATCTCTGCTCAGAACCTCTCTGGCGGTCTGGAGCTGCCTAGACAGCCACCACTGCCCTGGTTTTGGGTACAACGAGGAGCTCCTGCATCCCCAGGGACAGTCACTCAGAACCGACTCTGCCAGCAGCTTTTACAAAACATTCTGAGGCTTCTCTCTGAGAGGGAGGTCGGGGTGCAGTTTGCTCTCCTCTAAACCTCCAAAAACCATCAAAAGCTGTCAAGGCAAGAGAAAGCAGATGAAAGAACATAAAAACCCGCAGAGAACAAAAGGCTGAAAAAAACAGTTTCCCCCAGAAAACCAACCAGGAAGGAAAAAAAAAAAAAAGACTACAAGAGAACAACAACCACTACTTCATAAATACAACTTTGATTTTTAACTCTTTACCAATATTCTGGTTCTTTTTTTTTTATACATACAGATAATTTTTTAACCTATTTACCATCACACTGAGATGTCCAGTACATCAAATTCTTTAATCACCTTCTAACCTGAACTTTTTGGTACATACACCCATGTTTTTCTTTTGCTTTTCTATTTTTTAATTCTTTTTTAATTTTAACTTAGTTTAGTCTAGTTTATCCTTGTTTAATTTTTATTTTCTACTATACATATAGAGTTAAACTTCAAGGTAATCCCCTTTCCCCAATCAATGCTACCCCTATAGGCAAACCAGTTTCGAATCCCCCTGTAACTTAGGAAAGTTGAGTCCCTTAACAAAAACATCAAGATACATTCAGGAAGAATCAAGATAACCTTCCTCACCCACACTGAGAATTTATAACCACTCGCCCAATTTTTCCTTCTGTCAGTGTTTCTGTGAATTTGTGTTTGTCCTGATAACATATAAATCTTATACTTGGGGTTCTTTCTGATGAGGTTCTTCCCTTTTTTTTGCTTATATATACATATTTTTTTCTCTTGTCATATGCTTTCAGCACTCTTTTAGTTTGTCTGTTTTTGTTTGTATACTTCACAAATCTTACCTTGTGGCCCATTTGGGCTGAGCCTTCTCTTTTATTTTCCCTTTTTTTCCTATCTCTCTCTCTCTTTTTTTTTCCTTTTTTCTTTCCCCCCTGTTTTCTTTCTTCTTCTCGATTTCTTTTTTTTTTCTATTTTCTCTCATTTGGGGGGGAATCCTGATTGCACAGAAGCATTCCAGGGTGCACAGTGACTGCACCACAATCGATACATCCAGCTGCATCTGTTCAGTCATCTCTTACCAAAATGACTAGGAAGAGGAATACCCAAAAGAAGAAAAATACAGAGGATGGGCCTTCTGCAACAGAGCTAATGGCTATTGACATAGACAATATGTCAGAAAAGGAATTCAGACTAACAATTATCCAGGCAAGAGCTAGGTTGGAGAAAGCCATGGATGACCAAACAGAATTGATTAGGGCAGAACTGAAAGCCACCAGGGATGATGTTCACAATATTAGGGCAGAACTGAAAGCCACCAGGGATGATGTTCAAAATGCTCTCAATGAGTTCCAATCTAATCTAAATCCTCTAAAATCTAGGGTAACTGAGACAGAAGATAAAATTTGTGATCTCGATGACAAACAGAGAGAGAGAAATGGTCAGGAGGAAGCCTGGAACAAACAGCTCAGAAGTCACGAAAACAGAATCAGAGAAATAAATGATGCCATGAAACGTTCCAACGTCAGAATTATTGGAATCCCTGAAGGGGAGGAAAAAGAAAGAAGCCTAGAAGATATAGTGGAAGAAGTTGTCTATGAAAATTTTTCCAATCTCACAAATGGAAACAACGTTCATGTACTAGAGGCAGAAAGATTTCCTCCCAAGATTTTAGATTCTCAAAAGTCCTCACGACACGTTATAGTTAGAATGAGGAATTATGTTTCACGACAGACCCTCTTAAAAGCAGCTAGGACAAAGAGGCTCCTTACGTACAGAGGAAAACCCATTAGAATAACGTCAGACATTTCTACAGAGACCTGGCAAGCCAGGAAGGGCTGGCAAAATATATTCAGAGTACTAAATGAGAAGAACATGCAACCAAGAATACTCTATCCAGCAAGACTGACATTTAAAATGGATGGAGAGATAAAGAGTTTCCAAGACCAGCAAGGCTTAAAAGACTATGCAGCCACCAAGCCGATACTGCATGAAATATTAAGGGAGGTCTTATAAAAAAGAAAAAAATCCTAAGAATATCATTGAACAGAAATATAGAAACAATCTACAGACAGAAAGACTTCAAAGGCAACACGATGTCAATAAAAACCTATCTCTCAATAATCACTCTCAATGTGAATGGCCTAAATGCGCCCATAAAATGACACAGGGTTGCAGATTGGATAAAACGACAGGACCCATCCATATGTTGTCTACAAGAGACCCATTTTGAACCTAAGGATACACCCAGACTAAAAGTGAAGGGATGGAGAAGCATCTTTCATGCCAATGGGCCTCAAAAGAAGGCCGGGGTAGCGATTCTCATATCAGATAAATTAGATTTTAAACTAAAGACTGTAGTCAGAGATACAGAAGGACACTACATAATTCCTAAAGGGACTATCTGCCAAGATGATCTAACAATTGTGAATATCTATGCCCTCAATATGGGAGCACCCAATTACATAAGAAAAGTATTAACCAAGATTAATCAAGAGTCATATTGATATGAATACAATAACAGTAGGAGATCTTAATACGCCTCTCTTAGAAACTGACAGATCATCGAAGCAGAAAATTAATAAAGAAATAAGAGCATTGAATGAAACATTGGACCAGATGGACTTCATAGACATATACAGAACATTCCACCCTAAAACAACAGAATACTCATTCTTCTCAAGTGCACATGGAACCTTCTCCAGAATAGACCACATACTGGGTCACAAAGCAGGACTCAACCGATACCAAAAGACTGACATTATTCCCTGCATATTCTCCGATCACAATGCTGTGAAACTGGAACTCAACCACAATGAAAAGTTTAGAAGGAACTCAAACACCTGGAGCTAAAGACCACCTTGCTTAAGAATGCTTGGATCAACCAGGAGATCAAAGATGAACTTAAACAATTCATGGAAACCAATGAGAATGAAGACACTTCGGTCCAAAACCTATGGGATACAGCAAAGGCGATTCTAAGGGGGAAATACATAGCCATCCAAGCCTCCCTCAAAAACATTGAAAAATCCAGAATACACCAGCTGTCTCTACACCTTAAAGAGCTGGAGAATCAACAACAAATCAAACGAACTCCACATGCAAGAAGGGAAATAATCAAGATTAGAGCAGAGATCAATGAGGTAGAAATGAGAGATACAGTAGAACATATCAATGAAACTAGAAGCTGGTTTTTTGAAAGAATCAATAAGATCGATAAACCATTGGCCACACTAATCCAAAAGAAAAGAGAGAAAGCCCAAATTAATAAAATTATGAATGAAAAGGGAGAGACCACAACTAACGCCAAGGAAATAGAAACAATCATCAGAAATTATTACCAACAGTTACATGCCAATAAGCTAAGCAACCTAGATGAAATGGATGCATTCCTGGAAAACTACAACCTCCCAAAATTGAACCAGGAAGAAACTGACAACCTGAATAGATCTATATCTGGTAAGGAGATTGAAGCAGTGATCAAAAACTTCCCAAAAAACAAGAGCCCAGGACCTGACGGATTCCCTGGGAACTCTACCAAACTTTCAAAGAAGAAATCACACCAATTCTCCTGAAGCTGTTCCACAAAATTGAAGCAGAAGGAAAACTTCCAGACTCTTTTTATGAAGCCAGCATTACCCTGATCCCCAAACCAGGCAAAGACCCTACCAAAAAGGAGAATTTCAGACCAATATCACTGATGAATATGGATGTAAAGATTCTCAACAAAATCCTAGCAAACAGGATCCAGCAGCACATTAAAAAGATTATCCACCAGGACCAGGTGGGATCCATCCCTGGGTTGCAAGGTTGGTTCAACATTTGCAAATCAATCAATGTGATAGAACAAATCAATAAGAGAAGAGAGAAGAACCACATGGTCCTCTCAATTGATGCAGAAAAAGCATTTGACAAAATCCAGCAACCGGTTCCTGATGAAAACTCTTCAAAGTATAGGGATGGAGGGAATATTCCTGAACTTCATAAAATCTATCTATGAAAGACCCACAGCAAATATCATCCTCAATGGGAAAAAGCTTGCAGCCTTCCTGCTGAGATCAGGAACACGACAAGGATGCCCACACTCACCACTCTTGTTCAACATAGTATTAGAAGTTCTAGCAATGGCAATCAGACAACAAAGAGGAATAAAAGGTATCCAAATTGGCAAGGAAGAAGTCAAACTCTCTCTCTTCGCAGATGACATGATTCTTTATATGGAAAACCCCAAAGACTCCACCCCCAAACTACTAGAACTCATACAGCAATTCAGTAAAGTGGCAGGATACAAAGTCAATGTACAGAAATCAGTGGCTTTCTTATACACTAACAATGAAAATACAGAAAGAGAAATTAGAGAATTGATTCCATTTACTATAGCACCAAGAACCATAAGATACCTGGGAATAAACCTAACCAAAGAGGAAAAGGACCTGTACTCGAGGAACAACAGAACACTCATGAAAGAAATTGAAGAAGACACAAAAAGATGGAAGACTGTTCCATGCTCTTGGATTGGAAGAATAAACATTGTTAAAATGTCTATACTGCCTAGAACAATCTATACTTTTAATGCCATTCCAATCAAAATTCCACCGATATTTTTCAAAGACCTGGAGCAAATAATCCTAAAATTTGTATGGAATCAGAAGAGACCCCGAATTGCTAAGGAAATGTTGAAAAACAAAAACAAAACTGGCGGCATCACGTTACCCGATTTCAATCTTTACTACAAAGCTGTGATCACCAAGACAGTGTGGTACTGGCAGAAAAAGAGACACATAGACCAGTAGAACAGAGTGGAGAGCCCAGATATAGACCCTCAACTCTATGGTCAAATAATCTTCGACAAAACAGGAAAAAATATTCAATGGAAAAAAGACAGTCTCTTCAATAAATGGTGCTGGGAAAACTGGACAGCGATATGTAGAAAAATGAAACTCGACCATTCTCTTACACCGTACACAAAGATAAACTCAAAATGGATAAAAGACCTCAACGTGAGACAGGAATCTATCAGAATCCTAGAGGAGAACATAGGCAGTAACCTCTTCGATATCACCCACAGCAACTTCTTTCAAGATATGTCTCCAAAGGCCAAGGAAACAAAAGCAAAAATGAACTTTTGGGACTTCATCAAGATCAAAAGCTTCTGCACAGCAAAGAAAACGTCAACGAAACAAAACGCAACCCACGGAATGGGAGAAGATATTTGCAAATGGCAGTACAGACAAAAGGTTGATATCCAGGATGTATAAAGAACTTCTCAAACTCAACACACACAAAACAGTTAGTCATATCAAAAAATGGGCAGAAGATATGAACAGACACTTCTCCAATGAAGACATACAAATGGCTATCAGACACATGAAAAAATGTTCACCATCACTAGCCATCAGGGAGACTCAAATTAAAACCACATTGAGATACCACCTGACACCAGTTAGAATGGCCAAAATTAGCAAGACAGGAAACAACGTGTGTTGGAGAGGATGTGGAGAAACGGGAACCCTCTTACACTGTTGGTGGGAATGCAAGTTAGCGCAGCCACTTTGGAGAACAGTGTGGAGATTCCTGAAGAAATTAAGAATAGAGCTTCCCTAGGACCCTGCAATTGCACTGCTGGGTATTTACCCCAAAGATACAGATTTAGTGAAAAGAAGAGCCATCTGTACCCCAATGTTTATTGCAGCAATGGCTACGGTCGCCAAACTGTGGAAAGAACCAAGATGCCCTTCAACGGATGAATGGATAAGGAAGATGTGGTACATATACACGATGGAGTATTATGCCTCCATCAGAAAGGACGAATACCCAACTTTTGTAGCAACATGGACGGGACTGGAAGAGATTATGCTGAGCGAAATAAGTCAAACAGAGAGAGTCAAGTATCATATAGTCTCACTTATTTGTGGAGCATAACAAAGAACATGGAGGACATGGGGAGATGGAGAGGAGAGGGAGTTGAGGGAAACTGGAAGGGGAGATGAACCATGAGAGACTATGGACTCTGAAAAACAACCAGAGTTTTTTGAAGTGGGGGGTGGTGGGAGGTTGAGGAACAAGGTGGTGGGTAATAGGGAGGGCAGGTACTGCATGGAGCACTGGTGTGATGCCAAAACAATGAACACTGTTATGCTGTAAATAAACAAACAAACAAACAAAAAAATCAATATGCTGCCTACAAGAAACTCATTTTAGATCCAAAAACACCTCCAGATTTAAAGTGAGGGGGTGGAAAACAATTTACCATGCTAATGGACTTTAAAAGAATGCTGGGGTGGCAATCCTTATATCAGATCAGTAACATTTTAAGCCAAAGACTATAATAAGAGACGAGGAAGGACACTATCATACTCAAAGGGTCTGTCCGACAAGAGGATCTAACAATTTTAAATATCTATGCCCCTAACATGGGAGCAACCAAGTATATAAACCAATTAATAACAAAACCAAAGAAACACATTGATAATACAATAATAGTAGGGGACTTTAAAACCCCCCTTCCTGAAGTGGACAGATCTTCTACGCAAATGATCAACAAGGAAATAAAGGCACTAAATGACACACTGGACCAGATGGACATCACAGATATATTCAGAACATTCCATCCCAAAGCAACAGAATACACATTCTTCTCTAGTGCATATGGAACATTTTCCAGAATAGTCACATCCTGGGTCACAAATCCGGTCTCAACCAGTACCAAAAGATTGTAATCATTCCCTGCCTATTTTCAGACCATGATGCTCTGAAGTTAGAAATGAAGCACAAGAGGAAAGGTGGAAAGAACTCAAATACATGGAGTTTAAAGAGCATCCTACTAAAAAGTGAATCAGTGAACCAGGAAATTAAGGAAGAATTGAAAAAATTCATGGAAATGAATGATAATGAAAACACAATCGTTCAAAATCTATGGGACACAGCAAAGGCAGTCCTGAGAGGAAAGTATATAGCAATACAAGCTTTTCTCAGGAAACAAGAAAAATCTGAAGTACACAACCTAACCGTACACCTAAAGGAACTGGAGTAAGAACAGCAAAAAAAAGTCTAAACACAGCAGGACAAGAGAACTAATTAAGAGCAGTGCAGAAATCAATGAAATAGGAACCAAAAGAACAGTATAAGAGATCAACAAAACTAGGAGCTGTTTGTTTGAAAGAATTAAAAGATTGATAAATCCCTGGCCAGACTTATCCAAAAGAAAAGAGAAAGGACCCAAATTAATAAAATCATGAATGAAAAAGGACAGATCATATCCAACACCAAAGAAATACAAACAATTAAAAGAACATATTATGAACAACTATATGCCAGCAAATATGACAATCTGGACGGAATGGATGCATTCCTAGAGGCATATAAACTATAAAAACTGAACCAGGAAGAAATAGAAAACCTGAACAGAACCATAACCAGTAAGGAGATTGAAGAAGTCATCAGAAATCTTTCAATAAACAATAACCCAAGGCCAGATGGCTTCCCAGGGGAATTCTTCCAAACATTTAAAGAAGAATTAATACCTATTCTCCTGAAACTGTTCCAAAAAATAGAAATGGAAGGAAATCCTCCAAAGTTATGTTATGTGGCCAGCAATACCATGATCCCAAAACCAGAAAAAGACCCCACCAAAAAGGAGAATAACAGACCAATATTCTTGATGAACGAAGATGCAAAAATTCTCACCAAAAATACTAGCCAACAGGATCCAACAGTACATTAAAAGGATTATTCACCACGACCTAGTGAGATTTATTCCTGGGCTTTAAGGTTGGTTTAACATCTGCAAATCAATAAATGTGATGCAATGCCTTTATAAAAGAAGGAACAAGAACCATGTGATATTCTCAACAGATGCTGAGAAAGCATTTGAGAAAGTATAGCATCCTTTCTTGATCAAAACTCTTCAAAGTTTAGGGATAGAGGGCAATACCTCGGTATCATCAAAGCCATCTATGAAAAACCCACAGTGAATATCATTCTCAATAGGGAGAAACTGAGAGCTTTTCCAATAAGGTCTTGAACATGGCAGGGATGTCCATTATCACCACTGCTATTCAAAATAGTACTAGAAGGCCTAGCCTCAGCAATTAGACAACAAAAGGAAATTGAATGCATCCAAATTGACAAAGAAGAAGTCAAACTATCACTCTTTACAGATGACATGACACTTTTTGTGGAAAAGCCAAAAGTCTCCACTCCAAAACTGCTAGAACTTGTACAGGAATTCAGTAAAGTGTAAGGATAAAATAAAATCAAGCCACAGAAATAACTTGCATTTCTATACACCAACAACAAGAGAGAAGAAAGAAATTAAGGACTCAATCCCATTTACAATGGGGTTTGATACCTAGGAATAAACCTAACCAAAGAGGCAAAGAATCTATACTCAGAAAACTATAAAGTACTCATGATAGAAATTGAGGAAGACACAAAGAAATGGAAAAATATCCCATGCCCATGAAATGGAAGAACAAATATTGTGAAAATGTCTATGCAGTCTACACATTTAATGCAATCCCTATCAAAATACCATGCTTTTTTTTTTTCAATGAAATGGGACAAATAATCCTAAAATTTATATGGAACCAGAAAAGACCTCGAATAGCCAGAGGAATGTTGAAAAAGAAAGCCAAAGTTGGTGGCATCACAATTCCAGACTTCAAGCTCTATTACAAAGCAGTCATCATCAAAACAGTATGGTACTGGCAAAAAACAGACACATAGATCAATGGACCAAAATAGAGAGCCCAGAAATAGACCCTCAACTCTAGGGTCAACTAATCTTTGACAAAGCAGGAAAGAATATCCAATGGAAAAAAGACAGTCTCTTCAATAAATGGTGTTGGGAAAATAGGACAGTCACATGCAGAAAAATGAAATTGTACCATTTCCTTATACCACACACACAAATAGACTAAAAAATGGATGAAAGACCTCAATGCAAGACAGGAATCCATCAAAGTCCTTGAGAAAAACACAGTCAGCAACCTCTTCGACCTCAGCCACAGCAACTTCTTCCTAGAAACATAGCAAAAGGCAAGGGAAGCAAGGGTAAAATGAACTATTGGGACTGAATCAATATCAAAAGCTTTTGCACAGCAAAGGAAACAGTTAACAAAACCAAAAGACAACTGGCAGAATGGGAGATGATATTCACCGATGACATATCAGATAAAGGACTAGTATCCAAAATCTATAAAGAACTTATCAAACTCAACACCTAAAGAGCAAATAATCTAATCAAAAAATGGGCAGAGCACATGAATAGTTATTTCTGCAAAGAAGACATCCAGATGACCAACAGACACATGAAAATTGCTCAGCATCACTTAGCATCAGGGAAATACAAATCAAAACCACAATAAGATACCACCTCACACCAGTCAGAATGGCTAAAATTAACAAGTGAGAAAACAACAGATGTTAGAGAGGATGCAGAGAAAGTGGAACTCTCTTACACTTTTGGTGGGAATGCAAGCTGGTGCAGCCACTCTGGAAAACAGCATGGAGGTTTCTCAAAAAGTAGAAAATAGAACTACCCTATGGTAGGGTAAATACCCAGTAGTGTGTGTATTTACCCTAAAGATACAAATGTAGTGATCTGAAGGGGCATGTGCACCCAAATGTTTATAGCAGAAATGTCCACAATAGCCAAACTATGGAAAGAACCTAGATGTCCATCAACAGATGAATGGATAAAGAAGATGTGGTATATATATCCAATGGAATGCTATGCAGCCATCAAAAAATGAGATCTTGCCCTTTGCAATGATGTGGATGGAACTAGAGAGTATTATGCTGAGCGAAATAAGTCAATCAGAGAAAGACAATTATCACATGATCTCCCTGATATGAGGAATTTGAGAGGCAAAGTGGGGGTTTGGGGAGTAGGGGCGGAAAAAAATGCAACAAGATTGGATTGGGAGGGAGACAAAACATAAGAGACTCTTAATCTTACAAAACAAACTGAGAGTTGCGGGGGGAGGGGTGTATGGAGAGGGTGCTTGGTTATGGACATTGGGGATATGGATATGTGATATGGGGAGTGCTGTTTAGTGTCTAAACCTGACAATTCACAAACCTGTACTCCTGCAGCAAATAATACATTATATGTTAAAAATTATTAAAAAATGTCAAATCACTGTCTTCTGGGTTGCATTGTTTCTGACAATGTCTTATGTATTTCCTATCTTTATTCTTTGTATTCAATTTGTCTTTTTGTTCCCTCTATGGTTGCTTTTAAAATTTATTTCCCTGGTTTATCTACTTTCAGGATGTAGATTTCTTCATGTATGTTTGGGGGTATATGTATGTATGTTTAAATTCACTGAATTTCTTGGATAAGTGAATAAGTTTTCAACAAATTTGGAAAATATTTTGGCATTATTGCTTTAATTTTTTTCCTGCTCATCCTCCTCCCCCATCTCATACTTTTCCTTTTGGAATCTAATTATGCATATATATAAGACCACTTGATATTATTCTCAAACTCATGCCTATTTATTTCAATATTCTTTCTTTTCTGTATTTTGTTTTGGTCAGTGTCAATTAATTTGCCTTCAAGTGCACATACTTTTTTTCTTTGAAGTATTTAATCTGTTATTAATTACATCTAATGGATATCTTATATTATATGCAGTTCACTTTGTGTTTCTCTTGTGTTTTTTAATCTTCCCTCTGTATCTTTCCTTAGCACTTTGCTTTACTCTACCTTGTAAACATATGGAGTGCATCTATTATAATTGTTTTAATGTACTATTTTAATACTGTGTCCCTATATATTTAATTTCTATGTCTCTATATTAATCTAATTTTCTCCTCATTATTGATCATATTTTTCTTTTTCTTATATACCTAATATTCCTTCACTGAATGCTGGATTTTGTGAATTTTATATTATTGTGTACTGGTAATTTATTTCTTTAAAAGTATTTGAGCTTTTTCTGAAACATGATTAAGCACTTAGAAACTTTCGATCTTTTCAATGCTTGCCTTTAGGTTTTGTTAGGTGAGATAATAACTGCTTGTAGTCTAGGGCTAATTGGACCCACGTCTGTGACAATTTTCTTTTGAATTCTGAATTAATTGTAAGGTTTACCATTGGTTTTCCTTGTCTCAATATCACTGTTTTACATTGACTATTGTCCAGTGTCTTAAGTCATTCTTTTGTGTATTGCATTTGCTGTGTTAGTGTTTTTTTAATGTAGGAGGATAAATTCAATCCATCTTACTTCATTGTGTCTAGAAGTGGGATCCAGAGGCAAAATTTTAATTCATATCTATCTGATTCTAATCTCTTTGATCTATTTATCATGTAGCACCATGTATACTTTGAAAATGTATCTGGTATATTTTGAGATATGTTATATGAAAACCCAATGATATATTCTTCTATTTATTACTGAATAATTGGCATAACATGTTATCTTAGTTTCAATTATACAGCATAGTTATTTAACAATTCTAAACATTACTCAGTGCTCACCATGATAAGTATAGTTACCATCTGTTACCACACAACGTTATTATAATCTTATTGACTATATTTCTTATGCTGTAGTTTTCATCTCTATGATTTACTAGTTTTATGACCTCTTATTCCTCTTTATCTCATCCATATTCCCACCCACTTCCCTCTGGCAACCAAAAGTATGTTCTCTGAATTTAAGAGTTCATTTTATTTCATTTTTTAAATTCCACATATAGGTGAAATCATATGATATTTGTCTTTCTCTGTTTAAATCATTTCACTACCCAAAGAAAATGAAGACACGAATTTGAAAAGATAAATTCACCCCTATGTTTACTGCAGCATGATTTACAATAGCCAAGATTTGAAGCAGTCCATGTATCCACTGATAGAGAAATAGATAGCAAATAAGCAGTATGTTTACACAATGGAATATTACTTAGCCATAAAAAGGAATAGATGTCTTGCCATTTGTGACAGCATGAGTGCACCTAGAAGATACTATACTCCATAATATATTCTTACTGCAAAAGTCTGCAATTATACTTAATATGTCAAATATAGATTTATCTCTTCTTTCACTCAGTCCTCACAGAAAAAGTTTAAACTGCAGTAGGAGGCCATTGTACATGCACCTAGCAAAAGGTAGAGACAGATTTTGCCATTATTGCCCAGACTTCCTTAATGTTCTTTAAGCTTAGTCCTTTTTTTATGAATATGAGAAATAGGACTAGGATTTTTAGATCACTCTTGACCTAATCAAAAATCCTCCAAATCATATAAATGGTATAGGTAACTCCACATGTTAATTAGCTCATTGTTAACAGATTCATAAATTGGCTATGAATTATAGTTGTGTTTTGTTGTTTTTTTTTTCAATAATAGAGCAGGACAACCCTAGGTACAGAATTCTCTAAATCTATTGGGACATTTCAAGCATGCTCATTTACTGAATGTGTAGAAGAATATTTAAAAACAGAATTAAACAAAGTGTTTAAGAGATGTGCTCAGATGACAAAATGTCTTTCCCAAGCTTCATGACTATGACTATGGATTTATTTCCCTTAAATGAAAGTGAATTGGTAAGCTGAGGTTTACTTATTCTTATTTGTTTATTCTCCTTATAATAAGTTAGAACACAATCAATTTCTAGTATAAAATTTATGTGACATTCTGGTCTACTCAATAGGATTGTTTCCAGAATATCTTGGCTTCTTATTGAGTTTCTGAGTGTCAACATTAAGGGCCTTCTATTAAGTGAGGATTTTCTTCTTTTACAAACTGAAAGGGACTGAGTTGATCTTTAGGGAAAGAAGAGATCACTCTTCCATCTTCTGGTATCCTAGGGTGTTTAATTTTACTCCCTAGAAAGATTACTTCATGAGGAGGGTAGTTCAGGTGGGGCATTGGCCTGGTATCAATAGTAGAATATCTTCCCCAGTGTTTAGAGCAGACCTTTGGATATCTGTGTCATTTTATTTCATTTATTTTATTTTATTATTTTTTTTCTTTCATGTTAGTCACCTATATACAATGGAATATTACTCAGCCATCAGAAAGGATGAATACCCACCATTTGCATCAACATGGGTGGAACTTGAGGAGATTATGCTAAGTGAAATAAATCAAGCAGAGAAAGACAATTATCATATGGTATCACTTACATGTGGAACATAAGGAAGAGCATGGAGGACATTAGGAGAAGGAAGGGAAAAATGAAGGGGGTGGGGAGCCAGAGGGGGAGACGAAAAATGGCCTTCACTTTGTATCATGGTTTGGCCTTGTGTATGAATTGGGAGCAATCTGATTAATTAATAGATCCACAAGTATGTCATCTTGGTCCATGTGTTAAACTCATTTCATATGACTTCTGTATATGGAAAGCATTTATTAAGTAATTGCTATGTGCCAGATAATGTTCTATGGGATTTATTTATATTAATTCAAATATACCTCATAAAAAGCCTATGGTAAAATATTATAACGGGTCTCTTGTTAAAAGTACAGGGAGTTTAAATACTATTTCCAAGGTAACAAATGGCAGAGTCAAAATTTGAATCCTTTTAGTCTGATTCTAGAGCTTTAAACTCTACTATTATGCAATATTGACTTTCACTATAAATGCAAACTTTTGCTTCAAACAGCTTCTCAGTCCCAAAGTTGTTATGGATAAACGGTAGAGGAATTGGGCATATAAAGGAATATGTACATCCACACTTGTAAATGTATTCACTTCTGAGTATATGAATATATGTTTGAGCATTTAGGTGGCCATGAATATATTTTTTGGTATAAATTTATTTGCAGTAATATAGTTTGGCATTTTATATTATTTGCAATTTTTGTTATTGTTTATAATTTGTCCATATATATCCTATGATAAGCAAATGGTTTATATGTTATGTTTGTATAAACAGACATGTAAGGGAGGAGCAAACTTGTGGTAGAAAAAAATACTGTTTTTCAAAAGTTAACAAGGTAATTTGAACTAGAACTAATTTTTTTTTCCTTATTTCCCTCAGTATATAATGGCCTGGTCAATAAGACAAAGCAAAGAGACAGAATCAAAGAAGGAAAGAACCACTCCTATAGTGCAGGCTGTGTGGGGAAGAGAAAGCAATAGGAATGGGGTTAGTATGGGGTGGGGTTGAGGAGTCAGACAGATTTCTCAACCTGAGGGCTTGGCAGAGATCCAAAACTGGTCAGAAGCTTCTAAAATGTTCAAAATGAGTTAATGCAGAAGACTGACTTCTTCCTATCAAAGCCCACTGAGTATCACAAGTGTTCCAAACAAGAGAAAACCATATCTCAGGGCCAAGAATTATTCTGTTGTGGAAGCTGGACTGGATCACCTGACGGAAGAACCAAATGGCATTTGGAGATCATGGGGGACCCGCACCAGTGGAAGTCCAGCCAAACACCAAAGACCCAACAACAGATAAAACCTTCGGATAAGTAAGTGCCCTAGGGTCACCCAGTAAACAACAACAATGGCAACTATCTGGTGGAAAGTCCAGTCAGAAGGGGCAACAGTGTAGGGTCTGACTCCTAGGATGAGGGATATCATGCCAATGGGAGCTAGTGACCACAGCAAGTAGGTGTCCATCATTCACTGGGGTTTCATAGAAGGCAAAGCCGGAGTGGGTCCATGGAGTTTGGCTGGACTTTCCATTGGCATGGGTCCTTGTACTGGCTTTCTTCACTGGAGTGGTGGACCCACTGGGTGACATCAGAGACCTTAAGGGTAGTAGGGGTGATTAGAACAACAGTGTCAAGATCTGTCCACTGTGATTTGAGGGGGTCTTTTTTCCAATCATTGACCTTAAGGGTAGTAGGGGTGATTAGAACAACAGTGTCAAGACCTGTCCACTGTGATTTGAGGGGGTCTTTTTTCCAATCATTGACCCAGACTGAGTCTGCCTGGAAGGAGTGCACCTGGGACCTAAGGAGATTGGGGCCTTCTCAATGGTGTACCTTTGTAATTTATTTGGGGTGGTTCCCAGGGCCTGAAGTTGTCTTTTTATTTCTTATCCCCAACCTGATGATGTAAGTTTCTTGGAAGGCTCCCCAGGCATTGGGGAGGCTGTCCATAACTAATTTGAAATGGGAGAAACCGGGCACCTGGGTGGCTCACTGGGTTAAGCCGCTGCCTTCGGCTCAGGTCATGATCTCAGGGGTCCTGGGATCGAGTCCCGCATCGGGCTCTCTGCTTGGCAGGGAGCCTGCTTCTCTCTCTCTCTCTCTCTCTCTCTCTCTGCCTGCCTCTCTGCCTATTTGTGATCTCTGTCAAATAAATAAATAAATCATTAAAAAAAAAAAAGGAAAGAAATGGGAGAAACCTAGCGTCCCATGTGTGCAAGTGGGAACGCAGGAAGGCTATGGTAGTAGATTTGGCCATGGGAGGTTAGTCTCCTGATAAAAATTTGTTAATGTTTCCTTGAAGGTGTGATTTATTCATTTTTTTAAATTAATTTATTTATTTTTATTTGCTTATTTACAGCATAACAGTGTTCATTGTTTTGGCATCACACCCAGTGCTCCATGCAGTACGTGCCCTCCCTATTACCCACCACCTGGTTCCTCAACCTCCCACCCCACCCCCCACCCCCCTGCCGCCCCTTCATAACCCTCTGGTTGTTTTTCAGAGTCCATAGTCTCTCATGGTTCATCTCCCCTTCCAGTTTCCCTCAACTCCCTCTCCTCTCCATCTCCCCATGTCCTCCATGTTATTTGTTATGCTCCACAAATAAGTGAGACCATATGATACTTGACTCTCTCTGCTTGACTTATTTCGCTCAGCATAATTTCTTCCAGTCCCATCCATGTTGCTACAAAAGTTGGGTATTCGTCCTTTCTGATGGAGGCATAATACTCCATTGTGTATATGGACCACATCTTCCTTATCCATTCATCCGTTGAAGGGCATCTTGGTTCTTTCCACAGTTTGGCGACCGTAGCCATTGCTGCAATAAACATTGGGGTACAAATGGCCCTTCTTTTCACTACATCTGTATCTTTGGGGTAAATACCCAGCAGTGCAATTCATTTTTTTAAGATTTGTTTATTTATTTATTTGATAGAGAAAGCGATCTCAAGTAGGCAGAGAGGTAAGCAGATGGAGAGGGGGAAGCAGGCCCCCTGCTGAGCAGAGAGCCCAATGCAGGGCTCAATCTCAGGACCCTGAGAACATTACCTTAGCCAAAGGCAAAAGCTTAACCCACTGAGCCCCCAGGCACCCCCAATTTATTCATTCTACTTTCCCTGATCTTTGGGGCTGGTAGGTGGTATGGAGTCTACAGGTGACCTTGAGAGACTTGGTCAAGACCTGTACAATGTCTGCTACAAATGCAGGTCCATTGTCATTATGGATTGTTAATGGCAGGCCAAACTGGGGCATGATCTCCTGCAAGAGGATTTTGGCTACTTCCTGGCTTCATTCCATCCTAGTCTGAAAGGCTTTGACCCAGAGTGTATGAATACTATTAGGAGGAGATATCAGAATCTCCCTGCTCAGCTGCACATTTGTGAAGTCTATTTTTAGCTCTTTGAAAAGTGTTACTCCCATCCTTTGGTGGGGGCCCCGGTGCTGATCGAGCATTATTTTTAGCACATGTAGTATATTGCTCACGGGTTGCTCAGCATAGTGATGGCAGCTGGCTGATCTACATCAGTGGTGCTTCTTGAGTATTTTTTTTTAGATGGGTGAGTTTGTGGTATTTCTTGACTAAATGTCCTCCTGTTGCTGTTGGAATGAAGATGCTCCCATCTGGCATCATCCATCATTCCTTTTTAGTCAGGGTGTCCCCCGAATTTACACTGAAGATCCTGGCAAAAGGCTATTGTATTGCTCATGTCCTGGTGGTCTCAAGTGTGGTCACAGTTCTTTTGTTGAAAGGGGCCACTAGGGAGGTGACAACAGAGTGCTCACCTCCAGTATCAACCATAAATTTACTAGTTAGCCTTCTACTTTTATTTTTACTGTGGGCTCATGGGGGCCAAGGAGGAGAGAGCTTGGTCCTCCTCAGTTTGAGTCTAGTTATGCCAGGCCTATGAAGTTCTCCTCTTGGGACTTTTTTGGTAGCATTTTGAGCCTTTCCCAGTTGGGACATTTGTTTTTCCAATGTCCCTTCTCCTTGCAGTAGGCACATTGATCCTTTGCTAGGGGTTTCTGGGTCTCCCCCCTTTTGGTGTTTGGGGGTCTCCTTGCTTTCATGTTGTCCTTTTCCCTCAGGGTGGTGGCGAGAAGGCTGACTTTTTTCTTTATTTTCTTTTTGGCCTCCCTTTCATCTGTGACACCCTTATTCATGTTGACCTTATTGGCAATCTCTATTAATTGGGTAATGTTCATCCCAGCAAAACCGTCTAGTATTTGAAGCTTTCTTCTAATACCTGGGGCAGCCTGAGCCATAAAGGAGGTATTTACCATCTGTTGACTTTCCTGTGCCTTGGGGTCAAATGGAGGTATATTTGGTAGGCTTCACATAGTCTTTCATACTCCCTAGGGGACTCCCCTAACTATTGTGTGACTGAGGATATCTTGGTCACATTCATGGGTTTTTTAGCTCCTGCCCGGATTCCCTGGAGGAGAGCCTCCTGGTTCTGGTAGATGTGGGCCTGTTCTTCAGTTGTGGTAAAGTCCCATGTTGGGTGCTTTTCAGATGCGGCCATATTAGCTCAAGCAGTAGGGTCGATGACTCCTACTGGTACATGCTCTTCTAGATACTGCCATATTCCTTTCATTATTCTCTGTCTTTCCTCTGTGTTAAGCAGGGTGCAGAGTAATTGCTGGCAGTCTTCCCAGGTTGGATGGTGAGTCTGGAAGAGGGATTTCATGTGGTCTACCATAGTCTGTGGTTTCTCAGAGTAGGATGGGGGTTATGTTTCCAGTTGACGAGATTGCTGCTGGAGAAAGACTGATAATACATCATACTGTCCCATCTTCATCGTGCCTCTCAGGTTCTTGCGTCTCGTACTGGCATTTGGAGGGTGATTGCACTTAGCTTAGGGCGTAGCCTGGCTGCTGGTCCCAGAGAAAGTGGATCTTTTGGGCCTGGGGGTGCTGGTGGTTCCTTTGGGACTGGGGCAACAGGGAGACTGATGGTGGTGGAGTGCCTGGAACTGGGGGGCCAGATGTAGATGGCCTTAGGGGTGCATACAGAGAGCACAGGATTAGTTCATCCTCAGGATTTCCAGCTAGGATCTCTGGAGGCTGGGGCTGTTGTCAGTCTTCTTTGGGCCTCTTGGATGAGGTGATTAAGACCCTGACCTTTCCTTGCCTGTTTAAAGTGAATCACATCCAGTGGGGAGGGTCTGGGCAATTCCTAGCCAAGAGTCAATGTACGGAAACCGGTTAGGGTGTCCTGGCTCTCCTGTTACAACTTGCCACATTTGGCAAACTATTTGGACATCCAATGTCCCTTCTGAAGACCATCTCACATCAAAGGTGGGCCATTCTAACACACATAAGGTTCTCAGTTTGTCAGGATGCTCCTTAACTCCATAGTCTTCTGAAAACTGCTTCTTGAAATTTTTGATCATGGTCTCAAGGACCATAGGTTTACTCTGCCCTGATCCCATAGTGATGTTCCCGTGTGTTGGTGGTGCAGAGACAGACAATGGGTGGGTGTCCCTCCAAAGGAGAAACCAATCAGATGGCCACCTGCCTGCCCTCCTGCTTTGGGTGGCTAAGATCTGGGTGCCTCTTAGCCATAGGAAGTTAGTGTAAACCCTGGACTGGCATCCTGAAGGGCTCACTATAGACCCTATGAGGTCACCATGGAAAGAGTTTGGGGCCCACTCAGACTCTGTAGTCTCAAGACTGTGGTGCCATAAATACAAATAGTCTGTTCATTCACTCATGCATTCGCACTGAAGTTATTGCATTCCCTCCCTGGGAATCCCTGTGAGACCTCTAATCGGTCACTGGCAGGTGATCAGTCTCCCTTTCCGCTCTGATGGGTGGGCCTGACTGGGTTCTGGGGCCCCAGGCCTTACCAGAATCCAACATCTGGACAAGGTCCTCACCTGCCAAGTCTCCTTGAATCCAGTGGGAACAGCGGAGCTGGGCCAGTATGAGACAACTGGGCGGGAGACTGCCAAAAATTAGGCAGGGGGCACCTTCTCCATTTTGACCCCTCATTCTGTCACCACCCACTATTGGCCCTAAGCCAGTGGCAACAATGGGCCAGCGCAGTTGGGTTTCCTGATCAGGGAACCAAATGTTGCAGAACCTAGACTAGATCATCTGACAGAAGAACGAAGCAGCACTCAAAGATCTTGGAGGATAAGAGGTTTATTTAATGCTTACAGGCTCAGAGGAGAGTAATCTAACAAGGTCTGAGCCCCAAGCACAAAAAGAGTAGTTTATACACTTTTACTTCCCTATCTGTGGCACTTTTGCACCCAAAGCAGGCGGGACAGGAGGTAAAACCCGGAATGGCCTTGAGGCTGGGACTGGGATTCCCCTGTTGGATTGGTCGGCCACCTTAGAACAGAGTTTCATTACTAATTCGTCCTTCACAGAAATGCCTTATGGTAAGTTTCCTTTCAAGTAATACAAGTATACTTTAGAAAATTTGATAATTACCAAAAGGATAATGAAGGAAATAAACCCCACATGATCTCACAACTGAGAAAGAACTATGCTTAACATCCAGGTGCATATGCATGAAGCCTTTTCTTCATATATAGCATATACTTTGGAAGTTGTGAGCACTCTGGCTCTCTAGGTTAGTATCCTGTTATTTTGACGTACACCATACAGTGATTTTTTTTCTATATCATTAAACATTTGTACAAACTATCATTTTAAATGGTTTATGGCTTCACTGTGATTTATGTAACTACTTCTCTTTAGGCTTTTTTTTTTCTCTCTCTCTCTTTCTTTCTTTCTTTTTTTAAGATTTTATCCATTTATTTGTCAGAGCACAAGCAGGGGAAGCACTAGGCAGAGCAGGCAGAGGGAGAAGCAGGCTCCCTGCCAACCAAGGAGCCTGAAGGGGAACTTGCTCTCAGAGTCCTGGGATCATTCCTTGAACCAAAGGCAAACACTTAACCGAATGAGCCACCCAGGCACCCAGGCTTTTTCTTGAGGCTGTTTCCATGTAATTCCATGTAAATATATCATAAAGAGCATGTCTAATATTTCTTGAAAGTAAGAATATGATAATTGTGGTCCAAAATATGAATATTTTCATGGTTCTTGATATACATAACTAATTGTTTCTTGGAAAGGTTATAGAAATGTATTGATACACTTACCAAAGTGTATGGGTATACTTGTCTCAAAGAACTGTTTCTGTCAGGAGGCATGAATGTATCTTTTTTTAGCCAAATATTGGCTTCCTTTTGTTATATAGCTCGTATTGTAAGTGTTCGGTGTCCATTTTGCCAACAGTCTAGGACCCAGACTGATATGGAAATCTGACCTGAACTTTGATAATGATTGTAGTGATTTCATTCATATATATATATGTATACACACACACACACACACACACACACATATGTGTGTATGTATATATATATATATAATATATAAAATTTGCCTACAGTGACATTTTCTTTGTTGCCAAGCTAAGATGACCCTTTGGAAGCTAGGGTGCACTGCTTCTCTAAAGTGACAAATATCCTATTAGTAGCAACTTTGACTTTCCTTAGACTTTGAAAAACGTACTCTGTATTCAATCCTTATTATGCACAGAGCTTGATGACAGTTTCTTTGAACTTGTAAGTTTCTTACAGA
The DNA here is from genome assembly GCF_922984935.1 of Meles meles. Classification (NCBI taxonomy): domain Eukaryota; kingdom Metazoa; phylum Chordata; class Mammalia; order Carnivora; family Mustelidae; genus Meles; species Meles meles. Next base: position 89,216,441 of record NC_060073.1, on the reverse strand, counting down.
AACTCAAATATAGTATCTTTAATGCAAGTCCCCAAGAATCCTTCCTCTCATCTTTCATCTCCAGATGCTTTTCACAGGCTCTTGTTTCTGCTGAGGTTTCCTGATAGTGTATGGGTGTATTTTTGGTGTTGCACTGCAGACCGTGAATGGAGTAAGGAGGAGGAGGAATGGTGAGAATGTCACAATAAAGCGTCCCAGTCTAGACAGTGACAGCTTCATCAGGTTCCCTGTCTCTCCACACACTGGGATTCAGTAGTATGCTACATTTTTCAGCTATACTGTTGATAATGAATAGCCTTCTGGACCCAGAGCCTGCATTCAACAATGAACTCAGGGGCTGAGGTATGAAAAAGGCTCTATGCAGAGACTCAGGAAAGGAGACATAGGATTATTTCCAAAAGATAGTGCAACAACCATATTTGAAAAGATGTTTCATTTGAATTTCCTTGATGGCTAATGATGATGACTAACATAACATAACAGAAAAAATAAAGATAAAAAAAAACAGAGCAAATGAAACAAAAACAAAAATCAAACAGAACAAAAATGAAAAGATGCTTCAGTTCTACATAGCTGAGGCTAGATCATAGAAGTGTAATTTGGACAGATGTTTAAATTGTCAAAAGGTATCATTCATGGCCAAAATCAGGACAAGTACATACACTGACTAACTATGCCAGGAAGAATAGGAGGAAGGAGGCTTTAACTATAGTATCTGGCTGTTGGAAAGTGCTAGGATTGAAACCTTTGCTCAGAGTTGGGATCAAAGCAGAGCACTTATTAAGGCTTCACTCCATATAAACAGGAAAAATTCATCTTGGTTGCCCAGAGCCCTCAGTGAAAAGGGTCCTTAGCATTTCTGTAGGCTCCAGAGGGGGTGCAGGGCTAGGAGTAAATGGCTATAGTCTTTCCATCATTCCACCTACCTCTGGAAGGAACCAGTAAAAGGAGGCTGCCAGTTGTTTACCCTAATTGTGCACCTATCTGGGAACTTTTGCTTTCCAGTGGGAGTCCTCTAATAACCCATTAGTATCCTGAAGACCTCTCCCTTTATCAGGGAAGTGTGACAGAATCACAACATTGAGTTCTTGAAGTCTTGGAACCTTCTGTCTTCAGCACCCAGTCTTCCATGCTGCCTCAGGTCATCTTGTGGGACTGTTGAAGCCTTTCAGAATTTTTAATTAATGTGTAGAGTCTTTGGTAAGTAATTCCCATAATTCTTCCTTTCAAATTTATTTAAATGAACAAATATTACTTTAATATCTGTTAAGTTTAAGATATAACTCTGAGCTTGAGGAGCTCACATCATTTGAATTTACAAGGGCTCAAATAAATTCAGCATGAGAAGATTGTGATGCTTTCCATCTAAGCATGTGTCCTGTAGTGTACACTGACTGGGCCATGGGCTTTTGGGGGAAATTAACATCTGAACTGTGTCACAAGAGTCTTGAAGACAGTGCACACCATTTTAAGGCCTGGTGTGGTTCTGATGGAAACATTTAATTACCCCAACTTCTCTTTGTATTCCCAGATCTAGAGATAGAATCTGCTTTCTGCATTTCCTTTTTATTTTCTTCTTTTCTTCCTTTCTTCCTTCCCTTCTCCTTTCCTTCCTTCCTAGCTCCCGCCCTTCCTCCCTTCATTTTTTCATTTTCGAGTCAGACATCATTTATTTAGTCAGTTTCTCATTTTAGATTATCTTTGGCAAAATAACTCATATTTTTTTGTTGTTGTTCACCTCACTGGGCCTTGGATGACACAGAACCAAATCTGTCATCTACTAGCAGTTTGGGAAAGTCACTTTAATCTTCTGGTCACAGTTTCTTAATTTATAAAATCAAGTTGATAATACCTGAACTCAAAATGTTGCTATGGGAATTAATAGTCATATATAAGGCCTAGTGCAGAGCTTGGCACAGAATATGTGCTACCTTCTATCACTTCTAATTCTAGCATCTTAGGATCCTATTAACATACTCAGAAGGAAAGTGCAAGATCCTATATCCATTGTGGCTTTTGGACTAGAAACTGTTGGGAATTGCTCTATTCTGGACTGTGATGATAAAAACGATAGGCAATAATGATAATAGCAAATAAGTACAAATCACTTAGTATGAGTCAGTCATTAAACACACTAAGCATTTTTCCTTATAAATCTTTTATACTAGTACTATTTACCTGCATTTTAAAAGTTAGAAAACCAAGGCACAGAGAAGTTAAGCTACTCATCCCAGATTGCACAGCTAATCAGTGGTAGACCCAGGATTCAAACCCAGACAGTTTACCTCTAAAGTTTACACTCAAAAAAATTGCACTAGTCCACCACTTGATAATTAGTTTTTAGAATTTATATTTACTCTGTTCTATATCGTCTCAGTTGATCCTTACAACAATTCTGCCATAATAACGGGACAGAAATTAGCATCCATACTCTATAGGTGAAGAAATTGCGAATTAGAGAGTTTCATGCCTCTAGTTAGTAGAAGTAGAATTTGAATTCATTTCTTTCTTTTTTTTTTTTTTTTTTTTTTAATTTCTTGACACTTGACACTAAACCTGAGCCTTTTCTTCTAGGTCAGTAGAGCACACAACCCCCAACCCCCAACTGCCACCAGCCACCGCTCGCTTTGTATCTCTGCCTGACAGAGATAATTGTGTTTTTTTTTTTTTAATTCAAAATTGACCATATATAATACACTAATCTGAAGTTAGTGGGGATGAGCAACTTGGTGGGCCTGCTTCCCAAAGAACCTCTTGCCTGTAGGGAGGCCTTGATGAATGGAAAGGACCCAGGCAGTTCCACATTTGACTTTGGCAAATGGCTTTGTGCTGATTCCTTTCAAATACCCTTTACTGACAGAGCAATTTCTCAACACAAAAAAGGAGGCACTCACAGAACAATGCAAATGAGGCATAGATGGCACTGACATGGAAAGAATAGCAATATTATCCTAATGGCTCTGAAATAAAATATAATCATGGGAGGAAATTTACCCTGAAATCATGTTCATCAGCTTTGCAGAAAAGTCTTTTCCCTACCTGGCCACACCACCGGGCTCCCTGCTGTGCCTTCTTTCCCTAGGGCCTGGGGATGCAGAGTCTGTACTAAGTGCCTCCTCCAGGGCAGAGGCCTACAGCTTTTGCCACAACCCTGCAGTTGTAGACTGCCTTGCAAGGGACCGTCTCCATCAGGAAAGCTGAGCTGCCTTGTCATCTTAGAACTTGTGGACCATGTTAAGGTTTGGGGACATGGGTGTCCTGCCCAGGCCCTCATGACAACTGAGAACATTTCTCTTTGGGGTTGAGCCCACTGTGATCTGGAAAACATTCAAGGGCTACTCGTGTTCATAAGCAAATCCCTGCTTTCCAGAGCTGAGGCCACTTCATGTGAACCTCACGGCTTGGTAACTAAAATTGAACACTTAGACAAGGCATCTACTTTCATCAAGTTTGAGACCCAACAACTGTGTCTAGCTTTATCTTGAACCATTCAGGACCCCCAGCTGTACTGAAAGTCTTCCTTCCCCCAAAACATGACATCCATAGCCTTTGTCCCTTTGTTTAGACCACTATTTCCTCCTCTCTTCAACCTAGGGACTCAAATCAAACATTCTTTCCTCTCTGTACCTTCCTGGACTTCTCCTTACACTGTATTCAGTGATCTGCTTCTCATTCTTGTGACCATAAGACTTGCCACATGGCAGGACTAGACATAGTTTACTGATCTGTTTCCTCTGCTTGAATCAAGGGCTCCCTGGAGTCAGGATTGGTCCTTTACTTGTATGTTTCCAGTTTCTTACACAGTAACTGGAACAATGGACTCTCTGCAGCTATACCTGGCCCTGCTCTGTGGATTCACTTTTTTTGTTTATTTCCTGGCCAGCCCTGAATACTCTTAGCTCTAGGCATTGTATCATAGAGGTCCAGTGCATGGCAGAGAAATAAGGTTCATCCGTCATGATGGGTGACAGGATATTTCCAGGTCTACTCATGTGGGGAATTCAACAGATACCCTCAGAGATTTGAGCTGAGTGCTCTTTCTTCCTGTCCCTTCCCTCCATCCAACATGCACACACACACATGCTCTCACACACGCATGCACACACACCAAGTCCATCCTCTCCTGCCCTTGATCACTCCTTTGTGGTTAAAGGTGTTGCCATCTCTCAATATTCCCCTTTGCCTGCTATTCAAAGTAATGGAGATTTTCCAAGACTGAGGTGCCTGAAGACAGGAGGCTCAGATGTAGAGTGCAGAGCGGGAAATGCATACAGCAACTGCTTAGAGGATGGTGTATAAGAGAAACAATCCAAATGCAATTTCATAAATGAATTCCAAACTTCATATTTATCCTCTTCCTAGTTGGTAATGGCCTCTTCCAGTAATGGGGAAACATATAAAAGATAAAAAATCTCCTCCAACTCTAGATATGATCTTATCCTTGGGATGCCCTCTGTTCCCATCTCAGATGTTGCTGAGCACCGGGCTGCCTCCTCATTACCCTGGGTACAGTGTGGGTACAAGTGTTCTTGTATGTCAGGTTTTGCTTGGCTAAGGCATTCTACTGGAATGGGTGGTGCTCCTCTCTGATATTTCAGCTCTGCCAGGCTCTCACTAACCTAGAGGCATTACCATTTTCACCAATGAACCACATCAAATGAAGCAATGGTTAGCTCTTAATGCTGACCCTAAAGTAGATAGACATAGGAACACATACCTCTCAGAAATGAGGCAATGAGCAGGAAACTGTGAATGAGGCATGAGGCCATGGTCTTTAGAAGTTAATGATGAGACCAGAATACCCCAGAAGAAGTTAGAAATAACCTCAGCAGTCCCCTGATCTCTGCTCACTCCTAAACTCTTATATGTTCTTGATGTTGCAAAGAGAGAAGCACCCTAGGAAAACATTTGGATTTGAGTCAAATATCTTATATCTGCTCTCTGTAGGCCTGCTTGCTACATAGCATGGGCTCCAAAAATATCCGTAGGATAAGTAAATCAATATATCAGTAAGGCTGGAACTTTAATTCTTATTTTTATTAATGTAATAGTAGTCCTGGATATAATCCTTGAGATTCTGGAATCTAGTGCCATTTTAGAATGGTGGTCTGGGCACACAAGATGGATTTGCATCCTAAAGATATCACTTAGTGATATGATCTTGAAGATAATGTTTGATATTCAAGTCAGTTCATTTAACTTAATCCCTCTTAACAACCTCTAAATTAGTACCACAATGCCTTCATTTTATTTTATATTTTAATTTTATTTTTTTCAGTGTTTCAAGCATTGGGAAGCAGTACCATAGAAGTTCATGTAACTTAAAATTGTCAAGTTAATAAGTGGAAGATAAAGGAGGTGCTGGGTTTTATTTTATTTTTTAAGATCTTACTTATTTATTTGTCAGAGAGAGGGAGAGAGAGCAAGCGAGCACAGGCAGAGAGAGGGAGAAGCAAGCTCCCTGCCAAGCAAGAAGCCCAATGTGGGACTCGATTCCAGGACGCTGGGATCATGACCTGAGCCAAAGGCATCCGCTTAACCAACTGAGCTACCCAGGCATCCCAGGTGCTGGGTTTTAAATCAATGCTTCTTTAGGGCCAAAGCCTGCTACTCTTTTTGTGGGTATTTTTTTTTTTTTAAATTTTAATTTAAATTCTAGTTAGTTTGGCGCACCTGGATAACTCAGTCAGTTAAGTGTTTGCCTTTGGCTCAGGGTCAATCAAGATCCCAGGGCCCTTGGATGGAGCCCCACATCATACTTCTCCCTCTCCCTCTGCCCTACAAACTGCTTGTGCTCTCTCTCTCTCTCTCAAATAAATAAATAAAATCTTAAAAAATAAAATAAATAAATTCTAGTTAGTTAACATATAATATTAATTTTAGGTGTACAATACAGTGATTCAAAGACTTCCATACATTACCCAGTGCTCATCAGAACAAATGCACTCCTTAAACCCTATCACCTGTTTAACCCATTCCCCTACCCATCTCCCTTCTGGTAACCATCAGTTTGTTCTCTATAGTTAAGAGTCTGTTTCTCGGCTTGTTTTTCTCTTTTTTCTCTATTGCTTATTTGTTTCTTATTCCACATAAGACTGAAATCATATGGTATTTATCTTTCTTTGACTGACTGACTTATTTCACTTAACATAATACTCTCTAGCTCCCTCCACAAAGTTGCAAAGGCAAGATTTCATTCTTTCTTATGCCTTAGTAATATTTCATTGTGTGGATATAGATATAGATATAGATATAGATAGATGGAACCTTTATCTGGTTTTGGTATAGATAGATAGATACAGAGAGAGAGAGAGAGAGAGATAGACATAGATATAGATCACATCTTCTTTATTCCTTCATCAGTCCATGGACATTTGGACTTTTTCATAGCTTAGTTACTATAGATAATGCTGCTATAACATAGGGGTGCATGTATCCCTGTGAATTAGTATTTTTGTAATCTTTGAGTAAATCCCCAGTAGTGAGATTGCTGAGTTGCAGGGTAGTTATATTTTTAACTATTTGAGGAAACTCCATACTGTTTTCCAGAGTGGTTATATCAGTTTGCATTTCCTCCAATTCCCTTTTCTTCACATCCTTACCAACAGCTGCTGTTTTTATGTGTTGTTGATTTTAGCCATTTTGACAGTTTGACAGTTATTATAGGGTTTTTTTTTTAAGATTTTATTTATTTATTTATTTTTAATTAATTTATTTATTTTTATTTGCTTATTTACAGCATAACAGTGTTCATTGTTCTGGCATCACACCCAGTGCTCCAGGCAGTACGTGCCCTCCCTATTACCCACCACCTGGTTCCTCAACCTCCCACCACACCCCACCCCCTCCCGCCGCCCCTTCATAACCCTCTGGTTGTTTTTCAGAGTCCACAGTCTCTCATGGTTCATCTCCCCTTCCAGTTTCCCTCAACTCCCTCTCCTCTCCATCTCCCCATGTCCTCCATGTTATTTGTTATGCTCCACAAATAAGTGAGACCATATGATACTTGACTCTCTCTGCTTGACTTATTTCGCTCAGCATAATTTCTTCCAGTACCGTCCATGTTGCTACAAAAGTTGGGTATTCGTCCTTTCTGATGGAGGCATAATACTCCATTGTGTATATGGACCACATCTTCCTTATCCATTCATCCGTTGAAGGGCATCTTGGTTCTTTCCACAGTTTGGCGACCGTAGCCATTGCTGCAATAAACATTGGGGTACAAATGGCCCTTCTTTTCACTAAATCTGTATCTTTGGGGTAAATACCCAGCAGTGCAATTGCAGGGTCCTAGGGAAGCTCTATTTTTAATTTCTTCAGGAATCTCCACACTGTTCTCCAAAGTGGCTGCACTAACTTGCATTCCCACCAACAGTGTAAGAGGGTTCCCCTTTCTCCACATCCTCTCCAGAACACGTTGTTTCCTGTCTTGCTAATTTTGGCCATTCTAACTGGTGTTAGGTGGTATCTCAATGTTGTTTTAATTTGAATCTCCCTGATGGCTAGTGATGATGAACACTTTTTCATGTGTCTGATAGCCATTTGTATGTCTTCATTGGAGAAGTGTCTGTTCATATCTTCTGCCCATTTTTTGATATGATTATCTGTTTTGTGTGTGTTGAGTTTGAGAAGTTCTTAATAGATCCTGGATATCAACCTTTTGTCTGTACTGTCATTTGCAAATATCTTCTCCCATTCCGTGGGTTGCCTCTTTGTTTTGTTGACTGTTTCCTTTGCTGTGCAGAAACTTTTGATCTTGATGAAGTCCCAAAAGTTCATGTTTGCTTTTGTTTCCTTGGCCTTTGGAGACATATCTTGAAAGAAGTTGCTGTGGCTGATATCGAAGAGGTTACTGCCTATGTTCTCCTCTAGGATTCTGATAGATTCCTGTCTCACGTTGAGGTCTTTTATCCATTTCGAGTTTATCTTTGTGGATGGTGTAAGAGAATGGTCGAGTTTCATTCTTCTACATATCGCTGTCCAGTTTTCCCAGCACCATTTATTGAAGAGACTGTCTTTTTTCCATTGAATATTTTTTCCTGTTTTGTCGAAGATTATTTGACCATAGAGTTGAGGGTCCATATCTGGGCTCTCCACTCTGTTCCACTGGTCTATGTGTCTGTTTTTATGCCAGTACCACGCTGTCTTGGTGATCACAGCTTTGTAGTAAAGCTTGAAATCGGGTAACGTGATGCCGCCAGTTTTGTTTTTGTTTTTCAACATTTCCTTAGCAATTCAGGGTCTCTTCTGACTCCATACAAATTTTAGGATTATTTGCTCCAGCTCTTTGAAAAATATCGGTGGAATTTTGATCGGAATGGCATTAAAAGTATAGATTGCTCTAGGCAGTATAGACATTTTAACAATGTTTATTCTTCCAATCCAAGAGCATGGAACAGTCTTCCATCTTTTTGTGTCTTCTTCAATTTCTTTCATGAGTGTTCTGTACTTCCTCGAGTATAGGTCCTTTACCTCTTTGGTTAGGTTTATGCCCAGGTATCTTAGGGTTCTTGGTGCTATAGTAAATGGAATCGATTCTCTAATTTCCCTTTCTGTATTTTCATTGTTGGTGTATAAAAAAGCCACTGATTTCTGTACATTGACTTTGTATCCTACCACGTTACTGAATTGCTGTATGAGTTCTAGTAGTTTGGGCGTGGAGTCTTTGGGGTTTTCCATATAAAGAATCATGTCATCTGTGAAGAGAGAGAGTTTGACTTCTTCCTTGCCAATTTGGATACCTTTTATTTCTCTTTGTTGTCTGATTGCCGTTGCTAGAACTTCTAATACTATGTTGAACAAGAGTGGTGAGAGTGGGCATCCTTGTCGTGTTCCTGATCTCAACGGGAAGGCTGCAAGCTTTTTCCCATGGAGGATGATATTTGCTGTGGGTCTTTCATAGATAGATTTTATGAAGTTCAGGAATGTTCCCTCTATCCCTATACTTTGAAGCGTTTTCATCAGGAACGGATGCTGGATTTTGTCAAATGCTTTTTCTGCATTAATTGAGAGGACCATGTGGTTCTTCTCTCTTCTCTTATTGATGTGTTCTATCACACTGATTGATTTGCGAATGTTGAACCAACCTTGCAACCCAGGTATGAATCCCACCTGGTCATGGTGGATAATCTTTTTAATGTGCTGCTGGATCCTGTTTGCTAGGATCTTGTTGAGAATCTTTGCATCCATATTCATCAGTGATATTGGTCTGAAATTCTCCTTTTTGGTAGGGTCTTTGCCTGGTTTGGGGATCAGGGTAATGCTGGCTTCATTAAAAGGGTCTGGAAGTTTTCCTTCTGCTTCAATTTTTTGGAACAGCTTCAGGAGAATTGGTGTTATTTCTTCTTTGAAAGTTTGGTAGAATTCCCCAGGGAATCCGTCAGGTCCTGGGCTCTTGTTTTTTGGGAGGTTTTTGATCACTGCTTCAATCTCATTACTAGATATCGGTCTATTCAGGTTGTCAATTTCTTCCTGGTTCAATTTTGGGAGTTTGTAGCTTTCCAGGAATGCATCCATTTCATCTAGGTTGCTTAGCTTATTGGCATATAACTGTTGGTAATAATTTCTGATGATTGTTTCTATTTCCTTGGTGTTAGTTGTGATCTCTCCCTTTTCATTCATAATTTTATTAATTTGGGCTTTCTCTCTTTTCTTTTGGATTAGTGTGGCCAATGGTTTATCGATCTTATTAATTCTTTCAAAAAACCAGCTTCTAGTTTCATTGATACGTTCTACTGTATCTCTTGTTTCTACCTCATTGATCTCTGCTCTAATCTTGATTATTTCCCTTCTTGCATGTGGAGTTGGTTTGATTTGTTGTTGATTCTCCAGTTCTTTAAGGTGTAGAGAAAGCTGGTGTATTCTGGATTTTTCAATGTTTTTGAGGGAGGCTTGGATGGCTATGTATTTCCCCCTTAGAACCGCCTTTGCTGTATCCCATAGGTTTTGGACCGAGGTGTCTTCATTCTCATTGGTTTCCATGAATTGTTTAAGTTCATCTTTGATCTCCTGGTTGATCCAAGCATTCTTAAGCAAGGTGGTCTTTAGCTTCCAGGTGTTTGAGCTCCTTCTGAACTTTTCCTTGTGATTGAGCTCCAGTTTCAAAGCATTGTGATCAGAGAATATGCAGGGAATAATGTCAGTCTTTTGGTATCGGTTGAGTCCTGCTTTGTGACCCAGTATGTGGTCTATTCTGGAGAAGGTTCCATGTGCACTTGAGAAGAATGAGTATTCTGTTGTTTTAGGGTGGAATGTTCTGTATATGTCGATGAGGTGCATCTGGTCCAATGTTTCATTCAATGCTCTTATTTCTTTATTAATTTTCTGCTTCGATGATCTGTATTTCTGAGAGAGGCGTATTAAGATCTCCTACTATTATTGTATTCATATCAATATGGCTCTTTATCTTGATTAATAGTTTTCTTATGTAATTGGGTGCTCCCATATTGGGGGCATAGATATTCACAATTGTTAGATTGTCTTGGCGGATAGTACCTTTAAGAATTATGTAGTGTCCTTCTGTATCTCTGACTACAGTCCTTAGTTTAAAATCTAATTTATCTGATATGAGAATTGCTACTCCGGCCTTCTTTTGATGCCCATTGGCATAAAAGATGCTTCTCCATCCCTTCACTTTCAGTCTGGGTGTATCCTTAGGTTCAAAATGGGTCTCTTGTAGACAACATATGGATGGGTCCTGTCGTTTTATCCAATCTGCAACCCTGTGTCGTTTAATGGGCACATTTAGGCCATTCACATTGAGAGTGATTATTGAGAGATACGTTTTTATTGACATCGTGTTGCCTTTGAAGTCTTTCTGTCTATAGATTGTTTCTATATTTCTGTTCAATGATATTCTTAGGATTTTTTCTCTTTTATAGGACCCCCCTTAATATTTCCTGCAGTGTCGGCTTGGTGGTTGCATAGTCTTTTAAGCCTTGCCGGTCTTGGAAACTCTTTATCTCTCCATCCATTTTAAATGTCAGTCTTGCTGGATAGAGTATTCTTGGTTGCATGTTCTTCTCATTTAGTACTCTGAATATATTTTGCCAGCCCTTCCTGGCTTTCCAGGTCTCTGTGGAAAGGTCTGATGTTATTCTAATGGGCTTTCCTCTGTATGTAAGAAGCTTCTTTGTCCTAGCTGCTTTTAAGAGGGTCTCTCTTGAAACATAATTCCCCATTTTAACTATAAGGTGCCGTGAGGACTTTCGAGAATCTAAAATCTTGGGAGGAGATCTTTCTGCCTCTAGTACATGAACATTGTTTCCATTCGTGAGATTGGGAAAATTTTCATAGACAACTTCTTCCACTATATCTTCTAGACTTCTTTATTTTTCTTCCCCTTCAGGGATTCCAATAATTCTGACGTTGGAACGTTTCATGGCATCGTTTATTTCCCTGATTCTGTTTTCGTGGCTTCTGAGCTGTTTGTTCCAGGCTTCCTCCTGATCCTTTCTCTCTATCTGTTTGTCCTCCAGATCACTAATTCTATCTTCTGTCTCAGTGACCCTAGCTTTTAGAGAATTTAGATTGGACTGGAACTCATTGAGAGCATTTTGAACATCATCCCTGGTGGCTTTCAGTTCTGCCCTAACATTGTGAACATCATCCCTGGTGGCTTTCAGTTCTGCCCTAATCAATTCTGTTTGGTCATCCATGGCTTTCTCCAACCTAGGTATTGCCTGGATAATTGTTAGTCTGAATTCCTTTTCTGACATATTGTCTATGTCGATAGCCATTAGTTCTGTTGCAGAAGGCCCATCCTCTGTATTTTTCTTCTGTTGGGTATTCCTCCTCCTAGTCATTTTGGTAAGAGATGACTAAACAGATGCAGCTGGACTTATCGATTGTGGTGCAGTCAATGTGCACCCTGGAATGCTTCTGTGCAATCAGGATTCCCCACCCAAATGAGAGAAAAAAGAAAAGAAAAAGAAATAGAGAAGAAGAAAGAAAAAAATGGGGAAAGAAAAAAGGAAGAAAAAAAAAGAGAGAGAGAGAGATAGGAAAAAAAGGGAAGATACAAGAGAAGGCTCAGCCCAAATGGGCCACAAGGTAAGATTTGTGGAGTATACAAACAAAAACAGACAAACAAAAAGAGTGATAAAAGTATATGACAAGAGAAAAAAATATGTATATATAAGCAAAAAAAAGGGAAAAACCTCCTCAGAAAGAACCCCAAGTATAAGATTTATATATTGTCAGGACAGACACAAATTCACAGAAACACTGACAGAAGGAAAAATTGGGAGAATGGTTATAGAGTCTCAGTGTGGGTGAGGAAGGTTATTTTGATTCTTCCTGAAGGTATCTTGATGTTTTTGTTAAGGGACTCAACTTTCCTAAGTTACAGGGGGATTAGAAACTGGTTTGCCTATAGGGGTAGCATTGATTGGGGAAAGGGGGTTACCTTGAAGTTTAACTCTATATGTATAGTAGAAAATAAAAATTAAAAAAAGAATAAACTAGACTAAACTAAGTTAAAATTAAAAAAATAGAAAAACAAAAGAAAAACACGGGTGTATGTATCAAAAAGTTCAGGTTAGAAGGTTATTAAAGAATTTGATGTACTGGACATCTCAGTGTGATGGTAAATAGGTTAAAAAATCATCTGTATGTATAAAAAAAAAAGAACCAGAATATTGGTAAAGAGTTAAAAATCAAAGTTGTATTTATGAAGTAGTGGTGGTTGTTCTCTTGTAGTCTTTTTTTTTTTTTTTTTCCTTCCTTCCTGGTTGGTTTTCTGGGGGAGGGGCCTGCCACGTGGGTTTTCAGACAATGATGTTCCCTGAGTTAGGTCCTCCCACTCCCCTCAAGGGGGTGAGCTCTTTTTTTTTTCAGGAAACTGTTTTGGTTTTTTTTTTTCAGTCTTTTGTTCTCTGGGGGTTTTTATGTTCTTTCATCTGCTTTCTCTCGCCTTGACAGCTTTTGATGGTTTTTGGAGGTTTAGAGGAGAGCAAACAGCACCCCAACCTCCCTCTCAGAGAGAAACCTCAGACTGTTTTTGCAAAAGCTGCTGGCAGAGTTGGTTCTGGGTCACTGTCCCTGGGGATGCAAGAGCTCCTCATTGTGCCCAAAACCAGGGCAGCTGTGGCTGTCTAGGCAGCTCCAGACCGCCAGAGAGGTTCTGAGCAGAGATCGCGCACTGAGATTTTCCCGCTGTCCCGGGCTGGGAATGTCTGGTTTTTCCTGCTGCCAGAGCTCCAGGCTAGCGCCTATGAGCACCTATCCCAAGGGAGGGTGTGGGACGCGCGCGTTTCAGGATTGCCGTCAGGCCAGGCTCCCAGCCCCTCACGGGAGACAGACCCCACTCGTTCTCAGGCGCGCTGGCGTTCAGGTGCACTCGCGGCTCAGGGACCGAGACCTGATTTCTCCGCCGCACTCTCTCTGGCTCCGCGCCAGGGGAGGCTGTCCTGGGTCCGGGGACTTAGGTCTCCCTGACCCTAACCGCCCAGGTTCCCACTATTACCCCCCCCACCGGGATCCTTTGCTGTTTGTTTTTTGAGTGCTTTCAACCAGACTCCAAGTTAATGCTGGTCCCCAGACGCAGAGCACTCTCGTGTTGGGGTGTTACTTTCCAATCGGTCACCTCTGGTGGCTCCCTCCCCCTTTTGTTTATCTTCCGATATCAGTCCAATGCTCCCAGTCTGCTTTACCTGCCACTGGCGTCTTCTGCTCCAGTAGAGATCCAGACGTGTATAATTCTGATCTCAGGCTGATTTCATGGGTGGTCGGAGTTCTTTGGTAGGTAATCAGCTCACTTTAGGGTACAGGTTGAAATGGTGCCTCCTCCTACTTCCCCGCCATCTTGCTCCCCCCCCCCGACAGTTATTATAGTTTTGATGTCCATTATCCTAATGACCAGTAATGTTGAGCATCTTTTAACATGTCTTTTGGCCATCTGTATATCTCCTTTGAAAAAAAAAAAATGTCTGTTCATGTCTTCTGTCCATTTTTAATTGTGTTATTTGTTTTTTGGGGGGTGCTGAGTTTTATAAGTTCTTTATATATTTTGGATACTAGACTTTTTTTTTTTTTAAAGATTTATTTATTTGACAGATAGAGATTACAAGTAGGCAGAGAGGCAGGCAGAGAGAGAGAGAGGAGGAAGCAGGCTCCCAGCCAAGCAGAGAGCCCGATGCGGGGCTCGATCCCAGGACCCTGGGATCATGACCTGAGCTGAAGGCAGAGGCTTTAACCCGCTGAGCCACCCAGGCGCCCCAAGGATACTAGACTTTTATCAGAAATGTCATTTGCAAATATCTTTTACCATTCCATAGGTTGCCTTTTAGTTTTGTTGATGTTTCCTTTGCCATGAAGAAACATTTTATTTTGATGAAGTCCCAATAATTTATTTTTTTTTTTTTTGTTTCCCTTGCCTGGGAAACATATCTAGAAAGAACTTGGCAAAGCCAATATCAAGGAAGTTAATGCCTATGCTCTCTTCTAGAATTTCTATGGTTTCAGGGCTCACATTTAGGTCTTGAATCCATTTAGAAATTTTTTTTATTTCATATAAAAAAAGTGGTCCAGTTTCATTCTTTCACATGATGTTGATGTTGACAAGTTTTCACAACACAATTTGTTGAAGAGGCTTTTTCCCACTAAATATTCTTTCCTACTTTGTTGAAGATTAATTGACCATATAGCTGTGGGTTTGCTTCTGGGTTTTCTATTCTGTTCCACTGATCTATCTGTCTATTTTTGTGCCAGTACCATACTTCTTTGATTACTACAGCTTTGTAATACAATAAAGTCTGGATTGTAGTTCTTCCAGCTTGCCCCTTCTTTTTATTTCTTCTTCTTCTTCTTTTTTTTTTCCCCCTTTCTTTTTCAAAATTGTTTTGGCTATTTGGTTCCATACATATTTTAAGATTGTTTTAGCACTGTGAAAAATGCTTTTGGTATTCTGATAGGGATTTCATTAAAGGCGTAGACTGGTTTGGGTAGTATGAAAATATTAACAATATTTGTTTTTCCAACTCATGACCATGGAATGTCTTTCCATTTCTTTGTGTCATACTCAATTTCTTCCATCAGTGTTTTATAGTTTTCAGAGTACAGGTCTTTCACTTCTACAGTAAGGTTTATTCCTAGGTATCTTATTGTTTTTGAGTCAATTGTAAATGGGATTGATTCTTTAGTATTTCTTTTTGCTGTTTCATTATTGGTGTATAGAAATACAACAGACTTCTGTACACTGATTTTGTATCCTGTGACTTTACTAAATTTTATCAGTTCTAATAGTTTATTTGGTGGAATCTTTATGATTTTCTATAATAGAGTGTCATGTCATTTGCAATTAGTGAAAGTTTTACTTCTTCCTTGCCAATTTGGATGCCTTTTATTTCTTTTTTTCCCTGACTGCTACTAGGACTTCCAGTACTTTGTTGAATAAAAGTGGTGAGAGTGGATATAACTGTCTTGTTCCTGACTGTAGGGGAAAAGCTTTGTTTTTCACCATTTAGGATGATATTAGCTATGGGTTTCTCATTGATGGGCATTTTTATGTTGAGGTAACATCCCTCTAACCCTACTTTGTTGAAGGTATTTTTCATGAATGGGTGTTGTACTTTGCCAAATGCTCTTTCTGCATCTATTGAAATGATCATATGGTTTTTTTTTCTTTTCATTTTTTAGTGTGATGTATCACATTGATTGATTTATAAATATTGAACCACACTTGGAAGAATATATCACACCTCATTGTGTTAAATGAGTTTTTTAGTATATTTTTTATATGGTTGCTACTATTTAGTTGAGGATTTTTGCATTATGTTCATTAGAGATATAGTCCTGTAGTTCTATTCTTTAGTGGAAACTTTATCTGGTTTTGGTATCAGAGTAATGCTGAACTCATAGAATGAATTTGGAAGTTTTCCTTCCTTTTCTATTTTTTGGAAAAGTTTGAGAAGAATAGGTATTATTCTCCTTTAAATCTTTAGTAAAATTCTCC
The DNA here is from genome assembly GCF_922984935.1 of Meles meles. Taxonomy (NCBI): domain Eukaryota; kingdom Metazoa; phylum Chordata; class Mammalia; order Carnivora; family Mustelidae; genus Meles; species Meles meles. The sequence goes on along the minus strand of NC_060073.1, from coordinate 89,200,489 downwards.
CATGAAGTTATCTGGTCCTGGACTTTTGTTTGCTTGTAGTTTTGTTTTTATTACAGATTCAATTTATTTGCTAATTATAAGTCTGTTTAAAATTTATATTTCTTCCTGTTTTAGTTTTGGTAATTTGTGTTTCTAGGAATTTATTTCTTCCATGTTATTCAATTTGTTGGCATATAGTTTTTTCATGATATTGTCTTATAATTGCTTATGTTTCTGTAGTGTTGGTTATTTCTCTTCTGTTGTTATTTTATTTATTTGGGTCCTTTCCGTTTTCTTCTTGATAAGTCTGGCTAGGGGCTTATCAATTTTATTCACTTTTTTGAAAAAACAGCTCCTTATTTCTTTGTTTCTATTGTGCATTTGTTTTTTGTTTGTTTGTGTTTTGTTTTTTAGTTCCCCCTTCACCTTTTTTTTCCTGCTCTAATTATTATTTCCTTCCTTCTGCTATATTTAGGCTTTGTTTGTTGTTCTTTTTCCAGCTCCTGCAGGTGTAGGTCAGGTTGTTTGAGATTTTTCTTGTTTCTTTTTTTTTTTTTAAGATTTTATTTATTTATTTGACAGAGAGAGAGATCACAAGTAGGCAGAGAGGCAGGTAGAGAGAGAGGAGGAAGCAGGCTCCCTGCAGAGCAGAGAGCCCGATGCGGGGCTCGATCCCAGGACCCCGAGATCATGACCTGAGCCGAAGGCAGTGGCTTAATCCACTGAGCCACCCAGGCGCCCGATTTTTCTTGTTTCTTAAGGTAAGCCTGTATTGCTATATATTTCCCTCTTAGGACTGATTTAGTGGTATCCCAAAGGTTTTGAATGGTTGTATTTTCATTTCCATTTGTTTTCTTGTTGACTAATTCATTGTTTAGTAGGATGTTATTTAACCTCCTTGTGGTTGATTTCTAGTTTCATAGTATTGTGATCAGAAAAAGTACATGGTAGAACTTCAGTATTCTGGTATCTGTAGAGGCTTGTTTTGTGACCTGATTTGTGATCTCTTTTGGAGAATGTTCTATGTACACTTGAAAAGGATGTATTTTGCTGTTTTAGGACGGAATGTTCTGAATATATACCTTAAGCCCATCCAGTCCAGTGTGTGATTCAAAGTCATTATTTTCTTCTTTATTTTCTGTTTAGATGATCTAATCTATTGATATAAGTGGGGTGTTAGATTCTCTGCCTTCTTCTCTGTTAGAAAAGCCAATTATTCCTCCTGCTTCTGAAAGCCATACCTTTATGAAGAATAGGTCCTGTAGTGCGCAGGGCCTGGCATTTCAGGGAGTGCCCCCAGTGTGTGATGTGTGTACTCTGCTCTTGTGTTCTGATTGCCTTCTCTCCCAAAGTAGCTCATTTCCCCCTGGGATGTATCCCTGCCAAGCCCACTGACCTTTAAAATGAATTCAGGCTTTAAACCCTGCTGGTTGTAAGAATTCACAAAATTCAACCCCACTATTTTCCAGCCAATGGCTATAGGAAAATGCTCTCCTTGTGCATTCCCCTGTGTTCCTCTCTCTCACACCCTTCTCCCATACCATGACTTCCTCCCCTCCATAGCAGCTGGGATACATTTCTTCTGTAAACCACAACTCAGTACTTCTTACCTTTTTTAATGTGGCTTCTTATTGCCTTTTAATTGTGGAATTTGTTCTGTCAGTTCTTCAGGTTGATTTCTAGGGTATTTAGGATGATTTGGTAGTTATCTTGTTGCATTTGTGGGGAGAGCTGATCCTTGGGTCCTCCTACTCTACTGCAAATTTTTCTACTTGAACCAGATTATATACTGTTTCACTTTGACAATACTTAAACTCAGTAATCTCATTTATAGCACAGGGAAATAAACAGCCAACTCATGGGGTTGTGAGGATTAAGTAAAATAACGTAAGAAAAGCACCAAGCATCATTTCAATGCAATGGACAATTAATAACTAGAAATTATTGTTTTGTCCTCCACTAGAAAGATAGATCCACAAGATAGTTGGTATTGTTACAACCTTGTAAATGAGGTCAAAATCTATTATTAGTCCCATAATTTACCCACCATCTTGGCTTCCACATTTATGTACTTATTTATACCTTAACATATTCAAGAAAGGATTTAAAGCAGGTTATAAAAATGGATACAGCTCAATAAGTTAAATTAAAATTTAAATTATGTGAAAGAAGATACAAGCACAAAGGAAAAAAAAGAGAGTAGAAAATCTAAGGCAAGGCCAGGAGTGAATCAGTATGCAAAATGCAAAGCCTATAGCCCTATAAAGTTACTATTTGTGTATTTATATATGTTTACTGTCTGTGGGCCCACCTTTGGCTCTAAAATTTCTAGAAGTTAAATCAAAGAAGGAAATTTGAACTTTTTATTGTGTGCCTAAAGTTTTCTTTCCTTAGAGAAATAAAAAATCTCCTTTGATGGATATCAAGGATATTTCTCAATAGAGAGGATGCTGTTCTCTCTCACACTCTATCTTACAAGAGAACTCCAACACTCAAATCTACCTCTATGCAGGATAAATACAGATATTTCTTTGATTTTGAAGTCCAGATTGGCATCTGGTTGTAGTTATTAATAGTGTCCCCTTTCACTTTTAGTTTTTGTGATATGGTCAGTTTACTTCGCATCCCTCATCTCCCTGCCCATGCTTTGCATGTCTTTGCATTCAGAATACATCTTCAAGCCTAATTCAATTGACTACTCCTTTCAGAGAAAGCAATTTCTCTTTTTCTGAACTCCAACAGGAGAGTGTGTATATCAAGAAGATGAATGAGTGTAGCTTACAGTCTATGGACATGACTCTCTTAAACCACCTTAAAAATGTATATAAAATGGTTGCTAAGTGCAAATGTGAAATTTCTGGGTCAGGTCTCCATAGTTTTCATCAAAAAAGTGTTCTGTCATCACAGAATACCTGATTCATGACCTACACAATGGCCTATGGGAAAAGCTCACCAACCCTGCCTTGTCTAGATCTTTCCAAGATGACTTGCATTTGTCAGAGCAGAGAGGGGAACAGTCTTCTTGAGCTCATGCTGAAGATCAGTAGTTGGGATGGAGTAAAGACCCGGTCTGTGGGCATGCTCTGGATTCTGGATTCTCTAGTCATGGAGAATAGCCAAAAGAAATCACCAAAATAAGAGGAACCAATGGAGTCACTTGAGGTACATAAATAACTCTCCTTCACCCTTGCTTTTTAAGGATTAGAGGCAGTAAAGTTGCCATACTCTCTATTCACAAAGCATTACACAATCCCTCATCACATTTTCCACATTTTGGAACTATGCCCTTTGGTAAAGTAACTTGAATTACTACATCTGAGTATCCCATCTCTCTCTTGCTAGACTTTACTCAAAGACACTATATAACAATTCCCCTAACAAGTGTATGCACAGAAGCAAAATAGGATAGTGATTAAAAATGTGTGGTACACAATACTTGTGTGAGCATGACCAAATTTCTGCCCTTGAATCACATGTATAATTCCAAGTATCACATCTGACAAGCTGATTAAAAGTAGAAATACATATTTTTCTCATTTGTTCTCTTAACTAATTTAAAAAGCAATTGTGTAAAACAATAATGTATCGTTGTGCTTATGATATATAGAAATATAATATACATGTTATGTGTCTTCCAACAACAAAACAAATGAAGTAAGTGGAAGTGAAATGTAGTGGACCAAGGTTATGGTAAAATAATATTTAAAATAATGGATTTATAAAAAGTTTTTATTTTAATTCCAGTTAGTTAATATACGTGTTGTATTAATTTAAGGCATACAGGACAGTGATTAAACAATTCCATACATCACCCAGTGCTCATCACAGTAAGTGCACTCCTTAAGATAGGATTCTTGGATTTGTAACATCAATAGATGTATTGTATATAAAAAATAATACTACAAAAGAGGAAAAGGGAATAGAGCTACATAAAGGTAATTTTTCTATATATCACTGAGATTAGGCAAGTATGAATCAGAAACTTATTCGGATAAATGTATATATGGTAAACCCTAGAGCAATCGCACACACACACACACACACACACACACACACACACACACATACACTCATATTAAAAATATTTTTAATGTATAAGTAAGCAGTAAAGAAAGACTAGAGCAACAGGAAGTCATGAAATATATATAGAAAAAAAGGAAAATGCTAGAGAAAAATGAGCTATATCAACAATAACATTAGAAGTGAATGTATTAGAGGTGCCTGGGTGGCTCAGTGAGTTAAGCCTCTGCCTTTGGGTCAGGTCATGATCTCAGGGTCCTGGAATCCAGGCCCACATGGGGTTCTCTGTTCATCAGGGGTCCTGCTTCTCCCAACCCCTCTGCCTGCTTCTCTGCTTACTTGTGATCTCTCTCTGTCAAATAAATAAATAAAATCTTGGGGTGCCTGGGTGGCTCAGTGGGTTAAAGCCTCTGCCTTTGGCTCAGGTCATGATCTCAGGGTCCTGGGATCGAGCCCCACATTGTGCTCTCTGCTCCATGGAGAGCCTGTTTCCTCCTCTCTCTCCCTGCCTGCCTCTCTGCCTACTTGTCATCTCTGTCTGTCAAATAAATAAATAAAATATTTTTAAAAAATCTTTAAAAAAATGAAGGTATTAAAAAATCTGATCAAAAGATAATTCCAAAGTGGATTTAAAAACAAACAAAAAACCTCTTCATGATTCTGACACTTTAAAAATTAAAATATACAAATAAATTGAATACAAAAGGATGGAAAGAATACAGTATGCAAATTGCAACAGTAGTAAAGCTGGAGTATCTATAATATATCAGACAAAATAGACTATAAAAACAACAAAAAAAGTTACCATAGGTAATTAATAATAATAAGAGGTTCAATCCATCACAAATATGTAACAATTATAAATATATATACACCCAATAACAGAACACCAAAACACAAACTGATAAAAGGAAGAGAGAAAAAATAATTTAACAACAAAATTTGGAGACCCCATACCCAACTTTCAACAATGGATAGAAAATCTGGATAGAATATTAGTGAGGAAAAAGAAGACTTGAACAACGTTATTACCTACTTAGAACTAGCGAAGATTAAATAGTCTACCCAACAACAAAAGAATATAGCTTCTTCTCAAGTATGTATGGAACTTTGTCCAAGAGAGACCACATGTGGGGGGATCAAGATGGCGGGGAAGTAGGAGGAGGCGTTGTTTCAACCTGTAACCTAAAGTGAGCTGATTACCTACCAAAGAACTCTGATCACCCATGAAATCAGCCTGAGATCAGAATTATACACGTCTGGATCTCTACAGGAGCAGAAGACACCAGTGGCAGGTAAAGCAGAGTGGGAACATCAGACTGATATCAGAAGATAAACAAAAAGGGGGACGGAGCCACCAGAGGTGACCAATTGGAAAGTAATATCCCAATACGAGAGAGGCCTGTGTCTGGGGACCAGCATTAGCTTGGAGTCTGGTTGAAAGCACTCAAAAAAAAAAAAAAAAAGAGCAAAGGATTGCAGGGGGTATTGAATCAGGGCAGTTAGGGACAGGGGCTTAAGTCCCCGGACCCAGGACAGCCTCCCTGGTGCTGTGAAAGAGTGCGCCTGAGAGAGAGCTGAGAGAGAGAGCGGCGGAGAAAGCAGGTCTTGGTCCCTGAGCCGCCAGTGCACCTAAGAACGCATGGGGTCCGGCTCCCAAGAGGGGCTGGGAGCCTGGCCAGACGGCATTCCCAAAAAGCCTGCGTCCCACACCCTCCGCTGGGAGAGGTGCACGCAGGTACTAGCCTAGAGTGCTGGCATCCTGAAAAACCAGGCATTCCCAGCCTGGGCCAGCGGGAAAATCTCAGTGTGTGATCTCTGCTTGTAACCTCTCTGGCGGTCTGGAGCTGCCCAGACAGCCGCCGCTGCCCTGGTATTGGGTACAACGAGGAGATCCTGCATCCCCAGGAAGCATGACTCAGAACCTACTCTGCCAGCAGCTCTACAGAGCATTCTGAGGCTTTTCTCTGAGAGGGAGGTCTGGGTGCAGTTTGCTCTCCTCAAAACACTCCAAAAACCATCAAAAGCTGTCAAGGCAAGAGAAAACAGATGAAAGAACATAAAACCTCCAGAGAACAAAAGCCTGAAAAAAACAGTTTCTTTAGAGCCTACCCTCTGGAGGGGAGCGGGAGGACCTAACTCAGGGAACATCATTGTCTGAAAAACCACGTGGCAGGCCGCTGCACCAGAAAACCAACCAGGAAGGAAAAAAAAAAAAAAAAGAAGAAGAAGAAGACGACAAGAGAACAACCACCACTACTTCATAAATACAACTTTGATTTTTAACTCCTTACCACTATTCTGGTTCTTTTTTTATATACATATAGATAGTTTTTTTAACCTATTTACCATCACACTGAGATGTCCAGTACATCAAATTCCTTAATAACCTTCTAACCTGAACTTTTTGTTACATACACCCGTGTTTTTCTTTTGCTTTTCTATTTTTTAAATTTTTTAAAAATTTTAATTTAGTTTAGTCTAGTTTATTCTTTTTTAATTTTTATTTTCTACTATACATATAGAGTTAAACTTCAAGGTAATCCCCTTTCCCCAATCAATGCTACCCCTATAGGTAAACCAATTTTTAATCCCCCTTTATCTTAGGAAAGTTGAGTCCCTTAACAAAAACATCAAGATATATCCAGGAAGAATCAAAATAAACTTCCTCGGCCACACTGAGAATTTATAGCCACTCTCCCATCTTTTTCTTCTGCCAGTGTTTCTGTGTATTTATGTTTGTCCTGATAGTATATAAATACTATACTTGGGGTACTTTCTGATGAGGTTTTTCCTTTTCTTTTTTTTTTTTTTTTTTGCTTTTATATATATATATATATATATATTTTTTTTTTTTTCCTCCTGCCATATACTTTTATCAGTCTTTTTGTTTGTCTGTTTTTGTTTGTATACTTCATAAATCTTACCTTGGGGCCCATTTGGGCTGAGCCTTCTCTTTTATCTTCCCTTTTTTTCCTATCTCTCTCTCTCTCTCTTTTTCTTTTTTCTTTTTCTTTCTTTTTTTTTTTTTTTGGTCTCTTTCTTCTCTATTTCTTTTTCTTTTCTTTATTCTCTCATTTCGGTGGGGAATCCTGATTGCACAGAAGTGTTCCAGGGTGCACCTTGACTGAACCACAATTGATACATCCAGCTGCATCTGTTCAGTCATCTCTTACCAAAATGACTAGGAGTAGGAATGCCCAACAGAAGAAAAATATAGAGGATGGACCTTCTGCAACAGAGCTAATGGCTATCGACATAGACAATATGTCAGAAAAGGAATTCAGACTAACAATTATCCAGGCAATACCTAGGTTGGAGAAAGCCATGGATGACCAAACAGAATTGATTAGGGCAGAACTGAAAGCCACCAGGGATGATGTTCACAATATTAGGGCAGAACTGAAAGCCACCAGGGATGATGTTCAAAATGCTCTCAATGAGTTCCAATCTAATCTAAATTCTCTAAAAGCTCGGGTAGCTGAGACAGAAGATAGAATTAGTGATCTGGAGGACAAACAGATAGAGAGAAAGGATCAGGAGGAAGCCTGGAACAAACAGCTCAGAAGTCACGAAAACAGAATCAGAGAAATAAATGATGCCATGAAACGTTCCAACATCAGAATTATTGGAATCCCTGAAGAGGAGGAAAAAGAAAGAAGTCTAGAAGCTATAGTGGAACAAGTTGTCTATGAAAATTTTCCCAATCTCACGAATGGAAACAACATTCATGTACTAGAGGCAGAGTGGTTTCCCCCCAAGATTTTAGATTCTCGAAAGTCCTCACAGCACCTGATAGTTAGAATGAAGAATTATGCTTCTAGAGAGACCCTCTTAAAAGCAGCTAGGACAAAGAGGCTCCTTACATACAGAAGAAAGCCCATTAGAATAATGTCATACCTGTCCACAGAGACCTGGCAAGCCAGGAAGGGCTGGCAAAATATATTCAGAGTATTAAATGAGAAGAACATGCAGCCAAGAATACTCTGTCCAGCAAGACTGACTTTTAAAATGGATGGAGAGATAAAGAGTTTCCAAGACTGGCAATGCTTAAAAGACTATGCAACCACCAAGCCGACACTGCAGGAAATATTAAGAGGGGTTCCTATAAAAGAGAAAAAATCCTCAATGTGAATGGCATAAATGTACCCATAAAACGACACACGGTTGCAAATTGGGTAAAACGACAGGACCTATCCATATGTTGTCTACAGGAGGCCCATTTTGAACCTCAGGATACACACAGACTGAAAGTGAAGGGATGGAGAAGCATCTTTCATGCCAATGGGCCTCAGAAGAAGGCTGGGGTAGCGATTCTCATATCAGATAAATTAGATTTTAAACTAAAGACTGTAGTCAGAGATACAGAAGGACACTACATAATTCTTAAAGGGACTATCCACCAAAATGATCTAACAATTGTAAATATCTACGCCCCCAATATGGGAGCAACCAATTACATAAGAGACTATTAATCAACATAAAGAATCATATTGATATGAATACATTGATAGTAGCAGATCTTAATACGCCTCTCTCAGAAATAGACAGATCATCGAAGCAGAAAATTAATAAAGAAATAAGAGCATTGAATGAAACATTGGACCAGATGGACCTCATCGACATATACAGAACATTCCACCCTAAAACAACAGAATACTCATTCTTCTCAAGTGCACATGGAACCTTCTCCAGAATAGACCACATACTGGGTCACAAAGCAGGACTCAACCGATACCAAAAGACTGACATTATTCCCTGCATATTCTCCAATCACAATGCTTTGAAACTGGAGCTCAATCACAAGGAAAAGTTCAGAAGGAACTCAAACACCTGGAAGCTAAAGGCCACCTTCCTTAAGAATGCTTGGATCAACCAGAAGATCAAAGAACTTAAACAATTCATGGAAACCAATGAGAATGAAGACACTTCCGTCCAAAACCTATGGGATACAGCAAAGGTGGTTCTAAAGGGGAAATACATAGCCATCCAAGCCTCCCTCAAAAAAATGGAAAAATCCAGAATACACCAGCTGTCTCTACACCTTAAAGAACTGGAGAATCAACAACAAATCAAACCAACTCCACATGCAAAAAGGGAAATAATCAAGATTAGAGCAGAGATCAATGAGGTAGATACCAGAGATACAGTAGAAAGTATCAATGAAACTAGAAGCTGGTTTTTTGAAAGAATCAATAAGATCAATAAACCATTGGCCACACTAATCCAAAAGAAAAGAGAGAAAGCCCAAATTAATAAAATTATGAATGAAAAGGGAGAGATCACAACTAACACCAAGGAAGTAGAAACAATAATCAGAAATTATTACCAACAGTTATATGCCAATAAGCTAAGCAACCTACGATAAAATCCCAAAATTGAACCAGGAAGAAATTGACAACCTGAATAGACTGATATCTAGTAATGAGATTGAAGCAGTGCTCAAAAACCTCCCAAAAAACAAGAGCCCAGGACCTGACGGATTCCCTGGGGAATTCTACCAAACTTTCAAAGAAGAAATCACACCAATTCTCCTGAAGTTGTTCCACAAAATTGAAGCAGAAGGAAAACTTCCAGACTCTTTTTATGAAGCCAGCATTACCCTGATCCCCAAACCAGGCAAAGACCCTACCAAAAAGGAGAATTTCAGACCAATATCACTGATGAATATGGATGCAAAGATTCTCAACAAGATCCTAGCAAACAGGATCCAGCAGCACATTAAAAAGATTATCCACCAGAACCAGGTGGGATTCATCCCTGGGTTGCAAGGTTGGTTCAACATTTGCAAATCAATCAATGTGATAGAACAAATCAATAAGAGAAGAGAGAAGAATCACATGGTCCTCTCAATTGATGCAGAAAAAGCATTTGACAAAATCCAGCAACCGGTTCCTGATGAAAACCCTTCAAAGTATAGGGATAGAGGGAACATTCCTGAACTTCATAAAATCTATCTATGAAAGACCCACAGCAAATACCATCCTCAATGGGAAAAAGCTTGCAGCTTTCCCGTTGAGATCAGGAACATGACAAGGATGCCCACTTTCACCACTCTTGTTCAACATAGTTTTACAAGTCCTAGCAATGACAATCAGACAACAAAGAGAAATAAAAGGTATCCAAATTGGCAAGGAAGAAGTCAAACTCTCTCTCTTCGCAGATGACATGATTCTTTATATGGAAAACCCCAAAGACTCCACCCCCAAACTACTAGAACTCATAAAGCAATTCAGTAACGTGGCAGGATACAAAGTCAATGTACAGAAATCAGTGGCTTTCTTATACACTAACAATGAAAATACAGAAAGAGAAATTAGAGAATTGATTCCATTTACTATAGCACCAAGAACCATAAGATACCTGGGAATAAACCTAACCAAAGAGGTAAAGGACCTGTACTTGAGGAACTACAGAACACTCATGAAAGAAACTGAAGACAGCGCAAAAAGATGGAAGACCATTCCATGTTCTTGGATTGGAAGAATAAACATTGTTAAAATGTCTATACTGTCTAGAGCAATCTATACTTTTAATGCCTTTCCAATCAAAATTCCACAGATATTTTTCAAAGAGCTGGAGCAAATAATCCTAAAATTTGTATGGAATCAGAAGAGACCCCGAATTGCTAAGGAAATGTTGAAAAACAAAAACAAAACTGGCGGCATCACGTTACCCGATTTCAAGCTTTACTACAAGCTGTGATCACCAAGACAGTGTGGTACTGGCATAAAAACAGACATATAGACCAGTGGAACAGAGTGGAGAGCCCAGATATGGACCCCAACTCTATGGTCAAATAATCTTCGACAAAACAGGAAAAAATATTCAATGGAAAAAAGACAGTCTCTTCAATAAATGGTGCTGGGAAAACTGGACAGCGATATGTAGAAAAATGAAACTCGACCATTCTTTGTGTATACAAAGATAAACTCGAAATGGATAAAAGACCTCAACGTGAGACAGGAATCCATCAGAATCCTAGAGGAGAACTAGTCAGTAACCTCTTCGATATCAGCCACAGTAACTTCTTTCAAGATATGTCTCCAAAGGCCAAGGAAACAAAAGCAAAAATGAACTTTTGGGACTTCATCAAGATCAAAAGCTCTGCACAGCAAAGGAAACAGTGAACAAAACAAAGAGGCAACCCACAGAATGGGAGAAGATATTTGAAAATGACAGTACAGACAAAAGGTTGATATCCAGGATCTATGAAGAACTTCTCAATCTCAACACACACAAAACAGATAATCATATCAAAAAATGGGCAGAAGATATGAACAGACACTTCTCCAATGAAGACATACAAATGGCTATCAGACACATGAAAAAATGTTCATCATCACTAGCCATCAGGGAGATTCAAATTAAAACCACATTGAGATACCACCTGACACCAGTTAGAATGGCCAAAATTAGCAAGACAGGAATCAACGTGTGTTGGAGAGGTTGTGGAGAAAGGGGAACCCTCTTACACTGTTGGTGGGAATGCAAGTTAGTGCAGCCACTTTGGAGAACAGTGTGGAGATTCCTGAAGAAATTAAGAATAGAGCTTCCCTATGACCCTGCAATTGCACTGCTGGGTATTTACCCCAAAGATACAGATGTAGTGAAAAGAAGAGCCTTCTGTACCCCAATGTTTATAGCAGCAATGGCCACGGTCGCCAAACTGTGGAAAGAACCAAGATGCCCTTCAATGGACGAATGGATAAGGAAGATGTGGTCCATATACACGATGGAGTATTATGCCTCCATCAGAAAGGATGAATACCCAACTTTTGTAGCAACATGGATGGGCCTGGAAGAGATTATGCTGAGCAAAATAAGTCAAGCAGAGAGAGTCAGGTATCATATGGTCTCACTTATTTGTGGAGCATAACAAAGAATATGGAGGACATGGGGAGATGGAGAGGAGAAGGGAGTTGAGGGAAATTGGAAGGGGAGATGAACCATGAGAGACTATGGACTCTGAAAAACCACCTGAGGGTTTTGAAGGGGCAGGGGGTGGGATGTTGGGGACCCAGGTGGAGGGTAATAGAGAGGGCATGTATTGCATGGAGCACTGGGTGTCGTGCAAAAACAATGAGTACTGTTACGCTGACAATAAATAAATAAATTAAAATAAATTAAAAAAAAAGAGAGACCACATGTTAGGCCTTCAAATAAATCTCAAAAAATTCAAGAGGATAAAATTAATGTAAAGTACGTTATCTGATTATAATGGAATAAAACTGGAAATTAATAGTAGGGAAAACTCTAGGAAATTTAATTTAGAAATTAAAAAAAAAACTTTAAAAAATAATCAAATATGAAACCAGAAAATAGTTTAAGAGGAATGAAAATGAATTTGCAACATACCAGAACTTCTGGGATATAGCTAAAGTAGTGTTGGGAAAGAAATTTATGCATATAAATATGTATAGTAAGAAAGAATAAAGATGTTAAGAAATATCTTCATCTTCCATCTTAAGATACTGGAAGAGAGGAGCAAACTAAACCTAAATTTAGCAGAAGGAAGGAAATATAAGATAATATTGAAAATTAATAGATCCTGGGTGGCTCAGTGGGTTAAAGCCTCTGCCTTCGGCTCAGGTCATGATCCCAGGGTCCTGGATCAAGCCCCGCATCGGGTTCTCTGCTCAGCAGGGAGCCTGCTTCCTCCTCTCTCTCTCTCTGCCTGCCTCTCTGCCTACTTGAAATCTCTGTCTGTCAAATAAATAAATAAAATCTTTAAAAAAAAATAGAGCACTGGGTGTTATACATAAACAATGAATCTTGAAACACTATATCAAAAACTAATGAGGTATTGTATGGTGACTAACATAATACAATAAAAAAATAAAATAAAATGTCATCAGAAAAGCAAAAAAACCCAAATTAATAGAGAATTGAGAAGAACTTAAAAACAGTAGGAAAAAATTAATGAAAATAAAACCTGGTTCTTTGAAGAGATCAAGAAAATTGTCAAGTCATAGGTAAATTAACCAAGAGAAAAAGAAAGAAGACTGAAATTACTAGAAACAGAAATGACAGAGGGAACATTAATACTGACTTTATAGAAATAAAAAATGAATATAAAATAATACTATGAGTTATATGCCAACAAATAAAATAATTTAGACAAAATTGGAAAAGACCTAGAATGACAGACTACCAAAACTGATCCCCCCAAAGAGACAGTCTGAATAGACCTAAAGTAAGTGAAGAGATTAAAGTAATAATCAAAACACTAACCACAGGGGGTGCCTGGGTGGCTCAGTTGGTTAACCATCTGCCTTTGCTCAGGTTATGATCCTGTGGTCCTGGGACTGAATCCCACATTGGGCTCCCCTGCTCTGCAGGGAGCTTGCCTTTCCTTCTCCCTCTGCCTGCAACTCCCCCTGCTTGTGTTCTCTTCCCCTCTGTCAAAGAAATAAATAAAATATTAAAAACAACAACACTATCCATTAATAAAATCCCAGGACCAGATGATTTCACAGCTGAATTTTACTAACATTTAAAGAAGAATTAAGATCAAGTCTTCTCAAAATCTTCCAAAAATAGAAAAGAAGAAAGCACTTCCCAACTTATTCTAGCCAGTATTTCTCAAGTACCAAAACCAGACACAAGCCACCATTATAAAAGAAAATTATTGACCAATACCTCTTATGTATGTGAACACAAAAACCCTCAACAAAGTACTCACAAACTGAATTCAACAACACATAAAAACAGTTATGCCTCATGACCAAATGGAAATTGTCTTGCATAGAAATTCAAGGAAGTCTATTTCAACATTTGAAGACCAATCCATACACTGCAATAAAAAATCATTTGACAAACTCCAAGATCCTTTTATGATAACAATACTAAAACTGAGAATAGGGTCACCTGGGTGGCTCAGTTGATTAAGCATCTGCCTTCAGCTCAGGTCATGATCCCAGGGTCCTGGGACTGAATCCCACATTGGGCTCCCTCCTCAGCTTGTGCGCTCTCTCTTTCACTCTCTTGCTCTCTCGAGAAAGAAAGAAAGAAAAAGAAAGAAAGGAAAGAAAGAAAGAAAGAAAGAAAGAAAGAAAGAAAGAAAGAAAGAAAGATTTTTAATAATAATTTTAAAAACTGGGAATAGAAGGAAAGTTCTTATAAAAAAGAAAAAAAGGAAGTTCTTCAATCTGATAATAATGTCTCTATGGAAAACATGCCTAACATAATATTTAATAGTAAAGATTAGCTGTTTTCCTCCTAAAATCAGGAACAATGCAAGAATGCCCCCTCTTGCCAGTTATATTCAACATTGTACTGAAGGTTCTAACTAGGACAATTAGGCAAGAAAAGGTAAAACAAGTGCCATCCACATTGGAAAGGAAAACCTATAAACTATTTCTATCTTAAAGATCAATCTATCTAATGAGAGAATCTTTTTTTTAAGATTTTGTTTATTTATTTGATAGAGAGAGAGCAAGCAATCACAAGTTGGCAGAGAGGCAGGCAGAGAGAAAGGGGGAAGTAGTCTCCCTGATGAGCAGAGAGCCTGATGCTGGGCTCAATCCCAGGACCCTGAGACATTGACCTGAGCCAGAGCCAGAGGCTTAACCCACTGAGCCACGCAGGTGCCCCTCTAATGAGAGAATCTTAAGGATACCATTAAAAAAAATCTATTCAAACTAAAAAGTAATTTTATCAAGGATGTAATAAACAAAATCAGTTTTTTAAAACCAATTGTATTTCTACAAAATTAAAATAGTAAATACTCATATTCAAAAATGAATTTATGAAAAAATTCCCATTTATAATAACATCACAAGGAATAAAATATTAAAATAAATGTAACAAATGTAAATGTAAAATGAAGGTAAAAATATAATTTTTTCTGAAAATTACAAAACATTGTTGAAAGAAGTTAAAAAAATCTAAATAACTGGAAAGTCACTCTATATTCATAGATCAGAAGACTTAATATTGTTAAGATGGCAGTATTCCCCAAGTTTATCTAAGGATTCAACAAACTTCTTTCAGAAACCCAGCTATACAAATCAACAATCTGATCCTATAATTCATCCAGAATTGTGAAGAAATTAGAATCACCAAAACAATCTTGAAAAAGAAAAACAAAGTACGAGGAATGACAACTTTTTATCCTTTTTTAAGTTTTTTTTTGTTTTTTATTATGTTAGTCACCATACGGTATTTCCTTAGTTTTTGATGTAGTGTTCCATGATTCATTGTTTGTGTATAACACCTGCAATATGTGCCCTCTTCAATACACGTTCACCTAAAGTCCCCAGTTTGTTTCCCAGAGTCCATAGTCGCTCATGGTTCATCTCTCTCTCTGATTTCCCCTCTTCATTTTTCCCTTCATTCTCCTAATGTTGTCAATGCTATTCTACATGTTCCACAAATAAGTGAATCCAAGAGATAATTGACTTTCTCTGCTTGACTTATTTCACTTAGGATAATCTCCTCCAGTCCCATCCATGTTGATGCAAAAACTGGGTATTCATCCTTTCTGATGGCTGAGTAATATTCCATTGTGTATATGAACCACATCGCCTTTATCCATTCTTCTAATTTCAAAACTTACTACAAAATAACAGTAATCAAGAGTGGGGGACTTACACAAGAATAGATATACAGACAAATGTAATAGAACTGAGGGTCTAGAAATAAACCTTCAAAACTGTATGGTCAACTGATTTTTAACCAGGGCTCCAAGATGATCTAACAGGGAAAGAATTGTCTTTTAAATATATAGTGCTAGGAAAACTAGAGAGCCACAGGCAGAATGATAAAGGTGAATACTACGGTACTCCATACACAAAACTCAAAAGGGACAAAAGACATAAGTGGAAGGGCTAAAATGATTAAAACCTTAGAAGAAAACACAGGAGGAAAGCTTCATGACTTGGGATTTGGCAAAGTATTTTTACGTATGACATCAAAATCATTAGCAACAACAACAAAATAGACAAATTGTGATTTAAAAGCATACCATCAAGATTAAGAACTTGTCATTTCAAAGTGTACCATCAAGAGTGTGAAAAGACAACACAGAAAATGGAAGAAAATATTTGTAAATAATATATGTGACATAACTTGTATCTAGAATTTATGAAGAATTCTTACAAACTAATAATAAAAAGAGAATTATATAATTTAAAAATAATCAAAGTCTGAATAGACATTTTTCCAAAGAACATGCACAAATGCATTATAGACATCTGACAAAGTCCTCAATATAATTTGTCAATGGGAAGAATGGGAAAATGCTAATTAAAACCACAATTTGAGGGGCACCTGAGTGGCTCAGTGGATTAAGCCACTGCCTTCGGCTCAGGTCATGATCTCAGGGTCCTGGGATCAAGCCCCGCATCGGGCTCTCTGCTCCGCAGGGAGCCTGCTTCCTCCTCTCTCTCTGCCTGCCTCTCTGCCTACTTGTGATCTCTCTCTCTGTCAAATAAATAAAATAAAAAATCTTTTAAAAAAAAAACCACAATTTGATACTACTGTACACCTATAGTATAGCTAGAAGAAAAAGTTTAGATTATAACAAGTGCTAGGGAGGATATGGAGAAATTGGATCTGTGAAAATTAATAAAAGGAAATTTCATTTAGAAGGGAGTCTGGAGACAGGAAGTAGGAACTCTTAAGTCCTTCCACTCGTCAATTGCAGACCCAACGAGAAGAGATGGAGGTGGATCCTATTTTACTATGCCAGCGGCAAGAAGAAAGGCTTCCCTTGTCCCTCAGCAACAGCCCAGCCAATGAGAGATTGTCACACTCAGCCAAGAAGAAACCACTATACTTTGTTTTGTGTTATTTTATTTATTATGTTATATTATGGTATGGTATGGTATGTTAGTAACCATACATTAAGTCATTAGTTTTTGATGTAATGTTCCATATAATTCATTGCTTGGTATTACACCCAGTGCTTCATGTAATACATGCCCTCCTTAAAAACCATCACCAAGCCAACCTATCCCCTCTCCCCTCCCCTCTGAAACCCTTAGTTTGTTTCCCAGAGTCCTTAGTCTCTCAGGGTTCATATCCCCCTCTGATTCTTCCTCTTCATTTTCCCCTTCCTTCTCCTAATGTCCTTCATGTTATTCCTTATGTTCCACATATAAGTGAAAACACATGACATTGTCTTTCTCTGCTTGACTTATTTCACTTAGCATAATCCCCTCCAATTCCATCCATGTCAATGCAAATGGTGGATATTCATCCTTTCTGATGGCTGAATAATATTCCATCATATACATGAACCACATCTTCTTTATCCATTCATCTGTTGAAGGTCATTTTGGCTCCTTCCACGGCTTGAAGCCACTATATGTTGAACTCAGTTTACTTCAGTGGACTTCAAGTTTATAAAAGCCCATCCCAATTTCCCCCTTTCCTCTATAACAGAACATTCCTCTCCTTTCTTCTGTAAACTTGCCTATGTTTTGCCATAGCATGCATGTGCTGAATTGCAATTCTATGCTATTCTCAAATAAACCCGTATTTGCCTGGTAAAATAACAGGGAGTTTCATTTTTAAAGTTAACAGATCCTTCTATACTGCTAGTGGGAATGTTAAATGGAGCATCTGATTTTGGAAAATAGTCTTCAGTTCTTCAATTGATTAAACATAGAGTTATGACCCAGAAGTTCCACTCCTAGGATCAATACCCATGAAAAATGAAAACACACATTCATACAAAAACTTGTACACATATATTTATAGCAGCATTCTCATAATAGCTAAAAGATGCTAACAACTCAAATGTTTCTGTTACAGAAACTGTGGACTGGATCTTGGCTGGAGAACCAAGCAGCACTTGGAGACCTTGCAGGACCGGAGGTTTATTTAATGCCCGCGGGCTCAGAGGAGAGTGATCTCCCAAGGTCTGATCCCTGAGCACAAAGAGGATAGGGGTTGTTTTGTTTTGTTTTGAAGATCTTATTCATTTATTTGACAGACAGAGATCACAAGGAGGCAGAGAGGCAGACAGAGAGAGAGGAAGGGAAGCAGGCTCCCAGCTGAGCAGAGAGCCTGACGTGGGGCTCAATCCCAGGACCCTGGGACCATGACCTGAGTTGAAGGGAGAGGCTCAACCCACTGAGCCACCCAGGCACAAAGGGGGTAGTTTTGATAAGGTAAATCTTCTGTGGTGCCCAACAAATCCAGTAGGGAATCCCATTCCTGGCCCTGGGGACAGTCTGGGTTTTCCCCTTAGTCCTGCCACCCACAGCCACAAAAGTGACACAGATACTCAAGGGAAAGTGTACAAACTACCCCCTTTGATTGTGCTCAGGGCTCAGATCTTGAGAGATTACTCTCCTCTGGGCCCACTGTTGTAAAATAAACCTCTGATCCTCCAAGGTCTCCAAGAGCCGCTTGGGGGTTTTTTTGGTCAGGATCCAGTCTCTGTTCCATACCATTTGGCTCCCTGACCAGGAAACCCAACCGTGCTGCCCCATTGTTTCCTCTGGTTTGGGGCAACAGCTGGGTGGTAATGGAAAGAGGTGGTAACAGAAAAGGCATGCGCTGCCTAATCTTTGGCAGTCTCCCACTGGGTCACCTTTGACCAACCCCACCATGCTGTTCCTGCTAGACTCAAAAGAGACTTGGCAGGTGAGGACCTGGTCCCAACATCAGATTCCGGTAAGGCCTGGGACCCCAGGACCCAGTCAGGCCCATCCATAAGGGTGGAAGGCGAAACTGATCACCCCCCCCAGAGACCTCTTAGAGGTTTCACAGATAGGACCTCCAGGGGGTGGGAGGGGAGCTCCCTGGAGTTCCCTCAGGTCAGGAACCCCCCAAAAGCAGGGACAGAAAGGCATTTCTGAAAGGAATTCCCCAGGAAGGGCCTCATTGCAGGGAGGTCCCTCAGGTAAGAAACTCTCCTAAAAGAGGGGACAAAAGGGAATTTCCAAAAGGAATTCCACATGTCAGGGCCTCCTGAGTGGGGAGGAACTGTAATAACTTTGGTGTGAATGCATGAGAGAATGTGTAGTTTGACCTGGCTTGTTAGGCAGATGGATTCTGTGGCTTCACAGTCTTAAAACTATGGTGTATGATGGGCCTTAACCTGTTTCCATGGTGACCTTATAAGGTCCAAGGCAAGCCCCTTTGGGGAGCCAGTCTGGGGTTTATAAAGACTCGCTATGGCTAAGAGGCACCCAAGTGTCCTCCGGGAGGGAGGACAGGCAGGGATCTGATTTGTTTCTCCTCTGGAGGAGCACCTACACTTTGTCTGTCTCACTATGAGATCAGGACAGAGTAAACCTATGGTCCTAGACTGTATGATCAAAATTTCAGGAAGGGGTTTTCAAAAGACTATGGAGTTAAAATGCATCCCGGCAAACTGAGAACCCTATGTGTGTTAGAATGACCCACCTTTAATGTGAGATGGCCTTCCAAAGGGACATTAGATGTTCCAGCGGATTGTCAGGTGTGGCTAATTGTAAGAGGGGAACCAGGACACCCTGACCATTTCCCATACATCAAGACTCCTGGCTAGGAATTGCCCAGACTCTCCCCTGTGGGTGTGATTTGCTTACAATAGGCAGGGTCAGGCCACGGTCTGAATCGCCTCATTGAAGCGGCCCAAAAAATCCAACAAAAGCCCCAGCCTCCACAAATCCTAGACAAAACCCCCAAGGATAAACTGATCCTGCCCCCTCCATATACACCCCAAAGGCTGTCTACATATGGCACCCTGGAGTTCCAGACACCCCACCGCCATCACTCTTCCCAGCATCCCAGGACCAGAGGATCTACTTTCTCCAGGACCAGCAGCCAGACTCTACTTCACACCATGCCAAGTGTCCTCCAAGCACCAGTATGAGAGACACGAGAACCCAAGAGGCATAATAAAGACATAAAAGTCCAACCCAGTCATTTCATGATATATTATCAACTATTCTCCACCACTGATCCCATCAACTGGGCACATGAGCCCACTGTCCATTCTGGAAAATGGTTTTCAGAGTGGCTCTATTGGTGGGTTGATAGGGTAGAGAGGCCCCAACCACCAAAAGGGGAGACCCACAATCCCCTTGGCCAGGGATCAATGTGCCTACTGTAAAGAAAAGGGGCATTGGCAGAACAAAGGTCCCAAATATGGAAAGGCTCAGAAACCCAGCTACTACAAGAAAGCTCAGCCACTACCCTGAGAAGGGGACCTCAGGCTTTGTGGAAATAGACTCAGACTAAGGGCAGGCTCTCTTCTCTTTGGCCCCCATGAGCCCATGGTCAGAATAAAAGTAGGGGCCAACCAGTGAGTTTCATGGCTCATACTGGGGCCGAGCACTCTGTTGTCACCTCCTGACTGGCCCCTTTCAGCAAGAGGACTGTGATCATCCTTGGGGCTACCAAGACACAGGCAATACAACAGCACTTTTGCCAGGCTCACAGTGGTAAACATAGGGGCCACAAGGTCTTACATAATTTTTTTTTTTTATGTACCTGATTGCCCTATCTCCTTCCTGGGCCGAGACATGCTCTCCAAGCTTGGGGGTCAAATAACCTTTGAACCTCCTGGGCACACCAGCCTCCAATTGAACCCAGGGCAAGATGAGACTGGATTTCTGCTACTAGCAATTACCACACCAAGGTGGGGTGGGGAATGGAGGCTATTCTGCACGCAGGCCCAGCCGAATGGCCTGCCGGAATTCAGGATCACTTTCCCTTCAGTATGGGCTGAAGACAACCCACCTAAACTAGCCCAGAACTGGGCCCCCATCATTGCTGAACTGATCCTGGGAGCCCAACCCCAGAAGCAAAGGCAATAGCTCTTCCACAAAAAGCTAAGATTGGCATTCAAGAATATCTGGGACTTTAAAAGAAAAGGTATCCTAATCCAGTGCCAGCTGGCCAGGAATACCCCACTCCTGCCAGTTAAAAAGCCAGGAGGGGGATATTGGCCATTCCAAGACCTGTGGGTAATCAACAAGGTACCCATCTCCCTACACCCAGTGGGCCCAAATCCATGTACCCACCTCCAGTATGTGAATGACCTCCTCCTCACCAGTGACACACAAGAAGACTACACAAAAGGCACAAAGGCCCTCCTACAGCTCCTGTCAAACTTGGAATACTGAATCTCATGGAAGAAGGCACAAAATTGCCAACAACAGGTCCAATACCTCAGTTTCCTCCTCACCCAAGAGAAGAGAGAATTAAGGCTGGAGAAAAAGAAAGTCATCATGTCGTTGCCATAGCTCTAGACAAAAAGGGGCCTACAAAAATTCCTGGGGGCTGTAGGATTCAGTCACATCTGGATTCCTGGGTTCTCAGAAATAACAAGACCCCACTATGATCTCTTAGGGAGACCAAATGGAGAATCCCCTACCTGGACTGAAAAAAAAAAATAGAAGCCTCCTTTACAGAGATAAAGGCTGTCCTGGGGCAGGCTCCAGCTCTAGGCCTACTAAATTAAAAAATAAAAAGCAAACAACAACCAACCAAACAAAAAAAACCTTTCAATCTCTTTATACATAAAAAAAAGATAGCGCCTGGGGTACTCACCCAGACTGTTAGGCCCTGACAACAGCCAATTACATATTTATCAAAGAAATTGGACTCCCTGGCAACAGAATGGCCACTGTGCCTCAGGGCACTAGCAGCCACAGTTCTACTCACTAAGGAGACAGACAAGCTCACCCAGGGACAAGAACTTAACATCAAGCTCCCTCATCCAGTGGCGACCGGCATGAACACACAGAGGGACAACTTCCTTTCCAACTCTTGGCTAGCACAGTTCCAAGGGCTCCTCTGCAAAAATCCATGGATCACCCATAAAAAGTAAAGACATTAAACCCAGCAACCTTTCTCCCCATTAAAAAGGGGGAACCAGACCATGACTGCTCCAAAGTAACTAATAAAGTCTATGCAAGCTGTCCAGACTTCTGGGATCAAGCCATAAAAATCCAGAGCTCACACCGTTCAGTGACAGCAGCAGTTACCTACAAGAGGGTGCTCAATAAGTGGGTTATGTAGTGACCACAACTATTAAAGTCCTAGAGGCTAAGACATTACCAGCTGGACAGTCAGCACAACAGGCTAAGCTATATGCCTTAGTCTAAGCCCTCATCCTCAATGAAGGCAACCATGTCAACATCCACACTGACTCTCAATATGCCTTTGCTACTGTGTATTTACAGGGGACCATCTACAAGGAGATGGGGCCTCCTAACTGCTGCAGAAAAAGCTAACAAAAACAAAGAAGAGATACTAAAACTACTCAAAGCCATCTGGCTTCCAAGAGAAGTAGCAATCCTATACTGTAAGGGATACCAGAAAGAAGACGATGCCATAGCATGGAGAAATCGTCTGGCAGATAAGGCTGCCACGACCACAGCCAGTAAAGACTTCCCTTCCCTCATCATAGCCAGAAGAAGTCCCTTTGCCCAGTTACACTAAGAAAAAAATGGGCCATGGTTGAGGGAACCACCTGACTAGAAGGAGATGGTGAGTGATGCCAGACATGCTGTCTTTATCCCAACAGCAAGAGGAGGGCATCTAGTCAAGAAATACCACCAACTCACCCACCTGGGAAAAACTGCATTAGAGGCCTCCTCCTGAAGCCCTGCTATGTCAGCCAGCTGCCAGCACTGTGCCGAGCAACCAGCAAGAAATGCATAATATGTGCTAAAAATAATGCTCGATCTGTACCGTGGCCCCTGCCAGGTGTCCAGAGGATGGAAGTAACCCCTTTCAAAGAGCTAAAAATAAACTTCACAGATGTGCAGCCAAGCAGGGGGTTCAAATATCTCCTAGTAATATACACATTCTCTTGATAGGTCAAAACCTTCCCAACCAGGATGGAATGAAGCCAGGAAGTAGCCAAAGTCCTCTTGTGGGAGATCATGGCCTGGTCTGGCCTGCCATTAACAATTCATAATGACAATGGCCCCACATTTGTAACAGACATTGTACAGGTCTTGACCAAGTCTCTCAACATCACCTGGAGACTCCACACTGTCTATCAGCCCCAAAGCTCAGGGAAAGTAGAGTGAATGGATTGCACTCTCAAGGGAACCTTAGCAAAGTTTTGTCAGGGGACTAGTCTCCCATAGTCAGATCTGCTACCCCTGGCCCTCCTGCATGCCCACTGCACAACATACTAGGTTACTCCCCTTTCTATTTAGTGTATGGATGGCCTCCCGAATGCTTGGGGAAACTTCCAGGAAACTTACATCAGATTGGGGATAAAAAAATTAAACAAACAACTTCAGGCCCTGCAGGCCACCCTAAATAAATCACAAAGGTACACCATTGAGAGGGCCACAATCTCCTTAGGGTCCCAGACACACTCCTTGCAGGAAGGAGACTCAGTCTGGATCAAAGGTTGTAAAAGGACCCCCTCAAACCACCGTGGACAGGGACTCACTCTGTTGTTCTAACTACCCCTACTGCCCTTAAGGTTTCTGGTGTCACTCCATGGGTCCACCACTCCAGTGAAAAAAAGGCCATCGCTCAGACAAAGAGCCACACAAGTGGAAAGCCTAGCCAAACCCCACAGACCTGCTCTGGGTTCATCAACGAATGGACACGTGCTCGCTGTGGTCCTAGTTTTCACCAGCATGATATCCCTCATTCTAGGATTAGAATCTACACTGTTGCCCCTTCTGACTGTACTTTCCTCCAAAGACTTCCTACTGTTGTTGTTTATTGGGTGACCCTAGGGTGTTTTACTGCCGTTACTTGTTCATAGGTGTTATCTGTTGTTGGGCTAGCCACAATGGCTCCCTCTAACAAGGCTAAGCACCCCACTTTTTTTGGTCCTCTGATTTCTACTCCTAAGCACATTTCACTATGGTTTTCTCAACCTCAGTCAGTCCTAGTCTTTTGCTACCTTGTGTGCTATCCCTCCTCACTGCCTTTAGCTTGCCAGACCCAGCAGCAAGGGCAAACACTCACATTACCATTAACTGACAAATGGTTCCCTTGGTTCACTGCCCAGTCCTCATGCTCCTCCTCACAGTAGAATTGGTCCTTGTATTTTTAATGCCCTTACCAGGTTTATCACTGCTCCAATTGCCAAGGTCAGACTCCAGTTACTCCTTACACACTATTGCCCTGTAGATAATGAAGATGATGTCCTCTAAACCAGGTGTTTAATGGGGCATCAAAGGGGGAATGATAAAGAAAATCTGTGTTCTGAGGTGGCCAACCAATCCAGCAGGGGAATCCCAGTCCCGACCCCAGGGCAATTCTGGGTTTTCCCCTTAGCCCCACTGGCCATGGCTATAAGAGTGGGGCAGATATGGAAGGAAAAGCGTATAAACTACCCCCTTTGATTACGCTCAGGGCTCAAATCTTGAGAGACTACTCTCCTCTGGGCCCACTGGCATAAAGTAAACCTTTGATCCTCCAAGGTCTCCAAGTGCTGCTTGATTTTTTTGGCCAGGATCTAGTCTGCATTCCGCAACAGTTTATACACATTTACCTCCATATCTCTGCCACTCTTGCAGCCATGGCCAGTAGAGCAGAGGGCAAAAACCCAGAATGTCCCTGGGGCCTGGGCTGGGATTTCCCTGCTGGATTGGTCAGCCATGTTAGAACACATATTTCCCCTATCATTTCAAGTGAACACAAAAGGAATGAAATGGTGGAGTGCCTGGGTGGTTCAAGTCAGTTGGGCATCTGCCTTTGGCTGTGGTCATGATCCCAGGGTCCTGGGATTGAGCCCGGCGTTGGGCACATTGCTCAGCGGGAAGCCTGCTTCTCCCTCTCTCTGCCTGCCACTTCACCTGCTTGTGCACATTCGCTCTCTCTTTGTCTCTGTCTCTGTCTCTCTCTCTGTCAAATAAATAGACAAAAATTCTAAAAAAAAAAAAAAAAGTGATGAAATGCTAATACAGACTACAACATGGATGAACCTTGAAAATATCATACAGTCACAAAAGAACACATATTATGTGATTCCATTGCTATGAAATATCTGGTTTGGGGATATCTATGGAAACAAAACATAGGGAAGTTGGGGGTGATATCGAAAGGCATGGGGGGTTCTTTTTGAGGATGATAATGTTCTAAAATGGACTATTGTGGCAGATGTACACATCTGTTAATATACCAAAAAAATGAATTGTATACTTTATGTGGGTGTATTTTATGGTACATAAATGAAATCTCAATGAAGCTGTTTTAAAAACTGAGATCTTTAAAGTTAAAGCAAAATAAATTTTCAAAGTTGTTATCTATCATAAATAATGTTTCCTGGTACTATAATGCAGACACATGTGAGTGGTCTCTATCCATAAACCGAAAAAATAGTTGTTGATAATTTGTGGAAGCCCTCTTTTCCCTTCTTATTTGAAAATTCTCATCCTTGCCCTTCATCTTGTTGGCTATCCTTTTTTTTTATTTTAATATTTTGTTTATTTATTTGACAGAGAGATCACAAGGAGGCAGAGAGGCAGGGAGGAAGGAGGCTCTCTGATGAGCGAGAGCCTGATGCGGGGCTTGATCCCAGGACCCTGAGATCATGACCTGAGCCGAAGGCAGAGGCCTCAACCCACTGAGCCACCCAGGTGCCCCTTGTTGGCTATCCTTATTCTAACTAAGGGCAAAGACCCTGGAGCCAGACTGTGGATTGGAATCCTACTCTTCCTCTTGCTAGCTGAACAACCTTACTCAAGTCATGTAACCTGCTCACTAACTTGATACTATAGGCCCTTCTGGGACTCAGACAAGGTCAGAAGTGGGCCCTGAGTGGAGCTGTTTCCAGGCTTGGCAGGGTATGCGCCCAGTAGGGATTTAAAAAAAAGGGGGCACCTGGGTGGTTCAGTCGTTAAGCGTCTGCCTTTGGCTCAGGTCATGATCCTGGGGTCCTGGGATCGAGCCCCACATTGGGCTTCCTGCTTAGCGGGAAGCCTGCTTCTCCCTCTCCCACTCCTCCTGCTGTGTTCCCTCTCTTTCTGTGTCTCTCTCTGTCAAATAAATAAATAAATACAATCTTTAAAAAAAAAAAAAAAAAAAAAAAAAGGTCCCTGAGGAAGGGAGTGGAAGTTTCCTAGAAGGGGAAGGGTAGTTTTTGGCAAACACCTCAGACTGCTGTTTACAGGTGAGGATACATGCAGATTGAATTGAATTTCCAAGTCAGTGACTTTCAGTCAATCCTATAGTCCTTCCTGGGACTTGAATCTATTTCTCTTAGACCAGTTACCCTCTGACTACTTAAAAACTATACCCAAATGGTCTGTGTTTTTTTAAAAATGAGAGTCACTGGGATTTCAGTATCTGGTTACAAAGCTTTATTTATCCACTAACTAGTGAACATATGTTATGAGCATTTGCAAATCCCAGCATTCTGTATAGAGGGAAAATAGAACTTCAAAAGAACAAGAGCATCACAAACTGCATAGAATGCTGGAACCCTGGATTCTATTTCCAACATTTTTAAGGTTATTAACTTTAATTATTAACTTGTCTGCTTGGTAAACTATGTAAATTCTGAGTTTTCAAAGCTTCATCTATACTCTACAACCTCTAACCTTCTGTGAAAAAAGATTCTAAAGTGAAATAAGTATTGATAAGAGGGACATTCAAAATAGGATCAGGAAGATATTGAGGAAGCAGGGACTATGCACTGATTCCATTTTAAATTCTTGGAACCAATGAACTTTTGACTTTCCTCAATTAGACTTGTTAATTGCAACTCTACCACCTCCCAAAACACATCCTTCTACTGTGAACTAAAATAGAGATAATGTAACATCTGTTAGCTAAATAGCCAATTATGTATCAGATAGTTTAACTCTGTCATCACCAACCATAGTTCTGTAAAACGAATTCGGTAACTTTATTTTGTGCCTTTATAAGGCAGTACTCCAGGCTTGAAATTTGGAGCACACTTTTAATTTTGGTCAACACTCTGTGTCCTGAATTGTAATCTCTAAACCCCAAATAAACACTTTGGGTGGCTTTACAGCCTCATTATCTTCTTGGTGGAGGTTTCTCACAGGGCCCTTGTACTCAAGAAATTTACAAGCTGGTGAACACTCAGATCCCAGCAATTAAGTAACAATATCCTTTTCTAAGTGACTCCATCTGTTTCTCTAGTGGCAACATGTCCAATTTCCCTGGATTCAATAGCCTCACCACTTCTGAGGAACCAGGCATTACTGGAAATTGGGTCTATCCCATCCCTTCCCCAATTTGGCATGGCTTCATTAAGTAAGTAACAGGAGAAGCTAGGTATGGAAAGACAGGTAGGGGGCTATGTAACAAGGTTCACGGAAATCCCAGATGTGGAGAAATGTTATGGATAAGATACTAACCAGAAAGAAGGGAATACCTTGTTTGTTTTCATGATACTTATAAGAACACCCTGTTGGTTCTAAATATAGACAGGATATACTCATGATATTTACAAATACACCATAATGTTAACAAGAAAGTTACCAGGTTCCCTGATCAATTTTCTGTAAAAGACTGAGTATAAAATCCCTCAGTGGCAACCCATTCAGGATTCCTCTCACTCTACAGAGCTTTCACTTTAAAAACTTTCAGATCACTTAATTCTTGTGTCCTGGAAATCTATTCTTCCACTCCATTAGACAAAAATCCTGTAACCCTGCCATATCATCCCCAGTTAATTGTGGTTGTGGGTTAGCTGTTCTCAAGTCCTAAGTGGCAGAAGCTGGTGATCAATCCTGTTCCCTTCCCCATAAAGACTATGTCAGCCAGCTTTGGGAGGAGCTACAGAGCCATCTGGACAAAATGAAACTGAAGGCTCTCCCATAAGCCAAGAGGAACCATCTATGTGCTCCCTGCTTGCGGGCAGCTTGAGACCCTTCAGTTCACAGAAGTCAGCATGTTGCTTCCTTCTGCATCAGCTAATGAGGACCCCATCCACCTTGTCAGGTGGTTTGGGAAGCTCAGTCTCAATCAGCCAGCCCCCCCCCCTTTTTTTCCCCTCTCAGCAGGAAGGGCTACTCCCACCTGGTGGGTGGTCAGGGTCTTACAGCAGTCTGGTTCTCCTCTTCTCTCTCTCTTCCTCTTTTTGTTTCCTACTAAAGCACCTGTACAGTGCCCCACTCTGCAAACTGCTGGCCCAGGTGCTGATCTCTGTGGCAGTGGGCAGCAATGCCAGCACTGTCGCCCTAAGCGGGGGTGAAACTGTGCAGGACCCCAGCTTTTAGAAGCAAACAGCAACATGATCTGTCATGGGATCCCCCAGACTTGACTTTAACCATGTGCAGATGATGAGAGTAACAGATGAGACAGGGGAGCATTGTCTGCTCTGTCCATACCTACGCATATGCTCAGAGAGGACAAGTTGGTGAGGACTGGCAGTTTAGCCAACTCTGCCCCTCAATTATGCAAACACCTGTCTTTCACTCATACATAAGAGCATATCAAGGACATTTCCCCAGTAGCTGTAGGCTCTTCATGGGGGAACCTATGCAAAGTAATGAGAGCTCTTCATACTGAGTGTCTCCTCCATAAAAGTTATTAATAGGGAATTAAAGTCAGATGAGGACATTTCCATGGTTTGCACCTGAGACTTTTAAATTTTCTCCATGTGCAAGGGATTTTGGACAAACAGATGTATCTCTCCATGCTGCAAGCAGTCCTCTTGACAATGGTCCAAACTTGTCTTATTCTTTGCTCTGGCAGCTCATCCCCCAGCATACTTCCCAATAGATCTCCTCTCACCCCCCACCATAACAGAAGCAGAAACAGTCCCAGACTGGTTATGAGCAGGACCTCTGCCCTCAAATCCCTTCCTCCCCAGGACCTTGGTTGGACTCTTATATCTGGGCACAGGAGTATGAGTGCTGAAAAGAAACTCCCTGGGCCTGTGTAAGGGAGACTGTCACTGCTAGACAGAGACACCATGGTAGTGGGCTCAGTCTTATAGAGCTCAGCCCCAATTGTGACCAGTGTCCCCATGCTTGCAGAATCCCATGGATACCACATGTTAGAAGTCTTGTAAGACCTGGTACCAATCCCAGACCTAAAACCCTGGCATCACAAAGTTGTATATTTCCCTTGCAAGAGTGTTTCTTCCTGTCCAGCACCTTCCAAGTCAAGAATATCAACATCAAGTACCACCAACACACTGTGTCACACAAATGAGTGCCATTCCCAGGAATGTCTATAAGCACAGCTGCACAGAGTATCACAGGGAGTCACACAGAGCAGCATATGGAGGCACAACATATCGCCAATATGGCCCACCAGTCACAGCTGCTCCTAGAGATCACCTAGGCCCATGCACAGAAATGAGTGATAACCCCATCAAATAGAGACACAACACTGTGGCCAACAGAGGCATAATAAAACACAGAGAAACAGTCACAGGCACACCCACAGGTATATGTACACACAGTGAAACAAGCCCCAAACTAAGCTGCTGATCCTAAATGATAGAAACCTCTCAATCATTACCAGCAGAGGCCACTTAGCTAGTTAGTGGAAGAGCTGGGATTTGGAGCCCAACTGTAGGAACTCTAGGACCCTCTGTTTCACAGTGTCTCCTGAATGCCTTTGTTTCAGCTCTGGTCCTGTTTTTTTCACACCCCACTCATGCTCAGTCATCTTCTTACACATCTCTCCTCCTTCCTCCTGTGCATTGCTTGAACTCTAATCTATCACCCTTTTTAGAGTTTATATCTCTTGAAGCATCTCAATCATCTTTCAGAATCTTTGTATCTTAGCTTTGCTCTTAGCAGGTTTTTTATGAAACAGTCTATAAAATTATGCCAACATGTAAGGTAGCCACTTCTCATAAGTATAACCAGGTGGAAAAAGTCCCCATTGACTCATACAAGTGGCCAACAATGATTTTTTTTTTTCCTTTTTGTAGGAACAAGATGTGCAAAGTGGGCAGGGAAATGTAGACCAGAGCTTTAGATACTAGAACTCCATTTGACTGTTTAGAAATCACACAAATAACTTCAAGAAGGTCATACATACTCAACTGCATCTGCTGAGGTAGGTTTCCAAAATCACTCTACATCTCCACATGGCTGGGCCCAGGCCAGTTGATCCCTTCCCAAAGGCCCCATCTCAGCCTTGAGATGCAAATTAAGACCTGGATAAACACCAGTAGTCATCAGAATCTCATTAGCATGCATAGTGCCACCAAGTGACCTCTATTTCCCATTTTGGCAATACTATTGGATCTGAGTATCCTTTTATTTTTATTTCAAAAGCCTCTGTTTTACAAGCCTTCAACTTGTGGTAATGTGCTCATAAAACACAATTCCAGCACAAAGTGGTGACAATTAAATTAAAATTTAATGGGGCTTGAAGAGCTGGGGAAGTTCTGAGGTGGGGTAAACAGAACCCTTGTGGTCTTTCTGATAAAGTTACCAGCCCATCACAAAAGCTAGTTCTCCATCAGTAACTCTCAGTACAAACATTTCCAGCTGAGAAACCAATTAAGTCAGGAGAGGTTTGTGCTGAGAGAAAAGAAAGCAAGTTAACCCAGAACTCCTGTCCTCCTTCCTGATATGTGACCACCGTAGTATATTGGTCTTGGTCTAGCCAGCACATGCCACCTCTTTTTTCTTGTCTCTCACAATAGCCTTTTGGAATGGGGGTTTCTTTAGTGCTTTGGGCAGTGGGATGATTGGTACGGGTGGGTGGGCAGGCCTGGGTTTGCCCCACCCCCACCCTGAGCTGGGTTATCTTGTACCAATTCTGGGAATGCTCTAAGCCTACTTCCTTTTAGGAAGAGTCCTGGAGTTGTGATTAAATGAGAAGATGGTTATAAAGTAGAACTACCTCACATACTGTGGTTGCTGCTTGTGTTGTTATTATCACATGTTAGGAAACTGTCTCAGGGAGTGACCTTGCCCTGCAGGACAGTCCCAAGGCAGCCACTTTCTCAGCATTAGAAGATGCTTAGTGCAACTGACAGGACTCCCAGGGCAGGCACAATGGTTCACACTGAATTTTTCAAAGAAATGTTTGAATATGACTGAGGCAGAGTCAGAGGCCTGGTGTGAAGTCTCTGTTCTCAACAATCAGAAAAGTTTAAGAAAAGTCATATACAGTGTGTTTCTAAAGGCAGCTGGAGACCTAGAGCCAAAGGACACAAAAATTAACCCCAGTAGTAAAGGGTAACTTAAGGAAAATTCTCAGCAGACTTGGTATTTTCAGGAATAGTCTCGGATTTTTAGCAAATCCCTTTATCCATTTCTCTCTCTTACCCTACCCTACTCTCCCTTGCCCTTTCACTTGCTTCAACATTTGATATAAAGCTATTGTTTACTAAAATGGCTCTGCCATTTCAGACCTTTTGGGAGAACTAGCAATTTTTCACTGCAAAGTGTTTCCTACTATAAAAGTCCTTTAGGGCATTCAGGGCTCTGAAGTGACAGCTTTGGGGCCAGGAGGTTGTGCTTAGCGTAGACACATGGGGAGAAAATAGCTTGGCACAGAAGACATCTATATCCTTCCTGCCCATGATTCTCTGCCACAGTGGGAAATGGAAAGGTGATATGGCTTAGAGATGGGAAATTTGACTTTGGATAGTAGTGCTGTTATACATTTACCTGTGCAACCATGGCCAACCTACTTCTCCAGGCCTCAGTTTCCTTTTATGTAAAGTGCATTCTACATTCATGTTGCAGATCAGGGAAGCTTTCAAATACCTGCTGCTTCAAGGTGTTCAATAATATTAATTTCCCATATCCTCTTTCTTTCTCATCTTCCACCTCCATTTATAGCACTCTTGGAGCATTGTTCTTCCCTCAATATAGAGAATAAACCTGAGGATGTAAGGCCTAGGCAGTGGTGGCACGTAGTCTGGATTTTCTGCAGCTCTAAAATGTTTGGGAGCTTCATATTAGAGGCATAACCCCCAGTTAGTTGGAAAGAAGGGGGAAGTTCTCTCAGTCCCTCCTCCTCAACTCTGGCAACATGGATGTCAGTATTCCTGAAATATCCACTTAGTGAGAGTCCAGGTCTGCCCTCCTTGCACATGGTTCCTGGCCTAAGGGCTTGGGGGCAACTCACATACAATTATTCTGTCCTCCCTCTGTCAAACTGCATTCACACATCACCATTACCAAGGAACTTACTGTGAAGTCCTCAATCCCATCCCATATGTTGTTCACATTCCTTCCACCCCCAGGGAACACATGTTCCTTCCACCCGCATTGAAGGAGAGGTTTCCCAGAGACCATTGTGGGAATGGACTTGGAAGTCAAAACCATGGGAGAAAGTTGAGCTGAACTTTCCAGGAGCCATTCAACTCCCAGCAGAAAACACTCAATGGAAGAGACAGAAGGTGTTCACCCACAACTCCAGGCTGCTGTTCAGAAGAGACGTTCGACAGCTAGTTTCTGGTTTGTCAGAGAAGATGCCCAGAGCTTCTCATTTATCTCCTCTGATGCACCTTGCAGTTCCCTGCTCTCTTTCTACCTGCTTTCCTGACATGGGCATTAGTGAACACTGGCTTCCTGCTTTGTGAGGTTTTAAGAATGGGAGACAAAAAGATTGCTTCCCCTTTCTTCCTACCATGCCCCCAGTTTGAATTCAGATACCATGCAGTGACTCCCTGTTGTTGTGTCCTGCAGGTGGGAGATAGTGTCTTCTCTGCAAATACAGGTTATTCCTTTGCATATCAAATGTGAAAGAGTAACATGAAATTATATGTGCTATTTGGCTGTATTTGCCAAATCAATTCAATCCAAGCCTAATTTAAAAGGGTCTATTTCAAAGGAGAATAAGAAATGAGTCCATACAACACACAGCTCACAAAGAGAGCAACCTGCTGTACATTTCTCAGTTTATACTGCATCTTTTTCTTCTTCTTTTTTTAATTTAATTTCCTTTCAGTGTAACAGAATTCATTGTTTATGCACCACACCCAGTGTTCCATGCAATATATGCCCTCCATAATACTCACCACCAGGCTCCGCCAACCTCCCACCCCCTACCCCTTCAAAACCTTCAGATTGTTTTTCAGAGTCCATAGTCTTTCATGGTTCAACTCCCCTTCCAATTTCCCTCAACTCCCTTCTCTTTCCATCTCCCCATGTCCTCCATGTTATTTGTTATGCTCCACAAATAAGTGAGACCATATGATAACTGACTCTCTCTGCTTGACTTATTTCACTCAGCATAATCTCTTCCAGGCCTGTCCATGTAAGATGGGTATTCATCCTTTCTGATGGAGGCATAATACTCCATAGTGTATATGGACCACATCTTCCTTCTCCATTCATCCGTTGAAGGGCATCTTGGCTCCATCCAGAGTTTGGTGAATGTGGCCATTGCTGCTATGAACATTGGGGTACAGGTGGCCCTTCTTTTCACTACATCTGTATCTTTGGGGTAAATACCCAGCAGTGCAATTGCAGGGTCATAGGGAAGCTCTATTTTTAATTTCTGGAGGAATCTCCACACTGTTTTCCAAATTGGCTGCACCAACTTGCATTCCCACCAACAGTGTAAGAGGGTTCCCCTTTCTCCACATCCTCTCCAACGCATGTTGTTTCCTGTCTTGCTAATTTTGGCCATTCTAAGTGGCGTAAGGTGGCATCTCAATGTGGTTTTAATTTGAATCTCCCTGATGGCTAGTGATGGTGAACATTTTTTCATGTGTCTGATAGCCATTTGTATGTCTTCATTGGAGAAGTGTCTGTTCATGTCTTCTGTCCATTTTTGACATGGTTACCTGTTTTGTATGTGTTGAGTTTGAGAAGTTCTTTATAGATCCAGGATATCAGCCTTTTGTCTGTACTGTCATTTGCAAATATCTTCTCCCATTCCATGTGTTGCCTCTTTGTTTTGTTGATTGTTTCCTTTGCTGTGCAGAAGCCTTTGATCTTGATGAAGTCCCAAAAGTTCATTTTCGCTTTTGTTTCCTTTGCCTTTGAAGACATATCTTGAAAGAAATTGCTGTGGCTGATATTGAAGAGGTTACTGCCTATGTTCTCCTCTATGATTCTGATGGATTCCTGTCTCGCGTTGAGGTCTTTTATCCATTTCGAATTTATCTTTGTGCATGGTGTAAGAGAATGGTCGAGTTTCATTCTTCTGCATATAGTTGTCCAATTTTCCCAGGACCATTTATTGAAGAGACTGTCTTTTTCCCACTGTATATTTTTTTCCTGCTTTGTCAAAGATTATTTGACCATAGAGTTGAGGGTCCATATCTGGGCTCTCCACTCTGTTCCACTGGTCTATGTGTCCATTTTTATGCCAGTGCCATGCTGTCTTGGTGATCACAGCTTTGTAGTAAAGCTTGAAATCAGGTAATGTTATGCCACCAGTTTTGTTTCTGTTTTTCAACATTTCCTTATCAATTCGGGGTCTCTTCTGATTCCATAAAAATTTTAGAACTATTTGCTCCAGCTCTTTGAAAAATACCGGTGGAATTTTGATCGGAATGGCATTAAAAGTATAGATTGCTCTAGGCAGTATAGATATTTTAACAATGTTTATTCTTCTTTTGAGGCCCATTGGCATGAAAGATGCTTCTCCATCCCTTCACTTTGAGTCTGGGTATATCTTTAGGTTTGAAATGCATCTCTTGTAGAGAACATAGGGGTGGGTCCTGACGTTTTATCCAATCTGCAACCCTGTGTCATTTTATGGGCTCATTTAGGTCATTCACATTGAGAGTGATTATTGACATATACGTTTTTATTGACATCGTGTTACCTGTGAAGTCTTTGTTTCTATAGATTGTCTCCATATATATCTGTTCAATGATATTCTTAGGATTTTTCCTCTTTTATAGAACCCCCCTTAATATTTCCTGCCCTGTCAGCTTGGTGGTTGCATACTCTTTTAAG
Source organism: Meles meles (assembly GCF_922984935.1). Lineage (NCBI taxonomy): Eukaryota > Metazoa > Chordata > Mammalia > Carnivora > Mustelidae > Meles > Meles meles. Next base: position 89,165,753 of record NC_060073.1, on the reverse strand, counting down.
CCTTGCTGGTCTTGGAAGCTCTTTATCTCTCCATCCACTTTGATTGTAAGTCTTGCTGGATAAAGTATTCATGGTTGCATGTTCTTCTCATTTAGTGCCCTGAATACTTCTTGCCAGCCCTTTCTGGCTTGCAAGTTTCTGTGGACAGGTCTTACGTTATTCTGATGGGCTTTCCTCTGTACGTAAGGAATATTTTTGTCCTAGCTGCTTTCAAGAGCCCCTGTCTACAATTATGATTCATCATTCTCACTAGCAGGTGTCTTGAGGTCTTTCTAGATTCTCTAATCTTGGGGGACACCGTTCTGCCTCTAGTACATGAACGCTGGTTCCATTCGCAAGATTGGGAAAATTTTCATGGAGAATTTGTTCAGCTATATCTTCTAGCCTTCTTTCTTTCTCCTCCCCTTCAGGGATTCCAATAATTCTGATGTTGGAACGTTTCATGGCATCATTTATTTCCCTAATTCTGTTTTCGTGGCTTCTAAGCTGTTTGTTCCATGCTTCCTCCTGATCCTTTTTCTCTATCTCTTTGTCCTCCAGACCACTAATTCTATCTTCTGTCTCAGTTGCCCTAGCTTTTAGAGAATTTAGATTAGATTGGAACTCATTGAGAACATTGTGAACATCATCCCTGGTGGCTTTCACTTCTGCCCTAATCAATTCCATTTTGTCATCCATGACTTTCTCCAACCTAGCTATTGCCTGAATAATTGTTAGCCTGAATTCCCTTTCTGACATATTGTCTATGTTAACAGCCATTAGCTCTGTTGCAGAAGGCCCAGCCTCTGAATTTTTCTTCTCTTGGGCATTCCTTCTCCTAGTCATTTTGGTGAGAGATGGCTGAACAAATGTAGCCGAATGTATCGACTGTGATGCAGGCAAGGTGCACCCTGGAATGCTTCTGAGCAATCAAGAATCCCCACCCAAAAGAAAGAAAAAGAGAGAGAGAGAAAGAGAGAGAGGAAAAAAAGAAAGATAAAATAAAAGAGAAGGCCCAGACCAAAGGGGCCCCAAGGTAAGATTTATGAAGTATACACAAAAACAGACAAACAAAAAGACTGATAAAAGTACATGACAAGAGAAAAAATAAATAAATGCATAAAAACAAAACAACAACAACAAAAAGAACCTCATCAAAAAGAACCCCAAGTAAAAGATTTATATGCTACCAGGCCAAAAACAAATGCACAGAAACTGGCGGAAGAAAAAGATGGGAGGGGCGCCTGGGTGGCTCAGTGGCTTAAAGCCTCTGCCTTTGGCTCAGGTCATGATCCCAGGGTCCTGGGATCGGGCCCTGCATCAGGCTCTCTGCTCCGTGGGGAGCCTGCTTCCTCCTCTCTCTCTGCCTGCCTCTCTGCCTAGTTGTGATTTCTCTCTGGCAAATAAATAAAATATTAAAAAAAAAAAAGATGGGAGAGTGTTTATAAATTCTCAGTGTGGGAGAGGAAGGTTATTTTGATTCTTCCTTAATGTATCTTGATACCTTTGCTAAAGGACTCAAGTTTCCTAAGATAAAGGGGGATTAAAAATTGATTTACCTATAGGGGTAGCATTGTTTGGGGAAAGAGGATTACCTTGAAGTTTAACTCTATATGAATATTAAAAAATAAAAATAAAAAAAGAATAAACTAAACTAAACTAAAATTAAAAAAAAAATAAAAAATAGACAAGCAAAAGAAAAACACGAGTATATGTATCAAAAAGTTCAGGTTAATGGGTTATTATGGAATTTGACATACTGGACATCTTACTGTGATGGTAAACAGTTTAAAAATTATCTATTAAAAAAAAGAATCAGAATAGTGAGAACAAATTAAAAATAAAAGTTGTGGTGGTTCTGTCTGTGTGGTTTTTTTTTGTTTTTTGTTTTTTTGTTTGTTTGGTTTTCTGGGGTAGGGGCCTCCTGCGTGGTTTTTCAGGCATTGTTCCCTGAGTTAAGTCCTCCTGCCCCCATCAAGGGGGTGGGCTCCAGAGGGAGCCATTCTGTTGTTTATACAGTGAACTTAGATTGACCCTGCCCCTCCCAGAGGAACTTACTTACAAAGCCCAGATACAAGGGCAGGTCAGGCCAGGTGGAGACATCCAATCAGTGGAGCACGCATACTGTCTCCCTAGCTACCAGGGAGAGTGGGCCCCACCTTTTGGGCACCAATTCTGACCAAAGTGATAGGCTAGGGTAAATTGTAATCTCATTGGCCACCTGTGTGTAGCCAGGCTCAACCACATGGCCTTTGCTCTATAAAAGTTAGTCTGTGAGGTGGGGAAGTGCTTCTTCCAGTCGGTGAAAGGAAGAAGAATTAGGCACAAGCAAGTCAGCTACAAGAGAATGGGAGCAGGGGACAGCAGTCAAACAGACTTCTGCCCCAAGCAACTCCACAGTCTCACTTTTATTAGAAACAATAGCCCACAGAAGAGCTGATGAAGGTCAAACATTAGTCAATGTCTTGTGGACAAACAAGAAGGTGGGTAAAGTTTATAGTTAACCAAGCACGTTCAAAGGACTCATCTAACTAACAATGGGCACTTCTGGGAAGAGAAAGGAGAGACAACAGTAAAGGGAAGCAAGCGGTTTTCGATCCACCCTGAGCAGGCCGGGCATTCCCAGCTGCTCAGCTTCCGTGAAGCGGGCGCATTCCGCCCTTAGTGGGCTGGGCGTTCCCAGCTGCTTGGCTTCTGTGAAGCACGCGGCGTTCCACCTTGAGTGAGCCGGGCATCCCCAGCTGCTCAGCTTCATGGCCGTACATCGTCCTTTTCCCCAAAGACCTGTTGCCAGCATGTGTTTTTCTTAAGGCTGTATCTAAATGTGCTTGGTAACTAGTAAAATCCTCCAGAGGTTATAGCTTAAGTAATACATTGTTCTGAGGGGCAGTTGCAGGGAAGGGTCACCTCTTTGTAAGAGACAGACCTGACCGGTTAGTTTGATTCTCGATGCTTGGCGTGAAATAAAGCTTTGCTTGACCTTCGCTTTGTATTAGTCTCGTTCCTTTGACCATGGGCCCAACATGAGGAAATCATTTTTTCAGGCTTTTGTTCTCTGGAGGTTTTTTTTGTTTGTTTGTCCATTTGTTTTCTCTCTCACCTTGGCAGCTTTTGATGGTTTTTGGAGGTTTAGAGGAAAGGAAACTGCCCCCAGACCTCCCTCTCAGAGAGAAGCCTCCATCTGTTCTGCTCTGGGTGCTCCAGAGCACATAAATTCCCCCTTGGCCGCTGGCAGAGCATGCTCCCAGTCACAGTCTCTGGGGTCACAGGAACTCCCACTTGTACCCAAAACCGCAATAGCCGTGGCTGTCTGGGCAGCTCCAGTCTGCTAGAGAGGCTCCAAGCAGCGATAGCACACTGAGATTTTCCCACTGGCCCCAGGCTGGGAGTGTTCAGACTCTCCCCGTCTGAGAGAGCGCCGACTGGCGCCTGAACACACCTCTCTCAGGGGAGGGTATGGGTCATGACTCAGACTCTGGTAGCATGACACGTGCATGCAGAGTGCAAAAGGTTGTGGTTCTGCGAGCTGGCGAGGCTCCCTGCTCCTCATGGGAGCCACCACCCAGATACTCAGGTGTGCCAGCGGCTCAGGGACCAAGAACTGGTTTCTTCGCTGCACTCTCTCTGGCTCAGCGCCAGGGGTGGCTGTCCTGAGTCTGGGGACTTAAGCCCCTGTCCCTAACTGCCCCGATTCCCACAATTTCCCCCCACAATCCCTTGCTCTTTTTGAGTGCTTTCAACCAGACTCCAAGTTAATGCTGGTCCCCAATCGCAAGGCACTCTCGTATTGGGGTATTACTTTCCAATGGGTCACTTCAGTGGCTCCCTCCCCCTTTTGTTTATCTTCTGATATCTATCTAATGTTCCCACTCTGCTTTACCTGCCCACTGGCGTCTTCTGTCCCCGCAGAGATCCAGAAGTGTATAATTCTAATCTCAGGCTGATTTCATGGTTGAAAATAGTCCTTTGGTAGGTAATCAGCTCACTTTAAGGTACAGGTTGAAACGGCACCTCCTCCTACTTCCCCACCATCTTGTCCCCTCCTATACTGCATCTTAATACTCCTCAGCACCCTTCACTTTTGGCTCACTGAGCCATCTTAGAGACACCCCTGCTTTACTGCCTCCTGCTCTTAGTCTCTGCATTAGTGGTTTGAGAGACCCTGAGCATTCTTTTGAGAGCCCCACAGTCCCAGAGTGGGGCAGATGAGGTTGAAGGGCAGTGGTGGACTCATGGCACATTATCAGAGATGTCATGTCAGGGATGTTGAGTTGCGCTCTATTCTCACCAAGTACAGGCACAAGTCACGGTGTGGTATTACAGCAGGATGGGTTTACATGAGATCAGTGACTCTCCATCCCACTGTGCTTCAGAGTCATCTGGAGAGTTATACATTTATATCATTAGGGCTCATCCTGGAAAATTCTGATTGAGAAGGTCTGAGGTGTAATTTAGATGCCTGTTTAAAAAAATATATAGTTAATATTTCTGCATCTAAGTGTGAAAATCAAATTTTATAAAAATTAAGATGTATGTGTCCACTGAGAGTGGGCCAGGATTTAGAGTCACATCACTGAGCCATTTTAAAAACAGGATATTTAGCTATATTTTTACTTTTATGTGGAAGAGAGGAATAACTTGTCTGATACTGGAAGGCTTTTCATAGCTCAGAGTTTCCCTTGTATTGTGTCAGTATTATTTGTACAAGGACAGGGCATGCAAAAGGTGAATTACTTGCTTCAATGTGCATCCTTTCAGCTAAAAAATCATGTTGTCATAGAATCTCAAGTGTGTAGGAGGTCTAAAATTACTGACATAGGCCCTCATCCATGAAGCCTTTGAGCACCTGGTCTCTGTTACTTCTTAGTATTTTCTGTTTCCCCATCAAAATTGGGCAAAGGAGTCCCAAAAGGTGTCCCTTCTCTCCATCAACCCTTGTCCCTTTCCTCTTGGCCTCTCCATACTAGTTGCCATTTTCCAGTGTAAGATAACATTTACTTATTTATTTCCTTTTTGCCTCTCCTCAAATAAATGTTAGCATTCTGAGGACAAGGATTTTCATATGTTCAGTTCACAGCTATGTCTCAGCATCAGACAAACAGATGCTCAAAAACATTTGTGAAATATTGATTTAAGAGTGAATGGATGCCATCTCCATGAATAGGTCAACCCTAACAGCTGCCCCCTCCCCCAATTAAAACAAATAAATAAGCAAGTAAGCAAACAAACTATGTCTGCCCTATGATCTTCTCTCACAGGTTATTCTTTTGCATCAAAACGTTGTCACAAATTCTAAATTAAACATGTGTGTTTTTATTTGTTTTATGTCTGTTTCATGTCTAGTGTACCCACACTAGATGGTGAACTCTTTGGGGTCAGGAAATGTGTCTTATTCTCTATCAGGTCCTCACTATCTAATCCAGTGTCTGGTTGATTATAAATGTTCAATAAATAAGATAGATGAAAGAAGGAGACAGAGAAACAAGGTAAGAAGCTGATATTATGTACTTTATTACATTCCAGAGAGTTATACTTTTTTGGAGGAAAGTTAGTTTCTGGTGTTTAGTTTGCCTTCACATGAACATGTATACACAAAGTTGTTTAATCAAGGGCCTAAGGCAATTCTTAGCTTTCAGGGTTATTGTTTAGTCATATGACTTAGGCAAAGGAAATATTTTATTTTATTATTTTATTTTGTTAAGGTTTTATTTATTTATTTATTTATTTGTCACAGAGAGACTGAGAGTGAGAGCACAAGCAGGGAGAGCAGCAGGCAGAGGGGGAGGGAGAAGCAGGTCCCTGCTGAGCAGGGAGCTGGATGTGGGGCTTGATCCCAGGTCCCTGGGATCATGACTTGAGCTGAAGGCAGATGCTTAAACGACTGAGCCACCCAGACATCCACAGAAGAAACATTTTAAAGGTAACCTATGGGAATTTTTCCCCACTGATTTGCTGTGAGAACATTACCTTTTAATGTTCACTGCCTCTCCACACTTTGATTTCAGAATGGGCTATCTATCACATGTCTCTTCCCTTCAGGCTCTTTGTGCCCACCTGTTTCTATTTCCAGCTGCCACAGCCAGGACAAATGACAAACATTCCCTCCTTTTGCCAAGTCTAGTTTCATTTAAAAGGTTCATCCCTCAAATATGAATTTCTAGATAAAGGACAGTGAATTGTGTGTGTTTGTAGAAGGTGGGTGTTGATGGAGCTCTCATTTTTAATTTCTTAGGGCTAGTCTCTTCATGTCACACAAGACAACATGCCTGGAATAGTCCCTGTGTGCAAATGAAATACAGAAAGCCAGCCTGACAATGCTAAAGGCAGAGCCTGCAATCACATACTCATACACACACACACACACACACACACACACACACACACACACTGCAAAAGAAGGGAATGTGACTAGAACAGAGAACAGTCACTGCACCTGTCAGACCCTGTGGCATGGATCCTATGGGCTGGTGTTTTGAGCTGGGCTCAGCCCTGCAAGATCCCACAGGTCTTGTGAAGGTCTGCACTGCAGGTCATGCTACTGAGGTTTTAGCATGCTGGTTTAAAACAATATCAAAAACTCTTTTTACCTGATTTTGTGATTGCTGACACTCAGCAGCCCTCTTTCCTGGGGTAAACAAATGATTGGAATGCAAAGATTTGGACAGATGCAAGGAAAGCTTTATTGCCCATACAGTTTACAAACCTGGGACATACAGCCTTTGGCTATAAATTAGAAGTGCACTCAGAAGGAGAGAGTTTAGGCTTTGGGTTAAAATAGGCAAAATCCGTGGTCAAGATTAATCAGACTCAGATCCCAAACTCCAAACTTCAAGAGCAGAGTGATGAACAGGGTACAGCTTGCTATTTCTGGTAGCAACTTCTGGGTGTGGAAGCCACTAATAAGTATGATAAGATTTGTTGCAGGGGCCTTTCTGTGAATTTAGCTGAATTTTATGCAAGCTTTTCTTTTCAGGTTGTGCTAACTGGTTTGATTCCTCACTGTCATTAGAACTGACTAAAATTTTAGTTTTTCTACATTAACATGAGGGACTCCATCTTATCAGTTAATTGTCTGTCTAATCATTGGGATCTTTTGTTTTCACTAGAAAAAGGTGGGCAGGCAGACTCTTTGGCAGGGTGCCAAAGAATGCCCAATGCTGTCCCTGCCCCAGGTCAACAGTTATGAAAAGCAAACAAGTAGAAGGCAGTCAAAATAAAAACTTTACATTTGGGTCATGGAGGAATTCAAGGCCCAAGAACCACAGCTGTTCCAGCAGCTTCATTGTAATGAACACATTGATTTTCCAAAGCTTTTTGTGATAACTTTCTCTGTTCATAAGCAGGGATTTTCTGTTGGAATTGGCTTATTGTGCCTGTAAGTCACACTGTAGCAAATAGAATGGCTTGGTATACTCTCTATTCCACTGCCCTGAGTCCTCACACATAATACTCACTGAATGTTAAATGCCGTCTCCTCCCCAAAGCCTCATCCCTCTTCCCACCTTCCCACAGCCCAAGTCAAGTCTCACTTCCTTTAAAAAGCCTTCCTAATTTCTTTTAAGGAAGATGTGGTACATATACACGATGGAGTATTATGCCTCCATCAGAAAGGATGAATACCCAACTTTTGTATCAACATGGACGGGCCTGGAAGAGATTATGCTGAGCGAAATAAGTCAAGCAGAGAGAGTCAAGTATCATATGGTCTCACTTATTTGTGGAGCATAACAAAGAACATGCAGGACATGGGGAGATGGAGAGGAGAAGGGAGTTGAGGGAAATTGGAAACGGAGATGAACCATGAAAGACTATGGACTCTGAAAAATAACCTGAGAGTTTTGAAGGGGCAGGGGGTGGGAGGTTGAGGAACCAGGTGGTGGGTAATAGGGAGGGCACGTACTGCATGGAGCACTGGGTGTGGTGCAAAAACAATGAATACTGCTATGCTGAAAATTAAAAAAAAAAAAATTAAAAAAAAAAGCCTTAATTCCTTTAACTAGAATAATCTATCCTTAGCCCCCAAACTTCCACACTCATTGTTTCTTCTGCCTTAATACTTAATACCTCTAGGGTCAAATCCAAGTGAGTAATGTGTGATTGTGAGTTAGACTGAGACAGAGTAGATCCTGGGTCCTATTTTCTTCTTTGCATTTTCTATTTGGTCTTGTTCAGTACCTACCACATACAAGATGTTCAGTAAATGCTGGTTGACTCCAAATGAATTATTGCTTAATACAAAGACTCATTATCTCCTTTTCTAGGATTCCCAAATAAAATATAGCATGCCCACTTAAACTTTAATGCCTGATAAACATTCTTTTTTGTATGAGTAGGTACCAAATATGGCCTGACACATACTTATGTATTGTATGTTTGTATGTGTTGCTTATCTGTCATTCAAAATAATTGGGTGTCCTGTATTTGTATTTGTTAAATCTGGTGATCCTAATCCTTTCCCACAGGGCTACAAGACAAAATAATTCCTTAGTATAACCCTTAGCCTGTTCCTGCTCAGCTCTTGCCTATTCCCTCTCCAGCCAGACATTGCTCTGACTGTGCTTTCTTAGAATCTATTATTTGTCTTTTTGGTACCCATTCATCACAGGGCCAGTTATATTATCTATATTTTCTTATTTTCTATATTCTTGATGCTCTGACATTTGGGAGCTTTATAGATCTGGGGAAAGACTGCCCTCTCAGGGCTAGCCAGTTCCTAGAGCAAAGGGCATGGCTGAGAGCAGCCTTATATAAACAAATCCAGCAATCTAGCCTATACCCCCAATCATCTCCTTTATCTAACTTACATACAAGGAGCCAGTATTCTGCCCTAAGCCACACCAGGACAGGTACCAGACAACTATAGACCACCTCCAGAACCCAGAGATCACTGGAATTATTCAAACTAGCCATTCCTTAAGTGTTCACTATGTCTTATCTTGCTTTTCTTCAGAAATCCCAATAAAAACTCTGGCCTACACTTTTCCTACCCTTCTGTCTCTGTCTCTTGACCAAAAGCTGGTAATCCCCACATGGCCCTCAATGGCATGGCATCATGCCCCCTTCTCTCTAGAAACAAGTAATAAATTCTTCTTTTTCTTTTCTTTTTAATATTTTATTTATTTGAAAGAGAGTTAGAGTGAAAGAGATCTCAGAGGGAGAGGAAGAGGGAGAAGCAGACTTGTCGCTGAGTGGAGAGCCTGACAAGGGCTCCGTCCCAGGACCCTGAGATCATGACGTAAGCCGAAGGCAGACACTTAACTGAGTCCCAGGCATTCCTAAATTCATATTTCAATGACATTACCTTTCTGTGTTATCACTTGGTCATAATGAAATCCTGGGTGTAATTTTATTTTTATTTTTATATTTTTAAGATTTTATTTATTTGACAGACAAAGATCCTAAGTAGGCAGAGAGCCAGGCAGGGTACGGGAGAAGCAACCTCCCCGCCAAGCAGAGAGCCTGATGCGGGGCTCAATCCTAGGACCCTGAGACCATGACCTGAACCGAAGGCAGAGGCTTTAACCCACTGAACCACCCAGGTGCCGCCCTGGGTGTAATTTTAAAGCAGGCGTCCCTAAGGGAAGCATATGGAGAACTGTGCCTCTGATCTGCAGGCTCTTACAGCATGTGTTCCTCTCTATCCTCAGTCTGGAGTGTCTGCTAAAGGACTTGAAATCTCTTGGCTGGAATACAAGGGATCCTGGGGACAGCCTGGGCAGGCAGTTAGCACCTTCTCTTTGTTATCAGAGGGGCTTTATTATCAGATACAAATACTCACCTTAGACTCCCTTGACACTTTCCAGTGAGACTCTTCTGCCAGCCAGAGCATTATCCCTGCAAGATTCTCTTCCTCCCGGGGCACCTGGGTGGCTCAGTGGGTTAAAGCCTCTGCCTTCGGCTCGGGTCATGATCCCAGGGTCCTAGGATCGAGCCCCACATTGGGCTCTCTGCTCTGCAGGGAGCCTGCTTCCTCCTCTCTCTCTGCCTGCCTTTCTGCCTACTTGTGATTTCTCTCTGTCAAATAAATAAAATATTAAAAAAAAAAAAAAAGATTCTCTTCCTCCCTTCTTCTCCCTTCCTTCCCGCTACCTACCCTCCCTTCCCCCATTTCTCCTCAGAGGCCGCAGAAAGTTTCCTCCATGAGATGAACTGCTATGTTCCCACATACTTTCTGGTCCCTGAACAAAAAAAATCTCTAGGGTCATCAGTGCTCCCTCTAAAATTAGGACAATTCTTTCGTCCCAGAGGAGGTCTGTGCAGAAGGGCCTCCCTCCCCTTCCCAGCTGGAGCAGACCCACCTAGTTCAGAGGGGCTGCATTGAGAGCACCTAGGATATTCTTTGTAGCTCCTACTGGTCCTTCAACAACCAGAGAGTACAGGGGTTGATTATGAGGTTCACAGGATCCTGTTTCAATGTAGGCACTGACTGGACATTCCTTTTAGGGGAACAATCTGCAGTGAAGCCTGGGTCAAAATGTGCATTTAGACTTCGGGATATAATCAAGTCACGCTTTGGTGGGAAGAGAAAATGGAAAGGGAGTGATGGGCAGATTCAAGTGACAGTGGCCTTTAAAGAAGACAGGAGAGGGGCGCCTGGGTGGCTCAGTGGGTTAAGCCTCTGCCTTCAGCTCAGGTCATGATCCCAGGGTTCTGGGATCGAGCCCCACATCGGGCTCTCTGCTCGGCAAGGAGCCTGCTTCCCTCTCATTCTCTCTCTGCCTGCCTTTCTGTCTACTTGTGATCTTTCTCCCTCTGTCAAATAAATAAATAAAATGCTTTAAAAAAAAAAAAAAGAAGACAGGAGAAAGAGCCCATTAAATGTATGGTGTTTATGTAGCCCCCACAACGTATACCCAAGACAGTCACAGGAGTCAAGACAGGCACTAGTCCTTACTCTTGGTGTACTAAAACCCCTATTTTTAAGTTTGCTGTTTTTTGTGTCTCAGTGATCCCAGCCAAAAGTAGAGATCTGAGATGGGGATGAAGGAACCAGGAACGCACAGGCCAACAGAATGTGTGTGTGCATGTGTGTGCACCTGAGTGCATTCGTGTGTGTGTGTGGGTGTGTGTGTACACACACGTGCATGTGTCTGTTTGTGTCTGTGTGGGGCATGCCAGGCAGGGAGGCTAGGAGAGATGTGTTTGTTTTCTGTGACAACACCAGGAGCAGGCATCTCCATCTTCTGCAACTCCAGCCCAGCTGTCATTGAAACAGATTCCTGCCACAGGGGCTTCCTGGCAGTCAGCGAGGAGGGGACGGTTTCACCCAGACTGGAGCCACTTGTGTGGTCAGGAGGGCCTGAAAGCACAACAGCAATTTACATGGCTGCCAGACTGGACTGGATTTTCACTTAGTTTTCCATTGAGAGGGAAAAATGTTAAGTCCTGGGATTTGACTAATGTGTTTAATTAAAACCAGGGAAACAACACTTTTTTGTGTAATTTAAGAATATTATATATAACATACATAAATATAATATTAAAATACACGTTGCATATTATATTAAAAATTCAAAATATAATATAATAAAATGTGATATAAATAAAAATGATATATATATTAAAGCTTTTCTTTCAGAGGGACAGCCCAGTGCCAGGAAAGCCCAGGGTTCTGGGTAGAATCTTAGTTGGTGAGTGGTCTTTGAAGAGATGTGGGTCGCCACCAGGCCACCTATAGTGTCTATACACACAGTGTCCCCCACTGCCAATGCTCCCCACTGTGCACAGGCCTGATGCTAAGGAAGTGCTTGCCTGGCTCTTAAGGCTTCTACTGCATCCCCTCCTTGGCTCAGTAGGCTGTGGCCATATTCCTCTGAGAGAGAGAGGACACAAAAGCGAGACCAACCATTTCTGTGAAGACGTAGCTACAGATCAGTCCTTGGCAAAGAGCAAATCTATTTCTGCTTTTATTCTCATCTTTTGTACTTAGTCTGTTGTGGCCACAGGGTGAAACCATAAGGCTCTCTTGTCTCAGCTCCTTATTACCTTCTCTCTCAGTTCCCCTCATCTGATTCTCTCTCAGTACCTTTCCCCACACAGTGGCTCTTAATAAATGCTGATTCCTAATTCCCTTCCTCCCTACCCACCCTCTCCTCCACTGTCTCTCAGGACTACCCATTCCCCCTTCTGTGCCCTGGAGCCTGGGAGATTAGCCCACAAGTTGAGGATGAATCTCTCAGGGAAAGAGGCCTCAGGGAGGAATCCCAGTTTCAGGAGCTGCTTCTTTCCCAGCCCTGTTTTCTATGGTCCCAGCTTTCTACCTGGGGCAGTAACTGAGGAATTTGTCACAGTGGCCCTGAATCTCCCCCGCACCAGCCTGAGCCAGCAACAGTAAGATGATGAAATTTCAGGGCCCCCTCTCTGCAGATAGTCTTCTGTAGTGGATCAGCATGACGATGGGCAGGAGGGGAAGACAGGGGCTGGCCTCACACATGTGATGCCTTGGTGGTCCTGGTGGGCTTCAGTGTTCCTGCAAGGCTGGAAATGAAATGACAGGACCCATACCTTCCTGCTTCACAATCCCAAGTCTTGTCACTCCTAGGGAATTGCTCACTCAGCATATTTAAGATTGTTAGAGCAGGACTTATTTCTACAGGATGAAGCAAATTTACTTAGCTTTGTGCGTGGCTTTTAATTAGAAAAATTATTCTTAGCCATATAACAAAATAAAATTGATGATTCAGTGACAGCTAATCGCTTGCCGGAAATGAAAGATGCCTTTACAATGAAGATTTATTTCATGTTACTTTTTCCCCAAGCACTCTTAACTGACTGAATAACGTTGTAATGATCACTCAGATATTACCACATGTGCTTTTAAGAATTTATAAAGTAATTTGTCTTCTGAGGTTTCCAGGGAGGTGCTTGAATGGTACAGTTAAAATAGAAGAGAGCAGAAGCTCTTACCTCTCCCAGGCCTGGGTTTGAGGACTTGAGGAACAGGCATAGGAGGATGGATTCATAATGCAGAGTAACCTAAGTGTTGACTAAATATCCACCAGGTCAGTGAAAGGTGGCTGGGATGGGGGGCCATGGGGAAGCCTAGGCACTTAGCCTTTCCCATGAGGCCAGAACAGAAGCTACAGGCAGTTGGAGGCAACCACAAGGAGTCCTCCTGGGGCATGGAGAGGAGGGTGTGCTCTAGGCAGCCAAAAAGGTCCCCAACAAGGTCTGCAGATGTCAGTGAAGGACCACCCAGGGGCAAAGCCCCCGTGATCACATCAGCCTCTTTAAGGATCAGGGAGTGCGTGTGTGTGTGTGTGTGTGTGTGTGGTATGGAAGGTGTGGGGTGTAAATGGAGACACTACTAGCTCCTAAAGATCTTTCTATTGTAGGTCCTTCTTGCACACAGGATTCAATCTTGTAAGCAAACTGAGAAGTCGGGGTGTATGGGGCATAGAATGATGCAGAGTTAGTAACTTAAACTTTCTGAAGAAGGCAGTGGGCCCCATAAACCAAGCTGCAAATTACTCATGGCACACTGCTGACTTCCAGCTGGTTTTCTCCAGACTTATCCTTTGATAAGTTTTTGAATTTTGTTTGTGGTGGTTGTTTTGTTTTTGTTGTTGTTGAGTTATAGGAGTCCTTTGTATATTCTGGATATACTGATTTGCAAATATTTTTCTCCCATTCTGTAAGTCATTTTCCTTTTTTTTTTTTTAATTTATTTTCAGCGTAACAGTGTTCATTGTTTTTGCACCACACCCAGTGCTCCGTGCAATATGTGCCCTCCCTATTACCCACCATCTGGTTCCCCAACCTCCCACCCCCGCCCCTTCAAAATCCTCACATTGTTTTTCAGAGTCCATAGTCTCTCATGGTTCATCTCCCCTTCCACTTTCCCTCAACTCCCTTCTCCTCTCCATCTCCCCATGTCCTCCATGTTATTTGTTATGCTCCACAAATAAGTGAAATATTTTCTTCACTCTCTAAGGTGTCCTTTGATGCACAGAGTTTTGTTTCGTTTTTTTTTTTTTTTCTTTTAAGATTTATTTGACAGAGAGAGAGAGAGAGAGAGAAAGAGCAAACACAGGGGATGAGAAGGGGTGGGCAGAGGGAGAGGGAGAGAGAAACTCAAGTAGACTCTACTCTGAGTTGTGGGGTTCAATCTCACAACCCTGAGATCACTATATCAGCCAAAACCAAGATTCAGATGCTTAACCCACTGTGTCACCCAGGCATCCCAATGCACAAAGGTTTTTGTTTGTGATAAAGGCCAATTTTCCTTTGTTGCTTTTGCCTTTGATGTCATATCCAAGAAATCATTGCAAAATCCAATGTCATGACACTCTTCTCCTATATTCCTCTACAAGTTTTATAGCTTTAGCTCTTATGTTCAGGTTTTTGATCTATTATGAGTTAATTTAGGTATATGAGGTAAGGGTCCAATTTCATTCTTTTGCATGTAGATACCTAGCTAGCACAGTACCATTTGTTGAAAAGTCTGTTCTATATCTCAACTGAATGGTCTTGGCACCCTTGTTGGAAATCCTTTGACCAAATACATGGAGGTTTATTTCTTGACTATTTATTCTATTCAGTTGGTCCATACATCTGTCTTTATGCTACTACAGCACTACTTCGGTTATTATAGCTTTGTAATAATTTTTTAAATCAGCAGGTTTGAGTTTTTCAACTTTGTTCTTTTTTAATGATAATTTTGGCTTATTTGGGTCTCATGCCAGTATTTAAGAATTTTAGGATGGGTCTTTATGTTTCTGCAAAAAATGATATTTGGATTTTGATAGGGATTGCATTAAAATCTATAGATCACTTTTCATAGTATTGACATCTTAGCATTTTCTGATTCATAAACACAGAATATCTTTCCATTAACTTATGTCTTATTTAATTTCTTTCAGTGATATTTTATATTTGCCAGTGTACAAGCTTTTTTATTTCATTGGTTAAATTTATTTTATTATTTTTAGTACTATCTCTTGTCTTATGATCTTTTGATGAAAACTAGACATGCAAGAAAAAAAAACAAAAACAAAAAAACGAGAACACCCCTTGTGTTTGCAGACTGACTCTGAACTGAGGCAGTCCTTCACTGATTAGCTAGATATGCTCCCAACCTAGGAATCAGTGCAGGGTAAAAGCTTAAGTTTTTCTCAGGTCTTTTCTGAGCATGTGTCTTGCCTGACAATGCCTATGGATTTTCTTGTTTCCCTCATATACATGGCTATTTTCAAATATCTTGATTTCCCAAGGAGTTGCATGCCAACTTCTCAGGATTGTAGACAGTCTATTATATATTTCTACCTGTGCTCTCTTGTTCCAGGTATCTGACAGTCTGTAGTCCCCCTGCAGCTTTCATGAGTGGTGCCAAATGCTCTTCCTATATTTAGATGAGACACAGACCAGTCCATCATGCAGCATCTAGGCAGGTTAGAACACTGCAGGTAAGGGTTATCTGTTCACTACAGTTTGAGGAAGGGATCTGGGATCTGGGCTGCCAGCTCTTTCAGAGCAAGACCATGTGCCAAAGGAAGGGACGTATGTGTGCGGGAAAATACCATGAAATTTTCTACCATTCTTAAGGTGTGTATGTATGTGTGTGTGTGTGTGTGTGTGTGTATTTCTCGACTGGGTGTTTACTTGGTTGTTGGACCCTTTTGTATTCCAGAACCCTTATAAGATTAGTTCAGCTAAATTTCTGTTTGTTTGTTTTATTTGTTTTTTGTTTTTGTTTTTTGATATTTGGGAGGAGGAGGCAGGTGGAGGGGAGGAATAGGGCTTGCAGCTTCCTTTTTTTTTAAATTTAATTTTATTTTTTCAGTGTTCCAAGATTTATTGTTTATGCACCACACCCAGTGCTCCATGTAATACATGCCCTCCTTAATACCCACCACCAGGCCCTCCCAACCTCCCCAACCCCCTCCTCTCCAGAACCCTCAGTTTGTTTCCTAATCTACCATTGGTGATGCTATTTGCTCAAGAGTTTTTATATCTTACCTACCTTCAAATTTTCCTTTTGTCTTTTTTTTTTCAAACTATTTAGAACAACAACGTTTTTCTCTTTCTATGTTTTTAAACTTTTTATAAGTCAATTTGCATTTCAATTTGCTTTCCACACAATCTTAATCTGAAGGATTTGATGTTCTATAGTCATGGGATTAAAGATAGATGTAAGGGGGCCACATAAACAGAAAAGCTATATTAATGTCTGCTTATAATTACACATAATTGTATTTGTGGTTTAGAGGATATGTAAGGAATTATAGGATGCAAATATCTCCTTGGACACATTTTTGGATAGTTGTCTGTGTATTAGGCAAAGTGAGACAATTTTTTTCTTTCAGTGCCTTTCTACTTATAGTATCTACAAATGTTCTTATCTATCAGCTCCTGTATCTTGGAGAACACAAGCCCTTCTGGTTGTTATTTTAAGAGAACCATGTGTTATTTTTCTAGCTTACTTACTTTTTAAGGCTACCTGTAAATGTCCAGCTATATACTGAATGTTTTCTAAATTTGACATTTTACATTTGAATTTATTTTGTAATTAAGTAATTATCACTGTGTTATTTGTTCATGGAACTATAACTATCTTAAATTATCATATTTAACTTCTTACCCAGTTATTTCCCATTTCTTACCACTGCTTCCAGATTGCTAGCCTAGTACTACCAGAGTGTGGTAGCCTTTCCTGTCTTATTTACGTTTGCATTCCCATCACTAAGAAGCAACCACATAGTAAGTTCTCAATAAATTATTTAGCATGAGAGCTCAATTAATGAATAAATAAATGTGTCACAATTCTTAACTAGGGAAATGAAGGACTTGTTAAAATTCATTTCCAAGTTCTCTTATAGTTTAGACTATTTACAACGTTACACCTTATGTAACAGAAGAATTCACAAAGGGATTTGTATGGAATAGAAACAAAGATAGAAAGTTTTCCCCAATCTGGTCTGATTGCTGTGTGATATGGACTGCTGTGGAAGGACAGACAAAAGTGCAGTGGGAATGGGGTGGGATTTATATAGCCTGGAGGTGTGTGGGAGGGGTGCCAGCGAAAAGCTTCAAGCTTTTTTCAAGTTGTGTTGTTCTTTAAAAATGAATTGAGGTTCACTGAGTGGATGATGAAGGCAGACAATTCAAGTTGATTTATCTGAGGAACAGGGAACAGATTAATGAAGGTGAAAGCAGTGTTAGGGGAAGAGTCCAGATAAGAAGCAAGAAACATGGGTTAAGCCAAACAAATGAGGCTTCATGTTCTCTGCTTATAAGATGGAAATGAATTATAAGTTGGCCTGGATTCTGTACAATTTGCATTTTGGAGAGGCCAGTTTGGTAGTCGCATGGAGGCTGGTGGACTGAATGGGATTAGGCCCGCAGCAGGAAAACCCCCTGTGACTGACTGCATCCAGGTAAAAAACAATAAAAGGCCTAAAATTTACAGATGCAGTGAAACTAGAAAAAGGGATATAGCCTTTTAAAGTTTAATGGAGAAATTTTACAAAAGACAGTAACCTGTTTCACCACTTAATTCTGAATTATAAAATTAGTCTCTGAGATCATGAGCCTAGCACAGTGCCTCCCTCACCTTGTTGGTAGAACTTGAGCATACAGCAGTTCAAATGCAGTCCCTTTGGTTTATTTCTCCTCAGAGCCAGAACCAAAATTGGAGTATCTTTAAAAGGAGATCTTGAATTGGCTCAGATTTCTCATCTTTGGGCCAAGATGAACTTTCAGAAACAAAAATTCTTGATTATATGGAATTGCTTCTTGACTGGGAAAGCTAAATTTCTAATACCTTGGAAGAGAGAAAGGAGAGGTGGCCAGGCCCCAAGCTGTACCCTATGATTAAAATATTAAAGATCATTGGGTTGACAGCATCCTCCACCTTAGCCCTCCATTTATAGTGTCACAAGTGTCTTGGCTGCCCCACCTTCCTGTGCTCCTGGAATTATCTAAAAAGGAACACTTTAGGGGCAGAGGGGTATTGACATATCTGGGTTGTGTGGTGTGTGGTTTATGCTGGTATAACTGGAGGCAGGTAGACACATCATTTTGGAGGTGATGAAATTGAGAATCGGAGAGATAGGCAACCATCTCAGACTGCACAACTAGTATGCAGTGAAGGTGAGCTAGGGCTGAGAATGAAGAACTGGACAGGTGTGAGTCACGGCTTCAAAATCTGATAAGGACCTGTTGACTATAAAAGGAGGATGAACTCATCCTCAAGCTTTTGTGGGTCTGTCTCCTAGTGATCAAGGTTTTTTTCTTGGAAATGTATATATAATTGTGTTTCAAGCTGGGGAAATTTTGATAAAGTTATATTAATGAAGGATTTTATTAATTTTTGTCTTTAAAATATTTTTGATGGAAAATTTCAAGCATACTCTAAAGAAAAAGTAATAACCATCTAATTGCCATGCATACCATTACCCAGATTTAAGAAAAGTGACCAGCCTTGTATCATTTCTCCATTCCCCATTTTAATAGTCTGTTGCTACACCTCTCAAACATTTTCTACATACATAACTATGTTATACACAAATAGCATTAAGATTGAACCCAGATACTCAAGAATGACTGTCCTCAGGGTCTTAGGTGCCCTGCATTTGCCCAAGCCTTTGGATTCCTGGAGAGATCAATAACTGGGCCACCCATCCTCAGAAAATAAGGTACTTAGCACTAGGCTTTGGTACAACTCTCCAATGATACACAGTTATGCCTTGGGATGCAACAGTGGACCAGAAGCCATGACAACAACAAAAATTATGTTTATTAATGACCAAGGGAATCTCAGGAAATAGTTCTGGCTCTAAAATGATGATGATAATTTTTTAAAAGATTTTATTTTCAAGTAATCTCTCCACCCAATGTGGGGTTCGAACTTACAACTTTGCGATCAGGAGTCACATGCTTTATGGACTGAGCCAGTCAGGTGCCCCATGATGATAATTTTAAATGGATTATTTTTTGATGAAAATAATACAATAAACAAAAGAACTCTGTACTTAGAGTCAAAAAGCCTAAATTTGAATATGTCCTCTGGCACTACTTTTCTCTTAAACTCTGTTTGTGTACTTCAGTTTACTCTCTTCCATATATTAGTCATTTCATAAACATAGGACATCTGTTATGTGTCAGACACTACCCTAGGTACTAGAAAGTTTTTCCCTAGGTACTATGAAAAGTGAATAACCCCTACATTTGGGTGGTTTATAATCTTATAGGGAGATAATACATATATATGGGCAACAATGATACACTGCCAGAAAGAGAAGTTCTAAGAAGAGTTATAAACAAAATACAGTGGGGCTGTATTCTGTATTCTCTTTAGAATGAGGGAACATGTGTCAAGGATGCTCCTCTGAGGAGATAGCATTTGAATTGACCAGAGAAGAGAGCACCCCCTTGAAGTTTGAGAAGAATTTCAACCAGCAAAGGAAATC
Organism: Meles meles; assembly: GCF_922984935.1. NCBI lineage: Eukaryota > Metazoa > Chordata > Mammalia > Carnivora > Mustelidae > Meles > Meles meles. Next base: position 89,146,365 of record NC_060073.1, on the reverse strand, counting down.
TTCTGTTATGCATGGGATGAGACCACATAAATGGGCCAGCATGCCTGGTAGTAAAACCATGAAAAATCATCTGTGTTAACAAGAGCCAAGCCAAAAGGTGTTTAGATTACATATAATTACAAGTTTGGATGTGACTTGTTTCCCAGATTGCCAACACGGCCCAAGAATTCCTGCTGGTGCAAAAGAAAGATTACTGACTGCTGGAATACTCAGAAGATCAGTGGCCAAAGTAGTGAAGAGACTCCCTAGGGAAGAAGGCCCTTCGTCTAGCAGCGTGGTTGGTTGCTGCAGCTGTTTGCATGGTTATGAGAATATCTGTGCACCCTTGGCTCAGGGCACTGATGAGAATATTTCAGGGAAAAATAATTCATCTACTCCTACCCAGAAGTGAGTATCTTTTCTGATGCTATTTGATTCACTGAGGGAGCTGCAGAGCTGCTTAATGGTGATCATGTTTCTGAAGGGACTACTTCTTTTAGGAGTTTTAGGAAGAATAATAGGCATTTGGGTATTATCATAACGAACCTATTAACATTATTATCGCTATAATACTAATATATAATCTTGTACAAAGTTTCAAACTTTCACTTTTATCATCTCAACTGAGCCTAACGATGACCACATAAATCTTTTTTAGACAGAAGAAAACTGAGATTGAAGCATGCTGATTAAATGATCTAGGCAATGATATAATAAGTGGCAGAACAGAAACTGTTTGATTTCTGAACAAATTCTTTCTGGGATATGGGAACCAGGGGAAAAGCTCCCAGTCTGCAAACCTGGAAAATGACTCACTTCTTACACATTTAAGTAGTGTATAGACCTGAAGGTCAGCTGTTTATCCCAGGATACAGGTTGTCCTTCTGCTTCAGGGACTGGTCTTGGCCAAGGATGAGTCAGGGGCCTCATCTTGTTTGGCCCAGCAGAACCAAACAGGCTGCACCTCACTTCCATGCAAACATTCTGCAGGACACAGATGCACCAATAACTTTAAACACAGAAATTCTAACTTTAGGTGCCTGATGGAAAGCACCAAATCATGTCCTAATCTCTGAATCAAAAGGAAAGTGCATTTAATGAAATGTTAGCAAGAAGAAAGAAGGTGGAAGTAAAGGAGAGCCTACAGGGTTCTCTCAGGCATACAAAGAATGGAGAAAGGATGAAAGCAGCTATGAATTTTATTTCTGAACTGGAAGTCCCAGCACAAGGGCTTCATTTTCCTCGTCAGACCAACCCCTGTGTGGGCTGGAAACAGGGGCCCAATTAGCTTGTTTTCCTTCAGAGTGCTTACTGAGATATGGGCCCTGTTGTCATGGATCTTGGGTTGCCAGAGAAGGCTTTCTAGGTGCTCAGCAGGCCAGGGCCCATTCTAGGACTTTCTAACAACACTGGGGAGGATATTACTATAAAAGGGAACTGGAAAAAATAAATAAAAAGGAACTGGGTTTCAGGGAGGTTAAGAGACTTGTTTGAGGTACTCCTAATTAAATCATAATTATTCTTAGCCATCTGTAACTATTTGAGGTTTGTATACTTACTTCCCTATTGGACTTGGGTCTTTCAAAGTCAAGATTGTATTCCAGATTCTTCCTCATTTTGTTTTAACTTTCCTTGGGGTCCAGCCCATTTCCTTCTTTCCTTCTTTCCTTCCTTCCCTCCCTTTCTTTCCTCCCTTCCTACTTATTTTTCTCTTCCTTTCTTTCCTTCTTTCTTTTTATTGTGTTGTGTTAGTCATCATAAAATACATCATCAGCCTTTGATGCAGTGTTCCAACATTCATTGTTTATGTACAACATCCAGTGCTCCATGAGGTAAGTGCCTTCCTTAATCCCACCACCAGGCTCACTCATCCCCCCACCTCCCTCCCCTCTAAAAGTCTCAGTTCGTTTCTCTGAGCCCACAGTCTCTCATGGTCTGTCTTCCTCTCTGATTTCCCCCAATTCATTTCTCCTTCCTTCTCCTAATGTCTTTCTTCCTTCCATATTTCCTTTCCTTTCCTTTCTTCCTCCCTCCCTCCCTCTCTCTATTTCTTTCTTTTTTTTTTTTAAGATTTTATTTATTTGACAGACAGAGATCACAAGTAGGCAGAGAGGCTGGCAGAGAGAGAGGAAGGGAAGCAGGCTCCCGGCTGAGCAGAAAGCCTCATGCAGGGCTTGATCCCAGGATGCAGGAATCATGACCCGAGCTGAAAGCAGAGGCTTTAATCCACTGAGCCACCCAGGTGCCCCTTTTTCTTCCTTCCTTCTTTCCTTCCTTCCTTCCTTTCCCCACTATGTGGAGATGCATCACAGTCTCAGGTACAGTACTGCACAAGTTGAGGAAGCATTTAAATGGAGGTATACAGTGAGTGCTGGGGAGATGAGGGGAATTGTGCCAGTTTGTGGTGGTATAGGAATGAAGCCCTTATAAACTTGGGAAACATTACCAGATTTTCTTTCCCTCCATGGCAGCACAGCAGGAGGCCCACTACTGAGAAGTAAAAATAAATGTCCTAGAGGGAAGACACATAGCAATCTTTCAGATCATTTTCTCAGCAGCTATCACTTTGCTAGAAGGGCATGGAACTGCCTTAGGGATTGGGAGAGATTGGAGAAGATCTTAAATGAGATTGTCTGCAGGAGACCCCTCCCTAAAACCTGTGATGAACATATCATAATGCATGCAAATGTTAAATCACTGTTGTTGTACCCCTGAAACTAAGGTAACACTGTGAGCCAAGCATACTCAAGTAAAAAATAAAGCAAAACAAAATACTGAAAATGAAACTCCCCTTCCCATCAATCCCACTCAAAAGATACTTTCTGAGGAAAGGAAAAAAAAAATAAAAAAACAAAAACAAAAACAACTAACACATGTAATGTGGCAAGATACAAAATCAATGTACAGAAATCAGTTGCTTTCTTATACACTAACAATGAAAATATAGAAAGGGAAATTATAGAACCTATTCCATTTACTATAGCACCAAGAACCATAAGATATCTGGGAATAAACCTAACCAAAGAAGTAAAGGATCTGTACTCGAGAAACTACAGAACACTCATAAAAGAAATTGAAGAAGACACAAAAAGATGGAAGACCATTCCATGATCTTGGATCAGAAGAATAAACATTGTTAAAATGTCTATACTGCCTAGAGCAATCTATACTTTCAATACCATCCTAATCAAAATTCCACTAGCATTTTTCAAAGAGCTGGAACAAACAATCCTAAAATTTGTATGAATCAGAAGAGACCCAGAATTAATAAGGAAATGTTGAAAAAGAAAAACAAAACTGAGGGCATCACGTTGCCTGATTTCAAGCTTTACTACAAAGCTGTGATCACCAAGACAGCATGGTACTGGCACAAAAACAGACACATAGACCAGTGGAACAGAGTGGAGAGCCCAGATATAGACCCTCAACTCTATGGTCAAATAATCTTCAATAAAGCAGGAAAAATATGCAGTGGGAAAAAAAAAAGTTTCTTCAATAAATGGTGCTGGGAAAATTGGACAGATATGTATAGAAGAATGAAACTCAACCATTCTCTTATACCATACACAGAGTTAAACTCAAAATGGATAAAAGAACTCAATGTGAGGCAGGAATCTATCAAAATACTAGAGGAGAACATAGGCAGTAACCTTTTTGACATCAGCCACAGCAACTTCTTTCAAGACATGTATCCAAAGTCAAAGGATACAAAAGTGAAAATGAACTTTTGGGACTTCATCAAGATCAAAATCTTCTTTATAGCAAAGGAAACAGTCAACAAAACAAAGAGGCAACCGACAGAATGGGAGAAGATATTCACAAATGACACTACAGACAAAAGGCTGATAACCAAGATATATAAAGAAATCCTCAAACTCAACACTCAAAAAACAAAGAATCACATCAAAAAATGGGCAGAAGACATGAAAAAACATTTCTCCAAAGAAGACATACAAATGGCTGACAGTCACATGAAAGAATGTTTATCATTATTAGCCATCAAGGAGATTCAAATCAAAACCTCATTGAGATACAACCTTACACCAGTTAGAATGGCTAAAATCAACAAGACAGTAAACAACATGTGTTGGAGAGGATGTGGAGAAAGGGGAACCCTCTTACACTGTTGGTGGGAATGCAAGTTGGTGCAGCCACTTTGGAAGACAGTGTGGAGATTCCTTAAGAAATTAAAAATAGAGCTACCCTATGACCCTGCAATTGTACTACTGGGTATTTACCCCAAAGATTCAGATGTCATGAAAAGAAGGGCCATCTATACCCAATGTTCATAGCAGCAATGACCATAGTTGCCAAACTGTGGAAAGAGCCAAGATGCCCTTCAAAAGACAGATGGATAAAGAAGATATGGTCTATATATACAATGGAATACTACACCTCCATCAGAAAGGATGAATATCTAACTTTTATATCAACATGGATGGGACTAGAGATTATGCTGAGTGAAATAAGTCAAGCAGAGAGAGTCAATTATCATATGTTTTCACTTACTTATGGAGCATAAGGAATAACATGGAGGACATTAGAAGAAGGAAAGGAAAAGTGAATTGGGGGAAATCGGAGGGGGAGATGAACCATGAGAGACTGTGGACTCTGAGAATCAAATTGAGCAGTTTAGAGGGGAGAAGGGTGAAGGGTTACGAGCCTGGTGCTAGGTATTAAGGAGGCCACATATTGCATGGAGCACTGGCTATGGTGCATAAACAATGAATCTTGGAACACTGAAAAAATAAAATAAAATTTGAAAACTTAAAAAAAAAACTAAGACATTATTTCTCACTGTGCATTATAACTGATTATTTATTTGATTCTCTTCTTTGCTATGTAAATAAACCCTAGAAAGCAAGGACCAGGGTTATTATATTCAGCATCCACAGGCTGAGAAGGTATTCAATAAACTACTGAACTACTGACATATGGTGAAGAGGGAATGGCAGCAAGTGTTCTTCATATCTTCTGAAGTATGTTTAGAATCAAGGAGAAACTTCCTAGAGATAGAGTAAGGCTGGTTCTATGCCTGCAACATGGCTGATGACAGCCCTGAAAATACTGGGAGTCACCTCCCCTTTCTGTGCCAGTAACTGGTGAGCTCAGTGCCTCTATAGTCCTGTTGCCTAAGCAAACAGTGTGCCCAAGTGTACCCAAGCTATTCCCTGCTCCAGAGAAGCAACCCTTTCAGGGGAAAGACCCTGAGGGCAGCCTCTGCTCTAAGCACCTACAGGTCCCATGTCTATTCTCCAAATGACCACTTGACAAACATGTAGTGTACTGTGTGCTGGGCCCTGGCCTTAAATTTTTCCCAGCTGTATCTCATCATATCATGAAGTATTTTCTTCTTCTGGGACTGATTTATTCTCTATCTGGGAAGTTCCTCATCACACAACATCCAGATATTATTTACTGATACTCCAAGTGTAAAAGAGGGAACAGGTTTAGGAAACTGGGGAAAAAAGGTCCATTTTCTTTGGCCTTTCCAGTGTCATCATATTTTAAATTAGCAGCTGTCTCTCTATATGTCTCTAAGAGCTCAAGCCCGGGGAAAATAAGCTGAAGACCAAGAAGATGCCACATGCACTTCTTATCTCTCTTAGGGCTAATGTGCCCTAAGAGTGATAGGCCAAGGAGCAGGGCTAACCCCAGGGACCCCCGGAGCAGCAGTGAGAGCCAGGCTCCCTCACAAGTTTGAGCAGGAGGTCAGAAGGGCTATACGCATGACACATAACAGTACACAACATTTTCACCAAAGGTCTTTGAAGTCCACCCCAAAGCAATTTTCCATTACATGACAATAAGATTAGATCTATCCTATCTCTAAAAAGATAGAAATATAGGAAATGTGACAGAATTCATGTTTGTCAGAGAGATTTACTTCTCAAGCAAAACTACACAAAGTCACGCATGGGCCAATTTCTCTGGGACTCTTGCCAAACCTGACTGATGGTAATTCTTTTTTTTTTTTTTTTAATTTCTATTCAGCGTAACAGTATTCATTGTTTTTGCACCACACCCAGTGCTCCATGCAATACATGCCCTCCCTATTACCCACCACCTGGTTCCCCAACCTCCCAACCCCCGCCCCTTCAAAACCCTCAGGTTGTTTTTCAGAGTCCATAGTCTCTCATGGTTCATCTCCCATTCCAATTTCCCTCAACTCCCTTCTCCTCTCCATCTCCCCATGTCCTCCATGTTCTTTGTTATGCTCCACAAATAAGTGAGACCATATGATACTTGATTTTCTCTGCTTGACTTATTTCGCTCAGTATAACCTCTTCCAGTCCCGTCCATGTTGCTACAAAAGTTGGGTATTCATCCTTTCTGATGGAGGCATAATACTCCATCGTGTATATGGACCACATCTTCCTTATCCATTCATCCGTTGAAAGGCATCTTGGTTCTTTCCACAGTTTGGCGACCATGGCCATTGCTGCAATAAACATTGGGGTACAGATGGCTCTTCTTTTCACTACATCTGTATCTTTGGGGTAAATACCCAGCAGCACAATTGCAGGGTCATAGGGAAGCTCTATTCTTAATTTCTTGAGGAATCTTCACACTGTTCTCCAAAGTGGCTGCACCAACTTGCATTCCCACCAACAGTGTAAGAGGGTTCCCCTTTCTCCACATCCTCTCCAACAGAGACTGATGGTAATTCTTTTATTATGAGTGCCACCTTCCATTGAATCTTACACTTGGCTCAGCAATAGTTTATAAAATTGACTTTACCGTGTTTGATAAAGGAAGTGTAAGGACCAGAAAATGTTATGTGCTTTCTGCATTGACAGCAGCATGGAACAAGTGAAAACAAAATAAAATGAAACAAACAAACAAACAAACAAACCCCCCAAATTTTAATTCAGACAAATCTGAGATCCAACCCTGGACTTTCAAAAAAATAAGCATTACCTATGCCATAAGAACGTTAGGAGAATTCAACCTAAAAGAAATTCATGGCACTGTACTACTTTGCTGAGTGCTGTGGGTATAATGACAGACAAAACAAACATATATTTCAGTTCAGTAAGAGGATAGAAACAAGTAAAAGGGCATTCTAATATGGAGTTTTAGCAGGAGAAAACAGCAAATAAACAAATAAATGTATAAAATAATTTCAAGTGACAACTATAAATAGAAAAAAAACAGCTAGAACTAGTGAAGTGGACTGGATGCGGACACTTGAATGATGAAAAGGAACAAAAAATGCAAAGTTATTCAGGAAGAATTTCTGAGAAGAGAGATTAGTGCGTGACTAAATCCTGCAGTGAGAAAGAGATGGTTATATTTTCCAGAGAGAGAGATCAGTGCAGCTGGGACTTGGTGAACAAGAAGAGGAACAGTAGAAGAGACCCAAAAAACAAGTCAGGTGGTCTACCATTTCAGCCCTGTGTGTTAATACTGAAGAGTTTAGATTTGATTTTAAGTACACAGGGAAACCATTGGAGGGTTTTTAGCCACACATAGTTAGAATCAGTGAGAGTGTTGAAAAGACAGATTTGAGCTAGAGGTGAGGAAGGGGATCCTGAAATTAGAATGAATGAATGAACTATCATCTTGCAACCATTTTGGGGCTTATGGTAATGGAGAACCCCACATCAGACTATATTGTGTGCTTTCCAAAGTCTCCAATAATATTAGCACATTGTTTAGGTAAGCAGCCTCCTGGGTCAGACTCTTTAGATTAAAATATTGTTTTTATCACTTGCTATCCTTGCAACATTGGGCAATTTGCTCAGCCTTAGTGTCAATGAGTAATAAAATGGAGATTAGAAATCATATCTACCACATAAAGGTGTTGGGATGATTTAATATGATGAGGAAAGTAAGTTGCTTAGTACAGTGCCTGAAACACATTAAAGTTTAAGAACACATAAAGGCAGGTCAACTTCTGGAATGGTTGATTGAGGGTTTCCTTTCTATAAAAAGCAGTGATAAACCAAAACCACAATCAATGAAAGAAATGATTGATAAGGTGGGTGTCACTAAAACTCAAAACTTCTGCTTTTGGAAAGACAATGTTAAGGGAATGAAAAGACAAGCCACAGATTTGAAGAAAATATTTGTAAAAAATGTATTTGTCAAAGTATATCCAAAATATACAAAGAACACTTAAAACTCAACAATAAAATAATAATTTTCAAAACTTGGAAACAACTCAGATGTCTTTCAACAAGTGAATGAATAAAGTGTGGTATATACAGAAATGAACTATCAAGGCATGAAAAAACAAGGAAGAAACTTAAATGAGTTATTCATAAGTAAAAGAAGCAAATATAAAAAAAACACATAATGAATGCATGATACCTATTATATGACATTCTAGAAAAGAATGTCAAATGGAGCCAGTACAAAGATCAGTAGTCTCCAAGGATTGGTAGAGGTTGAGGAGGGATGAATAGGCTGAGTATAGAGGATTTTCAGGACAGTGAAAATATTCTATATGGTATTATAATGGTGGATCCATGTCACTATACATTTGCCATATCCAGTACAAGTGAACCCTAACAAAAACTGTGGACTTTAATTAATAATATGTCAATATTGACAAAATAATAATAATAATATGTCAACATTGGCAAGTCAGTTATAACAAACGTACCATGCTAATGCAAAATGTTTCTCACTAATAAGGTAAACTACATGCAGGTAGGTAGGGAGGGAAAGTACTCTGTACTTTCTGCTCCATGTTTATGTAAAACTGAAACTACCCTAAAACATACAGTTTATTAATTTTTAAAAAAGAACCAGCAATAATAAAACTTGGCAGAATTGCCAAAAATAACAACTTCAGGACTCTGGAAATTGACCACAGGCATGCAAAAAGTTGAGAAGTTATTCTAAAGAAAACACTGAACCTTGGTAAGAACAGTGGTATTTCATAACATTTTAGCCTGAGGCTGCTTCCATCTCCCCAACCAGCTCTAATTCCATGGAACTATAGTCCTAGGAGGGCCAGGCAGGCCATAGGGACCATAGCCTTGACAAATTAAAGAATCCAGATATAAAAGGTTTCATATGATATTCTGGAAAACACTTGAAATAGGAATGGAAAGTAAATGGTGGTTGCCTGAGGCTGGAAGTTGTGGAAGTGTTTTTCTACAAAGGGAAAATATGAAGAAATTTTTGAGGCGATGAATTTTCTCAGTTCTCATTTTGGTAATGGTTAAACAACTGCATGTGTTTGTCAAAGTCATGAACTATTTGTCAGAGAAAGAAAATTTTTCTTTCAGAAATAAAAATGTGAATAAGAAATAGACAATATGAACGTTATGAACACACGTATAACCTAATTCCTAATGAGCACTCAAATGGCTTATGGAAGGACATTAAGATTACACTGCTTCACCAGTTGTTTTGTTGTTGTTGTTGCTTTTTTGTTTTGTTTTGTTTTGTTTTTTCTTTTCTGGAGGGGACAAATAATTTACTGTCTTCTTTCTCAGTTTATTCATATACAAAATGGTGATAACAATAGTACCTATCTCATAGGGATTTAATAAGAATAAAGTGAGTTAATCAATATTAAATGCTTAGGATATTATGCAAATAAAATGAGTATTAGGTTTTTAAAATTTCATATTGAATGGAAAATAAAAGCAAAACTATCTTATTCTTACAGGACATGATTGTCTAAGCAAAAGTAAAAGGTAAGAAATCTTAAAACAATATATAGAATTACCAAATAAATATAAAGATGTCACAATATGCCATACTAGCTTTTTTAAAAAAGATTTTATTTATTTATTTATTTATTTATTTATTTATTTGAGAGAGAGAGTGAGAGAAAAAGAGTATGAGCAGTGGGGACAGGCAGACAGAGAGGGAAAAGCAGACTCTCCACTGAGCAGGGAGCCCCATGTAGGATTCGATCCCAGGACCCCAGAATCATGAGCCAAGCTGAAGATACATGCCCAACTGGCTGAATTACCCAGACACCCCTGCCAAATCAACTTTTAAAACTTCATTTTTGTATACTATTAACAAACTAGTTTTTGTGACTTTTTTACTTTCTAAATTATTCATTTATAATTAACACAATGAATCTCAATAATTTTGAATGTACAATTTGATGAGTTTTAAGAAAAACAATAATGTAATTACTATCATATTTCCTTCACTCTAAAAATTTCCTCAGTTATCCTTTGCCTTCTATCTCTTCCCTATAATCTCAGCTCCTAGAAAACATTGATCTGCTTTTCTATATATAGTTTTTCTCTTTCCAGAAACTCATCTAAATGAATCTAAGATGTGCTCTACCCTGTACCTAGATTTTTCACTTGACTACATGCCCTTTATAATGGTGAAAATTGCATCTATCTATCTATCATCTATCTATCATCTCTATATCTACCTATCACCTATAGATATATATATATGAAGATACTAAGGGCTAGTGAAGATATAAAATAATAGGAAATCACATGTATTGCTATGGAAACAAATGCAGGTATAGTTACCTTGAAAAGAGTTTAACTTTTCTTAAAATTTGAATTTAAATTATAATTGACATACAGTATTATATTAGTTTCAGGTGTACAACATAGTGATATTAGGGTTTGAATTCAATCTGTAAATTGTTTTGGACAGAATAGACATTTAAACATTATTAGTTCTTCTATCCATAAAGACGGTATATCATCCCATTTATTTGTGTCAGCTTCCATTTTTTTTAATCAATGTCTTAGAGTTTTGTTTTTGTTTTTGCTTTTTTTGTTTTGTTTTTTTTTTTGTTTTGTTTTGTTTTTAAGTAAGCTCCACATCCAATGTAAGGCTTGAACTCATGACTCTGAGGTCAGGAATAACATGCTCAGGTGACTGGGTGGTTCAGTCAGTTAAGCATCTGCCTTCAGCTCAGGTCATGATGCCTTCAGCTCAGGTCATGATCCCAGGGTCCTTGGACCCAGTCCCATGTTGGGCTCCCTGCTCAGTGGGAAGCCTGCTTCTCCCTCTCCCTCTGCCTGCTGCTCTGCCTAATTGTGTGCTCTTTCTCTGTCAAATAAATAAATAAAATCTTAAAAAAAAAAGAATAACATATTGCACTGACTGAGCCAGCCAGGCACCATATAAATGTCTTATAGTTGTTAAAATACAGGTCTTTCAAGTCCTTGTTAAAAACTTATTACTAGGTATTTTATTATTTTTATGTAATTACAAATGAGATTATTTACTTTATTTTTTTCTCTTTTTTCTTGGTAAGTCTGACTGAACATTCATTGGATTTCTTTATCTTTTTAAGTAACAGCTCTAAGTTTCATTGGTTTTTTTATTTTATTTTTTTAAAATATTTTATTTATTTGACAGAGAGAAATCACAACTAGGCAGAGAGGCAGGCAGAGAGAGAGGAGGAAGCAGCTCCCTGAGGAGCAGAGAGCCCAATGTGGGTCTTGATCCCAGGACCCTGGGATCATGACCTGAGCCGAAGGCAGAGGCTTTAACCCACTGAGCCACCCAGGTGCCCCTCATTGGTCTTTTTAAATCTCTTTTTCAGCTTCTATTTCATTTATTTCCATCTGATCTTTATTATTTCTTTCTTTGTGACTTTGGTATTATTTATTCCTTTATTTAGTTATTTAAATTTCTTTAACTAGAAAGTTAGATTGTTTATATTTAAGATTTTTTTGTTTCTCAAAGTAGGCCTGTATTGCATGGGCATTCTTCTTAGAACTGTTTCTGCTACATCCCATAGATTTTGGAATATTGTGTTTCCTTTTCCTTTTTATCAATATACTTTTTAAAAAAATTACTCCTGATTTCATGACTGACCCACTGGTTGTTTAATAGCATGTTGTTTAGGGGAGACTGGGTGGCTCAATCAGTTAAGTATCTGCCTTTGGCTCAGGTCATGAACTCAGGGTTCTGAGGTTGAGCCCCAGGACCAGCTCCCTGCTGAGCAGGGAGTCTACTTCTACCTCTCTCTCTCTTCTTCCCCTCCTGCCCCTGCTCTCCCTCTCTATCAATAGATGATTAAAATCTTTAAAAAAAAATCATGTTTTTTTAGTCTCCATGTGTTGATGTTTTTCCAATTTTCTTCTTGTAATTAATTTCTAGTTTCATAATGTGTGGTCACAAAAGACAACTGATATTATTTCATTCTTTTTAAATTTACTGAATCTTGTTTTGTGGCCTGACATGACCTGTCCTGAAGAATGTTCCACATGCACTTGAAAAGAATGTGTATTCTGTTTTTGGATGGAATATTCTTTATATATATATTAAGTCCATCTGATCTAATATGTCATTCAAGACTATTGTTTCCTTATTAATTTTCTTTCTGGATGATCTATTTATTGATGTAAAGGGGCTACTAAAATCTACTGACTTTGACATTTTTAAGTAAAGTTGAACATACACTTAAATTATGATATAGCAATCCTTTCATACTTATTCACCTACTCAAATTGAAACATATGTCCACAAAAATACTTTTAACTAAATGTAAAAGAAGAAAAAGGAGCAAACTTTTCAGAACTAAACAATATATTCATGACTTTGGGGTATACATAATAGTAAAAAAAACTGATCATAAGCCAATTACCCATCAACTGGCTAATGGATAGCCAATTCGAGATGTATACATATAATGGAACATCATTTAGCAATTATGTTTAGATCAAATTAATACAAAACCAGAAAATAAACATACATAGTGGTGAAAAACTAAAAATTTACCAACCAAGATTAGAAACCAGAAAAAAAGATGTTTTCACAACTTCTATTTTACATTGTACTGGTCATCCGAACCACTGCAAAAGAGGCAAATTTAAAAAATAGGATGTATGGGAATTGGAAGGGAAGAAATAAAGTATTAACATTTATAGAAAACATGATACTAACATAGAAAAACAAGAAGAATCTATGAAAAGTTTGAAGATAAATAAGTGAATTTAACAAATATTTTGAATACAAAGTCAATGTACAGATATATGCAATATGCAAGATATTTTTATATACCTTCAAAAACAAGTAGAAAATGAAAATTTAATTATTTCACAATAGCATAAAACTTCAGATTTTTAGGAATAAAGCTGAAAAACATGTGCAAGATCTCTATTCAGAGGACTGTAAGTATTACTGACAAAAATTAAAAACAAATAAATGGTGAGATATTCTATATTCATATATTGAAAGTTTTGGTATTGCTAAGATATCAATTTCCAAATTGGAATGACCTTTACTTTTAATACAATCCAATCAGAACCCTAGCTCTGCAATTGTGTGTGTGCGCGTGTGTGTGTGTGTGTATCAACATGTTCACTCTGTAATTGACATGAAAATACAAGAATAACAATACAATATTGATGGAGAAGAGCAAAGGTAGTAGATATTGAATGCCAAATATTAAGGTCATTATTAAGTAGAGTGTGAAGAATATGGAAATATATATTTATGTAAGAATATTTAAAAATCAATAGTATATAAATATGTCAGTGGAGCATCCAGAAACAGACCCATAGACTTACATGGTCAGCTAAATTATAGAAAAGGTAACACTGAAGTGTCTTTTAAATACATTTTCTGGAACATTTACATATCCATATAAAAAATGTTAAATCCTTATTGCCGACTCATATCATACAAAAAGTAAATTCCCCCTAATAAAATCACATGCAAAAAAAAATAATAATTTGTATAAAAATTAAACAAAGAAGACTATATTAATGATGTGATGTAAGATTTTTCTTAGTCCCCAAAAGAAATACATGTAAGAAAAAAAAACAAACAAACACATGATAAACTGCATTGCACTGAGATTAATAATTGCTGCTGATCACACCAGTCAGAATGGCTAAAATTAACAAGTCAGGAAATGACAGATGCTGGCGAGGATGTGGAGAAAGGGGAACCCTCCTCCACTGTTGGTGGGAATGCAAGCTGGTGCAACCACTCTGGAAAACAGCATGGAGGTTCCTCAAAATGTTGAAAATAGAACTACCCTATGACCCAGCAATTGCACTACTGGGTATTTACCCTAAAGATACAAACATAGTGATCCGAAGGGGCACGTGTACCCGAATGTTTATAGCAGCAATGTCTACAATAGCCAGACTATGGAAAGAACCTAGATGTCCATCAACAGATGAATGGATAAAGAAGAGGTGGTATATATACACAATGGAATACTATGCAGCCATCAAAAGAAATGAAATCATGCCATTTGCGACGACGTGGATGGAACTAGAGCGTATCATGCTTAGTGAAATAAGTCAATCGGAGAAAGACAACTATCATATGATCTCCCTGATATGAGGACATGGAGAAGCAACATGGGGGGGGTAGGGGGATAGGAGAAGAGTAAATGATACAAGATGGGATTGGGAGGGAGACAAACCATAAATGACTCTTAATCTCACAAAACAAACTGGGGGTTGCTGGGGGGAGGTGGGATTGGGAGAGGGGGAGCGGGCTATGGACATTGGGGAGGGGAGGCGAACCATAAGAGACTATGGACTCTGAAAAACAACTTGAGGGTTTTGAAGGGTCAGGGGTGGGAGGTTGGGGCAACCTGAGGGTTTTGAAGGGTCAGGGGTGGGAGGTTGGGGGAACAGGTGGTGGGTAATGGGGAGGGCACGTTTTGCATGGAGCACTGGGTGTTGTGCAAAAAGAATGAATACTGTTACACTGAAAAAAATAAATAAAATGACAAAGGGGGTGCTTTGCTTGCCCCCAGTTTATATACTGAAAAAAAAAATAATTGCTGCTGATCAAAAATAACTTAGAGTGAAAATGCAAGAGAGAAAGAAAAATATTTGCATACATATACACAGCAAAGGACTCACTGAGACTATATAAAGAACTCTTATAAATTAGAAATAAAAAGGCAGTACAATAGGAAAAAAAATCAGCTAAAGGCTAGATGGAACTTCATAAAAGAATCTATGCAAATTACTAATACGCCCATGAAAAGATGCTCCACTTTCTTAGCCATTGGACCATTATTAATTTAAAACTACAATAAGGGAACACCTAGATGGCTCAGTCAATTAAGCATCTGACTTCTGCTCAGGTCATGATCTAAAGGTCCTGGGATCAAACCCTGCTTCTACTTCATTGGGCTCCCTACTCAGTGGGGAGTTCACCTGTCTCTTTCCCTCTGCCCCTTCCCCTGTTTGTGCTCTCTCTCTCCCCAAATAAATAAATAAGTAAATAAAATCTTTGACAAAACAATAATAAGGTACTACTAAACATCAATCAAAATGGCCAAAATGAAACAACAGCTAAATTAACAACAGTCTCTACTATTATTTTTTTTATAATGAAACAGCATAATTGAAACCTTCACATAATCCTCATGGAGGGATAAATTTGTAAAACCATTTTTTTGCAATAAGTAATATTATCTATTAATGCTAAAGATACTATCATGTCCTGCAATTCCTCATATACTTATATAAACAAAATGCTTATATGGGTATTACTGAAAGATGTTTACAAGAATGTCCCCCACAGCATTTTTAGTAATAGGATTTCTTTTAAAATCAGTTAAAAAGGAAAAAAAAAAGGTCTAAATATCTATATCTATCAGCAGAAGAACTGATAAATAACTTCTGACATATTCATACAATAGAATAAGATATATCAGTGAGAATGAGTGAATTACAAATACATCAGCTTAAAGTAACCTATCAAAAATTAATATGAGGGGAAACAAAGCCAGGCACAAAATGGCACACACTATATTACTTAAAATTCAGAAACAGGCAAATAGAAACAAATAGACAATCTGTTATTTTTGAATTCAGGATTGTTGTTATCCTTAGTGGAGCCTTTATGGCTGAGAAGTGCACAAGGTTGACTTTTAGATTGCTGGTAATATTGCTTCTTGATCCTTTTACTGAGCAAAAGGATGTGTTAACTTTATCAAAACTGATCTAGATGTATACTTAAGATTTGTGCACTTTTAATACATGTTAAACAAAACACAGGTATTTAGTCATGTTAAGCACAGGCTGATCTCAACAAATAATTGTCCAGTCTTCAAAGGAAGGTTATCTGATATGACCCTGAAGTTCTATCATTGGCCTCTTTATTCCAGACATTGTTCTTGACCTCTCAGGGATGGGGGAGAGAGCTAATGTTCTAATTATAATACAGAAAACACTCTACCAACTATCTCAACTTTTTGTTATGTATCTTATTCATCACTCCATGGAACTGGAGGAGAATAATTTACTTTGCCTTTACCTCCCAACCCACCGCCCACAACACACACTTATTCCTTCCCCTTTATCTAATGCAGTGGATTGACTGATCAACACTTTAAAAATGTTCTATTTTCATCTGGCTTCCATCATTTCTGATCAGAAGTCTCTCATTCTGTTTCTCTGCATATGATACATCTTTTTCCCTTTGGATTTTTAAAAGTATGTTCTCTTTACTCTTATTTTTTAACAGTTTGTGACATGCTGAGTTGTATCATTTGAATATATCCCACTTGTGGCTACCTGAACTTTTTGGATCACTAGATTGGGAGTCCCTGTACAGATGTCTGACCCCAAACCATGTACAGCTCCCTCTTTTTGAGTGCCCTGTCTTACAATGTCCAGTTGCCTGGACATTCAGCTGCCTGGAATTCTGATTTCTGACTTCAATGTCTTTGAGATTTGTCTCCTGTGCCAAGGCAGGAAAATGTCAACAGGGAGAAAACTGGATTGAGTAATAGGGTATCCTTTATGTGTCTCTCTTCTCTCAGGGATAACAGTCCCAGCTGCCTGTTGTTCAATGTCCCTCCACTAACATGTCCAACTTATGCAGAGATGGTAAGTACCATGCTATTTATTCCATCATGGCCCAAATCAAAAGCCTCTACATTCTTTGTTTTTTATTTGTGAAAAATACAAATCTATGTTCTGTGATTGTCTCTATTCCCATTCCTCACTTTTGTACAAACCTTTACATTTTTTTTTTGCCAATTTTCCATGTTCTGTTAAACTTGATGTCTAGTTTTAGATCATTTTTTTTTTTTTTGCCTAGAATAGATATTTAGCTGTTTTGTTGTAAAAGTTCAAGGACTCAAACTGCTTCATACCCTTTAGATCCTTTAGACCTTATCATAGACTCCTCAAAATAATCTACATTTTGGTGCAAAGACCCAGCACCTCCTTGTTTCAGTTACTGTTTTCAAATGACTAATGATGATTTACAATAAATCTCTGTTGGTTCTTTGAGGATTCTATTGTCTCTGTTGTATCAAAGACCCTTGATACCTTCTGCTTCCTCCCATATAGATAGATGCTAGTATGACATAGAGTTGTTCATTGTCAGAAGTAGGTCTCCAACTGCTCATATTTTGGGAGTCTTGGAAAGACATTGCCTCTTGAATGTAGGTGCCTGATTAGCCAGAGGAACTGTAAACCCTGGATATAGGGGCAGGCCAGGCCAGCCAGATGGAGACATCCAATCAATGGGGCATGCATATATTTACTGAGGTGAGTTGCAATCTCACTGGCCACCTGTGTGTGGGTCGGGCTCAACCACCTCTATAAAGGCTGGTCTGTGAGGCTGCGGGGGGGGGGGGGTAGCAGGAGGAGTTAGAGTAGCCATTAGAGTAACCGTTAGAGTAGCCATTGGGAGCTGTTAGGGTAGTGGTAGGAGTGA
The DNA here is from genome assembly GCF_922984935.1 of Meles meles. NCBI lineage: Eukaryota > Metazoa > Chordata > Mammalia > Carnivora > Mustelidae > Meles > Meles meles. The sequence goes on along the minus strand of NC_060073.1, from coordinate 89,128,782 downwards.
TAGTGTCAGGGTCGTGGAGAGTGACAGTGGCCTCTTCATCATTGGGAACATTGGGAACGGCATTGCAGGGACCCTCACCATCGCGAGCGGCCTTGCTGCCCCGAGCAGTGGTGCTGTCACAAGTCCAGTGAGCGGCCTCATCTGGAGCGGCCTTGTCCCAGGGAGTGGCCTCGTTGGCAGCGGTCTCGTCGCGAGCAGCCTCATCTGGAGCAGCCTTGTCTCAGGAAGTGGCCCCGTCTGGAGTGGCCTCGCTGCCCCGAGCAGCGGCGCTGTCACAAGTCTGGGGAGTGGCCTCATCCGGAGTGGCCTCATCCCGGGAAGTGGCCTCATCCAGAGTGGCCTCGTCAGGAGCGACCTCGTCCTGGGGAGCAGCCTGTGGTACAGTGAGGGTGAGGCAGGGAGCCTCCAGGAAGGACCCCAGGGCAAGGAGGCGGTGGTCCACAGCAAGGCTCGGGCACCTACTGGTCAGTTTGGTTTCTGATGCATGGCATGAAATAAAGCTTTGCTTGATTTTCGCTTTGTGTCAGTCTTGTTCCTTGGATCATGGACCCTAACACTGGGGGCTCGGCCGGGATCAAACAATGAGAACAGAGCCAGCATTGGAATTTCTGGAAAAAGTCTCTGGAGGTATTGAGATCTTGTCTGTCTGTCTGGTTGTGGAGCTCCAGGGTATAGCCCACCAGGGAGTAGCTGGATGTGACCATGCTCCCCAGGGCTGTAGTGGATGTGGGGACACCCCATCTCTCTACTGGTAGATTGACAGTGGGTTCAAGTCCCCCTGGGCAGTCGGGGGGTTCAAATCCCCCTAGACAGTTGGGGGGTTCAAGTCCCCCTAGATGGTCAGGGGTTCGAGTCCCTCTGGGCGTACAGGGGGTTTGAGTCCCCCTAGATGTATGGGGGGTTCAAGTCCTTCTAGATGGTCAGCTGGTTCAAGTCCCCCTAAATGGTTGGGAGGTAAAGAAAGCCCCCACTGGTGGCAGGTTCTGGGTAAGAATCATTGGGCCTAGAGTTGTCTTTGCTTGGTTCTTTGTTGTCTGTTGTGTGGTTTGTTGTGTTTGCAGGGGACCAAGAAAGTCCCTACCAGCAGCAGGCTCTGGATGGGGGTCGCTGGGCCTGTGGTTGTCTCTGCCTTGTTTTTTATTGTCTGTTGTGTTATTTGTTGTATTTGGAGAAATGGGACAAGCAGGGAGTAAGGGACTTGTGACACCCTTAGGTCTTGTTCTCAAACATTTCAAGGATTTCCAAGGTAAAGCCACTCAGTCAGGTGACAAGGCTTACCCAGGAAAACTAAGAACACTCTGTCAATTAGAGTGGCCCACTTTCTCCACAGGGTGGATGCCGGAAGGAACATTTGCCTTGGCTCAGATCTATTCTACCCTGAGTGAGGTCTTCGATCTACATCAAGACCAAATACCGTACATTGTGGCCTGGCAATATCTGATAGAAGAGCCACCGTCAAGGCTCAAGTCCCACCTTCCCCCTGCTAATGAAACCATCTGTTTCCCTCTAAGGCAGGTCAGAGCACCAAACCCAGAACAGAGAGATGAGGGGGAGCCAGGGAAGAAGACTGACCTACATCCATCGGATGTGGAGGATGTGGAATTTCTCCCCCTTTATCTGTACCCTAAATCTGACTCTCGGTCCCGAGATGCCTTTAACAGTCCATCTCGTATGCAGTTGGGGTCTACCTATGGGACCACCAAGCAGAGAGACCGCCCTGATCCTTCCCCTTTCCTCTATCCCCCTCATCCTCCCTTTACCTCACCAGTACTGTCTGCACCAATGCTGCCTCTCCATGAAGTTGCTAAAATCAATGGGCAAATCCCATCCACACAGAGGATGCCTCTAGATCACTGGGTTCTGGCATCCAGAGACCTTGCATCCCTGGGCCCCATGGACTGTAAATGTTAATAAGATAGTTAAGGGCAGGGTACCAAACCCAGGGCACTACACTGAGAACAGACTGAAACATACCCCATCTGTCTGTGCAAAAGGCCCATTTACTTGTCCTGGAGCTCCAACTTGAGCGACTTTCTTCAGATTTGCCACATATAGAGAGGCTACAGAGGTGCACTCAGAACATAGGTGAAGATACATTATATTTGTGCTCTCCCTTGAGGGATAACTCCCAGAAAGGAGCTTATACTCTTGTTTGAAGGTCTGATTCTTTCACCTGTCACTTAGGGGACACTTTCAGATCTCCTAGTCAGAGGTCAGCAGGGTCTACAACTATGATTTCATGGGACTGTATATATTTGAATACTTTAAAAGCTGATGCCTGAGGATCTGGTTTCCACTTGGCCTGAAACTAAGTACTGACATCACTTCTTTGGAAAACTGATGGGTCTTGCCACTCACTCAACAATTGGGAACTATCAAGAGTAAATCAGGCTACTTAGACAATCATAAAGACTTGATAGATAACAAAGGGCTAATGCAAGGTCTATGAAAAGTCTCATCTCCTACAGAAGACCACTCTTTCAAGATGGAGGAAATAGCTGTTTCACATAATGCATAGAAACAAGCACAGAGTTGAGCAAAATGAGGAAAAGAGAGGAATATGTTTCCAATGAAAAAACAAGACCAAATTTCAGTGAATGACCCCAGTGAAAAGGAGATAAGTAATCTACCTGATAAAGAGTTCAAAATGACTATCCTAAAGATGCTCACCAAAAAATAATGGATGAGCAGTGAGAACTTCAACAAAGACATAAGAAATATAAGAAAGTATCAGAGCTGAATAATATAATAGCTGAACTGAGAAATACACTAGAGCATTTCAACAGCAGATGAGCTGAAACAAAAGAAGGGATTAGTGACCTGGATGCTGGGCAATAGAACTCAGAGAAGCAAAAAGCAAAAAATTATATATATATATATATATATATATATATATATATATATATATTATACAGGCTGTTATATATTAATATAATGGTAGCCACCAAGCAAAAACCTGCAGGTAAACAGAAGATAATGAGAAAGTATTCTAACCATAACACTGAAGAAAGTCATCAAACTATAAGAGAAGAGAGCAAGAGAAAAATATAGAAATGGAAAGGAACTATAAAAACAGCCAGAAAGCAATTGATAAAATGGCAATAAGCATATATCTATAAAGTTACTTTAAATATGAATGGACTAAAGTTTCCAATCAAAAGATAATAGAGTGTCTGAATATATTATTAAAAAATTCAAAACTCATCTATATATTGCCTGTAACATACTTCAGATTTAAGAACACACAGAGACTGGAAGAAAAGGGATGAAAAAATGATATTCTGTGTAAATGGAAACAAAGAGAAAGTTGGTGTAGCTGTACTTATATCAGACAAAATAGACTTTCAAACAAAAACTATACTAAAAGACAAAGAAGGGCCTCACATAATGATAAATGGCTCAATCCAACAAAAGGATAAAATAAATATCTATGCACTCCACATAGGAATACCTAAATATATAAAGTAAGTATTAACAGAACTAAAGGGAAAATTTACAGTAATACAATAATAGGAAGGGATTTTAACACACCATTTACATCAATGGCTAGATCATCCCAGCAGAAAATCAATAAGGAAAGATCAGCTTTATTTTTTTTAATTTTTAATTTTTTTTCTTTTAAGTGTTATAGAATTCATTGTTTATGCACAACACCCAGTGCTCTATGCAATACGTGCCCTCCATAATACTCACCACAAGGCTCACACAACCTCCTACCCCTGTCCCTTCAAAATCCTCAGTTTGTTTCTCAGAGTTGACAGTCCTCATTGTTCATCTCCCCCTTCAATTTCCTCCAATTCAGTTCTCTCCATCTCCTCATGTTCTCCATGCTATTCCTTATGCTCCACAAATAAGTGAAACCATAGGATAATTGACTCACTCTGTTTGACTTATTTCACTCAGCATAATCTCTTCCAGTCCCATCCATGTTGATATTGAAAGTTGGATATTCATCCTTTCTGATGGAGGCATAATACTTCATAGTACATATGGACCATAATTTCCTTATCCATCCGTCTGTTGAAGGAATCTTGGTTCTTTCCACCGTTTGGTGACTACAGCCATTGCTGCTATGAACACTGGGGTACAGATGGCCCTTCTTTTCATTACAACTCTATCCTTGGGGTAAATACCCAGCAGTGCAATTGCAGGGTCATAGAGAAGCCCTATTTTTAATTTCTTAAGGAATTTCCACACTGTTTTCCAAAGTGGCTGCACCGACTTGCATTCCCACCAACAGTGTAAGAGGGTTCCCCTTTCTCCACATCCTCTCCAACACATGTTGTTTCCTGTCTTGCTAATTTTGGCCATTCTAACTTGTGTAAGGTTGTATCTCAATGTTGTTTTAATTTGAATCTCCCTGATGGCTAGTGATGATGAATATTTTTTCATGTGTCAGTTAGCCATTTGTATGTCTTCTTTGGAGAAGTGTCTGTTAATGTCTTTTTCCCATTTTTTTTTCTTTAAAGATTTTATTTATTCATTTGACAGAGAGAGAGCACAAGCAGGGGGAGCAGCAGGCAGAAGGAGAGGGAGAAGCAGGCTCCCCGCTGAGCAGGGAGCCCGACGTGGGGATCGATCCCAGGACCCCAGGATCACGACCTGAGCCGAAGGCAGATGCTTAACTGACTGAGCCACCCAGGCGCCCCTTTTTCCCATTTTTTGATGTGACTATCTGTTTTGTGTGTGTTGAATTTTAAGCATTCTTTATAGGTCTTGGATATCAGCCCTTTGTCTACAGTGTCATTGGTGAATATCTTCTCCCATTCTTTGGGTCGCCTCTTTGTTTTATTGACTGTTTCTTTTGATGTGCAGTGCTTTTGATCTTGAAATGACTCATCAACAAAATGAAAAGGAAATTCAATGAGTGGAAGAAAATATTTACAAATTATATGTCTAATAAATAGTTAATAAACAGAATATATAAAAACTCAAACCAACTCAATAGCATAAAAACAAAAGTTGGCAGAAAATTGAAATAGACATTTTTCCAAAAGAAGACAGGCAGACAGTCAATAGGAAAATGAAAAGAGAGGGAGGAGTCAAAATGGCGGGGGAGTAATAACCTGAGATTACATCAGGTAGCAGGAGATCAGCTAGATAGTTTATCAAACCATTCTGAACACCTACAAATCCAACAGGAGATCAAAGAGAAGAAGAGTAGCAATTCTAGAAACAGAAGATCAATGACTTTCTGAAAGGTAGGACCTGTGGATAAGTGAATCCAAAGTGACGGGAAGAGAGACTGCAGGAGGAGGGGCCAGCTCCTGGCAAGTGGTGGAGCAACAGAGCACAAAACCAGAACTTTTAAAAGTCAGCCTCACTGAGGGGCCTCACTCCAGAAGTAAGCAGTGGTGGAGTCCTTGTGGGGACAGACAGCATGGTCTCAGGTCCCACAGGGTCACAGAAGGATTGGGGGTGTCTGAGTATCACAGAGCTCACGGGTATTAGAGCAGGGAAGCTGCATACAGAGACAGAGCTGAGGAGTGAGCTCTCAACTCAGGGTTACCTTAAACTGTGATCTGTGGTACAGTAAGACCAATGCTCTTTGAACAGGGACTCCACAAGTGGCAGATCTGGGGAGAGCCACTGGAAGAGCAGCAGGGATCTGCTGGGGTTGGAGACTCCAAACAGGGCTGTGTGCTAGACACAGAGATGCTTGGTCACAGGCTGGGTGAGCTTGGCAGCAGAGACCAGGGAGATGGGAGTGATTGAGTTCTTTTCTCTGAGGAGGAACTGAGGAGTGGGGCCTTGATCTCTCAGCTTGATCTCTCAGCTCCTCTGGGCCAGAGGCTGCCATTTTCATTCCTGTCCTCCAGAACTCTATGGAAAGCATTCAGGGAACAAAGCTCCCAAAAGCAAACACAAGTAGATTACTTAGCCTGGCCCCTGGCAAGGGCTATGCAATTCACCTCAGGCAAAGACACTTGAGAATCACTACAACAGGCCCCTCCCCAAAAGATCAGCAAGAACATCCAGCCAAGACCAAGCTCACTGATCAAGGAGAACAGCAGAATTCCAGAGGAGGGGAAAGCAAAGCATGGAATTCATGGCGCTCTCCCCATGATTCAATGATCTTAGTCTTGCTAAGTTAATTAATTTTCTTAATTTTATATTTTTCTCATTCTAACTTTTTTAACTTATACTCTTTCATCTTTTAACATTTTTAAACTAGTTTATCTTAACAATCGTTTCATAAAAATATTTCTGAAGCTTCATTATTATAATATTTTATCTTTCATTGTATCTAACTTTATTTTTTGTATACACAAAGGATTTTTTCTTTTAAAAAATTTTGGGATATAACTTCTTATAGATCAAAATATACACTAAATCTAGCATAGGGCTTTGTTCTAGTCTCCAGCCTGAACAAATTCTCTCCACCATCTTTTTCTTTCTTTTCCCAACCAACTTATCTTACAAACTTATTATTTAAATTTTTTTAAAAATTCTTAGAGTCATAGTCCATCCCTTCATCATGCTTACCCTTATTTTTGTATATATATAAGTTTTTCTTTCTTTAAAATTTTGAAAGGTAGTTTCTTCTAAGACCCAAAAGTCTCCCAAAATAAAGGAGGTGGCTTTGTTCTATTCACCAGCCTAATTTTATTTATTTTCTTTCTTTTTTCTTATTTTTTTTGAACTTCTTTTTACCCCCTTCTTTCCTCCCAATGACTTAGGGTCTCTTCTGATTTGGTTAATACACATTTTTTTCTGGGGTTCTTGCCATTCTTTTGGTTCTGTATTCTCTCCTTCATGCATTCTTGCATGAAGAGCATTATTGTAGATAATTTCCCTAATATGGCAAAGGGAACAAGCATCAAAATCCAGGAGGCACAGAGAACCCCCCTCAAAATCAATAGGAGTAGGTCCACTGTCCGTCAACTGATAGTAAAAATGACAATTCTTAGTGACAAGGAGAACATCCTGAAAGTAGGCCGGGACAAGAAGTCTGTAATATACAATGGTTGAAATATTAGATTGACAGCAGACTTATCCACAGAAACCTGGCAGGCCAGAAAGAACTGGCATGTTATGTTCAGAGCAATAACTGAGAAAAACATTCAGCCAGGAATACTATATCTGGCTAGGCTATCATTGAAAATAGAAGGAGAGAGAAAAGCTTCCAGGACAAACAAAAATTAAAAGGATTTGTAAACACCAAACCAGCTCTACAGGAAATATTGAAAGGGGTCCTCTAAGTAAAGAGACACCCTAAAAGTTGTAGACCAGAAAGAAACAGAGACAATATACAGTAATAGTCACCTTACAGGCAATACAATGGCACTAAATTCATATCTCTCAATAGTTACCCTGAATGTAAATGGGCTAAATGCCCCAATCAAAAGACACAGGGTATCAGAATGGAAAAAAGAAAACCAGCAAAAATAAACCCATCAATATGCTGTCTACAAGAAACTCATTTTAAATCCAAAGACACCTCCAGGTTTAAAGTGAGGGCATGGGAAACCATTTACCATGTTAATGGACATCAAAAGAAAGCTGGGATGGCAATCCTTATATCAGATCAATTAGATTTTAAGCCAAAGACTATAATAAGAGATGAGGGAGGACACTATATCATACTCAAAGGGTCTGTCCAATAAGAAGATCTAGCAATTTTAAATATCTATTCCCCTAAGGTGGGAGCAGCCAACTACATAAACAAATTAATAGTGAAATCAAAGAAACACATCGACAATAATACAATAATAGTAGGGGACTTTAACACTCCCCTCACTGAAATGGACAGATCATCCAAGCAAAAGATCAACAAGGAAATAAAGGCCTTAAATGACACACTGAGCCAGATGAACATCACAGATATATTCAGAACATTCCATCCTGAAGCAAGAGAATACACATTCTTCTCTAGTGCACATGGAACATTTTCCAGAATAGATCACATCACACTATTGAGAGTATCATATGGTTCTTGTTCATTCTTTTATTAATGTATTGTATCACATTGATTGATTTGCTGATGTTGAACCAACCTTGCAACTCTGGAATAAATCCCACTTGGTTGTGGTGAATAATCCGTTTAATGTACTGTTGAATCCTATTGGCTAGTGTTTTGGCGAGAATTTTCCCATCTGTGTTTATTAAGGATACTGATCTGTAATTCTCTTCTCTGATGGGACTCTTGTCTGGTTTTGGAATCAAGGTGATGCTGGCCTAATAATATGAGTTTGGAAGTTTTCCTTCCCTTTCTATTTTTTGAAACAGTTTGAGGAGAATAGGAATTAATTCTTCTTCACATCACATCAGGTCTTAACCAGTATCAAAAGATTGAGATATTTCCCTGCATATTTTCAGACCACAATGATCTGAAGCTATAACTCAATCACAAGAGGAAATTTGGAAAGAACCCAAATACATGGACACTAAAGAGCATCCTTCCAAAGAATGAATGGTTCAACAAGGAAATTAAAGAAGAATTGAAAAAAATTATGGAAACAAATGATAATGAAAACACAATGGTTCAAAATCTGTGGAACACAGCAAAGGCAGTCCTGAGAGGAAAATATATAGTGATACAAGACTTTCTCAAGAAACAAGAAAGGTCTCAAATATACAACCTAACCCTACACCTAAAGGAGCTGGAAAAAGAACAACAAAGAAAGCCTAAAACCAGTAGAAGAATAATATAGATATAGATAATAATATAGATCTGAGCAGAAACCAATGAGATAGAAACAAACAAACAAACAAAACAAAACAAACAACAACAACAAAAAAAAAACAATAGAACAAATCAATGAAACTAGGAGGTGGTTCTCTGAAAGAATTAATAAGATTGATAAACCCCTGATGAGACTTATCTACAATAAAAGAGAAAGGACCCAAATAAATAAAATCATGAATGAAAGAGGAGAGATCACAACTAACACCAAAGAAATACAAACAATTATAAGAACATATTATGAGCAACACTACGCCAACAAATTTGACAATCTGGAAGAAATGGATGCATTCCTAGAGACATATAAACGACCACAACTGGACCAGGAAGAAATAGAAAACCTGAACAGACCCATAACCAGTAAAGACATTAAAACAGTCATCAAAAATTCCCAAACAAACAAAAGCACAGGGCCAGACAGCTTCCCAGGAGAATTCTACCAAATACTTAAGGAAGAATTAATTCCTATTCTCCAGAAACTGTTCCAAAAAACAGAAAGGGAAGGAAAACTTCCAAACTCATTTTATGAGGCCAGCATCACCTTGACCCCAAAACCAGACAAGGGTCCCATTAGAAAAGAGTATTATAGATCAGTATCCTTAATAAACACAGATGGGAAAATTCTCACCAAAATACTAGCCAATAGAATTCAACAGTACATTAAACGGATTATTCACCACAACCAAGTGGGATTTATTCCAGAGCTGCAAGGTTGGTTCAACATCCGCAAATCAATCAATGTGATACAACACATTAATAAAAGAAAGAACAAGAACCATATGATACTCTCAATAGATGCTGAAAAAGCATTTGATAAAGTGCAGCATCCCTTCCTGATCAAAACTGTTCAAAGTATAGGGATAGAAGGTACATACCTCAATATTATCAAAGCCATCTATGAAAAACCCACCGCAAATATCATTCTCAATGGAGAAAAACTGAAAGCTTTTCACTAAGGTCAGGAACATGGCAGGGATGTCCATTATCACCACTGCTATTCAACATAGTACTAGAAGTCCTAGCCTCAGCAATCAGACAACAAAAAGAAATTAAAGGCATCCAAATCGGCAAAGAAGAAGTCAAACTATCACTCTTCACAGATGGTATGATACTATATGTGGAAAACCCAAAAGACTCCCCTCCAAAACTGCTAGAACTTGTACAGGAATTCAGTAAAGTGTCAGGATATAAAATCAATGCACAGAAATCAGTTGCATTTCTGTACACCAACAAGACAGAAGAAAGAGAAATTAAAGAGTCAATCCCATTTACAATTGCACCCAAAACTATAAGATACCTAGGAATAAACCTAACCAAAGAGGCTAAGAATCTATACTCAGAAAACTATAAAATATGCATGAAAGAAATTTTGGAAGATATATAGAAATGGAAAAATATTCCATGCTCATGGATTGGAAGAACAAACATTGTGAAAATGTCTATGCTACCTAAAGCAATCTACACATTTAATGCAATCCTTATCAAAATCCCATCCATTTTTTTTCAAAGAAATGGAACAAATAATCCTAAAATTTATATGGAACCAGAAAAGACCTCGAATTGTCAAAGGAATATTGAAAAAGAAAGCCAATGTTGGTGGCATCACAATTCCAGACCTCAAGCTCTATTACAAAGCTTTCATCATCAAGACTGTATGGTACTGGCACAAAAAACAGACACATAGAACAATGGAACAGAATAGAGAGCCCAGAAATAGACCCTCAACTCTATGGTCAACTAATCTTCAACAAAGCAGGAAAGAATGTCCAATGGAAGAAAGACAGACCCTTCAACAAATGGTGCTGGGAAAATTGGACAGCCACATGCAGAAAAATGAAATTGGACCATTTCCTTATACCACACATGAAAATAGACTCAAAATGGATGAAAGACCTCAATGTGAGAACGAAGTCCATCATAATCCTTGAGGAGAACACAGGCAGCAACCTCTTCGACCTCTGCCACAGAAACTTCTTCCTAGGAACATTGCCAAAGGCAACAGAAGCAAGGGCAAAAATGAACTATTGGGACTTCATCAAGATCAAAAGCTTTGGCACAGCAAAGTAAACAGTTAACAAAACCAAAAGACAACTTACAGAATAGGAGAAGATATTTGCAAATTAATTATCAGACAAAATGCTAGTATCCAAAATCTATAAAGAGCTTATCAAACAACACCCAAAGAACAAATAATCCAGTCAAGAAATGGGCGGAGGACATAAACAGACATTTCTGCAAAGAAGACATACAGATGGCCAACAGACACCTGAAAAAGTGCCTCAAATCATTCAGCTTCAGGAAAATACAAATCAAAACCTTAATTAGAGACCACCTCACACCAGTCAGAATGGCTAAAATTAACAAGTCAGGAAATGACAGATGCTGGCAAGGACATGGAGAAAGGGGAACTCTCCTACAATTTTGGTGGGAATGCAAGCTGGTGCAACCACTCTGGAAAACAGCATGGAGGTGCCTCAAAAAGATGAAAATTGGAGCGCCTGGGTGGCTCAGTGGGTTAAAGCCTCTGCCTTCGGTTCAGGTCATGATCCCAGAGTCCTTGGATCAAGCCCCACATCGGGCTCTCTGCTCTGCAGGGAGCCTGCTTCCTCCTCTCTCTCTCTGCCTACTTGTGATCTCTGTCTGTCAAATAAATAAATAAAAATCTTAAAAAAAAAGATGAAAATTGAGCTACCTTACGACCCAACCATTGCACTACAGGGTATTTACCCTAAAGATACAAACGTAGTGATGTGAAGGGGCATGTGTACCTGAATGTTTATAGTATCAATGTCCACAATAGCCAAACTATGGAAAGACCTAGATGCCCATAAACTGATGAATGGATAAAGAAGAGGTGGTATATATATGTATAGTGGAGTACTATGTAGCCATCAAAAAAATGAAATCTTACCATTTGTGACAACATGGATGGAACTAGAGTGTATTATGCTTAGCAAAATAAGTCAATCAGAGAAAGACAATTCTCATATGCCTGATATGAGGAAGTGGAGATGCAATGTAGGGGACTTGGGGGTAGGAAATGAATAAATGAAACAAGATGGGATCGGGAGGGAGACAATCCATAAGAGACTCTTACTGTCACAAAACAAACTGAGGATGACCGGTGGGAAGGGTGTAGGAAGAGAGTGGTGGGGTTATGGACATTGGGGAGGATCTGTGATATGGTGAGCTCTGTGTAGTGTGTAAACCTGAGGATTCACACACGTGTACCCCTGGGGCTAATAATACATGTTTATAAAAAAATTAAAAAATTTAAAAAAACTATAAACTAAAAAAAATTTTGTAGCTTAATCATGTTAGAAAATAAAAGTATAAAGAGAGCACATATTGCATGGAGCATTGGGTATTACATATAAACAATGAATCTTGGAACACTACACTTAAACTAATGATGTACTGTGTGGTGACTAACATAACATAATTAAAAAATAATTAATTATCTAATTAATTAAAAATAAGTAAAATAACATTCTAGATAGGGTTTATTAACAACCTCTGAAATTTAAGCCTCTTCCCAGCGGTTTATTCATTTTCATTATGACTGCTTTTGTTCTTATTCCATAACTATGCCTTCTACAACACAGCTGTGTCATCCAGGTTCTTTGGAGCTGAGATTATACCTTGCTCTTAACACTAACTTAAGTTTTATATTATCTGAGAATCTACAGGAAAGAAAGAAAATGTCATTACCTACTCTGGGACTTTCTAATACTAACTTCTTTTTGATTTATTGCTATTCACATTTTATAGGCTAATGTATTTGCTCTTTCAATAAACTACGTTGTTATTTATAAGACACTGCTTATTGAGCCAAGACGTCATTAGATTATTAGGTCAATTGCCACTTCCATCCCTTATGGGGATAAAGATGGTTTGGAATCTTCACTGGGCAAAGAGAGTACAACAGACTGAAAGCATCTTTTTCTTTTTCTTTTTTTTAAAGATTTTATTTATTTATTCAACAGACAGAGATCACAAGTAGGCAGAGAGACAGGCAGAAAGAAGGGGGTTGGGGGAAGCAGGCTCCCTGTTGAGCAGAGACCCCGATGCTGGACTCGATCCCAGAACCCTGGGATCATGACCTGAGCTGAAGGCAGAGGCTTTAACCCACTGAGCCACCCAGGTGCCCCTGAAAGCATCTTTTTCTAATTCATCTTGAGGATCTCACAGTGACTAGCAGTCAATTTTTTTTTAGATATATTTTTTTAATTGACCTGGAGAGAGCTAGAGAGGGAACACAAGTGGGGAAAGTGGGAGACAGAGAAGGAGGCTCCCCAGTGAGCAGGGTGCCTATTACAAAGCTCAACCCCAGGATGCCTGGGATCATGACCCGAGCCAAAGGCAGATACTTAACAACTAGGCCACCCAGGCACCCCTATCTGTCAAATTATGATTTAAAAACCACAAATTAGATCTTCCTAGGAGAAGTCTGGGAATATGATGATCTCGACAGTGTAATATTTAAAGTAAAATTAGTATATAACATTACATTAGTTTTGGGTGTGCAACACAATAATTATGTACAACATAATAATTTATATATACTTATATATACTGCACTAAGTCTATGTACAGTCTGTTGCTGTACAATTGACTTCTCTCGGTCCTTTTTCTCATCCTCTGACCATCTTTCCCTCTGATAACAACCAAACTGTTCTCTGAATCTATGATTTTTGTTCTGTTTATTTGATTTGTTTTCAGAATCCACTTATAAGCAAAATTTTACAGTATTTGTCTTTCTCTGACTTATTTTACTTTACAGAATCCATAGAAGATCTATCTATGTCATCAAAATTTCCCTTTTTTTATGGCTGAGTTCTATATCATTGTGTCTATAGATTGTGTATATCCATAAACACATACCACAGTTTTTTATCCATTCTCCATCAATTTACACTCCCACTAACATCATATGAGTGTTCTCTTTTATCCATATCTTCTCCAATACTTACTTCTTGTCTTCTTTTTAATAGCCATTCTAACAGTTGTGAGGTGATATCTTATTGTGGTTTTAATTTGCTTTTTCCTGGTAATGAGTGATGTTGAAATTCTTTTCATGTTCCTAGCTTCAGAGCATTATGGTCTGAAAATATGCAGGGAATGTTCCCAATATTTGATACCAGTTGAGACCTGATTTGTGACCCAGGATATGTTATTTCTTTGCTGATCTTTCGCTTGGATGATCTGTTCATTTCATTGAGAAGGGTGTTAAAATCTCTTCTATTATTGTATTATTGTTGACGTGTTTCTTTGATTTCGCTATTAATTGGTTTATGTAGTTGACTGCTCCCACCTTAGGGGCATAGATATTTAAAATTGCTAGATCTTCTTATTGGACAGACCCTTTGAGTATGATATAGTGTCCTCCCTCATCTCTTATTATAGTCTTTGGCTTAAAATCTAATTGATCTGATATAAGGATTGCCATCCCAGCTTTCTTTTGATGTCCATTAACATGGTAAATGGTTTCCCATGCCCTCACTTTAAATCTGGAGGTGTCTTTGGATTTAAAATGAGTTTCTTGTAGACAGCATATTGATGGGTTTATTTTTGCTGGTTTTCTTTTTTCCATTCTGATACCCTGTGTCTTTTGATTGGGGCATTTAGCCCATTTACATTCAGGGTAACTATTGAGAGATATGAATTTAGTGCCATTGTATTGCCTGTAAGGTGACTATTACTGTATATTGTCTCTGTTTCTTTCTGGTCTACTACTTTTAGGGTGTCTCTTTACTTAGAGGACCCCTTTCAATATTTCCTGTAGAGCTGGTTTGGTGTTTACAAATCCTTTTAATTTTTGTTTGTCCTGGAAGCTTTTCTCTCTCCTTCTATTTTCAATGATAGCCTAGCCAGATATAGTATTCCTGGCTGAATGTTTTTCTCAGTTATTGCTCTGAACATAACATGCCAGTTCTTTCTGGCCTGCCAGGTTTCTGTGGATAAGTCTGCTGTCAATCTAATATTTCAACCATTGTATATTACAGACTTCTTGTCCCGGCCTACTTTCAGGATGTTCTCCTTGTCACTAAGAATTGTCATTTTTACTATCAGTTGACGGACAGTGGACCTACTCCTATTGATTTTGAGGGGGGTTCTCTGTGCCTCCTGGATTTTGATGCTTGTTCCCTTTGCCATATTAGGGAAATTATCTACAATAATGCTCTCCAATATATCTTCTGTTCTCCTCTCTCTTTCTTCTTCTTCTGGAATCCCAATTATTCTAATGTTGTTTCATCTTATGGTATCACTTATATCTTGAATTCTCCCCTCATGGTCCAGTATTTGTTTGTCTCTCTTTTGCTCAGCTTCTTTATTCTCTGTCATTTGGTCTTCTATATCACTAATTCTCTCTTCTGCCTCATTTATCTTAGCAGTAAGAGCCTCCATTTTTTATTGCACCTCATTAATAGCTTTTTTGATTCCAACTTGGTTCAATTTTAGTTCTTTTATTTCTCCAGAAAGGGCTTTTATTTCCCCGACAGTGTTTCTCTTATATCTTCCATGCCTTTTTTGAGCCCGGCTAGCACCTTGAGAATCGTCATTCTGAACTCTAGATCTGACATATTACACATGTCTGTATTAATTAGGTCCCTAGCCTTTGGTACTGCCTCTTGTTCTTTTTTTTTTTTTTTTTTTTTTTGTGGTCAGTTTTTCTGCCTTCTCATTTTGTCCAGATAAGAATATAGGAAAGGGCAAATAAAATACTAAAAGTGTGGCAAAGACACCAGGAAAATGTGCTTTAACCAAATCAGAAGAGACCCCAAATTGTGGGTAGGAGAAAGGGGATAAAAAGAAATTCAGAAAAAAAAATTTAAAAAAAGAAAGGAAATAAGGAAAAAATATAAAAAAAAAAGGGAAAAAATATATATATTAGACTGGTGACTCGAACAGGGTCACCCAGTTAATTTTGGGAGTATTTTGTTCTTTTAGAAGAAACTACCTCCCAAAATTTTAAAGAATGAAACATGTATATAAGGGTAAACACAGTGCAGGGATGGAATATGACTATAAAGATGAAAAAAAGATTTTTAATTTCTAAAAATGTAGCTGATAAGGTAACTTGGTTGGGAGAATAAAGAAAAAGAAGGTGGAGAGAATTTGCTTGGGCTGGAGACTAGAATGAGCCCGGTGCTAGATTTAGGGTGTATTTTGATCTATCAGAAGAAGTTGTACCCCAAATTAAAAAAAAACCCTATGTGTATACAAAAAATAAAGTTAGATACAATGAAGTATAAAATATGACTATAACAATGAAGGTTCAAAAATGATTATTTTTTTAATGAAAGGTATTGTTAAGATAAACTAGTCAGAAAAGAAAAAGATAAAAGCTAAAAAAATTAGCAGAAGAAAAGAAAAATTAAAAAAAATTAACTTTGCAAGACTAAAGAATCATGGGGAGAAAGCCATGAATTCCATGGTTTGCTTTCTCCTCCTCTGGAATTCCATTGTTCTCCTTGGTAAGTGAACTTGGTCTTGGCTTGATTTCTTCTTGAACTTCTGGGTGGGGGGGGCTGTTGTAGTGATTCTCAAGCGTCTCTGCCGGAGGTAGAATTGTACCGCCCTTACCAGGGGCCAGGCTAAGTAATCCTCTTGGGTTCGCTTTCAGGAGCTTTTATTCTCTGATGCTTTCTGTAGAGTTCCAGAGTTCCAGACAATGGGAATGAATGGGAATGAAATGGGAATGAAAATGGCGGCCTCCCAATCTCTAGTCTGGAGGACCCAAGAGCTCGAGGCCCCACTCCTCAGTGTGCCCTCGGAGAAAAGCACTCAATCACTCCCGTCTCCCTGGCCTCCAGCTGTGCTCTGAGCTCACCCAGCCAGTGGGCAACATCTCTGTCTCTGGCACAACTCTGCCTGGAGTCTCCAAACCCCACAGATTCCTGACCTCTTCCATGGGGGGGTCTCCCTGGATCTTGTGGGTACCCCACTCATAGAGTAGTGGCCTGTGCAACTCAACCCTGAGTTGAATGATAACTCCTCAGCTCTTTCTTTGGAGCCAGCTTCCCTGCTCTAATAACCTGCAAGCTCTATGACACTCAGACACCCCAGATCCTTCTGTGACCCCACGGGACCTGAGACCATGCTGTCCCCGCATGGGCTTCACCATGGTTTAGCTCTGGAGTGATGTCCCTCAGTGGATCAGACTTTTAAAAGTTCTGAGTCTGTGCTCTATTGCTCCCCTGCTTGCCAGGAGACAGCCCCTCCCCCCGCAGTCTATCTTCCTGTCGCTTTGGATTCAATTCTTCACTGGTCCTACCTTTCAGAACGTGGTCGATTTTCTGTTTCTAGAATTGTTGCTCTTCTTCTCTTTGATCTCCTGTTGGATACATAGATGTTGGGAATGGTTTGATAAGCTATCTAGCTGATCTCCTGCTACCTGATGTTGTCTCCACCATCTTGACTCCTCTTCCAAGCTACAAAATTTTTGTGGCTTTAAAACTCATTTATTTCTAAGCTTCTAAAAGATTTTTGGGACATTTTGCAGGACAAAAGTTTCTATCAGGGAAGATAATCTCCTACCTTTTAAGAATTTCCTCCTGTTAGCCTCACAGAAATAATAAAATAAGTCTTCTTTCCTTATACCTAGCTTCTAGCTATTTAAAAACATTAAAAACACATTTCTTATATGTCAACACAGGGTCTATCAGTTAGGATCCACGCAGAAAAGAAGCAGGTTAGTTGAGGCAATATTAACAAAAAGATTCTTTTATAAAGTTTTGTATATAACATAGATACCAAGAAGAGTTGGTGCAGTCTCCTAGGTCAGGGAAAGATGTAATCTGTCTTAGGCAAGAAGGGATAAGGGAAGGCAATGTTATCAGAATGCAGAGCTAAACTCCTTATCAGTCTGCTGACCTCCTCCAGAGCTATTCAGGTCTAACCTATCCTGAAAATGATCTGTTTTCTATCCATATAGGTCAAATTCTGGTATGTATGTCAAAGAGGAGAGTGTGTATATATATATATATATATATATATATATATATATATATATATATATCAATGTGGTGGGATAAATTGAGTTTCTCCAAAACTTATAGGTACCAAGGGTATATGAATGAACAGAACTATCAAAGTCCTGCCTCTCAAAGGACTTGGAGAAGAAAGGAATTAAACAGATAAACATAATATATAAAGGTATAATATGTAGATAAATGTTATAAAGCTAAATTAAAACCAAGTAAAGGAAAGGGACATAAAGTGACAAGGAGTGTTAGGACTGGAGGTCTCTAAAAGTTCTCTTCAAGAGAAACATGTGAATAAAGTAAGGGTGGGGACAATGACAGTACCTCAGCTGGGATGGAAAATACTTGAACAAGCTCAAGGCCCAGAAGGGAAACTGTCAGTATCTCTAGCTTGAAATAAAGCCAACCACAAGATTTTCCAATAATTTCACCAGCCACAAACAAACAAGAGGAAATATATGACATATCTCAATTTCAGTGAGGGGTAAACCATAAGAAAAATAGAGAAACTGCAGCAGGAAGAATTCAGTTTACAGTAATAAGAATTGTTTTTCTAAATAAAATGTCTGAGATAGTTTAGGTCAGTCATGCTTGTGTTTCAACTCCAACCTAATTTTACAATGGTTAAAATTAGTTTTACCTCATGACCTGAGGGACATTAATGAAACTAGAAGCCTGGAAAAGATGAAAATCCTCTTCTGAAGGTTACTAGAAGATTAAGAGTAAACCAGGAGTGGAATTCAGAATTCTGAGGAACCACTTAACTGAATCTTATGACTAGAATTCTGACCTTCTTGGAATGGTCAATGTTGACTGAAAATACCAGGTTTGTGGAAAAAATATAATTAGGAGAATAATAATGAGATTAGGGGGATACAGGAGAATAAAGGAAGGAGGAGAACCCAAAATAAAAACTAAGACTGATTGAGTTCTGAAGCATTGTTATAAGCACTGTACAATGTATCAACCCATTTAATTCCAAATCTTAAGAGTGTTATGTTTTTTTTACACTTGGTAAAATGGAGTCATGGATACGTCAAGTAACTTGTTCCACATTTGAAAAAGTAAGTGGAGGCTTAAAAGGGAGAACTGCACACGTAGAACCTGAAAGAACTTCTACTGCAATCAAGGCAAAGAAGGCAATAACTATGCCTGCTTTCTAAACTCCACAAACTCCTCATACAGCTCCTGGATGTCTTTAATTATCTCCCAAAGTGGTCCTTAGTTTTATTATGCATTTGAATTTCACTTGAATCAAATGTTAGAGGAATTTAGGAGGAAGGGACATGGCAGGTATCATACATGATTTAATTTTGCCTTTTCCCCTCCCATTGATAACCCTGCCTTCAGTCCACAGGGCCACAGGGCCTTCCACTGTGCCACCTACAAAAGGGGTCATCTTTAGAAATTGACTAGGATTTAGGTAAGAAAGATCTCTTACTATTTAGGTAAGAAAGATCTGTTACACACAAACTAGGGGTTTGAGGAGTTTGAGTATAATAAAGGAACTATGCATAAGGTTTTGGTAGTGTAAACTCTAGTACCATCAGGAGATAATCTAGTACCATGGGGATTAGTAGTAGCTGAAATTTAGTACCTAACTTCTGTATCCTTGCCTGAATGACTGAGGAAATATAGTCTATTGTGAAAGAGAAGCATGTATAAAGGTGCTTCCCAACATGAGAGAACATCTTTTTAAAAAATGGCCAACCCATGAAAAGAAACATTTCCAAAAGGAGTCCAGGAAACAAATGTTCTGGCCTTATTTTTCTGTTGTTGTCTTTAGCCAGTGATCGCCATTTGTGGAATTCCGTTGGAAGCCAGGGGGATAAGAATTGATTGATGCCTTTTACACAGGTCAGCCTCCAGGGCACAGAACAAAGTGAAGAAGGGTGAAGATTGGATCTGGAGGGGTAGTGGAAAGACATCCTACACACTCAAGCAATTTCCAGCAGAAAGGAAAATGAACTGGTTAATAAAACCTGAGTATGGGAGAGTCAGTCATTTCACATCAAACCATTGTCCTATGACTGGGGGTTTATGCCCCCCTAAAATCACATGGTATTAAGAGAAAATTAGTTATATTGTTCTATATCCCATATCCTGTAATGTTCTGCTCTCCTGTATTTTTTTTTCAGTATTTCTTGATACAGAGTCTTCTATATTTTGTTGTGTCCTGTAGGCTGCAGTGTAACCAGCATAATATGAATAAATTGTTTGACTTGCCTGTGAGTCTACTAGGCTTAGAAATACCTGCATCACAAGTGTTCCAATGCCCCTGAAGTCAGAAAGAGATCAACAAATGTCTGCATGGCAGGGAAGTACCTAGAGATATTGCCCCCAAAGATTTCAGAATGGTGATACATTCTATTCCCTTGAGAGACTCAAATAGTCAGACAACCCTTAGAAAAGGTCAAAATCACAGTATAATGAAAATACTCTCTAGTTGATCTATGATTTCCAGGTGACAAATTGCTTTCACAAGTGTTATCTGAGGCTCCAATAACAATACAAAATAGGTGTTATTTTTATTTACAGTTGATATATATAAATAGTAAAACCAGATATTGCACAATAGTCTTCTGACTCTAATACCTAAATCACAGCACAGAAAAATGAAGCATTATTTCCAGCACTATGCTTATATCCTTATCCAGAGGAAATGAATCAAGTCAGCATTAAATAATTCAGGTCAAATAAAAAAAATCTGGTTTAGAGAAAGATTACTGGATCATAGAATTGAATCCCCTGGGGAATTCTTAATTCTTCTATTGAAGTTTAAAAGCATGGACAAGAGATCACTCCCTGGGACAGATACCTGCCATTTATAAATGAAAAACCCAATGATTTTAAGAGACACAGTCATCTAAAGAGTTAGCCGTGGACCAAAATAAGCTCTAAACAAAAGTATAAATTCTGAGAAGGAAAGCCTCATGAGTATTTCTTTTCATTTTTTCATTATGTTCAATTAGCCAACATATAGTACATCATTAGTTTTTGATGTAGTGCTCAATGATTCTCTAGTTGAATGTAACACCCAGAGCTCATCATCACATGTGTTCTCCTTAATACCTACCACTTGGTTATACTATTCCCCCACAACCTTCTTTTCTGTAACCCTCAGTTTGTTTCCCAGAGTTGAGAGTCTTTCATGGTTTTTCTCTGTCTCTGATTTCTTCCCATTCAGTTTTTCCTCCCTTCCCTTATGGTCCTCCATTCTATTCCTTATGTTCCATATATGAGTGAAACCATATGATAATTGTCTTTCTCTGATTAACTTATTTCACTTAGCATATTCCTCTCCAATTCCATCTGTGTCAATGCAAAGCGTGGGTATTCGTCCTTTTTGATGGCTGAGTAATATTCCATTATATATGTGAACCACATCTTCTTTATCCATTCGTCTGTTGAAGGACATCATGGCTCCTTCCACATTTTGGCTATTGTGAACATTGCTGCTATGAACATTAAGGTGCATGTGCCCCTTCTTTACAATGCATCTGTATCTTTGGGGTAAATACCTAATAGTGCAATTGGTAGGTCATAGGATAGCTTTTCTGTTAACATCTCAAGGACCCTCCATACTGTTTTCCAGAGTGGCTGTACAAGCTTGCATTCCCACCAGAAGTATAAAAGGGTTCCCCTTTCTCCACATCCTCACCAACACTTGCTGTTTCTTGTCTTGTTAAATTTTGTCATTCTAACTGGTATAAGGTGGTATCTCATTATGGTTTTGATTTGTATTTCCTTGATGGCTAGTGATGTTGAGCATTTTTTCATGTGTCTGTTAGCCATTTGTATGTCTTCTTTGGAGAAATGTCTGTTCATGTCTTCTGCCAGTTTATTGACTGGATTATTTATTTTTGGGGTGTTGAGTTTGAGAAGTTCTTTATAGATCTTACATACCAGCCCTTTAAGTTTGTTTCCAGCTTTTAATTTATTTAGGGAATTTTTGATGGTGAAGTGTCAGCCTTGGACTACTTAACTAGTAGTAACATCTGTCATTCTCCATAATGAAATAATCTTTTCATTTGAAGATTCAATCACATAGCCCATTAGTTCACTTATACTCACTTGTTTGTCCACATTATCTCCTTTAAGCTGAGTGAAGCATTTGCCATTCATCAAGGTATGACCTATTTTCTGTGAAACTGCATTCATACCACCCACCAGGAGCAAGGGAGTTCATCTTCAAAATGCTGTGACACCACAGGAAAGCCCCACCCTTATTGCTGTCTCTCCGGCAGCCATCACTTTGGTCCCACAAATAAGCTACATCACTTCTTCAAGTGATATGCAGAGATAAATTTAGTATAGGATTGCTTTTCTTGGTGTCACATTCACTTCCATTTTCAGACTAAAAACAACAACAACAACAACAATAACAATGAAACCCTCTACCAGGAGGCCTGGAATCTAAAGGTTCCCTCCCTTAGAAATTCACAGCAATTTTCTTTTTAGTGTATTAAACTGCCTTCTAATGGTTCTTGCTCAGGGTCCCAGTTCAAAGAACATCACTCAAGGGCCTCAGGGCCATAGTCTCAGCCCTGGAACTCAGGAGAAGCTTATTCACTTTCCTGTTTCCTCTTAGGGCTCTAAAACATCCCAGCAGGTTAGCAAATATTCTCCTACCTGCAACTTTTAGAATTTTTTTTCTTAACACAACTAATTTGATTTCCACACATTAATTGAGTATGAGTTCATGGTCTTGTGGGCTTTCTCAAAGTAGTCATTCAGAGACATAATATCCTTCCATTGTGTGATTTCAACATATTCAATATATAAGAAATTTAAGTGGGGTGTTTGGGGAACTTAACTAGAGTCTAGAATCCAGCAGTTATAGCAAATAAGTTGCACTTAGTGATTTAACATTAATTGATGGTAATGACTTTCCTGGAGTATTGCATTTAAAAGATATCTGAAAAGATGACAAACAGTCATTTAGTATTGTCATCTGTCATGTTTGCAATGGAAGAGTATGGGATGAGAAGTGTGAAGTATTACCTATGCTTGGTGTAGAACTAATGACTTGGCCACATCTTTTAGATGTAATATTCTATTTAAAATTCATGATCTCATTTTCAGGTGTAAGATAAATTAAGGTAGAAACCATTTGAAGGTGGGAGATGGTAAACTGAAATATCTTCCAAGTCATCTGCAAAAAAAAAAAAAAAAAAGAATCAATAAGAAAAGCTTATAGCCTATGCTCTGTCTTCAAAGTCTTAACTCTTCTGCTCTCCATTCCACCTTCCCAGCATAAACTGCACTGAATCTTCATTGTAGATTATGAAGTCAGTTCTGCACTAGCATGTCATAGATAGCGTGCAGTTACATGAGTGCTGTTTCTCCAAAAAAGATGGAACACACCATCTATTTTCACTTTTCATTGACAGTGAATTTTATTTTTTACTCATTATACCACTTTCTGGTTATTTCAGCTGATGAAGCCTTTTCCTACCTTACAATAAATGGATGACCATTATTTCTTCTTTCAGCTGAAATATGAATATGAAGAAAAAAGGACAGGATTAGAAAGAATGAGGGAAGAAGAGAGGATATTTTTACCTTAGGGATATATTTCAAAATTTTCAGCTTCTAGTTATCAATGAACAGATCCACAATTCAATTTCCAACCTAGTTTTTTTTCTAGAAGATCAAGCTGAATAATTTAAGGTTCCCCAAAATGTGTCTTGACTCAAGACTACAAAGTCTTTTTCTTTCCAGACCTTTGCACTTGCTCTTCCCTCTGATGATATAACCTTCCCCTGAGGTCTCAGCATGTCTGAACTTCTCATTTTTTTTTCTCAGCACAGGAAGACATAACATCTTTTTGATCTTCTATGCAAAATACTTCTTTTTCTCCCACTTCCAGTCTATTTCATTAACCTTTTTATTTTCACCTTTATAACACTTGGCACAAACAAAAATCTATTTTAGTTATTTGTGTAGTTATTTACTATTGTGTATGTCCTCCAGTAGCATATGATCTTCATGAAGTCAAGTGTTTACTGATGCATTCTTAATATAGTGTACTGTTAGCACTCCCTTATATGGATGGGAATTATCAGAGGACATTTCAAATATTTGGTTTTCCCCTCACTTATTGAGACTCTTGAGGGTGATCTTCTTTCTCTTCTTCCTCCAGAACAGCAATAATATAAAACATTTCTGTCGAGATGTAAAAGTCACAAAGAATTCCCTTATAATAGCTCATTTAGCACAGAGAAAAAAACTGGCAAGGTATGATTATCCCCATTGTACATATGTTAGAATTAAAGCTTAGGAGTGCTAAATGTTTTTTTAAAGGGAACATAGCTAAAGACAAGCCTGGGCCCAAAGAATGCAGAAAATTAGGCCATCTGGGTTCTCTAAGCCCTGAATAGCAGTATGAGTTCTTACTGGGATTTCTGTGGTGGTGATGTTGGAATATTAGCCACCCATTGAGAATGTGTTGAAGTTAGGTTTTTCCAGAAGGGGACCAGCCAGGAAAAGCTCTTACCAGACAAGAGATACAGTGTACAAAGGAAATCATCTGTTTGGCAAAGAATGAAGAGTAAAGAAATACCCAGAAGAAGAATCCCACTTCCAAAAAAATGAAACAGACATATTTTCCACTATTCTTCCTAATAAGTAAAACTGTAAGCCTGGGAATTATATATAAAACCAAAATCAAGTGGAGAGAATGTTTCCCATACTAGCTAGAAGGGAAAGATATATTCGTGACTTTCAGTTTTCTTTATATACATTGTAAATGTATCTTCTAGACTCGGAGCTGAAGAAATAGGCAGATTGAAAATGCCAAAACACAAAAACAAACAACAACAAATTCCCTAAGGTCTGCTTTCTCATCCAGAGAACCAAGAAAGTGAAAAATCTAGATATACAGAAAACTTTAAGGTAATAACCATTTTTTTTTTTTTTTTTTTGCGGCCAAATGCCATAGAATAAAAGTGGTTCTCTATGCCTATCCTCACTACCTTATGACACTAAGGCCAAAAGGGTACCCTCGACTTTTGCTTTTGCCAGGCTTTACTATGGCATCCTAGAGTTCCCACCCACTCACCCTGCCAGGGTGGTATCAGAGACAGCTGCTTAGGGAGCCAGAACTTCCCTCCTTGCCATGTAGTAATGACTCTCCCACCTACCATGTAAGTGGAGACCATGTTTGAATTTCCACCTTCACTTGGCAGTTATGAAGCATACCTTCCTCTCTCCACTGAGATGATGTATGAAGGGGTTTAGTGGAGGGTCAGGACCTTGACCAGAATGCAGCAGTAAACGAGGTCATCCCCCATAGTGGTGTCAGTAGAGGTTGCATGGGAACAACATGCTCATATACCTCCCAACCAGGGAGGTATAAGTGGAGACCTAGAGCAGTGCCAGAATACAATTAACAAACAGTAACCAAGATTCCACACTCACTTAGTGTTAATGGAGGCCAAGTATAGAACATAGACTTTTACACTTACCTAGAAATAATGAGGCAGGTGTATCTTCTCCTCATGCTGAAGTAGCTTTAAGGAAGCTAGTTAAAATAAAAGATTTAAATAAGATTCAGACTCTCATAGAATAAAATGTCTAGCTTCCAATCAAACATAACTCTTCATACCAAGAACCAGGGAGATCTCTAAGTGAATTCAAAACAAAATAAATAAATAAGAGATGACAACACAGAAATAAGAGAGACATTAAAATAATTTGACATGTTTTAAAAAATAATCTTCATTAAATTATTTTAATGCATGATTCTGTACATGACTAAACCAAATAAAAATAATTGACTTAGACTTTCTTAACAAACAAATAGAAAGTATCAGCAAAGAAGTAGAAGATACAAAGATTATAAAGAAGAATCCAAAGGAAATTATAGCACTGAAGAATAAAATTTAAAAAATATCATGGATGTGCTAAACATAAAAGCTGATGTGACAGAGGAAATAATCATGGAGCTTAAGAATAGAACACTAGGGGCGCCTGGGTGGCTCAGTGGGTTAAGCCACTGCCTTCGGCTCAGGTCATGATCTCAGGGTCCTGGGATCGAGTCCCACATTGGGCTCTCTGCTCAGCAGCAAGCCTGCTTCCCTCTCTCTCTCTCTCTGCCTGCCTCTCTGTATACTTGTGATCTCTCTCTGTCAAATAAACAAATGAAATCTTAAAAAAAAAAAAGAATAGAACATTAGACATGGAGCACTGGGTGTTGTGCAAAAACAATGAATACTGTTACGCTGAAAAAAATAAATTAATTTAAAAAAAAGAATAGAACACTAGAGGGGAGCCTGGGTGGCTCAGTGGGTTAAGGCCTCCCTCTGCCTTCAGCTCAGGTCATGATACCAGGGTCCTGGGATCAAGCCCCACATTGGGCTCTCTGCTCAGCAGGGAGCCTGCTTCCTCTTCTCTCTCTGCCTGCCTCTCTGCCTACCTGTGATCTCTGTCTGTCAAATAAATAAATAAAATCTTTAAAAAGAGAGAGAGAGAATAAAACACTAGGAATTTTTCAATCTGAACAAAAGCAAAAACAATAGCAAAGTCCCAGAAATAGACTGGAATAAAAACCTCAGAGACTTATGAAACATAAAAGATTTAACATTTGTGTCATTGTAAACCCAGAAGTGGAAAATAAGCTGATGCTGGAAAGTATTCAAAGAAATAATGGTTGAAAACTCCAAATGTGCCCAAACATATAAGTTTGCAGACTGAAAAAACTCAGCAAATCTCCAATAGGACAAAATCCAATAAAGTTCATTCCAAGACACATCATAGTCAAAGTTCTGAAAACTGAAGATAAAGGAAAAAAAAAAAGAAAAAGAAAAAGAAAAACTTTAAAGAAGCCAAAGAGAAATGATGTGTTGTCTGTAAAGGGAAACAATTAGAATGAAAGCGAATTTCTCATTAAAAATTATGGAAGCCAGAAAGAAGAACTCTCAACCCAGATTTCTATATTCAGCAAAAAATATCCTTCAGGAATGAGGGGTAAATCAAAACATTTTATTTTTACTATTTTTTAAATTTTTATTTTAGTTTTTCAGTGTTCCAAGATTCATTGTTTATGCACACACCCAGTGCTCCATGCAATTAATACGTGCCCTCCCAACCTCCCACGCTCCTCCTCTTCAAAACTCTCACTTTGTTTCTCAGAGTCCACAGTATCTCATGGTTCAACTCCCCTTCTATTTCCCCCAACTCATTTCTCCTCTCCATCACCCAATATCCTCTGTGTTATTCCTTATGCTCCACAAGTAAGTGAAAAACATATGCTAATTGACTCTCTCTGCTTGACTTATGTCATTCAGCATAATCTCCTCCAGTCCCATCCATGTTGATGCGAAAGTTAGGTATTCATCCTTTCTGAGGGTGGTGTAATATTCCACTGTATATATGAACCATATTTTCTTTATCCATTCATCTGTTGAAGGGCACATTGGCTCTTTCCACAGTTTGGCAATTGTGATCATTGCTGCTATGAACATTGGGGTACAGATGGCTCTTCTTTTCACTGCATCTGTATCTTTCGGGTAAATACCCAGCAGTACAATTGCAGGGTCATAGGGTAGTTCTATTTTTAATTTCTTAAGGAATCTCCACACTGTTTTCCAAAGTGGCTGTACCAAATTGCATTCCCACCAACAGTGTAAGAGGGTTGACCATTCTCCACATCCTCTCCAACACTTGCTTCTTGTCTTGTTAATTTTGGCCATTCTAACTGGTATAAGGTGGTATCTCAATGAGGTTTTGATTCCATTCTCTTTGATGGCTAGTGATGATGAACATTTTTTTCATCTGTCTGTTAGCCATTTGTATGTCTTCATTGGAGAAGTGTCTGTTCATGTCTTCTACCCATTTTTGAAGTGATTATCTGTTTTGCGTGTGTTCAGTTTGAGGAGTTGTTTATAGACCTTGGTATCAGCCTTTTTTTATTCTTTTTTAAGAAACTTTATTATTATTATTTATTTGTTTATTTACAGCATAACAGTGTTCATTGTTTTGGCATCACACCCAGTGCTCCATGCAGTACGTGCCCTCCCTATTACCCACCACCTGGTTCCTCAACCTCCCACCCACCCCCCCCCAAACCGTCTGGTTGTTTCTCAGAGTCCATAGTCTCTCATGGTTCATCTCCCCTTCCAGTTTCCCTCAACTCCCTCTCCCCTCCATCTCCTCATGTCCTCCATGTTATTTGTTATGCTCCACAAATAAGTGAGACCATATGATACTTGACTCTCTCTGCTTGACTTATTTCGCTCAGCATCATCTCTTCCAGTCCCGTCCATGTTGCTACAAAAGTTGGGTATTCGTCCTTTCTGATGGAGGCATAATACTCCATTGTGTATATGGACCACATCTTCCTTATCCATTCATCCGTTGAAGGGCATCTTGGTTCTTTCCACAGTTTGGCGACCGTAGCCATTGCTGCAATAAACATTGGGGTACAGATGGCCCTTCTTTTCACTACATCTGTATCTTTGGGGTAAATACCCAGCAGTGCAATTGCAGGGTCATAGGGAAGCTCTATTCTTAATTTCTTCAGGAATCTCCACACTGTTCTCCAAAGTGGCTGCACTAACTTGCATTCCCACCAACAGTGTAAGAGGGTTCCCCTTTCTCCACATCCTCTCCAACACACGTTGTTTCCTGTCTTGCTAATTTTGGCCATTCTAACTGGTGTCAGGTGGTATCTCAATGTGGTTTTAATTTGAATCTCCCTGATGGCTAGTGATGATGAACATTTTTTCATCTGTCTGATAGCCATTTGTATGTCTTCGTTGGAGAACTGTCTGTTCATATCTTCTGCCCATTTTTGATATGATTATTTGTTTTGTGTGTGTTGAGTTTGAGAAGTTCTTTATAGATCCTGGATATCAACCTTTTGTCTGTACTGTCATTTGCAAATACCTTCTCCCATTCCGTGGGTTGCCTTTTTGTTTTGTTGACTCTTTCCGTTGCTGTGCAGAAGCTTTTAATCTTGATGAAGTCCCAAAAGTTCATTTTTGCTTTTTGCTTTTCATTTTTGATTTCTGTACATTCACTTTGTATCCTGCCACGTTACTGAATTGCTGTATGAGTTCTAGTAGTTTGGGGGTGGAGTCATTGGGGTTTTCCATTTAAAGAATCATGTCAACTGCGAAGAGAGAGAGTTTGACTTCTTCTTTGCCAATTTGGATACCTTTTATTTCTCTTTGTTGTCTGATTGCCGTTGCTAGAACTTCTAATACTATGTTGAACAAGAGTGGGGAGAGTGGGCATTCTTGTCGTGTTCCTGATCTCAACGGGAAGGCTGCAAGCTTTTTCCCATTGAGGATGATATTTGCTGTGGGTCTTTCATAGATAGATTTTATGAAGTTCAGGAATGTTCCCTCCATCCCTATACTTTGAAGCGTTTTCATCAGGAATGGATGCTGGATTTTGTCAAATGCTTTTTCTGCATCAATTGAGAGGACCATGTGGTTCTTCTCTCTTCTCTTATTGATTTGTTCTATCACACTGATTGATTTGTGAATGTTTAACCAAACTTGCAACCCAGGGATGAATCCCACCTGGTCATGGTGGATAATCTTTTTAATGTGCTGCTGGATCCTGTTTGCTAGGATCTTGTTGAGAATCTTTGCATCCATATTCATCAGTGATATTGGTCTGAAATTCTCCTCTTTGG
The DNA here is from genome assembly GCF_922984935.1 of Meles meles. Taxonomy (NCBI): domain Eukaryota; kingdom Metazoa; phylum Chordata; class Mammalia; order Carnivora; family Mustelidae; genus Meles; species Meles meles. Next base: position 89,099,462 of record NC_060073.1, on the reverse strand, counting down.
TAGGGTCTTTGCCTGGTTTGGGGATCAGGGTAATGCTGGCTTCATAAAAAGAGTCTGGAAGTTTTCCTTCTGCTTCAATTTTTTGGAACAGCTTCAGGAGAATTAGTGCTATTTCTTCTTTGAAAGTTTGGTAGAATTCCCCAGGGAATCCGTCAGGTCCTGGGCTCTTGTGTTTTGGGAGATTTTTGATCACTCCTTCAATCTCGTTACTAGATATCGGTCTATTCAGGTTGTCAATTTCTTCCTGGTTCAATTTTGGGAGTTTGTAGTTTTCCAGGAATGCATCCATTTCATCTAGGTTGCTTAGCTTATTGGCATATAACTGTTGGTAATAATTTCTGATGATTGTTTCTATTTCCTTGGTGTTAGTTGTGATCTCTCCCTTTTCATTCATAATTTTATTAATTTGGGCTTTCTCTCTTTTCTTTTGGATTAGTGTGGCCAATGGTTTATCGATCTTATTGATTCTTTCAAAAAACCAGCTTCTAGTTTCATTGATACTTTCTACTGTATCTCTCGTTTCTACCTCATTGATCTCTGCTCTAATCTTGATTATTTCCCTTCTTGCGTGTGGAGTTGGTTTGATTTGTTGTTGATTCTCCAGTTCTTTAAGGTGTAGAGTCAGCTGGTGTATTCTGGATTTTTCCATTTTTTTGAGGGAGGCTTGGATGGCTATGTATTTCCCCCTTAGAATCGCCTTTCTGTATCCCATAGGTTTTGGACTGAAGTGTCCTCATTCTCATTGGTTTGCATGAATTGTTTAAGTTCATCTTTGATCTTCTGGTTGATCCAAGCATTCTTAAGCAAGGTGGTCTTTAGCTTCCAGGTGTCTGAGTTCCTTCTGAACTTTTCCTTGTGATTGAGCTCCAGTTTCAAAGCATTGTGATCTGAGAATATGCAGGGAATAATGTCAGTCTTTTGGTATCGGTTGAGTCCTGCTTTGTGACCCAGTATGTGGTTTATTCTGGAGAAGGTTCCATGTGCACTTGAGAAGAATGAGTATTCTGTTGTTTTAGGTTGGAACGTTTTGTATATGTCTATGAGGTGCATCTGGTCCAATGTTTCATTCAATGCTGTTATTTCTTTATTAATTTTCTGCTTCGATGATCTGTCTACTACTGAGAGAGGCGTATTAAGATCTCCTACTATTATTGTATTCATATCAATATGACTCTTTATCTTGATTAATAGTTTTCTTATGTAATTGGGTGCTCCCATATTGGGGGCATAGATATTCACAATTGTTAGATCATCTTGGCGGATAGTCCCTTTAAGAATTATGTAGTGTCCTTCTGTATCTCTGACTACAGTCTTTAGTTTAAAATCTAATTTATCTGATATGAGAATCGCTACCCCGGCCTTCTTCTGAGGCCCATTGGCATGAAAGATGCTTCTCCATCCCTTCACTTTCAGTCTGGGTGTATCCTTAGGTTCAAAATGGGTCTCTTGTAGACAACATATGGATGGGCCCTGTCATTTTATCCAATCTGCAACCCTGCGTCATTTTATGGGCGCATTTAGGCCATTCACATTGAGAGTTATTATTGAGAGACAGGTTTTTATTGACATCGTGTTGCCTTTGAAGTCTTTCTGTCTGTAGATTGTTTCTATATTTCTGTTCAATGATATTCTTAGGATTTTTTTCTCTTTTATAGGACCCCTCTTAATATTTCCTGCAGTGTCGGCTTGGTGGTTGCATAGTCTTTTAAGCCTTGCCGGTCTTGGAAACTCTTTATCTCTCCATCCATTTTAAATGTCAGTCTTGCTGGATAGAGTATTCTTGGTTGCATGTTCTTCTCATTTAGTACTCTGAATATATTTTGCCAGTCCTTCCTGGCTTGCCAGGTCTCTGTGGAAAGGTCTGATGTTATTCTAGTGGGTTTTCCTCTGTATGTAAGGAGCCTCTTTGTCCTAGCTGCTTTTAAGAGGGTCTGTCGTGAAACATAATTCCTCATTCTAACTATAAGGTGTCGTGAGGACTTTCGAGAATCTAAAATCTTGGGAGGAAATATTTCTGCCTCTAGTACATGAACGTTATTTCCATTCGTGAGATTGGGAAAATTTTCATAGACAACTTCTTCCACTATATCTTCTAGACTTCTTTCTTTTTCCTCCCCTTCAGGGATTCCAATAATTCTGACGTTGGAACGTTTCATGGCATCGTTTATGTCCCTGATTCTGTTTTCATGGCTTCTGAGCTGTTTGTTCCAGGCTTCCTCCCGATCCTTTCTCTCTATCTGTTTGTCCTCCAGATCACTAATTCTATCTTCTGTCTCAGTTACCCTAGCTTTTAGAGAATTTAGATTAGATTGGAACTCATTGAGAGCATTTTGAATATCATCCCTGGTGGCTTTCAGTTCTGCCGTAACATTGTGAACATCATCCCTGGTGGCTTTCAGTTCTGCCCTAATCAATTCTGTTTGGTCATCCATGGCTTTCTCCAACCTAGCTATTGCCTGGATAATTGTTAGTCTGAATTCCTTTTCTGACATATTGTCTATGTCGATAGCCATTAGCTCTGTTGCAGAAGGCCCATCCTCTGTATTTTTCTTCTGTTGGGTATTCCTCCTCCTAGTCATTTTGGTAAGAGATGACTGAACAGATGCAGCTGGACTTATCGATTGTGGTGCAGTCAATGTGCACCCTGGAACGCTTCCGTGCAATCAGGATTCCCCACCCAAAGGAGAGACAAAAGAAAAGAAAAAGAAATAGAGAAGAAGAAAGGAAAAAAAAAGGGAAAAGAAAAAAGGAGAATAAAAAAAGAGAGAGAGAGAGAGAGAGGGAAAAAAGGGAAGATAAAAGAGAAGGCTCAGCCCAAATGGGCCACAAGGTAAGATTTGTGAAGTATACAAACAAAAACAGACAAACAAAAAGAGTGATGAAATCATATGACAAGAGAAAAAATATGTATATATAAGCAAAAAAAAAAAAAAAGGGAAGAACCTCATCAGAAAGAACCCCAAGTATAAGATTTATATATTATCAGGACAAACACAAATTCACAGAAACACTGACAGAAGGAAAAATTGGGCGAGTGGTTATAAATTCTCAGTGTGGGTGAGGAAGCTTATTTTTATTCTTCCTGAAGGTATCTTGATGTTTTTGTTAAGGGACTCAGCTTTCCTAAGTTACAGCGGGATTAGAAACTGGTTTGCCTATAGGGGTAGCATTGATTGGGGGAAGGGGATTACCTTGAATTTTAACTCTATATGTATAGTAGAAAATAAAAATTAAACAAGAATAAACTAGACTAAACTAAGTTAAAATATAGAAAAGCAAAAGAAAAACACGGGTGTATGTATCAAAAAGTTCAGGTTAGATGTTTATTAAAGAATTTGATGTACTGGACATCTCAGTGTGGTGGTAAATAGGTTAAAAAAATTAGAAAGGGGAACCCTCTTACACTGTTGGTGGGAATGCAAGTTAGTGCAGCCACTTTGGAGAACAGTGTGGAGATTCCTGAAGAAATTAAGAATAGAGCTTCCCTATGACCCTGCAATTGCACTGCTGGGTATTTACCCCAAAGATACAGATGTAGTGAAAAGAAGGGCCATCTGTACCCCAATGTTTATTGCAGCAATGGCTACGGTTGCCAAACTGTGGAAAGAACCAAGATGCCCTTCAACGGATGAATGGATAAGGAAGATGTGGTCCATATACACAATGGAGTATTATGCCTCCATCAGAAAGGACGAATACCCAACTTTTGTAGCAACATGGACGGGACTGGAAGAAATTATGCTGAGCGAAATAAGTCAAGCAGAGAGAGTCAAGTAACATATGGTCTCACTTATTTGTGGAGCATAACAAATAACATGGAGGACATGGGGAGATGGAGAGGAGAGGGAGTTGAGGGAAACTGGAGGGGGAGATGAACCATGAGAGACTATGGACTCTGAAAAACAACCAGAGGGTTATGAAGGGGTGGCAGGGGGGTGGGGGGGTGGGAGGTTGAGGAACCAGGTGGTGGGTAATAGGGAGGGCACGTACTGCATGGAGCACTGGGTGTGATGCCAAAACAATGAACACTGTTATGCTGTAAATAAACAAAAAAAAAAAAAACAAAAAAAAACTTCAAAAAAAAATTATCTGTATGTATAGAAAAAAGAACCAGAATATTGGTAAAGAGTTAAAAATAAAAGTTGTATTTATGAAGTAGTGGTTGTTGTTCTCTTGTAGTCTTTTTTTTTTTTTCTTACTTCCTGGTTGGTTTTCTGGGGGAGCGGCCTGCCATGTGGGTTTTCAGACGATGATGTTCCCTGAGTTAGGTCCTCCTGCTCCCCTCAAGGGGGTGAGCTCTGAGGAAACTGTTTTTTTCAGCCTTTTGTTCTCTGGGGGTTTTTTTGTTCTTTCATCTGCTTTCTCTCGCCTTGACAGCTTTTGATGGTTTTTGGAGGTTTAGAGGAGACCAAACTGCACCCCGACCTCCCTCTCAGAGAGAAGCCTCAGAATGTTTTCCAAGAGCTGCTGGCAGAGTCGGTTCTGAGTCACCGTCTCTGGGGATGCAGGAGCTCCTTGTTGTACCCAAAACCAGGGCAGCGGTGGCTGTCTAGGCAGGTCCAGACTGCCAGAGAGGTTCCGAGCAGAGATCACGCACTGAGATTTTCCCGCTGTCCCGGGCTGGGAATGTCGGATTTTTCCGGATGCCAGAGCTCCAGGCTAGCGCCTATGAGCACCTATCCCAAGGGAGGGTGTGGGACATGCACATTTCAGGATTGCCATCTGGCCAGGCTCCCAGCCCCTCATGGGAGCCAGACCCCACTCGTTCTCGGGCACGCTGCCGTTCAGGTGCACTGGCGGCTCAGGGACAGAGACCTGATTTCTCCGCCGCACTCTCTCTGGCTCAGCACCAGGGGAGGCTGTCCTGGGTCCAGGGACTTAGGTCCCTGACCCTAACCGCCCAGGTTCCCACTATTACCCCCCGCGATCCTTTGCTCTTTGTTTTTTGAGTGCTTTCAACCAGACTCCAAGTTAATGCTGGTCCCCAGATGCAGGGCACTCTCGTATTGGGGTATCACTTTCCAATTGTTCACCTCTGGTGGCTCCCTTCCCCTTTTGTTTATCTTCTGATATCAGTCCAACGCTCCCAGTCTGCTTTACCTGCCACTGGCGTCTTCTGCTCCTGTAGAGATCCAGACGTGTATAATTCTGATCTCAGGCTGATTTCATGGGTGGTCGGAGTTCTTTGGTAGGTAATCAGCTCACTTTAGGGTACAGGTTGAAATGGTGCCTCCTCCTACTTCCCCGCCATCTTGACTCCCCCTAGGTGGTTCTTTTAAAATATTAATATAATTTACAAATCCCCAGCTAAACTGGCAAAAATATAGAAAAATGATACAGTTAACAATATTTCTAATTACTATGCTATCACTGCAGACCCAGCTGACATCAAATTGATAAAAAAGGAGAGTTTTGATAAAGAATTGCTATGAACAACTCTACATATCAAAAGCACAAACTTCCACAACTTACCCACTGTGGCATACATAACTGAATATCCCTATGACTTTTAAGAAAAATGAGATAGTGGTTTTATAATCTCTCAAACTCCCCCACAAAAAGAATATTTAAATCCATGAGATTTATCTGGAGAATTCTACCAAATATTTAAAAAAGACTATTTCTTTCAGAAAATAGAACAGAAAGGAACACTTTCACAATTATCCTGATACCAAAAGGAGAAAACACAATGCAAAAAAAGTCACATATCAATATCTCTCATGAATATAAGCACAAAAATCCTTAGCAAAGTATTACACATGTAATTTAGAAATATATAAAAAATAGTTATATACTGTGGCCAAATGAGTTCTATTCCAGGATGCAAAGTTGGTTTAATATTTAAGAATCAATCATTATAACTCATGTTATTAACAGGATAAAGATTAAAAATTGCATGATGATATGAATGATGTAAAATAAGTACTTAAAGTATAATACTTATTTATATTAGAAAAGACTCTCAGGAAAATAGAAATTTAAGGGGAACCTCTCAACTCAATAAAGAGGAACATTATTCTTATGGTAAAAGACAGTGTTCTCCCACTAAAATCTGGAACAAGGTAAGGATGTTCACTTTTACCCTTTTATTCAACATAGTGCTAGCTCTTCTATTTTATCACAACTAAGGCAAGTAAAGGAAATAAAAAAATACAAATAAGAAAGAAAAAAATTGTCCTATTTTTATTTACTTTTTAAAAGATTTATTTATTTATTTGAGAATGAGAGAGAGCATGAGCAGTGTAAATGCAGAGGGAGAGGGAGAGTTCCCAAGCAGATTCCCCACTGAGCTTAGTCCCACAAACCTGGGATCATGGCCTGAGCTGAAATCAAGAGTCAGACATTTAACTGACTGAGCCACCCAAGGGCCCAAAACTGTCCTTATTTTTAGATGACATTATTGTCTATGTGGAAAATCCCAAAGACTTTACAGGATCTCCTAGAATTAAATTCAGTATATTTGCAGTCTATCAATTGTATTTTTATATACTATCAATGAATTTTTGGACTCTGAAAGTGAATATAACATCATTAACAATTTCTAAAATAATACACTTAGATCTAAATCTAGAAAACATATATAGGAGTCATAGGTTGAAATCTGCTAATTAGTGATATACAAAATTAAAGGTGGTCTAAACAAATGGGGAAATAATAGGATTCATGAATTGAAAGATGACATAGTAAAGATGTTCTTTCCCCTAAACTGACATACAGATTTAATACAGTTATTATCAAAATCCTATCATTTTTTTAGACATAGATGAGATTATTCTAAAACTTTTATGGAAAGGCAAAGGCAGTGTAATAGCTAAAACAATTTTGAAATGAAAGAATAAAGTAAGAGGAGTCAGTATACTCAATTTCAAGACTTATCATGTGGCTACAGCAATAAAGACTAATAGTATTGGCGGAGGAATAGGGACACAAGTAAATTAATAGGATAGAGAATCTAGAATTAGGCCCACATATTAGCCTAACTGATTTTTGACAAAGGTCCAAAAGCACTTCAGTGGAGGAAACTTTCAACAAGTGGTGCTGGAACAATTGAACATCCCCAAACAAAGCAAAACAACAACAACAACAACAACAACAACAACAACAAAATCCTATAGGTCTCATTTAGACTAAAATTAGCCCTGGATGTAGAGTAATTCTAGGGTGGTTCAGCAACCGAATGATAATGTCTGGGAGTGCCCAAAATCCACATTTTGATGCTGTTAGGGTCCATTATCAAAGGAACAAGACTGAGACAAAGTGAAAGTTATGCAAAGCTTTATTCTATGCCAAGCATTAGAAGTCAGACTGACTGGCCAGGGCTGCCTCTGAAGAGAGCAACCCCGTCCCAATCTCACAGGCTGGTTTTATAGGGCATAACCCAAGGTACATGGCTTCTATTGTTAAGGTGTTTACTCCTGGAATCAATACCCAGAACCGATACCAGGAACTACTGGGGTGTTTATTCTGGGAATGATGTCGTGGATGTAAACAACAATATGGCTACCTAGGCAATATGGAGTCACTCTGGCTAAGCAGGCCCTAATAGTTAAACAGGTTTTAACATTAAGTCAGCCCTAACAGTGCTTCCATCCTCAGAGGCTGGAGATGTCTCCATTAATGTTTGTAGTTCCATGCCCATGTCCTGGAATGAAGAAGAGTCACGTCAGTTCTGACAGCTTTTCATAGAGGAGTACACACCTCAGTATTCTCCATTAAGCTTTTTGCTCAGGTCATATTGCCTAGTATGGGGTATTGTCTCAGTGACCTATTTGTAAGGGAGGCTTGACATGGAATTTCTGGCATTTTCTGCCTCTATAATAAGACATAGGCTTACCCATACAGAGGGATGAGGTTTTGGGGGGAGGTAGTGGTTTACGGAAAGCTACCAGCATCATTTGCCACGCCTTCACTTTGAGGGGCTCAATGTCCCCAACTATGGTAGGTTTTCAATCACGTCTGTACCTCTGTAAGGGTTTTCAATCACGTCTGTACCTCTGTAAGGACAAAGACTATCTGTCCTGGCTGTCTCCTCACTCCCACACATTTATTTCCTTGGCAAACTCCTACTCCTCACTCTAGAAAGGTCACTCACTTGCCCATTCAACTTCCGCCATCCCTCAGTTACAGTAACTTGCTCTATTACATAGACGTTATCATGATGTATTTCACTAGTTTACGTATAGTTTGCAATATTATGAACTTCTTGATTCATGTCTTTATCACTACATTTTCCATGCCCAACCCTCATCTTTTCTCCTTCCACAACACCTAGCAGTGTTTGACAATACTTGGGTTATTGTCAATGCTTCTTATGTTTTGATGACTAAATCATGAGTGAATGAGTAAGCAAGGAATAGTTGAATATGTTTAAAATATAACATAAATGATACTTAGTTTCTTTGGGACTTTTTGAAATGTATGAAGAAGCAGCACGTAAGGGTGACCCTCTCTAAATCAATATCAGCATGACTTTTTATTGGTTTGTTCACTGTCTCTGTTCAGGAGAAGACAGTGATGGAGCTGGGCTGCTGCTTTCCAGCATCTGGGCCATGCCTCATGTAGTGAGATATAAGGGGTCTTTCCTGTTTATGAATATACCACCACCTTTCATTCTTTTTTTTTTTTTAAAGATTTTATTTATTTATTTGACAGATAGAGATCACAAGTAGGGAGAGAGGCAGGCAGAGAGAGAGAGGAGGAAGCAGGCTCCCTGCCAAGCAGAGAGCCCGATGCGGGGCGCGATCCCAGGACTCTGGGATCATGACCTGAGCGAAAGGCAGAGGCTTTAACCCACTGAGCCACCCAGGCGCCCCTACCACCTTTCATTCTTAAACTTTGCACTGACAGTATTTTCACTGCCATTTTCTCACTTGTGACAAGGAAGTAGAAACTCATTAGACCTCTATTTTAGAGACTGAAATCTGAATCTTAGATTAAGAAACTGACCCCATATCACCTACCTGGCCATGTGGTAACTGGGTCTAGTACACAGAACTGGACACCAAGTCATATGCTGGAGGGAAGTTCTTCCTGTCAACAGATTCCATTATTGATGCTTAAAGGAGGTGTGCACGTTTTTCCTCCCCAGAGACTGAGAAGCAAGCAGAGATGCACAGGATGAAAGAGATTCACCTGAAGTCTGCACCTAGTGTGAAGGGCAGAAACTGCTGGCTCCATTGTCTCTCTTGGCAGTATGGATGTTTTGCAGAACCATGCCCCACCAAAGTGCTCAAGAGAGTCTCTGCAGGCTAGAGAAGTGTCTGGGGAGAACCTGTCAGCATTTGCTGCCTATAAGCCTCTGTACAAATGTGCTAATTCAGTTTCAGCATGCAGTATCACTGCACTCCAGATCATCTTGGTCTGTGCTCAGAGGAAACACAACTCCAGGGAGAAGGGGTTTTTTTTTTTTATTATTGTTGTTGTTGTTGCATTTCTGTGGCACACTACTGTGTACCACTCTTCAAGCTAATTACTAATAATGAAATTGAGTGTAAAAAATGAAAAATTTAAATGCTTAAATTCTGATATCATTGGAGAATGTGTGCAGTAATCTTGTTATTAGGGAACATGTTTTAGGGAACTGATTTATCATTATTAATGGTCTAAATGCAGCAATGTATGAGTTAATATGAGGAACATGGTATTGTATGTATTTTTTTTCTTTATGCTTGCATTCTGAAAGAAAATTTTTCTAATTCTGTGAATATTAAAAGAGACTGGACTTCTTTGGACAAGATTGTCACCACTAGCTTGTCAGGATTATTTTCTTCTCTTAGGGAAGGGATCAAAGAGGAAGTCTGGAAGGTGTGGAGGGGTAGCTGAAAGGGAAACAGTTAACCTCATTATCACTTCTTCCTTTTAGAATTTGCTTATTTTATGTAAATTATGCACATTTATTTCTCACAGTACTGGAGGGTAGTAAATTCAAGATCCAGGTGCTGGTCCATTCGGTTTCCGGTGGGGACGCTTCCTGGTTGTAGAGGATTTGTTCTTGCTGTGTCCTCACACAGAGAGGCAGAAAGAGGAACCAAGCTCTCTTCTGCCTCTTCTCCTGAAGACAACAATCCCTTCTTGAAGACCCCACCCTCATAACCTAATTACCTTCTAAAGGTCCCACATCCAAATTAATATCACTGGGGATTAGGGTTTTAGGATACGAACTAAAGGGTGTCTATATATCCATTATAGATATGTTAACTGGCTTATTGTAGTGAGAATTCTATAATGCATATATCAAATCATCAAACTGTATACATTAAATATATACAAGAACATATATAATATATATATAATAAATATATACAATATATACTTGGGGAAAAAGCAATTATTTTTGAAAACTTAAATAACAATAAAGTGGAAAGAAAAGGAAAAGAAAGAATATTTAAGCCCTCAAACCTTGCGTTATGTGAGGTAGGAAAGAACGTTAAAGTTCGAAGCTGAGGGCCAAGAAAATTTTTGAGGTGTCTTTGGTGAAAAAGATGGTTTAAAGAATGGGGAGAGGACCCATGGACAGAAAGAGCTGCACCTGGGTCATGAAGAGTAGCCCATTATATAGTTTCAAGTTGGGAGACAGTTAGGGATAGCATAAGTCTCTAAGGAAATTGAAAGCAAAGGGGGCACCTGGGTGGCTCAGTGGGTTAAGCCTCTGCCTTCAGCTCAGGTCATGAACTCAGGGTCCTGGGATCAAGCCCTGCATCAGGCTCTCTGCTCAGCGGGGAACCTGCTTCCCTTCCTCTCTCTCTCTGCCTGCCTCTCTGCCTACTTGTGATATCTGTCTGTTGAATAAAATCTTTTAAAAAAAAATAAGAAAGCAAGGTTTCCAGTACTTTGAGGGAGATAACTATTGTTGGGAAAGGTCACTTATTGCAGTCTAATAAAACCTTAGTCATGAGAGCCTTCAGATGTATATTGGTGGGCCATATATTTGGGAGATAATTGCCAACACATATCTTGGAAGGGGATGGTTAGAAGAAATTTCCACAAGAATCTTAAGTTTACAGGCTCCTGAGGGGGTAGGGCTAAGATTGCCTTTTGCCTTTAGCAAGGTATTAACATTAAGGCAGTTAAGTTCCTAGAGGAATGTCACTCTGATTGTTTCAAGGACTTGTCAATGGGCTGTAAGCAGTAAGGAAATGTAATAATTTCTCTTCTGTCTTTGTTTCCCACATCACTATGGACTGAACATTTGTGTTCCTTAGAACTTGCTGTTTGGACCAGCTCCTGCATTCTAAGTTGGTGAACCTGTGGACTGGAATGGGAAATATTTTAGGAGAAAGAATGAATGGGAAGAAGACATTAGGCACTTTCTGTTAGGGTCCGTCATCAAAGGAATGAGACTGACACAAAGCGAAAATCAAGCAAAGTTTTATTTCGCACCATGCATCAGAAACCAAACTGCATCAGAAACCAAACTGCATCAGAAACCAAACTGCATTAGAAACCAGACTGACTCAGAAACCAAACTGCATTAGAAACCAAACTGCATTAGAAACCAAACTGACTAGTAGGTGCCCGAGTCTTGCTGGGGACCACCGCCTCCCAGTCGCTGGGGTCCCCCCTGGAGGCTCCCTGCCTCACCCTCACTGTAACACAGACCCACTCCCGGCATGGCTGCACCGTTGGCTCTTGAGAGGCTGCTCCTGAAGGCGGCACTGCCCAAGGCGGCGTGGATGCTTGCGGCAGCACTGCTGCTGTTGCTGCTGATGATACTCTGGCTCAGGGTGGCGTGGCTTGCGGCATCGCCGCTGCTGCTCTGGGCGGTGCTGCTCGCGGTGGCGCCGCTGCCGCTGCTGCTCTGGGCGGTGCACAGGGCAGCGCCAATCGTGTTACAGCTCAAGGTGGCGCCGCTGCCACTGCTGCTCTGGGCGGTGCACAGGGCGAGGCCGCTTGAGGTGGCACCGCTGCTGCTGCTGCTCTGATGCATGAGGCGGTGCCGCTCGCGGTGGCACCGCTGCCGCTGCTGCTCTGGGCGGTGCACGGGGCGATGCCGCTTGAGGTGGCGCCAGTGCCGCTGCTGCTCTGGGCGGTGCACGGGGCGATACCGCTCGAGGTGGCACTGCTGCCGCTGCTGCTCTGGTGCACGAGGCGGTGCTGCTCGCTGTGGCACCTCTGCCGCTGCTGCTCTGGGCGGTGCCACTCGCAGTGGCACCACTGCTGCTGCTCTGGGCGGTGCTGCTCACGGTGGTGCACGGGGCGATGCCACTCGCTGTGGCGCCGCCGCTGCTGCTGCTCTGGGCGGTGCACGGGGCGATGCCGCTCGAGGCGGCGCTGCTGCTGCTACTGCTCTGGTGCACGGGGCGGTGCCGCTCGCTGTGGCACCGCTGCTGCTGCTGCTCTGATGCATGAGGCGGTGCCGCTCGCGGTGGCACCGCTGCCGCTGCTGCTCTGGGCGGTGCACGGGGCGATGCCGCTTGAGGTGGCGCCAGTGCCGCTGCTGCTCTGGGCGGTGCACGGGGCGATACCGCTCGAGGTGGCACTGCTGCCGCTGCTGCTCTGGTGCACGAGGCGGTGCTGCTCGCTGTGGCGCCTCTGCCGCTGCTGCTCTGGGCGGTGCCACTCGCAGTGGCACCACTGCTGCTGCTCTGGGCGGTGCTGCTCACGGTGGTGCACGGGGCGATGCCACTCGCTGTGGCGCCGCCGCTGCTGCTGCTCTGGGCGGTGCACGGCTCTTGCTAAAAAAAAAAAAAAAACTCTCCCTTATCCAGCCTCACAGACCATCTTTTATAGTGGTGGCTGAGCCCCGCCCACACACAGGTGGCCAATCGGATTTCAACCTACCACAGTTAATATATGCACACCCCTCTGACTGAATATGGCTATCTGGCCTGGCCTGCCCCTATATCCAGGGTTTTTAAGTAACTTCTTTTTGCTAACCAGGCCCCTACACTTTCCACCCTGAAATATGTTTAATAAAGTAGTAAAGACTGACTTCCTGATTGAATTTCACCACTTTCAGTACAGAGATTAGTTCTCAAAGAAACTTCTCATTTCAGGTCCACGGAAGATGAGTGCACCTCCATGGACACAGCATCACTTCCAGGGTTTTACAGAGCACTGTAGGTGTAGAACTCAGAAACGATCCCTGACCAGGAGTAAGAAAAATTCTAACCTACAGTCCTGTGGAAAACCCAAAGACATGATTATGGACACAAAACTATACAAGCACACAAGAAATACACAATCAAATAGGCACACAGATACTGTTAATTTTCTCCACAGAACTCATCATTAAATTCAAATTATTTTGTAAATTTACTGTTTTTTTTAAAAGCCTTGGTCTCCCTATAGCATAGACTGGCTGGCTACTCAATTCACCAAGTCAATGGTTCTTTAATCTGGACACAGGCCTAGATAACATGCTTCAGGCTCCTGCACAGTCCAGGTGTGCTTACAGGACAGCTCAAATGTGAGTGTGAGTGATGTGCACTATTGCCTGTCCTGAGTCATAGAAATCCCATATGAATGAGCCTCTATCTTTTTCTCCTTCTTCTAGGTTTATGTAATACAATAAACAGGAAAAAGAATAAACATTTAAAGATTGATAATGAGGGGGGTGCCTGGGTGGCCCACTCAGTTAAGCCTCTGTCTTCAGCTCAGGAGCTTATGTCATGACCCAGGGTCCTGGAATCTAGCCTGGCATAGGGGTTCCTGCTCAGGGGGGAGTCTGCTCCCTCTCCCTCTGCCCTCCCCTGATTATGCTTGCTCTCTCTCTTAAATAAATAAATAAAATCTTAAAAAAAAATAAAGATAGGAAATGAAGAGTAAAATAGTCCTTATGCATAAGCATCATATTTGTTAATGCACAAAATTTTTACATACCATAAAATAAGCAACTTTAGCAAAGTTTCAGAAAACTATTGTATTCAGAAAATCTATTGTATTCTTAAACACTGAAAAATTGAAAATTTTTAAATGTTTATAGTAACATAAAAACATAAAATGTTACAAATAAATTTCATTCAAATGTGAAAGATATTTATACTAAAATCTGCAAAATTTTGCTGAGAGAAATTAAAGGCAGATAAGATGGAAAGATAATAACATGCCCATGAATTGGAAGAATCAGTATTGCTAAAATGCTAAGTCTCCCCAAATCAACCAGAATTTGGATGTCATCTTAATCAAAATAGCAATAGCATTTTTTTGTTATAGAAATAGAGAAGCTTGTGGATGCCTAAGTGACTCATTTAATTAAGTGTCTGCCCTCCACTCAGGTCATAATCCCAGGTCGTAATAACAAGTCCTGCATTGGACTCTTGCTCAGTGGGGAGCCTGATTCTCCTTCTACTTACTGCTCCCTGTGCTTGTGCTCTCTCTGTCTTTCTCTGACAAATAACTAAACAAAACCTTTTAAAAAAGAAATAAGAAAGAAATAGAGAAGTTTATTCTTAAGTTTATAGAGGAAAGCATATATAACATATTTAGATCTAAAGCAAAAAAGAAGGATCAAGTTGGCTAAATTACACTACTTGATTTTATAATTTTACTTGATCTTAAGAGACTACAATAATTACTACATGGAATTAGAATGGAAAAATAAGTCCCTGGAATAGAATAGTGCACCCAAAAACAGACCTACATGTGGGTGTTAAGGTAATTTAATGGGGAACAAACAGTCTTTCAAGAAATGATACTGCATCAAATGAAGACTCATATAGAAAAAAAGAAAATGTCTCTCCTAATCTCATACCAACACAGGATAGTAATTTGAGAGGTGTCACATATCTAAATATGAAGAAGAATTCCACAAAACTTGTAGAATAAGACCTAGCAAAAGATCTCTGTGGCCTTTGGAAGGGAAAATATTTTTTATCCAAGAACAAAAACAACAATAATGCAGTAATAATAAAAGAAAAAATTGGATTTCTCCAAAATTATAAACTTCTGTCTCCAAAAGACAATGTTAAGAAAATGAAAAGATAAGCCACACAATTGGAGAACTATTTCCAGTTTCTGAAAAACAATGTAGATCGACCAATTGTATGTGTTTTTAATTTCTCGATAGCTGCCCAACTTTGATCTCTAGGAGTCTGTCTTAAAATAGTAACCTCAAGTCCTAGATTTTCCAGAAATGCCTGTGTCTTTAGTATACCAGAATATATCAGACTATAGGTTCCAATTTTGGATTAGAAAATCATAGCATCCACTTTTCTAAGCCTAGACACTGCCTTATAATAACCTTTTCTGGTAATTTCCACAGAACACCTACCAAGCATTTTGTTCCCCATTCTCCAATGCCCTATTATCCACTGCATAGGTTCTCTAGTCCCCAGAGAACAAGAGAGTATAAAGATGGGCTACAGGACTCCTTCTTATTTTCTCATTAGTGCTCCATCCCTGAAAAGAGGTCAAGAGGCCTCCAGGGAGAGATTTCCTTCTCTTCTGGTCTTACAGATTTCTAAAGCCTAGCTTGTAAAAAGCTGGCAGGGAAAAGCAGAGCTGAGAAAGCTGAGCCTTACCACTAAACAGACTTTGAAGTCCCCAAGCCCCATACATTGCCTTTGCATCTGGGAGAAAGTGGTCAGCAAAAGGCATGAGCACTGTACTGAAAGTCAGAGGGGTGTAATTACAAGGTTAAATTAATCACGATCAGATATGGAGCTGAATAATAATTATGGAGATAAAGGAACATAATTAAGTTAATAAATTGTAATGGATTCCCAAAACTCATCATGGACCTTCCCTCACTTTACAGAAAACACAAAGCTTCTCTGTCCCTATTTTTTGAAAAGATTTTATTTATTTATTTGACAGAGAGAGATAGTGAGAGAGGGAACACAAGCAGGGGGAGTGGGAGAGGGAGAAGCAGGCTTCCAGCTGAGCATGGAGCCTGATGTGGGGCTCTATCCAAGGACCCTGGATCATGACCTGCGCTGAAGGCAGAGGCTTAAGAGACTGAGCCACCCAGGCATCTCTTTTCTGTCCCTAATTAATATGTTCTCTTTTCTTCCTCCTCAGAACTTGAAGCATGGAAGCAGCCCTTCTTCATTCTTCAGTTCTTCCACGTTTGTACACCCTTCTTGCTTCTAGAAAGGGGATTTTTGGATGCTTTCAAGCCTGTCAGAGACCAGCCAAAAGTCCTGTTTCCTGAAGTTTGCTTTGGAGAAGGTGATGGGAACATTATTCATGGTCTCCATCATACTAAGCATGCCTGCCATATATGGCATTTTTGCTAGCTTTCATCATTTTGTTTCTATTATTAGAAGTTCAACAAGTGAAAGAAAGTAAGACCAGGGGTTGTCTGTAGAGTGGATACTATACATCTATGTGCCAATGTCAGTACAGCTGTGGTCCATAACTGGCTCTGCTGGGCTGCTAGTAACTTACTCTGTGATGAAGGGCAAGTTAATTATCCTTTTGAACCTGTTTACTCATATGTAAGTGACTGTGCTAGAAACATGACTTCAAGGTCACTACTGGTTATAAAACCTGGGGTTTCAACATGAAGCACCAAGTGAGATGTCTTGAAAGAAGCTTAGCATGCCCTGCCTGCTGCATGGATGGAGGCTGACCTGCTTAAACCCAGCAGTGAGGGGGAAAGGGAGATTACCATGCTTCCTTCATTGAGAATGTGGCTCAGTAAGTTTAGAGGACTAAAGAGCTACCCCATGTCCAAGCATGTCTGATCCCCCTCAAACTGGTCTGCATGCCTTCTTTCCCCATTGGCAGCCTTCTAGCCTGAAGTGGAGATTTGCTGGATCTCTGTGGTCACATCCCTCAGCGTCATTTCAGGGAAATAATGGATAAAGCAGAAGAGACCCAGAATCCCAGAATATTAGAGCTCAAAATGACCTTACCCAGTTGTAAGCTTACCCTGATGGGGTAGAGATAAGGAAACCAGGACCCAAGAGAAACATCACTTTCCCTGTCTCTGACACTTGCCAACTTATGGCTTTGAGAAGACAAGTTTCATTTCAATGCCTTCAGCCAAAGAATGGGCATAATACCCAATTCTTCGTTTTGTTATGAGGAATAAATAAGATCATATGTGTTTAGCTCCCAATTTGGTAGATATTAAATGCAAACAACTCAACAGTCAAGTCTTAAAACAAAAAGAATGAATATCAGGTCTCCTGTGAGAATCCAGGTCTGCTGTTACTCATCTTATGATTTTCTACAACACTAGGTTGCTTTGGAAAAGAACGGGCTTTTCCTAGAACACACACACACACGCACACACACATACACACACTGTGAAGGTGATCAATCGGGTAGGTGTAAGGGCATCTTATTAAAGCAGGGAGGGGTACACTAGTCCAGGAGAATGAAGACTTGTCTAGTCTCAACCCCATAGCAAACTAGCTGTGTGATTTAGGGCAGGCACTTAACAATCATCTGTCCTCCTGCTCTCAACTATTCAACAAGAATAAGACTACTTTCCTTGCTGACTTCATGAAGATATTATGAGGATCAAATAAGATGGTATATTTGAAAGCATAAAATATATAAATTATAAATATACAAAATATATTTTATAGTATAAAAAGCATATATTTTAAAGACTAAAATATGGAAAAATACGAATCCATTGAAAAGTCCTGACAGTATAATTTTTTAACAACTATATTATTTGTGGATCAAAAAACATGTAGAAAAAAAGACTTTAGCGGATGTTAAAATGCTTAGCAAATGCAGAGGGTCATTTTTACCACAAGAGAGGAGAGACTGACAATAGGAGAAGCTCACTGTCCATAGCACAGGGTTATAGAGATAAGATCACAGAATTCTGTCCCCCACTCCCACAAGGTGGTTTTCCAAAGCCTGTGTAAGATAGTCATCGTGCACAGAGGCTGGAGCCATGGTCAGGCTCCCAGCTAGGGTTGTACACCTGCTTTTTCTCCTTCCTATTACAAGACCATTTGTCTAGGCAGTTTCCATTTGCAAAAAGGGCAACTTTAAATAATCATAAATCACATTGCTTTAGTCAATGTTTTAATCATCAGATTAGTTTTAGTTTGCTTGGGCAAGACATTTTAATTGTGAGTTTCAGTTTCTTATCTGTGAACTGGGGATGGTGATCCATCTCTGCTCACCTCATAGAACAGTTGTC
Organism: Meles meles; assembly: GCF_922984935.1. Classification (NCBI taxonomy): domain Eukaryota; kingdom Metazoa; phylum Chordata; class Mammalia; order Carnivora; family Mustelidae; genus Meles; species Meles meles. The sequence continues at coordinate 89,081,410 of NC_060073.1, read as the reverse complement.
AGGCCTGGTAAAAATAGCAATAGCTGCTTCTTATAGCGAGATTCCACATAGCAGGCACTGTGCCCAGTGCTCTACATGGATCACCATATGTAGATCACTCAGCTATCCTACCAAGCAGGTATTATTACAGTTGAGGAAATGAAGGTTCAGAAAATTTGAGTAGTTTGTTTGAAGTCACACTGCTGGTAAGGGACATAGCCAGGCCAGTAACATGCTCCAGAGAACTATTTGTGTGGAAGCAGGTCAAAGTGGACAAGCCCCATCCGATGAGCCTCCCTGTTGCCATGGGATGGGGGCAACCAGGTGGGTATTGCCACGGGAGCCCTAGCTACTCATTGATTCACCTGCAGGTGCCTCATTCTGCTCTGAATGGGGCAGAAACCAGGGTGGCTCAAGCTCAGTGGGAGAGGGGCTCAGAGACTAGCATGGGTCAGAATGCTCCAGACCTTCTGTCTGACAGGTCATTTAGAGGGAAGTTCACTGTCTCTGCAAAAGCCTTTTGGCAGAGTTCACCAACCCACCTCTACACTCTAAGCCTTCATAATTACTTAATTTATGGACTTAGGACATTTCTATTACTTGTCCACATGAATGACTCTCTCACTAAACCGTTAGCTTCTTGAGGTTAAAGTCTCTTTTGCCTTCCCAGTTAGGCCCTTGAGCATAACTTTACACCTGGACCACTAATGGGTGTTATATTGCATTAACTTCCCTTCAAGCAAATAGACATGCTTTATGGAAGCCAATATACCTATGTCCTAAGGACAGGAAATGAATAACATAGGAAAAGTGAGGCTGAGTTCTGAGATGGTGGGTATTGGAGACACCTGGAATATCCTATTAAAGCAGGAGCTACATTGGTGAAGTCAGTTAACAAAATGAGATGAGGGGTATGGGCTCCTCATCCACTGGGTTTGGGTTTGGCCCTGCGAATCGGGTTGCTGTGATATATTTGGCCATGATAACTTAGACAGCTGGGGCAAGGTTTGAGACTTGTTTTTTTTCTGATTGTAGAGTGGGCCTTTGTTTCTCAGAGACAGTGCACCTGGAAGACACTAATGAGGGCTGAGGGGCAGGCTAAGGGAACTCCATACTTCTGTTGCAAATGGCTTCAGGTCCACCCCTGCCTTTCTCCTTCCACTATGAACCTTGGTGCAAGGACAAGTCTAGGCATTAGAATGATAATGTGCTGTATCTGACAGCAGGTATGGCAGGGAAAGGGAAAGGCAGAAAGCTGCTATGGCAGGGTCCTTTAGCTCCTACCCCTGCTCTGCCTGGAGTTACTTCCCAGGAACAATGAGTTCTGTGGAGTTCAGAGGAGTTGGCTGATTGGTAACACAGGAGTGTGTGCTCAGTCTAGCAACTATTTAACAAACGAAGGACTTCAATATTTTAACAAATAATACTGCCACTCCAGTGTGTATTTTCTGAATAACCACCCTGAACCTGGTTGGAGAAGGGGGCAAAGGAGGGAATGATTCGGATGGTGTTCAAAGGCTCTTCCCATCCCCCACTCAAATAACTAGAGTGGGAAATGGTGATGATTTGGTCCCAATCCTGCTAGCAGTTCCTGGGGCTGAGTGCTTGGAAGGGCAAGGGTGCTGGAGCTCTAAACCACACAGGCCTGGCTGTGTCTGTGTCCTGGCTTCTGGCCCCACCCTGGAAGACCTGGATTCTGAACCCAGGAGCAGAGAATTCTGAAGGGCTCAATTCCTGGCTGATTTAAATGTGCTCAGCCTTCCATCAAATCACTCTCTTCTGGCTTACCCTGTGTATCTCAGTGTGAGGGAGGATGGACGAGCATTGGTCAGAGGGCAAGCTGCCAAACCTGCCACATGTCTTCAAATAGACCTAACACAAGACTCTCTTAAAACCATCTCCTCCATGGTGCCTGGGTGGCTCAGTTGGTTAAGTGACTCCCTTCAGCTTAGGTCAGGATCCTAGAGCCTCAGTATTGAGCTTCTGCTCAGCAAGAAGTCTGCTTCTCCATGTGATACTCCCCCCTCTCATGTTCTCCCTTTCTTAAATAAATAATAAAATCTTTAAAAAACAAAACAAACAAACCATCTCCTAAAAGCACAGACCTGGGGCTGGATCCCAGTCCTCCTGTGTTGTCCATGACCACAGGGGACAGACTAGGGGCTTGGCAGCTAAGAGCAACCTCACTGCTCAGAGGTCCAGGCTCCAGAAACCTTGTTTTGTTCTAGGCCATCAGGAGTTATCCCTTGTGCTTTGTTGAAGTGTCCCAACCTGAAGATGTGGTTTAGAAATGCTGTGTTTTATTTGGTTTGTTTGTTTGTTTTTCTTTTTTAAGAGAGGTAGGGGAAGGACAAAGGGAAAGGGAGAGAAAGACTCTTAAGCAGGCTCTATGCACAACAAGGAACCTGATGTGGGACTCTATCTCATGACTCTGAGATCATGAGCTGAGACAAAATCAAGAGTCTGACACTTAACTGACTGAGCTACCCAGGTGCCACAGTAATGCTGTTTTAACCCAAAAGTGTTCTTGCATTATTTCTGGTTTTACTATAAATGCAAGGAGGAAACAGTTTTGTTTGGTTGCTGTGGCTATGTAATGGCTAAGCAATGTCAACAATTGTTATCATACTCTTAAGACGAACATAACTTCCAACTTTACATGGAATTTAGGGTTCCCAAATCATATTATGCAAACATTATTTTGTTTATTCCTGACAACTCTGAGAACTATACAGTTCTATTTTCTTTATTTCTCAGTGGAAGAAACTGAGGCTCAGGGAGGCTAACAACTTGTTATAAGGTATAAAATAGAGGAATTGGGACTCACACCCTTGGTTTATCACTCAAAATTCCATGTTCACCAGGTTCTAGCACCCTAGGTAGGAACCACTCTTTTCTTTCCAAGACTGTGAACTGGCCCAGAAGGCAGAGGTCATTGCAGAGAGTATAGAAAGAAAGTGTGAGAATTGGAACTCAAGAACCTGGGAGAACTGTATTTCTTTGAGCTGACATGTGCACCCTCACTCCCTCACACCCTCACTATAGTGCCCTCCACAGTGTGTTCATGGAGCTCCCTGAACCCATGCCATGATAATACTATGCTAACTAGGAAATGCTCTGGAGACTCATGGGCTTCTAGAATTGCTGTTCACACACACCTGTTGACAAAAATCTTCCTTTTTTCAAGACATAGAGACCAGTCATGACGGGGGAAATACTAGTTCCCTCTAAGAGGTTTCCCTACCCTTTGGAATCAGAAAAATTTCAAAACTAGCAAAATTATTGAGCTATCAATTTTTATAGAATATCTTCTCAGTGCCAGTTGGAAGCATCCATATTAACACTTTTGTAAATGTTCCATATTTATATTATTTGTGCTAAACCAGAAGAAGGTCCTAACTCACTTCCCCACACATACATCTTTCAAACATAACTGGAACTGAATCATATTTATAAGATTATTTAACAAGAACAACAAATTAGGCATTAATTTAGTGACTTTTATAAAAACTGGAATGTGGATTTCCCCCTTCTGAAAACCGAAAACTGGTACCTACTTGGCATAGTTGAAGATAAAGGGAATACCCTCCTTAGCATTTTGTTTCTGTTGTGGTTCCAGTCTCCACCTTTGCAAACTCAACCTGAACATTCATTCTTTAACCTGTTCCTCCAGTGGTAATCAATCACTTTTATGTCCCTGGCACTGCTAGGGTGCAAATAATCTGTCAACTCAAAACTACCACAGAAACTTGGCAGCTAGAACAATTATAATACAGCGGTGATTTTCAACCGGGTATTATTTTGCATCCTGAGGACATTAGGCAGTGTCTGTAAACATATTTATTTATTTTTGTAATTCAGAGGGGTGCTGCTGGCATCTAGTGGGCAGAAAGGGTGCTGCTAAACATCCTGCAATGCATAGGACAGCCTCAACATCCATCAAGAACAGCCTGATGCTTTAAATTGTGCAGAGGTTGAGAACTTCTGCAATACTGTGGGGTCAGTGCTACAGCAGGAGCTGTACTCAAGAGTGTGACGGTATGAAAGCACAGAGAATAGAATGAGTCATGGGGAGCTTTCTGGAAGAACTGGCAGAATACACAGACCTTACCATTCTCCATCCTCTAGGAATTCACAAGCCATCCAATGGTGTCTTGTAGCATCACCTATATCCCATCTTCTTGTTTGTTCTTTTAAAAAAGTAGGTAAACAGAATCTGAGAACTCCAGGCCAAACCGTTTCCCAAGAATGAAGTTTGGCACATTTCCTCTGACCGTTGCCATCACTTTTCTCTTTCTCTTTCTCTTATAGTTTTCTCCCTTTCTCCCTTTCTCTCCAAAGTCACACCTATTCCTCTGGCCTCTCTCCCCAGCCTGTCCCCTGGCCTCTTTCTAAGGTCCATGCAAGTGTATCTGCTTGGAGACTCATGAGATATTGCAGACTTTTGGTCATAGAGATGGTCAGCACTGTTCACAGGACATACACTGTGTCACTATATCAGCTCTGATGAAAGGGTCGACCCACCCATGCTTGCTTTCTAACTGATGAGGGTTCTAGCTGAAAGCATAGGCTTTGGGGCCCTCTGCTTAGAGAAGATCCCTCACTCCTTTTCTACCCACTGCACTTAATCTCATCGCCTTAAATTTGTGTTTCCTAGGCTCTCTTTCCCTTTAGAATGTGAGGTTCTTGAGGGCAGGTACTATATCTCATTTCTGCCTGTGTCCGCAGCACAGGGAGATGGGAGACTGGTAAAACCCTTATCTTCAAGGCCCGCTGAGAGCCTACCTATGCAGAGCACTTTCTGGGATGTCCCAGTCCTGCTGCCCTCATGATCTCAAAGCACCTTCTGGACCAGGGATGGAGGAGATGGCATTTGACTCTATGTGGATGGCATTTGATCTCCTGATCACTCCCCCATTCCACAGAACTGGTCATTTTCTCTTGTGTGTGTCTGTTTCTATATCTACATCTTTATTATACTGTAATTTATCAGCTGATATAGCTGCTCCTCCACTAGAAAGTGAGTTCATCAAGGCCAAGGACTGTGTTTACTCACCTCAGAATCTTCAGAGCCCAGTGTTATGTCTGGCACATAGTAAGTCCTCAAGGATATGAACTCTTGGGGCGGTTGGAGGAAATAACAACTGGAAGCTCAACCCAAAAATGATTAGTCAATAAGTCTGTTCACAAGCCCAAAGCCTAATTGAATAGGAACATACTTTTTTCTGAGTAATTATAGAGCTCATTCTATATACCATTCTGGGTTTTGTTGTGGCAAAAATATATATAACATAAAACTTACCATTTCAACAAATTTTAAGTATACAATTCAGGACATTAAGTACTTAACACTGTTGTGAAGTCAAAATCACTATTAATCTCCAGAACTTTTCCTTCATCTCAAATGGGAACTCTATACCCCTTTAGTAGCTCCTTCCCATTCCCCTCCTCCAGCCCCTAGCAACCACCAATCTGCTTTTTGTTTATATGTACCCGACTATTCTAGGTACCTCATATGCTGTGATAATACAGTTATTTGTCCTTTCGTGTCTAGCTTATTTCATGTAGCTTAATGTTTTCCAGGTTCATCCATGATATTGCATATAATCAAAATTCCATTCCTTTCTTAAATGTTGATAATATTCTGTTGCATATAAATGCTACATTTTATTTATCCATTCATTCATCAGTGAATATTCAGGTTGTTAGCGAAATTTTGGCTATTGTGAATAATGCTGCTATGAACATTGGTGTACAAATATCCGTGAAATTCCGGCTTTCAGTCCTTTTGGGTATATACCCAGAAGTCAAATTGCTAGATCATGTAGTTATTCTATGGTTAATCTTTTGAGGAACTGCCATACTGTTTTTCACAGTGGTTACATCATTTTACATTCCCACCAGCAATGCACAAGAGTTTTGATTTGTCCACATCCTCAACACTTAATTTCTGTGTTTTGTTTGTTTTTTATTTGCCTTTAATAATAGTCATCCTAGTGGGCCTAACATGGTATCTCACAGCAGTTTTGATTTACATTTCCGTAATGACTTGTGATGTAGAGCAACTTTTTACATGCTTCTTAATCATTTGAATACCTTCTTTGGAGATATGTCTATTCAAATCCTGTGCTCCTTTCTTGGATTGGGTTATCTGATTTTTGTTGTTGAATTTTAAAAGTTCTTTATATATTTTGGATCATAATGTTTATATGTGCTTTGCAAATATTTTCTCCCACTCTGTGAGTTGTCTTTTCCCTCTTTTGATAATGTCTTATGATATACAAAAGTTCTAGGGCTTGAAGAAGTCCAGATTAGCTCCATTTTTCTTTCTATTATTGTGCTTTTGGTGTCATGTAAAAAAAATCATTGCTAAAGCCAATAACATGAAGCTATTTCTCTGTATTTTTTTCTAGGAGTTTTATTGTTTTACTTCTTTGATATCATCCTATCTTTAAGAAACTCATGGGAGAACAATAAAAGAAGATAATAAAATAATGTCAATAAGAGTGAAAAGGTGTTTTCATAGTGGCTATCATACGTTCTATAGAATCTCATTGATTCTGAACAATATAATTAATCTGAGTCTCAGTTTATTTATCTTAAAGCGGGGATTTTTTTTTCTCTGCTTCATTGTAGTAGATATGGATAGGGGAGTAGAGGGCTGAGAAGAACAAGGTGGGGGAATCTCCCGATCTAGTGATGTCTCCAGAACACGCCCATGAAAATGTACCAAAGACTGTGTTATTAGACACATACTGATGGAGAGACAGGAAAGTGTTGTGAAATAGTTTTCCACTGTATATCTATACCACAATTTATTGATTTTATGTCTATACCACATTGCTTGCTCTACCTCCTTAACAGTGAATTCAGTTGTACTGTGGAGTCTGAGCAAACAAGAAAAATGAAGGGCTCTGTGTTTGGCTTTGATCCACAGTTTGTAAATTCCCAGAGGACCCAGAACACGTATCTCTATACTGAAGCACTTTTGATTGAATTACAAAGTTATCCCTGTGTGTCCAGATTAGGAAACTGTGTCTTCCACAGGCCTATACATCTTGCAACCAGGAGCTTACCAAGCAGAGCTGCCTGTCATGCTTTTCCCACTCCTCTTCAGCCTGGTGATGCCTGAAGTGACAAGGGTCGAGTCAGAGACTCTGGGCCCTTCAAAGTGGTCTCAGGTCTGTGTTGAGGTGACCATTGGGCTCTCTGAAAATCCTTCTGGGTTTGCCTTCTCACTTTGTCATCTTCTGGCTGTCACCTTGGGCAGGCCACCTGGCCCCTTCAGACCTTTTCTCATTATGAAAAGTAAAGCTGGGCTCTGGGGAGGGGTCCATGAGGTAACACATATGAGAGCACTCCATAGATCATAAAGTTCTAGATAAATGGACACACCACAATGGCACTTGGTAAGGTTTTGTCTCTGCAAATAAAATTTGAGCTCCCTGGGCTGCAGTCAACTTAGCTCAGGTCACCTGTGTGAAAACTCTCCATGACATGCATCTTCTCATCCCCATTAGCCCTAAGTGATAGGAATGAGCAAAATGTAAATATGAGGAGTTGACTTGTTCTCCCTAAGTCCTCACTACCACTTAAAACTTTCATTATCTTAATCATCTTGAATAATCATTAAACTCCCTACTGAAAATAGCTTGGAAGACACAGCAATGGGAGAGTAGTTGGGTATTTATGCAATACTGCTTTCCCCTTGAAATGGAAATGTGGTAGCTATCATGAGACGTATGCAGGACACTTGAGTGCAGATGAGTGGGTGGGGGGAGGAAGGCGTTAACTGCTTGTCCTGGTCCAGAAGGGCAACAATGCTGGTGCTCTTAGTCTTCCAAGTCTCTTGCTCATTGCTTATCTGAGGAGGTGACATGAAAGTTTGATGTCATCACCACCCGCAGCTCCTTGCAAAAGGAACTAAAGGCTATGCCTAGCCCCAGCTAAGCTTATGACAGGGACTGCTGTGAGGCTGAAGTCAACACAGGCAGCTATTCAAAGCCCTCTTGGAAAATTTTGGGAACCCGTCCATGCATGGCACCTGCTGGTGTGCCTCCATAGCCACACCTTCAGGGCTGAGGGTGGGAGCTCTGTCTATAGCCACTGAGATAGGTTTCAGTGAGGCCTGCAATTCCAAGGGCTGAGCAACAGTGTTGCCTCCTTGCCTCACTATGAGAGTTCCCCTGAAACCGGCTCTGCGCTGGATCCCAGGGGACAAAAATCAAGTTTTCTTTCAGATCCTGAAGCAACCTTGAAATCCTCCTATGTTTCTTTCTCCTTCTGCCATGAAGGAGAAAGTCCCTTCCTGTACAGGGGCACACAGCCAGGAGAAGGAACCCCAGGCCAGCCAGGAGCATAGTGTCTATGTTCATCTGTTTTCCCATGTATTCCCATCTTTTGGAGAAAGCTTTTGAGGAAGTGGCTGGGTGCCTCCCCAGTGGACTGGTCAGCACTGGATACATCTGAGCAACAGACTCTGCTCGGGTTTCCCTATTCTGACCTCTATTTCCACATCCTCTACCCTCTGTGCAGAAAGTTAAAAAGAATCAGTTCCCAGCTCAGGGCAGTAGTGGCCTATGAGTAAGGTTGCAGTCCTATAGCCAGCCTGGCACCCAAACCCTGACAAGAGGGTCTTTTACAAGAGTATCAGTTGCTAAGGATATGAGTACCCCCAGTCTGACTTTAGTAAATAATACTTCCAATTTTTGTATGATGAACATAGACTATATTTATAATAAGAGAAAGTGTGTTATTTTTACTTAATGTAATAAAAGTCACATTTTTAAAAACATAAAAACATAAAACCCTAGACTTAGGGCTTATAATTTCTTTTAACACCTAGCTGAAACTTACTTCTAAAAAGCTTAGTCTTTGGGGTGGATTTTGGGTAAAGTGACTGTTAATGCAGGAGTAGAGAGGAGGCCACCATCTCCTGGTGCTGTGTCTTTCCGCCTTTTCTCAGAAGTCTATCCACTTTATGGGTGTTTTATGCCAGACAAAATGCGGGGTGCTCAGTTAAATATGAATTTTAGGTAAACAAACACTTTGTTAGTACGTCTCAAATATTTCCTGGGGTATACTTATGTTAACAGATGGTCTACTGTTTATTTGGAATTCAAATTTAACCAGGAGCCCTGCATTTTTTAATAATATTTTTATTTTAGAACTGTTTTACATTTATAGATATTTTAGTTGCAAAGATAGTACAGGGAGTTCCCATATTACCCACACCCAGTTTCCTCTATAATTAGTATCTTAAATTAGTATGGCACATTTGTCACAATTGATGAACACTTTAACACATTGTAATTAACAATAACAATATTATTAACCAAATGCATACTTTATTTCCTTAGTTTTTCCCTGTCCTGTTCCTTTTATATAATCCCACAGGGCATTTGGTCATCATGCTTATTCAAGCTCCTCTTGTCATGATCGTTTCTCAGACTTTTCTTCTTTTTGGTGACCTACATAGTTTTTAAGTCATGTGTTTAGTATACTGCCCATCAGTTGGGATTTGTCTGATGTTTTCCTCATAATTAGGCATGGGTTGTGGGACTTTTTTGGAGCAAGAGAACAGAAATGAAGTACTGTGTTCATCACCACATAAAGTGTACATAGTAGCAACATGACTTACCACTGCTGGTGGTTGACAGGTTTATCTACTATAAAGTTATTCTTTTTCTCCCTTTTCCATATTGTATACTTTATAAAGAAAGTCACTATTTAAATATTACACTTTAGGAGTGAGGAGTTTCTATTTAGCAAATAGAAACATGAGGCACTTCAAATGCCTTCCTTGAAGTGCCTTGTGTTTCTATTTGCTAAAGCTGACAGGCAACCCTACCCATGTTCAGCGACAAATGAAGTGCCCTCCGCCACCATGCTCTCTTTATCTTCTCCTTCCCAGAGTGAATTTGCCTTCTTCCAATATCTGGGGGCCCTGGGAGTACAAAAACCATCACATAACCCTCCAACATCCTATACTATTACCCTCTGTTTATCATGTTCCCCACTTGCACTTCCCACCAGTAAGACCATCAGGAGGGCAAAGTCTGGATCATATGATTGCTTTGTTTCCCAGCATCTGGACCAGAGCCAACCAAGATGTGCTTGTTGGTCTAACTTGAGGGATATCCTAACCCCAGTCTTCTTTTTCCTGGGTACAAATGCTCAAGAATGAGTCCTGCTGGGCCCCAGGAACAGGGCAGAGAGTCTGTCAGGGTCAGCATCTATTTGGACTCTATAGATCCTGCTGGGAAGGGCACTTGGGTGGCCTGATTTGCATCAGTTCCAGAGAGAAGAGGAAATGCTCATCATAGACACCTTGTCCTCCTGCTTGTCCTTAGGGAGGCCAGATAAGCTTCAAGAGGGGTGTCACCTGCCTAGGATCTGGCTGCCCTGGTGAATCTCTCTTCAGGATGTTCAGTGGCTGATCAATACCAGCACCCCTCTGGATGCACCTCATCCTGACTCAACCTCCAAACATGACTGTACTTTCACTGCAGCAGACTAAGGCACTGCAGTGTAGTCCTCTAGGTCCCTGGATCTCCCAGCATTCCCTTTCAGAAAGGATTTCCTATTTACAGAAGACTCTTTTATCCTGAAGCATGCCTCTGCTGATATGCTGGTAGATCCTGGCTGCACTCATCCTGAGAAAAATATTATCTGGCCTTATACCTCTCTGACGGTGGAGGGACCTCACTGACATAGAGCAGCCCCAGAGGCAAGAAAAGAAACTTTGCAGAGATCAGATATTCTCAGTTACTCCAGCAAACCTAGAACTGAGTTGGGTAGCCAATAATGACCCGTGGGTAGGAAGAAAGTCCAAGCCTTCAGATCAGATCAGACATGAGTGGATTCTGAGGCAGAAGAACCCACAACAGTACCAGGGCTTGGCATCACAATGGGTACCATCTACATTTGGCCTCACAGAGACTTGCCAGGGACTAGGGCAGCACAGGTTCTGGGAAGGGGCAGGTGGGGAATTGAGGCATTTTGCCAGGGCTATTCACTTGATGACCCTGGTCCTGAGCTTTGGTGGAGTTGAATGTTCACCTGGAGCTGAGGAAGGTCTGGCAGGGGGGAGAGGCTGCTTTCCCCCTAACTCACCCTCAGGACAAGCCAGTCCCATGTGCAAATCTCACCCTGGGATGAGTCAGATAGGCCACTGCATTTGCTGAAAGTCATGGGTTGGCAGGAGTATGGGGACTAGAAGAACCCTCGGGGCACTCGTACCCATAGCAGCCAAGGAGTTGGAACCTGGCATCCACTAGGCAAAGGCCAACATCCTGGAAAGTCATGGCAAAATCCCATTGTATGCACAAGCATCCTATGTGGCTTTGGCATAGTAACCTAACCTCTCTTAGTTCCCTTTTCCTCATGGAAAGGTCAGGTAACAGTCTGTCCGAAGCTGCCTCTTGAGTCCTCAGTCTCAGTGTCCTGTGGGGAGCTCCTGGAGCCCCAGGCTGGTGTGAGACCTGACCTGGAGGCAGAGGTGGTCCTGGGAGATGGAGTGAGGGGATGCTTGGTGAAACCTTGCCTTAACCCTAGGACCTGAGTCTGACAAGGAGCTCTGGGAGCACTCTGGGCCCCTATCGGTTACTGCTATCATTGAGAAATCAGAGGCACTTACCCAGGCATGCACGTGGAGTAAACTCAGCTTGGGCACAAGCTGAGCACTATGGAGAGAAGAGTCTGTGCCACTCCACTTTTCCCTCTAAAAGGGCTGTTGATTTCAAAAGAGAAACAGTGAAGGCTCCACAGGCCCTAGGGTACCTGACCCTCAGAGGGGGCTGGAAGTGTAGCAGATGGAGACTGCCATCCCATTTGCCAGTAAGGCAGACTGATACAAAGAGTGAGGTCTGTCCATGGTGTCCCTAAGCAGGGAACTACCTCTTGAGTCATGGTTGTTGTCCTGCCTTCTTGTTCTACTCAGTAATGTAGGCTTCTGGGAGTATAGCTCGGGGTGGCTGTGACAGGGAGGCTTTCAAATTCTCAGTCCCCACTTTGCCTTTCTATAAATCAGAAATCATAACAATACCTCCCCCAAGCTCAATGTGAGGGCAAAATACTACAGAACCCTGAATGACAGGGCTCTGTGCAGTTCCAGGCACATGACAAGCCTTAGTGAACACTAGCCTTGCCATCACCACCAGCATATCCAGTGAAGTAGAACCTTCAGGCTGCCCTTCACTCTATGCTGGTGTTTGCTTTCCTTGAATGGCACCTGCTCCCCAGCTCCTGTTGTACCTGAAAAAATAGCTTCTTCCACTCTGTTCACAAGGTGAAGATCTTAAGATTTTTCTGGAGGAGTTTGCAGGATGAAGTGGAGCAGGGTCAGAACAGAATCACCCCTTGCAGCCTCCATGCAAGTGCCATGGCCCCCCTGGACTCCCTTGCTGTGAAAGAGGAGATGAAGACTTTCTACCATAGGACCAAACATACCTGAGTGCCAGTGCTATGATCTGGGAAAAATTTTCATTATTGGACACATCTGGATACCAGATGATGTGCTCATGAAGGCATATGAGGTATTGGTTTTGCCCCTATTAAGACCGCTAGCTGCTTTCAGTGCTGAGTAGAGGAGCAGGCTTTCATGGTTCATAGGGATGACCAAGGGTTTTGAACTTCAAAATCTTTAGGAAAATGAAAGAAAGACTGAATCATATAAAAATGATTCCTTCAGCTACTCACCCAGAAAATGCCTGCCCTTGGAAGATAGAGACCTTTCTCTGGGTGCCTCTTCCTCTTTCCCCAGGGTCCCATAGGAGTAGTTGGGGTGGGTGCAGTGTGATTAGAGAGATCTGAGTTGAATTGTGACCTCATTGGCCAACCAGTTTCTCCACAATTGTTGTACAGAATATCCTTCAGTTCCCCATGGTTGCCCAAATCCAAAATGAGGGCAGGGGGTCATAACTAAGGCTATTGGGGTTGGTTACATTCACACTGGGAGCATAACTTCAGCTAGAACATGACCCATAATGAAGAGATTATCTAACCATATTCTGCCTCCAACAATGATCTCTCTTTTACCAAACTCTATCAGACACCACTGAGCCCTCTTGTTGACTAAACCTCATTCTACCTAGGCCTATGAGAACAGTGGACTCTCAACACAAATGATTTCATCCATCCCCTACAATAAGTGATGTGCATAAACACTGGCATAGCTTCCAACAGCTCAAGATTATTTCCCTAGGATGACCAAGACGCCTGCTTAAAGTTTCTGCTTGAGAAAGCTCACTTTGCCAAGAGAGTTTACTGTCTGTTACAACAAAAACCTGACTATAGGCCCCTGACCTCGCTTTTCTTTCTTTCTTTTTTATTTGAAAGACGGAGATCACAAGTAGGCAGAGAGGCAGGCAGAGAGAGAGCGGGAAGCAGGCTCCCCGCTGAGCGGAGAGCCCGATGTGGGGTTTGATCCCAGGATCCTGGGATCATGACCTGAGCCGAAGGCAGAGGCTTAACCCACTGAGCCACCCAGGAACCCCGTGACCTCCCTTTTCTTAAAGCACTTTAGGAAACTCGAAATTAAAAATCCTTTCTCTGCCCCTTTGAAATGTAAAACTTCAACAACCCCAGACTATTTTTTGTTTGTTTGTTTGTTTGTTTGTTTCAGAGACCTAGGAGCTATCCTTTCAAAATGTAATCATCTAGAATAGGGCCCCTGTGCCACAGTTTCTGTGGGAGTGTAGGAACTTAACTTCCTATAAGCCCCAGTTAGCAAACAGATGGCCTAAACAAACTCAGATTGACCACATGAACACATCACATTGACCAAACTCTCATTGACATCCCCCCATGTCCTCATTACCTTTCCGTTAGCACACTGTTAGCATGTAAAAGTTTCCTACATTTTGTTTCAGCAGAGTTGAGCTCCTTTAGACTGAAGTCTCCCTGCTTTGTAACAGTAGCCTGAATAAAATCTGTCTTTCCACCTTTAACAACGTCTGACCCTGTTTTTCTTAGCTTCTTCACCAATCAGAGTTCAGCAGTAGTCATATACCTAGAATGGGTGAACCTGAAAAATGGGCCAGGGGCACTTAGAAGGTAGGACTAAAGGGTACAGAAGAGAGGCTAAACTTTTAGAGATCATTTGGTTTGCATCTGTATCTTGGGTTATGTTCAGACAGAGCCCACCCAACAGAGAAAAATCTCTCTCTCACCCTAACCAGAGAAGGACTGATTAAGGTGAGCTGGGCCTTGACTTATCTAAGTGAGCCCATGGGACCAAAGTTGAAGTGGGCCATGGGACTATGAGCTGTCTACTCACAGTAATCAGCAAGAGTGGTCCTTTTACCTTGTCTCCAACGTTTCGGTCTGCCCAGAGACAACCCAGTGGTCTCCATGCTCCATCCCTTTCTGCCACATGAGAGTTAGAATCATCAGTGTAGTAAACTGTGCTGTCTGTGAATCCTGGGAGTGTTCAGAATGTCTTTATGGGCAGACAGGAGTTGTCCTGTCACTCAAGAATCTGGGAAAATCAAAAGACAGAGTTGTTAAGTAGAGACACCCACAGGTTGATGGAGGCCACTCAGCTAAGAGGTCAACCTCCTTGGGAGGAATGGAACCAAAGCCATTCACATTCCGCCTGGTGTGGAAACTTCTGGAGATCTTGTCGCTCTGAGCCCAGCCTGATGGTCTCTCTGTCTTGACCCACTGTGGAAGTTCTGGGTGAGAAGGTGGGTAATTCAAATTGCGACAAGTTAGAGCTATTGATCTCACAAAGGGTCCAAGGAGTCCTGGCCTTCACTGTCAGTGCAGACTCTTCAGTCCAGTCTGACCACTCAACTTTTGTCCCACGGGTGAGGATGAAGGGGTTTAGGGGCTAGAGAAGTGGATTGAAGCTGTAGAGACATAGAATGAGACATGGCATCCTTAATCAATTTTGAACGGGGACCACAGCAGTGGGACCCCACAAAGTTGAGTGTGGAGAAGGCATCCCTCAAGAACAGTCATCTTAGTCATCATAGTTGAGAGTCCAAGGCACAAGACTGTATGTGTATACTGATGTTCCCTACTTCACCTGGAATGTGATTGAGGTCAGAAGTCTCTGGGATGGTCCTTGGCAGGCACTGGAGGCTCAGGCCACCAAGCCCTCAGGGTCCTGGGACCAAACCCCAGGCAGCATTCTTCTCCCTGGGATCTCATTTCACTCAGTGTCATCACTGGAGAGACCTAAACAGGCTGCCTCCTGCAAGACCTTTCCTTAGAGACAGAATTCCCCAATCTTCCCCCAATCCCTCTCTGAGATAGTCAGTGTGGGGTTTTCTTTATTTACTAAAATCCAGTAGGGACACTACAGCACTTCTCAGCTACAAAATTAAGGCCTGGCAAGCAAGTGGTGGGACAGAGGCTATGGCTATGGACCCCACTTGAGGTGAGGGCAGTTTTCTCTGTGAGAAGCAAAGAGAGGTAGATGAACATGGCCTGAGGTTGAATGAGAACCCAGCCCCTTTCATCTCCATGCCAGTCCTTCTGAGCTGGGCCCCTTCTGCTTTAAATGGCAATATCATCACAAAATAATTCCATGTTCTTTTTCACATTGTCATTATTGACAGACTGCATTAACAATCACATCTTTATAGAGAAGGTGGGATACATTGACTCGTGGTAGAGGATGGCTCTTCTGGGTACAGTCAGTAGCAAACAGGGAAAAAGAAAACCACAGTTGCCAGCTAAGGGGTCACAGCTTGGCTGAGAGGCCCCCTGGACCCAGAAATTTGATGCTCATGGCTTTCTTTGCACCTCCTCCAGTTTCCAGGAGCTCAGGATGTCCTGTAATCAGCATCTTAGAGTGGCAGAAATGACAGTTCATCTTACCAACTTCTCATTTTATATATGGTGAAGCTCATGTATAGATTGCATGACTGACCAGGTGGGTTGAGAACCTAGTGGCAAGGCTACAATGTAGGGAAGGGCCTTCACTGCTTGACCTCCTAGGAGTCTTGACCTCATGGCTGCCGCCTTTAGCCTAGTCCTTATACAGAGTTCTAGATCTCTGTTCTTTTTTGTATCTTGTTTGGTAAATTCTCATCATTTCACCAACTCTGAAGTCTGATTTCTGCCTCCTCAACTCAGCAAGGGGAAATGGCTCTGCTGAGATAGGCAGGGTCTCCCTGAATCATAATTGAGAAAATGCCACTAACAAAGGACCCAGGTGAACATGAGGCCACCTGCTATGTTCCATATGTTTCCTTTCTCTCAGGGTGTTGAGTTCTGCTTAGCCTGTTTTCCAATGCCTGAAACACTTGCTTCATATATTCTATACAGTTTTACATTTATCTATCATGAAGGGACAGGTCCAAATACCATTGATTCCACCATTCTTGGGGACAGGAATTTGTTTCTTCCCCAAGCCAAGGCACTCATGTTCAGGCTTGGGTTAATCAGATCAGTTATCTGTGATGTGTTCAATCCCCCTCTTTTCACATTGTGCTTTATTTTCCCCTCCCATTTCATTTCCCTCCATTCACATCTTCTCATAGGAACCATACCCAATGGTTTTAATATATGGGTATGAATATAATAATTTTGTGGGATTGCATATAACTAAATAAAATGTCATTTTGTTTTAGATTATGTTTATTTTTTCTTTCACTTGTTTCCTTTATTCAACAACAACTGTGTTACTGTCTGTGCACATTACTTTGACTTCTGTATGACATTCCTTAATGTGCTTCAACTGTATCTTATGCATCCATTACTCCACTGGTGGGCTCCAAAGTTGCTGCTGGCCCCTGCAGCCATCAGAATCGAGACTCCACTTGACACATATATCCTCTTAGAGATTGGGAAAAATATATTGAATTTTGGACTTAAAACAGAATCCAGGTGCCAGGTTATAGATATCAGGGGAAGTGTGGGATTGTCATCCTTAGAAATTAGTAGGACTGGCATAAGTATAGCAGAGTTATATTTAACTTCTTCCCTTATTCTACCCCAGCACAGGGAAAATGATCAGTTACTTTTCCAACATGTATCTATTCTAATTTTCCATTATATACTTATTTACATTTCTAGCAAGGGAAATTTTGATCCGACAGGAACATGTCATTTAGTCCTGATGACTCATTACTCACCTCCAGCTTTCTCTCTTTGGAGTTCTCTCTCTGTGGGATTCTCTCTTCCCTCCCTTTTTCTCTAAAACCTTCACTCCTGGTCATTACTTACTGAATCCAGATCCAAAATTTATAATAGACAGGGGTGGCTTTTGAGTTCTGGCTGCCTTTTTCTTTTTTTCTTTTCTTTCGTTCTTGAGAACTGCCCCGAGTTGAGGAATTGGAAGCATAAAAGGATCTAATTATCTGCCTGAAATGGGGATCAAGGAAGAGAAAATACCAGAAGAACAAACGCAAAGTAATTAATATTTATACAAATTATCGTTTTTCTTTAATGAGTAATCATGGACACAGAATTGTGAAAGGGAAATGCCTGATTGTCCAATTTAGAGAAATCCAAATTTATACCCTGTTATTACTGAACCCCTCTGAGCCTTCATTTTTATATGTAATAAATATTTTATATATGCTTAGGACGATTGTGAGGATTAAACAAGATATGGTATCTTGAGCTACCTAGTATGGGTTAAGGTCCATAATAGGTTATTCCATCTTTGTTAGTCATCTTATGCTACAGATCATTCTGGTGAAAGGTCAATGTGAATAAGCCTGAAAGCTCTTGGTATATTTGCGCAGGGCTGAATTATGTCTGGGGCCATGGTCATTCTGGGCACTAGAACTGAGGATAGATTTCTTCTAGACCACTGTAGACTGTGGACTTAAACACCCAGCTTCCCACTCCTGCCTTGTACTCTTACGCCTGTGAGTTCCAAGAAGCTCTGTACTAAATAGATCTAGAGATCTCAGGAAAATTTCCTTTTTTCTTTCCTTTTTTAAAATTAACATATAACGTTTTATTTGTTTCAGGGGTACAGGTCTGTGAATCATCAGGCTTACACACTTCACAGCATTCACCATAGCACACACACTCTCCAATGTCCATAACCCAGCCACCCTATCTCCGCGCGCCCCACACCTCACCGCCAACAACCCTCAGTTCCTTTCTTGAGATTAAGAGTCTCTTAGGGTTTGTTTTCATCCCCAGTCCCATCTTGTTTCATTTTCCCTCCCTTCCCCGCAAAAGCCCTCAGGGGTATTTCTTAAAAGAATCCCACAATATACCTTATTCACAGAAATTCCTGGGGAATGAATCTGGACACTGCTTCTCTACTATAGCCTTCCAGGTGCCCTCAGGACCCTCCTACTTTGGAGGGGTTGTTGTGCTCAGACAAATTACTGATGCAGACACTGGAATTCTCTTCCAGGTTAGATTTGCTAAGACCCAGAGCTGGTGCCAAAACAGATTTAAAAACAACAACAACAACAACAACAACAACAATAAAATAAAATAAAAACAATAAAGAAAAAACCCAGTGGGGAATGCTAACTTTTCCATCTTCTATGGTATCATGATTTATGGCCTGAGGGAGGAGAAGAAGGAATCATAAATATGTTGTACGATTTGTTTCAAAATTTACAGATGGAATTGTAATGAAGAATGTTGACTTTGTGTGATATAGTTTGATGCTTCTGTGTAATGACTGGATTTGAAACTCATGGCTCAGAGCTGACTTTTGGAAACGAACCCCAGGGAATAATTGAGGATGACAAAGAGCAACCTTGTCCCTCTGGTGGAATGTTTTTAGAACTTGGGGAAGCTGAGAAAGAGAGAGGCCCTGAGAGTTGGGATGGATCTGCATCAGAAATGGAATCAGATCTTAGCAATCTGACCCCATCCCTTCTGGATCATCTCTTCTTCTCTGCCTCAACCAGAAGGATGAGTACCACATGATTATGTCTCTGTAGACTCCAAAGGCCAATACTGACAGTTGTGTGGACACAGAGGCAGAATTCCTGTGAGAGCCATTGGCTGGTATCTGGAACTGCTAGCCCTGCAGAAAAAAGATATGTGCAGATGGACTGAAGCAGATAAAATTATGTGGGTGGGAGGAATGAAGGTTAGGAGAAGACTGAAGAGAGCACGGGGAAACCTGAGAGTCAGCCTGATGTTAGGTATTCCTTGAATACCACTTGGCCTTGCATTATGCAGGATGCAGGCTAGAATGTTGGGTAGGCTAAAGAAAAGGAAATGGAAGGGAAGTCTCTGCCATTGGGGAAAATAAAACCTATACTGGAAAGTCAATGGATTTGAAATTTAAGCAAGGGATGAGTTTGAGTCCTTGCATCCAGCAAATGTGTGTTCTGGGTGCTGGGACCCTTGGTTGACTGACTTAATGGTCACTCAGAGAGGGCAGCTCAGAATGAGATGCATTAAAGGACTCATCCAAGATGAGACTCATAGCATCCAATATTACTGTTGGTAGGGACACAATGAATCACCAATTTTCTGTCTAATGTGAAAATACTCTTTGAAAAATATTTTCTTTTCTTTTTTTAATAACCTAATACTGTTTATTTTTAGCCCATTGTTTAAAAAATAAAAGTTAAAAAATTTTAACTAACTGCTTAAAAGTAAAGTTTTGCCATTGCTTGGAGAAACTTTTTTTCCAACTCTGCACTGCCAGCTGTAACACTTCTTCTGGGTTTGAAAAATATTTTCAATGAAAAGCATAGATGTATTCATATAGATTGCTTTTATTTTATCATCTGACTCCATGAACGTGCATGTATGTGTGTGGGGGGGGCGTGTGTGTGTGTGTGTGTGTGTGTGTGTGTGTGCGCGCCTGTCGGCACCCATGCATATGTACCTGTGTGAAAGGAAGGACATAATGTGCCTTTCACCCTTCTTTCTGCTTCCAAACTTTCGCAACTTACCAGAGGTGGTGCTGGTTTTTCTACCTTCCATCTCAGCTCTGTGTCAGTGCTGATCCTTGATATATGGGTAGTTTGGTCCTCACCTTCTCACCTGTGATCTGTCATTGACAGAACCAGAGACTGCAGGATGGATATAGTGGTGATACCTTTCATCACAACCCAGGAGACCTGAACTCTCATTACACCTTTGCTCAATCATCTGTGTGGTCTTGAGAAAACTCAACACCTCCGGTCTTGGTTCTCTATTATTTGGTACAAAGGATTTGAGGTAGGAGCTGTACGATGATCATAAGATCCCTTCAAATTTTAAAATATTTCAGTTAAAACATGCCAGTTACAACACTGAAATTATAAACTGTTTTAATAGAAACCAAAGTTTCAAGGTTATCTATTTTAGGTAAATATAATATTGAGAAAAATGTATGCTAGGTTCACATTTGGAGATGGTCAGTTTGTCAGCCTGTAGATGAACCAGAAAGTCCCCTCTGAGAACCAAGAAGATTAGAAGGAAAACATCTAGAAGAAAAAGCTCAGAGGGTGAGTAGGTGTAGAAAAAGGAGAGGTGGACTTTGTCCATAGAGCACAAGCAAATTATCATCTGATCTCTTTAGGAACTGTCAGGCATTTATTTTCTTGTAGATTTTTGGACTGGAACATTTGAAAAAGAGGAATATTGTACCCCTTCTTTGTCTCCCACAAGCTCATGCATGCATGCATGTGTGTGTGTGTGCACATACACACACATGCACACACACACACAGAGTGAGGTGTGTGTATCATGGGTTGACATTGATGAGGAGGACCATCTGAAAGGAAATGAGTCCTTATAATGGCTCTAGGTCTCCTTGCCATTTTCCTGTAGGTCTGCAGGACCCTGAGAGATGGGGGCTTCGTTTTATACTTTAAGGATTAGCAAGCACTAGAGGAGCTACTACTGGACTTGTTTAGATGACAAATTAGAAATTTTTATTGCTGGGGTACCTGTGTGGCTCAGTCAGTTAAGCATCCAACTCTTGATTTTGTCTCAGGTCAAGATCTTGGGGTCGTGAGATTGAGCCCCACTTAGGGCACTCAGCCACTCAGTGTAGAGCCTACTTGAGATTTCCTCTCTACCTGTGCCTCTGCCCCTCCCCTCTCTCATGTGCATTCTCTCTCTTTCTCTCTCTCTCTCTCTCTCTCTCTCAAAATAAATAAATAAATAAAAACTATTAAAACATTATTATTGTTTAGGAAGGAACAAGCCTGAAGCATAAACACATCGAAGATTGTGCAGCTGTAACCCCTGCTAATGATGCATTCACCCTGAGCTAAATGTCTTGGCAGCCATTTAAAACAGTGAAAAGATATGAACACCTCCTTCAACTATGGGTGAATATTTTCACAGACAGCAAGGAAATGACTGCTTCACTCACACTCAGTGCAAATCAGGTAGTGCTAAGTCTTCAAGTTTGGCCTTTGCATATCCTTATGAATTTTTTAATTATTTTGTTAATTTTTAAAAAATTTATTTAATTCTATTTTTTTAATTTAATTTAATTCTGTTTTCTTTAATTTTTTCCAAAATTCATTGCGTATGCACCACACCCTGTGTTCCATGCAATACGTGCGCTCCATAATACCCACCACCAGGTTCACCCAACCCTCAAACCCCCTGCAAAACCCTCAGTTTGTTTCTCAGAGTCCACAGTCTCTCATGGTTCATGTCTCCCTCTGAGTTCCCCCAACTCACTTCTCCTCTCCATCTCCCAATGTCTTCCATGTTATTCCTTATGCTCCACAAATAAGTGAAACCATATGATAATTGATTCTCTCTGCTTGACTTATTTCATTCAGCACAATCTCTTCCAGTTTTTTGTTAATTTTTAAGACAATGTCGTTGGGACTTTGGAACTGTGTTGAATGTGTAGATCAATTTGGGAAGAACTGGTAAGAATATTGAGTCATGACCCCTAGTCAGGCAAAGTTCCTCCTTTATGCAGTCCTATTATTCTTATGCAGGTCTTTTTCTCTTGGAGATGTTTTATAGTTTTCAGTGTTACACATCTTTGCCCAATTTAGTGTTAAATACTTCATATTTTTTATCTTATTCTAAATAGTATTTTTTTTCTCATTTTATTTATTTTTTCAGCGTAACAGTATTCATTCTTTTTGCACAACACCCAGTGCTCCATGCAAAATGTGCCCTCTCCATTACCCACCACCTGTTCCCCCAACCTCCCACCCCTGACCCTTCAAAACCCTCAGGTTGCCCCAACCTCCCACCCCTGACCCTTCAAAACCCTCAGGTTGTTTTTCAGAGTCCATAGTCTCTTATGGTTCGCTTCCCCTCCCCAATGTCCATAGCCCGCTCCCCCTCCCCCAATCCCACCTCCCCGCAGCAACCCCCAGTTTGTTTTGTGAGATTAAGAGTCATTTATGGTTTGTCTCCCTCCCAATCCCATCTTGTTTCATTTATTCTTCTCCTATCTCCTACCCCCCCATGTTGCTTCTCCATGTCCTCACATCAGGGAGATCATATGATAGTTGTCTTTCTCCGATTGACTTATTTCACTAAGCATGATACGCTCTAGTTCCATCCACGTCGTCGCAAATGGCAAGATTTCATTTTTAAAATCCTTAAGTACCAAAATATCCTTTGTTAGTATTAAAAAATACAATTCATTTTTGTGATGGATATATATTTTTAAGCAGACTTAATTTTTTTAGAACAGTTTTAGATTTACCAAAAAAAAAAAAAAAAAGAAGAAGAAGAGAGCACTGAGAGTTCATGTATATCTGCCCCATTTTCCATTACTACAAATAACTTATATTTGTATGGTACATTTGTCACAATTAGTAAGTAGACCTATATTGATAGATTATTATTTACTATAGTCCATGGTTTATTCAAATTTCATTGGGTTTTTTGGGGTTTTTTTTGTTTGTTTTTGCTTTTCCCTAATGTCCTTTTCCTGCTTCAGGATGCCACCCAGAAAACCACACCACATTTTGTCAGCATGTCCCCTTGGTCTTCTCCTGGCTCTAACAGTTTCCCAGACTTTCCTTGTTTTGGATGAATTTGACAGTTTTGAGGAGTACTGGTCAAGTGTTTTGTAGAATGTCCTTCAGTTGGGGGATCCCATGGTTGCTCAGTCGGTTAAGCATCTGGCTTCACTAATGTCATGGTCTCAGGGTTCTGGGATTGAATCCGATGTTGGGCTCCCTGCTCAGTAAGGAGTCTGCTTCTCCTTTTCCCTCTGGTGCGCCCGTGCTCTCTCTCTCTCTCTCTCTTAAGTAAATAAATAAAATATTTTTTTAAATATTAATTTAAAAATGTCCTTCAATTGGGATTTCTCTGATTTTTTCTAATAATGAGATGATTTACAGATGTTTTCAAAGATGGATCACCAAAGGGTCCACCTATCAACATGAGCTATCAGTGTTATTGTTTCCTTCATCACCTGGCTAGGACTAGGGTTTGTCAGCTTTCTCCACTGCAAAGTTATTCTTTTTTCCCCCTTGCCATATTGGACTTTTAAGAAGGAAGTCACTGTATGCAGCTCACACCTGAGGACTGGGTTGTTAATGCTATCCCTGCTTGAGGGCAGAGTAACTACATAAAATTTTTGGCATTCTTCTGCATGGGGAGTTGTCTCATCTTTCCAGTGTATTTGTCTATTCAATCACTCATTTATATCGATGTATACTCATGTATATTTAACTGGGTTACAATCCAATATTAATTTATTTTATTGCTCAATTTTGTTTTAGTTTTGGCCACTGGGTGCACTTTCAGTTGGCTTCCTTATCTCATTGACATTCCATCATCAATGTGGCTTTGTTGTTCTTGCTAGCACTTTCTTACTTTATGCTCCAGGATTCTCTTGTCTATTTCTTGTCCAGACTTAGAATCAACCATTCATTTTATTGGTTCATTTTACTGGAGAATGATATTAGAAACCAAAATATGAACAATAGGTATAATTGATTTTTATATAATCAATCCGTATCCTGAAAACTTGCTAAACACATTTATCATTTCCACTATATAGTTTTCTTTTGTTTTTTTTTTTGTACTTTGTTTTTTTAACTTAAGTAAGCATATCATCTATAAAGAAAAACAGTTTTACTTATTTCTCTTCAGTATGGATGTCTTTTATTTAATTTTCTTGTTTCTTTTTTTATTTTTTTAAAGATTTTATTTATTTATTTGACAAAGAGAGAGATCACAAGTAGGCAGAGAGGCACACAGAGAAAGAGGGGAAGCAGGCTCGCTGCTGAGCAGGGAGGCTGATGCGGGGCTTGATCCCAGGACCCTGAGATCATGACTTGAGCGGAAGGCAGAGGCTTAACCGACTGAGCCACCCAGGTGCCCCAATTTTCTTGTTTCTTTAAGTGCTTAGAGGTTCTAAAATACTGTTGTAGATAAAGACCATATGTCTTTTTCTTATTTACTGAGGGACTTTTGAGGGAAGTATTCAATCTTCACTCTTAAGGATGACATTAACTTCATGTTTTTCATGAATTCCTTTTGCTAGGTTGATAACTGAGATTTTTCATTATGATTGGATGTTAGATTTTGTCAACTTTGTTTTCTCTATCAGTTGAGATAATCACATGGTTTCTCTAATTTTAGATTTCTAACATGGTGAATTATATTGTGATTTTCTAATGTAATCTGACACTAAATGCTGTGTCCTCCACAAGATTACCCTCACTTCAGATGCCAGCCAAACGTTGGGGTCCCTAGGTCACCCACACTCAGACCAACTGGCTACAAATTCAGAATATCCCTACACTTTGCTTAAGTTCAGTAATTCATGAGAATCATAAAACTCAGGAAAACACTGTTATTATGAGTACTATTTTATTATTAAGCATACAGATCAGGACTAGTCAAATAAAGACACATAGAGTAAGCTATAGAAGGGTCCTGAATGCAGAGCTTCCAGTTCTTGCCCTCTGAAATCAGAGTATCAATTTCTGTTTTCAACTTATTTTGGGCTTAATGTTGAATTTTCATTTCTGCCATCCCAAACTATATTTTCTAATTTAATGTTGATTTCTTCTTTGATCTGAGTGTTTGTTTATAAATGTGTTATTTAGTTTCCAGATAAGTAGCACTTTTCAAGAGATATTTCTACTATTGATTTCTAATAAAATTCCATGTGATCAGAGAAAGTGTTTTATGTATTAGTTTAATTATTTTAAGTTGAGAATTTTCGTGGCTGATAACACAGTCTAATCTTGGAAAATATTCTCTGTGCAGCTGAAAAGAAATGATTATTGTGCTTTTTGGTGTAATATCCAGTAAATGTTAATTAGGTCAAGTTAGTTAATAATAATTTTCAAATCTGTATCTCCATTGATTCTCTCTATACTTGTCCCATGAATTATTGAGAAACATATTAAAAACCATGATTAAACTTGTGGATTTTTCTTATTTCTCCTTGTAATTCTGAGTTTTTGCTTTAGTATTTTGCTACATTTTTGATATATTTGATATTTGTTATAGTAACTCTGTTAATAGGTCTAACGCTCTTACTCATTTGATATTTTGAAATTTAGAATGATTATGTGATCCTGATGAACTGATCATTTTTACCGTGGTCTTCTTTTCTGTTATATCTTTTGTTCTGAAATCTACTTTGTCTCATATTGTATAGTCACTCCAGCTTGCTTTTGATAAGTACTCAGTGTATCTTTTTCAATCCTTTTATTTTTAATTTATCTGTGTCTTTTTTTTTTCATCTTTTTGTGTCTTTATTTTTAAAATGGATTTCGTGAGGCAACATACTAGTGGGCCTTGGTATTTTTATCCAATTTAGCAATCTTTGCTAGGGCTCTTAATTCCTTCATTTCTATATTAAATTACCTACTTATTTGTTTAGATTTATTTATTTAGATGCCCATCAGAGATCATTATTTTATTCTGCTTGGAAGTTTTCCTTTAATGGTTCCTATAATGCAAGTCAGTAATTCAACTGAATTACTACTACTACTATTAGTACTACTACTACTATTATTACTACTATTAGATTTTTTTAAAACATTTTTGCTTTGCTTTTGTTTCAGGAAGTTATTTTCACTGGATATACTATTCAAAGTTGACAAAGTTGACGTTTCAGTACTTTTAAGATGTTGACCCAATGTTTTTTCACTTGCTTTGTGTCTGAACAGAAATCTGCTGTTATTCTATATTTGTTCCATTCCATATAAACTATCTTTTTTCTATAGCTGCTTTTGACATTTTCTCTTCATCACTGTCTTTGAGTAACATGATGATGATGCACCTTGGTGTACTTTTATTCATGTTCTTGTGCTTGGGTTTATTGACCTTGGGTATGTGACTTTATAATTTTCATAAAATTTGAAAAAAAAATGTCATTATTTCTTCAAATACTGTTTCTATTCTCCTCTTGACGCTCATCTATAAAGGACTCAAATTACACATATATTAAAATAGTTGAAGTTGTATAATATTCTGTAATTTATTTTGATGTTCACTAATCTTCTCTTCAGTGATACATATCTGCTATTATTCATAATCTAAATTCTTTGCACTTTACACAATTAAGCTTTTATTTCTTAAAGTTTGATTAGGGTACTTTTTATATTTTTATGTCTGTATTTTTCAAAATATAGAATACAGATGTAATAATTGTTTCAGTGGCCATGTTTACTAATTCTAATATCTATGGCAGGTTCTGGTTGATTTCATTTTTGTCATCATGGATCATATATTCCTGCTTCTTTGAATGTCAGGTAAATTTTTACATGATGCTCTTCATTGTTAATTTTACCTTGTTAGGTACTGGATAATTTTTACATTCCTGTATATATTATTGGGTTTTGTTCTGGGTGTTGTTATATTATTTGAAATCAATTTATTCCTTTGTGTCCTACTTTCACATATCTTATGCTGTATTGAGCTATTGAGACAAAACTTTCCTGTGTACTGTAGCCAATGTCCCATGAATTATGAGATTTTCCAGTCTGTCTGGCGAAAACAGATACTATTCCTATTCTCTGTTACTGTTGAGTACTGTTACCTCTAATCCTTTTGGATACTTATTTTCCTGACCTTGGGTGACTTCCTTACACCCATGCACTGATTAGTGCTCAATTACCCAGATTTGGTTGTTAATACTACAATGTGTAAGGCAAACTTCCTGGGAGGAATTTAACTTGCTCTTTCCAAAGCCAATGCAAATAGATTAATTCTCCCCGCTTTTGAAAACTCTAAGCCTTGATTCCTTTTCCTCAGTAATACAGGTACTTGAGAACTGGTGTGCAGACAGGAGGACAAGAAACCTTAGACCCCAACATCATCACTGGTTATTAATCTGGCTAGGGCATGTGACACGTGTCCCTGTATGCTGAGCTACTCCCAGGCCTTTGTGGGAGGATAGAATCTCCTGGGATTTATTAATTCTACATTCTATTAGGTTTTTTTTAAAAATATTTTATTTATTTACTTGACAGAGAGAGAGATCACAAGTAGGCAGAGGCAGGCAGAGAGAGAGGGGGAAGCAGGCTCCCTCCTGAGCAGAGAGCCTGATGCGGGGCTCAATCCCAGGGCCCTGAGATCATGACCTGAGCTGAAGGCAAAGGCTTAACCCACTGAGCCACCCAGGTGCCCCTAGTTGTTTTGTTTGTTTGTTTGTTTGATTGTTTTTAATAGATCTTCTTCTCTATTCAACATTCAAGGAATAAGGTATTCCTTGAATAGAGTTTAGTTCTTAATTCCTAATCTGTACATCTTGTATCTATTTTTCTTGACTTAATGGACAGGCTAGGAGCTTCAGTACAATGTTCAGTACTTTAGAAGAGTTGGAGATACATTATTTTTCCCATTCATGGTTTTTCACAAAGTAGGATATTAGATATAGTTTTTTTTTTGTTTTGTTTAATTCTTTGTCTCCTTGTTCTACCCTTTATTGATTTGAGAAAAGTCTCTTTTATTCATAGTTACCTGAGAGTTTTATCATGAATAGATGTGGAAATTTGTGAAATTCTTTGATTTTTCTCCCATTGAGACAAGTATGTTTTTTTCTTTTACTTGGTTAATGTAATGAATTATACTGATTGATCAATGAATGTTAAACCACATTGACATTGCTTAGATAAATCCAAGCTTGACATAATGAATTACATTTCTTTGTGTATTTGTGCATGTGTGTTTTCTATATTCAATTTGCTAATATTTTATTAAAGACTGTTCATTTCATGAAGGATATCTCTCCATACTTTTCTTTTTTTATAATAACTCTATTTGACTGTGACATTATTATAGTCTTATCTTCATATAATGAGGTGGAGGAATGTTCCTTTCTCTATTTTAATAAATAATTTGAGTAGTATTGGTATTATTTTGTACTTAAATATTGATAAAATTCAACAGAAAAGCTATCGGTATAATTTCTCATCTGATAGTACTAACATCTCTGCCTCTCTGCCTACTTGTGATCTCTGTCTGTCAAATAAATTTAAAAAAATCTTTTAAAAAAGTGTATTTTTTGTTTGAGGTTCCATCTTCTTTGTGGTATTTTTGTGGAAGCTGTGTATCTTGTATAGCACAGTAGATATTGAAAATACCTAATAAATAGTTATGGACCTAAAAGTCAACATATCCTTTTGTCTACTAGGAAAGGGTTTGAGTACACCTAATTTTTTGATGAACTGGATTTAAAGTTTGTTGTTTCTATACTTACTCTTAGAGAACAACAATATTAAATTTTTCTAGAAATTGCTGGAGTTTAAGGTGAGGGTTAGTTGGATATTTTTTCCCAGGGACTGCTGCTTCTATACGCTGAAGTATTCCTTTTGCATAAGGCACAGAGAGGATCTGTGTCTTGCAACTTACTTATACTCCATGCTTCTTACCCTGATAGGGTCTGGAGTGTGAACGGGAATTCTGTGGATTGATTAAACTATATGTCAGTCACAGATAAACACTATGTTGGGAGGGCAGCCTTAGATGTGAGGTGATTCCTCCTGTCACCTGGTGTAGTTGTGAGTCTGGCACGTATTTCTCCCTACTCCCAGGGTGGTGATTCTTTTTTTTTTTTTTTTTCTGTTCCTTTTTTTTTTTCTTAAAGATTTTTATTTGACAGACAGAGATCCTAAGTAGGCAGAGAGGCAGGCAGAGAGAGAGGAGGAAGCAGGCTTCCTGCTGAGCAGAGAGCCCAGTGCAGGGCTCAATCCCAGGACCCTGAGATCATGACCTGAGCCGAAGGCAGAGGCTTTAACCCACTGAGCCACCCTGGTGCCCCCCTTTTTTTTCCTGTTCTTTTTCTCCAGCTACAGTGAGATTGTCACCAATATCCTAAGACTGAAAGTGTTTTATACTTTTCCTCTTACACATATTTTCCAGATGTATTCAGATATAATTGATATATAACATTGTGTAAGTTTAAGGAGTACAAAGTATTGATTTGATACACATATGGCAAAATGATCACTACAGTTGAGTTAGCTAGCACTTCCCTCGCTTCACAAATTCACCATTTCTTTTTTGTGGTAGGGACATTTAAGATTTATTCTCTTAGCAACTTTCAATCATATAATACAGTATTATTAGCTGTATTACCTATCTATAGCTATCTATATGTATATCCATTTACCCACAGACAGATATAGTTCATTTCCATACCTTGGCTATTAAAAAAATGCAATGGGCATAGGAGTGTAAATGTCTCTTCAATATCCTGATTTCATTTCCTTTATATATATATAACCAGAAACAGGATAACAGAATCAGTCTCTTTGGTTAGGTTTATTCCTAGGTATCTTATAGTTTTGGGTACAATTGTGAATGGGATTGACTCCTTAATTTCTCTTTCTTCAGTCTTGTTGTTGGTGTACAGAAATGCAACTGATTTCTGTGCATTGATTTTATATCCTGACACTTTACTGAATTCCTGTACAAGTTCTAGCAGTTTTGGAGTGGAGTCTTTTGGGTTTTCCACATATAGTATCATATCATCTGCGAAGAGTGATAGTTTGACTTCTTCTTTACCAATTTGGATGCCTTTAATTTCTTTTTGTTGTCTGATTGCTGAGGCTAGGACTTCTAATACTATGTTGAATAGCAGTGGTGATAATGGACATCCCTGCCGTGTTCCTGACCTTAGCGGAAAAGCTTTCAGTTTTTCTCCATTGAGAATGATATTTGCGGTGGGTTTTTCATAGATGGCTTTGATAATATTGAGGTATGTGCCCTCTATCCCTACACTTTGAAGAGTTTTGATCAGGAAGGGATGCTGTACTTTGTCAAATGCTTTTTCAGCATCTATGGAGAGTATCATATGGTTCTTGTTCTTTCTTTTATTAATGTGTTCTATCACATTGATTGATTTGCGGATGTTGAACCAACCCTGCAGCCCTGGAATAAATCCCACTTGATCGTGGTGAATAATCCTTTTAATGTACTGTTGAATCCTATTGGCTAGTATTTTGGCGAGAATTTTTGCGTCTGTGTTCATCAAGGATATTGGTCTGTAGTTCTCTTTTTTGGTGGGATCCTTGTCTGGTTTTGGGATCAAGGTGATGCTGGCCTCATAGAATGAGTTTGGAAGTTTTCCTTCCATTTCTATTTTTTGGAACAGTTTCAGGAGAATAGGAATTAGTTCTTCTTTAAATGTTTGGTAGAATTCCCCTGGGAAGCCGTCTGGCCCTGGGCTTTTGTTTGTTTGGAGATTTTTGATGACTGTTTCAATCTCCTTACTGGTTATAGGCCTGTTCAGGTTTTCTATTTCTTCCTGGTTCAGTTGTGGTAGTTTATATGTCTCTAGGAATGCATCCATTTCTTCCAGATTGGCCAATTTGTTGGCGTAGAGTTGCTCATAGTATGTTCTTATAATTGTCTGTATTTCTTTGGTGTTAGTTGTGATCTCTCCTCTTTCATTCATGATTTTATTGATTTGGGTCCTTTCTCTTTTCTTTTTGATGAGTCTGGCCAGGGGTTTATCAATCCTATTGATTCTTTCAAAGAACCAGCTCCTAGTTTCATTGATTTTTTCTATTGTTTTTTTGGTTTCTATTTCATTGCTTTCTGCTCTGATCTTTATGATTTCTCTTCTCCTGCTGGGTTTAGGGTTTCTTTCTTGTTCTTTCTCCAGCTCCTTTATGCGTAGGGTTAGGTTGTGTACTTGAGACCTTTCCTGTTTCTTGAGAAAGGCTTGTACCGCTATATATTTTCCTCTCAGGACTGCCTTTGCTGTGTCCCACAGATTTTTGAACTGTTGTGTTTTCATTATCATTTGTTTCCATGAATTTTTTCAATTCTTCTTTAATTTCCTGGTTGACCCATTCATTCTTTAGAAGGATGCTGTTTAGTCTCCATGTATTTGGGTTCTTTCCAGCTTTTGTCTTGTGATTGAGTTCTAGCTTCAGAGCATTGTGGTCTGAAAATATGCAGAATCATATGGTAGTTCCATTTTTTTTTTGGGTGCCTCAGAAATACCTTCTATTATGACTGTACCAATTTACATTCCTACAGTGCACACAGCTTATCTTTTTTCCACATGCTTGCCAACTATTTTTCTCTTACCTTTTGGATGATAGCTATTCAAATAGGTGTGAGGTGATATCATATTGTGGTTTTGAGTTACATTTTCCTGATGATTAGTGATGTTGAGTATCTTCTCATGTACCTGTAGGCCATTTGTATGTCTTCTTTGGAAAAATGTTTATTCAGCTCCTCTGCCCATTTTTCATGGATTCTTTTCTTGGGTGGATGATCAGTGAACCTAACAACTTCTCTGAGATAAACATGTAACTTCAAACGTATAGAACAAGGAGAAAATGCAAGGTCTTGGGTACAGCATAGATAATCCCAGACTACTGCGATGTCTCCAAGTAGTCTGTTATTCTAAATTTTTCTTAGAAATAAAGGGTCAGAATGTCTTAAAGCTCAATTCAGGAGTAGGACATATCAAGAGCTCTTGGGTCATGTGTAATTTCATAGAACCTCCAGGTAACTGTCCAATATCTAGTGAGGCAGGTGTACTTTATCTGGCTATCCCATTTGATAGGAACTTAACATGGAACTCATCATGACTAACATTTAGAACAAGATTTAGTGGAAGTTCTAATACGGTATTGTAATAAGATGTGACAGAAGACCAAACGAGAGAAAGAGCCAGAAAGCAAGGTTAATGGTGGAAAAATGGAAGGCAAGAAGTCTTGTTCTGGTTCTAAAAATAAAGGCCTAGGGTGCCTCGGTGGCTCAGACAGTTAAGTGACTGCCTTCCACTCAGGTCATGATCTCAGGGTCCCGAGATCAAGCTCCACATCTGGCTCCCTGCTCAGTGACGAGCCAGCTTCTCTCTTTCCCTCTGCCCCCTACTTGTGATTGTTCTCTCTCATTAGTGTTCTCTCTCTCTCTCTCTCAAATAAACAAATAAAGTCTTTAAAAAATAAAGTAAAATAAAATAAATAAAAAATAAAGGTCTCTGGATTCCTAACAAGTTATGAAATAAATTTACATTAGAATATCATATTTAATATTGTTATGTAAAATGCTCTGTTTCATTAAAGCTTAGATTTTTTTTAAAGATTTTATTTATTTATTTGACAGAGAGAGATCACAAGTAGACAGAGAGGCAGGCAGAGAGAGAGAGAGGGAAGCAGGCTCGCTGCCGAGCAGAGAGCCTGATGCAGGACTCGATCCCAGGACCCTGAGATCATGATCTGAGCCGAAGGCAGCAGCTTAACCCACTGAGCCACCCAGGCGCCCCTAAAGCTTGGATTTTTTTTTCATTTTATTTATTTTTTCAGCGTAACAGTATTCATTCTTTTTGCACAACACCCAGTGTAAAGCTTGGATTTTTTAAAAACAGAAATTATTTAGACAGAGACAAGTTGCAAAGTTTCCAGCCATTGCTGAGGGGAGAGGCAGAATGCATTTAAATATTCAATATTTTTAAGGATATCAATTTCTCTCTTCTTTAATTATAGAGTTTTAATCACCAGTTTAAGTTAAGTATGCCCTATGTACATTTTTTCTCCTTTTTTTTTTAAAGATTTTGTTTATTTATTTGTCGTAGATCACAAGTAGGCAGAGAGGCAGGCGGGGGGGGGGGGGGAGGAAACAGCCTTCCTGCTGAGCAGAGAGCCTGATGTGGGACTTGATCCAAGGACCCTGAGATCATGACCTGAGCTAAGGGCAGAGGCTTAACCCACTGAGCCACCCAGGTGCATTTTTTTCCTCCTTCTTCATGTGGAAGAAAAGTCAGAAGATACTATAAGAACTAAAGTTTGAAGAGAGCTGCTCTGAGCCTGGAACTTTGAGGTTTCTGACACCAAGCTATTCCAAAACCAAGGAGCTGAAATTACAAGAGGTATTTAGTACCTTGAGAGACTTCACAGTGAGTTTTAAGAAGAATGTGGAGGAAGGAAGATTGGATAGGGGAGCACTGTAGCCAAAGCTTGGTCTTAAAGCTTTGGTATATATTAAGTGGTGACTGATAGACTAATAACAAGAATGTACTGAGTTCTTATTACCTGGCAATCTCTGTGTTCTTTATGTCTATTATTCATTGGCTTATCACCAGACTCCAGGAAATGTATCTGTTATTGGCACCATTTTAGCAGATGAGAAAACTAAGTCTTTTGAGGGCAAGTAAAATTTCTAAGGTCACAGAAGTATGCATAGTGGGACTGAGATTGGGAACACAGAGACCATATTACTAACCACCGTGACAAGCTGTCTTTCATGACAAAAACTTGGAAAGAGAACAAGAGAGGAAGCATTAGATTTGTTATATTTAAATCTGTCTTTAAATCATACTATCTTTAGTGATATCTTTATCAAAATTATATATGGGTACATAAATTAACAAGATTTACTTAAAAATAATAAAATTCATTTACTTAATTTAATCTTTTAGCAAATGATTCTTTTAGTTTAGGTCTTAAAGAAAGTGCTGGTTTTGGATTCTTTAATATTTTAAAGAAATTAAGATTATTTCTGATTTTTGAATCAATATTTGTGATATTAGTTTATAATTTTCATTCTCTTCTATGTTTACTAGGTTTATATCAATGTTATACCTGCTTCATAAATAATATAAATATTTACTTCATTTTCATTGGTTGGAACAATTTATTTAGGATTGGAACTATCAATTCTTTGAAGGTATGGTGGAATTCATCTATAAAAACATTGGGCCTGCTGTGTATGTGTTTGGAGGGGGGCAGGATCTGGATAACTTTCTATATTTATTTTATTAAAATTAATCTGTTTAAACTTTCTATCTCTGTTGGGATAATTTTGCAGAACCTGTAATTTCCTGAGAAATTATTTATTTCACTTTTTCTTTTGTAGTGGTATATAAATAGTCAATTTTAAGATTTCCTCTGTCACTTATATATATATATATGCACACACACATACACACAGACACATCCTTCTATTCTTTCTCAATGGTCAATGGTTTATTTGTTGATTGATTAATTAGAGCTGATTTCTTCCCTTTTTTTATATCATTTGTTTCTGATTTTGTGTTCAAACCTTTTCTCTTTTAACTTATGTAAGAATTAATTTTTTGTTATTTTTCTAGTTTTTTTTTAAAGATTTTTTATTTATTTGACATAGAGAGATCACAAGTAGGCAGAGAGGCAGGCAGAGAGAGAGAGAGAGAAGCAGGCTCCCTGCCAAGCAGAGAGCCCGATGTGGGACTTGATCCCAGGACCCTGAGATCATGACCTGAGCCGAAGGCAGTGGTTTAACCCACTGAGCCACCCAGGTGCCCCATTTTTCTAGATTTTTAATTAGAAATGTAAGTTATTCTGTCAGCCTTTCACTTAAAATGAAGAATTTGAGAAAGTCCAAGAATGTGGGAGGAGACTGGGATTTATTTCTGGTGTGAAAATCTTAGTCAAAGAAATGACTATAGGACTGTTAAGTGTAAGAATGCCTAATACATAGATTATTTATTAAATAATTAATTTAGTTCATTAACCTGGCTATGTTGTAACCTTCCTCTCAAATTCTCAGTAAAATTCTCTACATATTGTCTTATGTATTGGTGTTTTGGAAAGAACAAGTTAAATGCTACAATTGAGGATATTGAGTTCCATATTCAGTATGTTAGAGAGTAGAGGGAAGCCAAGAAATTAAAATGATAGGTAAACTGTAGAGAGGACGCATTCTGAAGGAAGAGGAAACCAGAGAGGGAAAAAATCATGGGAATTCACAGAAGTGTTGAGAGCTGAATATTGGACTTTGCACAGTAATTAAGATAAAAGATGGAAGGATTTTTGCTTGATTTTTAAAAGTATTTGTTGACCTCATGGAGACACCTAGGTTACTAGGTCCTGCCTTGCACAAACCCTCATTACCTCCAAAATTGGATGTATTATTTATATTTCTATATTCATGGCACTGAAATTAAGATTCCATAAAGAATCTAATCCTGGCAATCTTGCCACCAACTCCACATTGTCCTAGAAAATATCTGAGCTATCTCCTGACAACTACATGAGACCAAGGGACATTGTAAACAACTTGAGAAATTGTCATTTATCAGTACTTCTTAGGAAATCCCATATAACTGGGAGTTTTAACAGAGGCTTTTTGGTAATAGCGAACTAGAAAAGTACTGGTGTATTTTTCTTCCAATTACTCACATCTCAGTTCAGGTATTTAAAAAAGGAAAACTAAATTCTATCTCTCTGAGCCTCTATATAGTTTATAGTTTTTCTACTTACCAATGCCCTGTTTTATCCTTCTCACTATTAGTTCCCATTAATTATCCTATACTCCTTAGTGGTAAATAGAAATAAATATCTGGGTCATCAGAGGGGTTAATTGCACTTATCCTAACAAGCATCACCCACTGTACTCCCTGATGTTTCCTCTTGGTCCCAATTCTTAGGCATGAGTCATTCCACAAGATTTTCCAAAGCCACTGCCAGAAAGGTAAGCAGGATAGTACTTGGTTCCAGAAGCTTGATGATTCCCAATGCTTCCTGCAATAAATCATTGTTTAGTATCTCTAATGAGCCTGCTACTATACAAGTCATCTCCATTTCTGACTACCTCAAGTCAAGCCATGGGACCCCTAAAACCCTCTGGCAAAGAAGCTCTTGATAGGCATTGCTCCACACCCATTTTCCTGGACCATCCATAATCCTCCCAAACACATTTTTATGCTTCTTCCTAATTTGCAACCAAAACATATCCATCCCATCTCTGGATATACTCTCAAGGTCATTTTTTCCTTGTTTGTATGCACAGGAAAGTGTATTTACCCTGAATTCTACCTTAATTCCTAGTGATGTTTATCTAGGGTCTAGGTATTGCAGTTGGTGAACAATTTTTCTTTGGCCACAAATCCAAGTTGATCTCAAATTTGTTCTTTCTTTTCACTAGGAATAATTTAGTCGCATTTTAGGAATGAAGTCTGTTTTATAAGAATCCAGAATCTTGAATTGTAGTTCTAGCTCAATCATTGATGTGGAGTGTGATTCTGATTGTCTTTAAAATGAACATTAAAACCTCATGGGGGGCACCTGGGTCAGTGCATAAATCTCTGCCTTCGGCTCAGGTCATGATCTCAGGGTCCTGGGATGGAACCGCACATCAGGCTCTCTGCTCAGCAGGGAGTCTGTTTCCACCCTGTCTCTCTCTGCCAGCCTCTCTGCCCACTTGTGATCCCTCCCTGTCAAATAAATAAAACTTCAGTTAAAAAAAAAAAATCATGGGTACCAACATCTGCTTCCTCTGTGCGATCTCCCTATCAGCAGGATATTCCATGTATCCTCATGCTAAGTGGCATTGTTCCCCCAAGAACTTAGACATAGGACAAAGTCAAGGGTGATAGAGACACAGGATGGGTGTGCCCTGGTCCTCTTTCTTCACTGTATTAGCTGTTCACACTAAGCCAGACAGGACCTCAGAACAGATGAGGTAAGACTAATCAGTCTACTCTGCTGCGATGCCAGCAAATGCTAGGCAAAGGCTTACCCAGTGGAACACTGCACAGGATCAGCAGAGGTAGGGTGTGATTGAATACACCATTCTAATGGGAGGAGCAAGTGGGTTCCTGTAGAAACTATGCTATGGTCCATTATTCACCACTCAGCATCTTCCTTTATTAGTAGAGAAACACAGTCACTTCTGAGCAAGAATATATGAGGTTCTCCAGAGATTAAGATGCTGTAACCACAACACTGGCCAGATTTACACTGTTGAAATCTTACCCATGCTTCAAGGCTGAGCTCAGGAAACTGATCATGACTACTCATTGATTTCACCTTTCTTTGAATTCTTATATTGTTTTTTCTATAACACATTTATTTTCATATAAATTGTAGTCTGATTTGGGGTTATTTAGATGCTTGATGGATTAACTAATTTTGTTTCATTCTCTAGACCAGGACAGGTATCTTATGTTATCCCTTAGCACTCCTTTCTCTTCCCACACACATACCTCTTAGTAGAATGATAATGATTAGGCAATGTTTAGTGAGTGCATATTGAACTATGCTAAGTTGAATGATTGATTGTCCATTGTGACCACTGAGTAAAGTGGTGAGAAGGGGCATCCTTCTTGGGGAAATCAGTGAGCTCACTAGAACACTTTTCAGTGGAGGTGCTGTGGCCTCTAAACTTGATCATGTGAAAAAGACAGCACTGACCTTTGCTATCAAGGGGATCTGGTCTTCAGTATGCCACAAAGGCTTCAATATGTCTCCTGTTTTAAAAGTTAAAAGTCCCCTACTTAACTACTGGGGAAATATGAGTGACTGCATCTTCTCCTCCAGTCCCAGGAACTAAAAGACTTACTCTTGCAGATTTGGGTTTCTATTATAAAGCAATTTGGGGGGAGGGAGCACCTGAGTGGTTCAGTTGGCTAAGCCTCCGCCTTGGACACAGGTCATGATTTCCAGGTCCTGGGATAGAGCCCCATGTCAGGCTCCTGCTGAGTGGGGTGGCAGTTTCTCCCTGTCCCTATTGCTCTGCCCCTCCACACTGCTTGTGTGCTCTCTCTTTCTCTCTGTCAAATAAGTAAATAAATAAAATCTTAAAAATATAAAGCAATTTTGATGTTGTGAACTGTTAGGTCCCCCCAAAAACGGGTACCCCAATAATGGGTCTGTGATTAAAGGAGTGAGACTGATACAAAGCGAAGATCAAGCAAAGCTTTATTTCACGCCAAGCATCAAGAATCAGACCGACTGTCAAATAGACTGGTCGGGGCCACCACTTACAGAGGACAACTCCTCCCTGCTTTCCAAACTAGAGCAAAGGCCATGTAGTTGGGTCTGGCCACACACAGGTGGCTAATTGAATTACAATTCACCCCACAGTAGCCACAGCTACCCATCACCTTGGTACCTAGGAGACAGTATGCCCCCCCCCCCCCCCCGCGGCTGATAGGATGTCTCTACCTGGCCTGACCCACCCTTGTATTTGAGGTTTGTTACCGAGGCTGTTTTTTTGGAACTTGTTTTTAAGTCCCCTGGGGGAAGGGGAGCAGGGACTAAAGTTGTTGTTTAAGGGTTAAACAACAAAGTTATTGTTTAACCTCAGTGGAAGCCTATGACTAAAATAAAAATATAAAATAGGTCCTTACAAACATATTATTGGTACAAGGATAGACAATTTGATTAAAGAACAAAACAATCAAAAAAGAGATGTGTGAGTACGTGACTACCTAATTTATGATAAAGATATCACTCAATATGGTGGGGGAAAGAACAGTCTTTTCAATACACGGAGCTAGTGATGCGGGACACAGAGGCAGAAGAATAATTATTAAATGTCCTTAAAACAGGCAGAGTGACCTCCACCTTAAGGCTTTGCTAAGGGCAAAGGACAATCCTAGTCTGACAAACTCCCTACCCCCAACGAGGATCCTGTAAGTCTACTTTAACAATTTCTTTAGGAAACTTTATCTCTAAACCTCCAAGATAGTGTCGACAATCATTCCCAAGCTTATGCCCCACTGATATACATCTAAAGGGTCTCACCAGAAGGTTTTATTACTGGTAATGAATAACCTTTTCCCCAGAAATAGCTAGCCCCTTAAGGTCCTAGAAACCTTGTTTCCAAAATTCCATAGAGACTTACATCATCCCTAACCCCCTCCCCAACTTACTAGTATATAATAGACCACTCCTCACATCCCTGGGGCAGCAGCTCTTCCTGCCCACGGGGTCCTGTCCCCATGCTTTAATAAACCACCATTTTGCACCAAAGATGTCTCAAGAATTCTTTCTTGGTTATCAGCTGTGGACCTCACCCCACTGAACCTCACCTATGTTCTAGAACTTCATCACTAGGACAATTAGTTTCACAATAGAAAGTCCTATATGTGGCCTGTAATGGCCTGGTGAAATAATTTGCCAAACAATGCTGAGATATGTTTAGAATACAGGAAACTTTCATAAGATGGGTCTCAAAGGATAGTGAGGTGCAACCTTGGCAGGTCTTACTTACAAGGCCAGGTGTCCCTAGAATCTTTAGAAAAAGACCTGGGCTGTCCTTGCTGGGTTTTCTTCTCTAGTTTTTTGTTTCTTAAGTCTGTCCCAGACAAGATTACTTCCAATTCTCATGGAGGTTTTTTGTTTTTGTTTTTGTTTTGTTTTGTTTTGTTTTGTTTCTCTTTTCATGTCAACCATTATGGTAGGTGTTTAGTGGTATTTCATATATTTTTCTGTGATGGCTAGAGAGTATGATACTTTCTATTGTCTATCAGCAATTGAGTATTATCTTATGAAGAGCCTTTTCATGATTTTTGCCCGTTTAGGAGTCATCTGTGTTTCCTCTAATTAATATTCTAGATATGAGCTCTTTTTCAGATATGAGTATTGCACAGCTGGGTTATCTTTTCACACTCTTAATGGATAAACAGAAGTTCTTAATTATAATATGATTTAAATTGACACCTTTTTTGCTTGTTTTCTTTTTAAAAAATCTTGTGTAGTCTTTGGGAAATCTTTCTCTATTTTAAGATCATGAAGGTGTTCTCTTGATAAGGGAACAGAAGGCTGGCTGAGGACAAAGCAAAAGCTGATACCCAGCAACCTTCTCCCACCCCCACTCCTGGGTGGGACATATGTGACATTCTTTAGGAATCTCCCAACTGTCTTAATAGCTTGCTAAAAAGAGCAGAAGGACCTGGGCAATGGCAAAACCTCTGGTATCAGGTATCTTGTAGATCCTCTTTAACATATGAAAGTTCTATTGAAAACTCCCTTTTCCTTACTTCCCCCACTCCCCTGGTATATAATCTCAATCCCAGGGCAGCAGCTCTTCCTGCCCATGGTCCCATCCCAGTGCCTTAATAAACCACCATTTTGCACCAAAGCTGTCTCTCAAGAATTCTTTCTTGGTCATTGGCTCTGGACCTCACCCCACTGAACCTCTCGTATACTCTAGAACTTCATCATTCTTATGTATGCTTCTTAAGGGCTTTATTGTCTGGTTTTCAGACTGAGTCTGCAATCCACTCAAAATGGGCATTTTGCTGTTGTTATGGTTTACCGTGAAAGGTAAGGATCAGGTTTACCTGACAGTACTGAGCTGTCTCTTACTTGCAGGCCCAAGGTCTCCACATAGATGTCTGATTGTAAAAGAATATTATTTTCTCCATTGTATTGAGTGATGCTTATATCATAAATTAAGTGATCATATACACACACATATCATTCTTGATTCGATTTTGTTCCATTGGTCAGAATATGTATCCTTACTCCAGCAATTTACTGCCTAAACAAGTATTGCTTTAAAATAGATCTGATTATCTACAAGTGTTATTTGGTTTTGCTCTTTAAAATTACCTTTGTGGAGGCCAAGAAAAATAAGGCTGTACCCACCTTGAGTCTAGCCCTGACATAAGTACAGCCATCTTGACAAAGCAAAAGCTGGCACCTTGCACCCCCTTTCCGTCTGCTCCCCTCCCCTCCGTAGTATGTGTGAACAAATAGTTAACTTGCAGAAATCACAATCCTGCAAGACAGGAGTCTCCCTTGGTTTACAAATGTCCCAGTGCTAAATCTCACTAACAAAAACACTTGATAGGAGGAATGTGACATTCCACCAGGAAACTCCCAACTGTCTTCATGTTAGTGCCTCATTAGAGGGAAAAATGACCTTGGCTTGATAATAACCAGGCCTCCAATATCCTGACAATCTTCTTTACCCTGATAGCCCTTCTGAATATCCCCTTTGCCCTCACCCACCACCAAGTCCACCCCTACTCTGCTTTTAAAAACTCTGACTATAATCTGGTTCAGGGTCCAAGTCCCTACTCCGCTGTGTATACTTGGGCCCAAACTTAAGCTTGCCGAATAAACCCTCATGTGTTTACATTGGTGTTGGCTCCTTGGTGGTCTCTCAGACGTGAAAACTCGGGCATAACACCTTGATTATTCTTTGTCCTTTGCATTTCCATATGTATTTTAGAAATGGCTTATCAGTTTTACAACCACACAAGCACACAAATGCTGGAGGCTTGAGTGGGATTGTATTGAATGTATAGATGACTATGGAATGATGGTCCTGGCTTTGTGCTTCTCTGTCTCATATAAACTTTAGAAAAACCAATTTAAAGCAAGAGCACTGTATTACATTTGTTTATAGGCCCATTAGTATACTAGGATTGTGAGGTCATTGAGACAAACAGATAAAAAACAAACAAACAAACAAACACACAATGTGTCTTTGAACCAGCTCATGCTGATTGTCACATGGCTGCCCAAGGCACTGCTGGCTTCTAACTTTTCTCCTTTTATTGCCTTCATTTGGCAAACCATTAGGGAGATATGGAGATTGTATTGTTTCAATGCGAACACTGAATTTGACCCCCCAAAGCAGACCTCCCCAAACCATTTCAGAACCCCCAATGCAAATATTTAATTGTTGCCTTCAAACCATTTAAAGGCAGTTTATGGTGAAAAAGAAGAAAAGCTCAGCCCAGTCATCAAGGAGCAAGACATATTATAATTTTCTTTTCTTTTCTTTTCTTTTTTATAAGATTTTATTTATTTATTTGACAGAGATCACAAGTAGGCAGGGAGGCAGGCAGAGAGAGAGGGGGAAGCAGGCTCCCCACCAAGCAGGGAGCCTGACGCTGGGCTCGATCCCAGGACTCCAAGATCATGACCTGAGCCAAAGGCAGAGGCTTAACCCACTCAGCCACCCAGGCACCCCTGTGTTACAATTTTCTATAAGAGGGGCAGCAGAAAGAAACTTAACAGCCCATACATACCCTTACTTGCAAATGACCTTCTGAGCTATACTCTCTGCTTTGCCAGATTGTTGCTTTTCCTCTGTTAGACTGCCAGGTTGCCTGGCCACAGAGATGAAGTGCATTTGGAGCATCATGCAGGCCAAACAGGATCTCATGGGAATGGAGGTAGAGGAGGACCCCGTAGTCATACACCTTTATCCCTAAGGTCTTTGCCCTTGCAAGAGAGGTGACAAAATGCTCCAACAGTCAGATTCACCCTTCACTCTCACCTGTCTGCAGAAATTTCGCACAGTGAAAAATGATTTGCACAAGTTATATCTGCAGGGTACACAGTGGGTGGGCCAGAAATAGACAAATCTAGGGCATAATATTTCCCCCCAACTTTAATCTTATACATGCTCTACCACATACCTACCCATCTATATTCATATTCTATTCACCTACAAAACTAATTGTAGACACTGAGAAAATGGCCTTCTGACAAGATAAAGTAGTAGGATTTGACTTTCCCTCCTGAGTAAAACAATGAAAAAGTGGAAAAAATGAAATACAGATTTTTAAGGCCCTATATAGAAAGTAGCATGGAATAATGATCTCTGGGACATATAAAACAAGGAGATGAGCTCTGCAGTAGACCTGGTTACTATCCCAAGGATGTTTTCAGGCTGCAATGCAAAATGACAGAAATCAGGCAAAGAGACTGGCTAAACCCCTGCATTGAGGAGATGGAGCTGACAATCTGGGGACACCAAGACAGAGTTCACAGAACTGAATGTTAGAGAGAATACAGATGTCCAAAGATGAAACTCCCAGAGATCTGCAAAGGGTCTCCCTTGGGGACTTAGCTGAACACTACTCGGTGTATGTGAGGAAACTACTCAAGATCACTAAATATCACCCCCAACCAAAACAAAAAGATAATAGTGTCCAAAACTCACAAAAAAGCAAGGAATATTAATTAGTCTTACCAGTCAGACTAGAAAACTTCACTATTAATTCATAATGCATTGGATACATGGAAGGTCTTACTTCCATACTCAGACCTACACTCAGAAATAATGCCATTCCACCAAAAAAATTTAAAAGCAAAGCCTAGGAAGAAAAAAATGTGTTCAAGTAACTTGTAATCCAG
The DNA here is from genome assembly GCF_922984935.1 of Meles meles. Lineage (NCBI taxonomy): Eukaryota > Metazoa > Chordata > Mammalia > Carnivora > Mustelidae > Meles > Meles meles. The sequence goes on along the minus strand of NC_060073.1, from coordinate 89,038,271 downwards.
AACAAAGCTCAGATTATGTTTGGAATAGAAAACTAACACTCTAAATTATTAAATTCACAATGTTTGCCAATAAAAAATTACCGTGCACGAAAAAGCACTAATATTATCCATAATAATGAAAAAAAAAAGAAGACTAACCTGAAAGTGTAGTTATGGAAGTTTACCAGAAATAACAAAGTAAACAGGGCTAAGATTATTATGCAGATTTAAATCCTTGTCCTCCCATTGATAAAAGTTTCTTAAAATTTAATTATCCTTCTTATCCTGAAAGATAGGATGATACCTTTACAAGTAGAGATTTCCCTTATAATTATAAATTTTCCTTATGAAAGGGTAATAACTTTTACTCAGTTTTCAGAGCTTCTCCTATATCTGCTCTTTCTTAAAAATGACAAGCTCAAGGGGGGAGGAATCAAGATGGCAGAGAAGTAGCAGGCTGAGACTACTCCAGGAAGCAGGAGATCAGCTAGATAGCTTATCTAAACATTGCAAACACCTACAACTCCAATGGGAGATTGAAGAGAAGAAGAACAGCAATTATAGAAATGGAAAAATCAACCACTTTCTGAAAGGTAGGACTGGTGGAGAAGTGAATCCAAAATGATGGGAAGATAGACTGCGGGGGGAGGGGCCAGCTCCAGGCCATCTGTGGAGCAATGGAACACAAAATCAGGACTTTTAAAAGTCTGTTCCACTGAGGGACATTGCTCCAGGGGCTAAACTGGGGTGAAGCCCACGCGGGGTCAGCATGGTCCCAGGTTCCGCAGGGTCACAGAAGGATCGGGGGTGTCAGAGTGTCACAGAGCTCACAGGTATTAGAACAGAGAAGCAAGATACAGAGACAGAGTTGAGGACTGAGCTCTCAGTTCAGGGTTACCTTGAACAAGTTGCAGGCTGGGTCAGGTCGGAGCGTGGCTGGAGGCTGGGGATACGGGAGTGATTGGGCGCTCTTCTCTGGGGTGCACTGAGGAGTGGGGACCCAGGCTCTCGGCTCCTCCAGGATGGAGACTGGGAGGCCGCCATTTTCATTCCTGTCCTCCGGACCTCTATGGAAAGTGTTCAGGGAACAGAAGCTCCCAAAAGCGAACCCGAGCGGATTATTTAGTCCGGCCCCCAGTAAGGGTGGTGCAATTCCGCCTCGGGCAAAGACACTTGAGAGTCACTACAACAGGCCCCTCCCCCAGAAGATCAACAAAATATCCAGCCAGGACGAAGATCATCTACAAAGGAAAGCAGGTTCAATACCCAGGACAGCAGCGAATTCCAGAGGAGGAGAAAGCAAAGCACGGAACTCATGGCTTTCTCCCCATGATTCTTTAGTCTTGCGGTTAATTTAATTTTTTTTTCAATTACTTTTTTCTTCTTTCTTCTTCTCCTAAATTTTTTAAAACTTTTACCCGTTTATTTTTTAGTGTTTTTAACTAGTTTATCTTATATATATTTTATCTTTCTTCTTTATATTTTTTCTTTATTTGCTTTCTTTTTAACATTTTTTTCTTTTTTTTCTGAACATCTTTTTATCCCCTTTCTCCCTGCCACAATTTGGGGCCTCTTCTGATTTGGTTACAGTGCATTTTTCTGGGGTCTTTGCCACCCTGTTAGTATTTTACTTGCACCTTAATATACTCTTATCTGGACAAAATGACAAGGCTGAAAAATTCACCACAAAAAAAAAGGACAAGAGTCAGTACCGAAGGCTAGGGACCTAATCAATACAGACATTGGTAATATGTCAGATCTAGAGTACAGAATGACAATTCTGAAGGTTCTAGCCAAGCTCGAGAAAGGCGTGGAAGATAATAGAGAAACCCTCTCTGGAGATATAAAAGCCCTTTCTGGAGAAATTAAAGAACTAAAATCGAACCAAGTTGAAATCAAAAAGGCTATTAATGAGGTGCAATCAAAAATGGAGGAAGAAGAAGTAAAACTATCACTCTTCACAGATGATATGATACTATATGTGGAAAACCCAAAAGACTCCACTCCAAAGCTGCTAGAACTTGTACAGGAATTCAGTAAAGTGTCAGGATATAAAATCAATGCACAGAAATCAGTTGCATTTCTGTACACCAACAACAAGACAGAAGAAAGAGAAATTAAGGAGTCAATCCCATTTACAATTGTGCCCAAAACCATAAGATACCTAGGAATAAATCTAACCAAAGAGGCTAAGAAACTATACACAGAAAATTATAAAGTACTCATGAAAGAAATTGGGGGAGACACAAAGAAATGGAAAAATGTTCCATGCTCCTGCATTGGAAGAATAAATATTGTGAAAATGTCTATGCTACCTAAAGCAATCTACACATTTAATGCAATCCCTATCGAAATACCATCCATTTTTTTCAAGGAAATGGAACAAATAATCCTAAAATTTATATGGAACCAGAAAAGACCTCGAATAGCCAAAAGAATATTGAAAAAGAAAGCCAAAGTTGGTGGCATCACAATCCCGGACTTCAAGCTCTATTACAAAGCTGTCATCATCAAGACAGCATGGTACTGGCACAAAAACAGACACATAGATCAGTGGAACAGAATAGAGAGCCCAGAAATCGACCCTCAACTCTATGGTCAACTAATCTTCGACAAAGCAGGAAAGAATGTCCAATGGAAAAAAGACAGCCTCTTCAATAAATGGTGCTGGGAAAATTGGACAGCCACATGCAGAAAAATGAAATTGGACCACTTCCTTACACCACACACGAAAATAGACTCCAAATGGATGAAGGACCTCAATGTGAGAAAGGAATCCATCCAAATCCTTGAGGAGAACACAGGCAGCAACCTCTTCGACCTCAGCTGTAGCAACATCTTTCTAGGAACAATGGCAAAGGCAAGGGAAGCAAGGGCAAAAATGAACTATTGGGATTTCATCAAGATCAAAAGCTTTTGCACAGCAAAGGAAACAGTTAACAAAACCAAAAGACGACTGACAGAATGGGAGAAGATATTTGCAAACGACATATCAGATAAAGGGCTAGTATCCAAAATCTATAAGGAACTTAGCAAACTCAACACCCAAAGAACAAACAATCCAATCAAGAAATGGGCAGAGGACATGAACAGATATTTCTGCAAAGAAGACATCCAGATGGCCAACAGACACATGAAAAAGTGCTCCACGGCACTCGGCATCAGGGAAATACAAATCAAAACCACAATGAGATATCACCTCACACCAGTCAGAATGGCTAAAATTAACAAGTCAGGAAATGACAGATGCTGGCGAGGATGTGGCAAAAGGGGAACCCTCCTCCACTGTTGGTGGGAATGCAAGCTGGTGCAACCACTCTGGAAAACAGCATGGAGGTTCCTCAAAATGTTGAAAATAGAACTATCCTATGACCCAGCAATTGCACTACTGGGTATTTACCCTAAAGATACAAACATAGTGATCCAAAGGGGCACGTGTACCCGAATGTTTATAGCAGCAATGTCTACAATAGCCAAACTATGGAAAGAACCTAGATGTCCATCAACAGATGAATGGATAAAGAAGATGTGGTATGTATACACAATGGAATACTATGCAGCCATCAAAAGAAATGAAATCTTGCCATTTGCGACGACGTGGATGGAACTAGAGGGTATAATGCTTAGTGAAATAAGTCAATCAGAGAAAGACAACTATCATGTGAGCTCCCTGATATGAGGACATGGAGAAGCAACATGGGGGTTAGGGGGATAGGAGAAGAATAAATGAAACAAGATGGGATTGGGAGGGAGACAAACCATAAATCATAAATGACTCTTAATCTCACAAAACAAACTGGGGGTTGCTGGGGGGAGGTGGGATTGGGAGAGGGGGAGGGGGCTATGGACATTGGGGAGGGTGCTGTGAAGTGTGTAAACCTGGCGATTCACAGACCTGTACCCCTGGGGATAAAAATACATTATATGTTTATTAAAAAAAAAATTTGGAAGGGGAGGCAAACCATAAGAGACTATGGACTCTGAAAAACAACCTGAGGGTTTTGAAGGGTCACGGGTGGGAGGTTGGGGAACAGGTGCTGGGTAATGGGGAGGGCACGTTTTGCATGGAGCACTGGGTGTTGTGCAAAAACAATGAATACTGTTACGCTGAAAAAATAAATAAAATGGAAATATATATATATATATATATATATATATATATGAATGGATAAAGAAGATGTGATATAGGAGCGCCTGGATGGCCTCATCAATTGAGTGTCTGACTCTTAGTTTTGGATCAGATCATGATCTCAAAGTCATGGGATTGAGCCCTGTGTTGAGCTCTGCACTTAGCATGGAGTCTTCCTCAGATTCTCTCTCTTTCTCTCCCACTCTCTCTTTGTATGTGTGTCTGTCTCTCTCTCCTCCAAATAAATAAAAATCTTTAAAAAATGATGTGGTATATATAAACAATGCAATGTTACTCAGTCATCAAAAAGAATGAAATCTTTTTCATGTGTCTTTTCGTCATTTGTATGTCTTCTGTGGAGAAAAGTCTGTTCATATCTTCTGCCCATTTCTTGACTGGATTTTTTGGGTTTTGCTGTTGAGTTTGATACATTCTTTATAGATTTTGGATACTAGCCCTTTTTCTGATATGCCATTTGTGAATATCTTCTCCCATTCTGTAGGTTGCCCCTTAGTTTATTGATTCATTCTCTTGCTTTGCAAAAGGTTTTTATCCTGATGAAATCCTAATGGTTCATTTTTGTTTTCATTTGCTAGATGTGTGTCTAGCAAGAAATTGCTGTGGTTGAGATCAAAGAGGTTGCTACTTCTGCTCTCCTCTAGGATTTTGATGGATTCCTGTCTCACCTTTAGTTCTTTCATCCATTTTGAGTTTATTTTAGTGTATGGTGTAAGAAAGTGGTTCAGTTTTGTTCTTCTGTGTGTGGCTGTCCAATTTTCCCAACACCATTTGTTGAAGAGACTGTCTTTTTTTCTATTAGATATTCTTTCTTGCTTTGTCAAAGATTGGTTGATAATAGAGTTGAAGGTCTATTTCTATATTTTCTATTATGTTCCATTCATCTCTGTGTCTGTTTTTGTGCCAGAGCCATACTGTCTTGATGATTAGAGCTTTGAAATACAGCTTGAAGTCCAAATTTTTTTCTAGAACTTCATATCATCATTAATATATATTAGTATATATTAATTTATATTATTTTGTATAAAGTATCTTTTACTTAATGTGTTGTTTTTTGGAGGGATTCATGATGTTGGTTTTTTTTTTAAAGATTTTATTTAGGGGCGCCTGGGGGGCTCAGTGGGTTAAGCTGCTGCCTTCGGCTCAGGTCATGATCTCAGAGTCCTGGGATCGAGTCCCGCATCGGGCTCTCTGCTCAGCGGCGAGTCTGCTTCCCTCTCTCTCTCTGCCTGCCTCTCTGTCTACTTGTGATCTCTGTCTGTCAGATAAATAAATAAAATCTTTAAAAAAAAAAGATTTTATTTATTTGGTGGAGAGAGAGATCACAAGTAAGCAGAGAGGCAGGCAGAGAGAGAGGGAAGCAGGTGTCCCGCTTAGCTGAGAGCCTGATGCAGGGCTCGATCCCACGACCCTGAGACCATGACCTGAGCCAAAGGCAGAGGCTTAACCCACTGAGCCACCCAGATGCCCCCATGATGTTGTTTAAAGATTTTATTTATTTATTTGACAGAGATCACAAGTAGACAGAGAGGCAGGCAGAGAGAGAGAGAAGGAAGCAGGCTCGCTGCTGAGCAGAGAGCCCGATGCGGGACTCGATCCCAGGACCCTGAGATCATGACCTGAGCTGAAGGCAGCGGCTTAACCCACTGAGCCACCCAGGCACCCCATGATGTTGTTTAAACATGAGTTCATTCCTACTGATTGTAGAATAGCATTCAGTTAACCAGATATACTTGTGTTTGTTTATCCATTTTTTTAATGATAGAAACCTGAGCTTTTCCCAGTTTTTTACTATTCTGAATAAATATGCTATTAATAGTCTCTAACATTTTTTTTGTCAATACATACTTTTAGGTCATAGGTAGGTAGAACCTTTTTCAAAGAAACGTTTTATATTCCATCAACAATGGTTGAGAGCTCCAGTTGTTCTGCATCCTCACAAACATTTGCTGTCTTATGGTATCTCACTTTAACATAACAATCCATTTCGGAGTCTACTTCACCAATACCCTGTATATCAGTTTCAACACAGTACCTGACCCATAAAGGGAAATTAGCAAAAAAGGTGTCCTTCAGGAAGTGGAAAGGTAATATCTTTTCCTGTGTGGTTTTCATGTAATCACTCTGAGTCATGGGCCTCTTTCTTCTTTTCTGTTTCCAAAATTCATCCTAAGTTCTCTGAGACATCCTTGCTGATTCTCTTAAATTCTGCTCTCCTTGCTCATGAGCATTTTTTAAAAATTTTTAATAAACATATAATGTATTATTAGTCCCAGGGGTACAGGTCTGTGAATCACCAGGTTTACACACTTCACAGCACTCACCATAGCACATACCCTCCACAATGCCCATAACCCCACCACCCACTCCTGACCACACTCCCTGCAGCAACCCTCAGTTTGTTTTGTGAGATTAAGAGTCTGTTATGGTTTTTTTCCCTCCTGATCTCATCTTGTTTCATTTATTCTTTTCCTACCCCGAAACCCCCCATGTTGAATCTCCACTTCCTCATATCAGGGAGATCATATAATAGTTGTAATTCTCCTATTGACTTATTTCGCTCAGCATAATACCCTCTAGTTCCATCCATATCATTGCAAATGGAAAGATTTCATTTCCTTTCATGGCTGCATAGTATTCCATTGCATATATATATACTACATCTTCTTTATCTAGTCATCTGTTGATAAGCATCTAGGTTCTTTCCATAGTTTGGCTATTGTGGACATTGCTGCTATAAACATTCGGGTGCACATGCCCCTTCACATCATTATGTTTGTATCTTTAGGATAAATACCCAGTAGTGCAATTGCTGGGTCATAGGGTAGCTCTATTTTCAACTTTTTGAGGAAACTCCATGCTGTTTTCTAGAGTGGTTGCACCAGCTTGCATTCCTACAAACAGTGTATGAGGGTTCCCTTTTTTTGTGTCCTTGCCAGCATCTGTCATTTCCTGACTTATTAATTTTAGCCATTGTGACTGGTGTAAGGAGGTGGTATCTCATTGTGGTTTTGAATTGTATTTCCCTGATGCTGAGTGATGTGGAACACTTTTTCACGTGTCTGTTGGCCATCTGGATGTCTTCTTTGCAGAAATATCTGTTCATGTCCTCTGCCCATTTCTTGACTGGATCATTTGTTCTTTGGGAGCAGAGTTTGCTAAGCTCTTTATAGATATTAGATAATAGCCCTTAATCTGATATGTCATTTGCAAATATCTTCTCCCATTCTGTCAGTTGTCTTTTGGTTTTGTTAACTGTTTACTTTGCTGTGCAAAAGCTTTTGATCTTGATGAAGTCCCAATAGTTCATTTTTGCCCTTTCTTCCCTGGCCTTTGGCGATGTTCCTAGGAAGAAGTTGCTGCAACTGAGGTCAAAGAGGAGCTGCTGTGTTCTCCTCAAGGATTTTGATGGATTCCTTTCTCACATTGAGGTCCTTCATTTTGTGCCTATTTTCATGTGCGGTGTAAGGAAGTGGTCCAATTTCATTTTTTCTTGCATGTGGCTGTCCAATTTTCCCAACACCATTTGTTGAAGAGGCTGTCTTTCTTCCATTGGATATTCTTTCCTGCTTTGTTGAAGATTAGTTGACCACAGAGTTAAGGGTCCATTTCTGGGCTCTCTATTCTGTTCCATTGATCTCCGTGTCTGTTTTTGTGCCAGTACCATGCTGTCTCGATGATGACAGCTTTGTAATAGAGCTTGAAGTCTGGAATTGTGATGCCACCAACTCTGGATTTCTTTTTCAACATTCCTTTGGCAATTCAAGGTCTTTTCTGATTCCATACAAGTTTTAGGATTATTTGTTCCATTTCTTTGGAAAAAAAAACCTATATGGTATTTTGATAGGGATTGCATTAAACGTGTAGATTTTTTAGGTAGCATAAACATTTTCACAATATTTGTTCTTCCAATCCAGGAGCATGGAACATTTTTCCAGTTCTTTGTGTCTTCCTCAATTTCTTTCATTAGTACTTTATAGTTTTCTGAGTATAGATTCTTTGTCTCTTTGGTTAGGTTTATTCCTAGGTATCTTAAGGTTTTGGGTGCAATTGTAAATGGGATGGACTCCTTAATTTCTCTTTCTTCTGTCTTGTTGTTGGTGTACAGAAATGCAACTGATTTCTGTGCATTGATTTTCTATCCTGACAATTTACTGAATTCCTGTACAAGTTCTAGCAGTTTTGGAGTGGAGTCTTTTGGGTTTTCCACATATAGTATCATATCATCTGCAAAGAGTGATAGTTTGACTTCCTCTTTGCTGATTTGGATGCCTTTAATTCCTTTTGTTGTTTAATTTCTGAGGCTAGGACTTCTAGTACTATGTTGAATCAAAGTGGTGATAATGGACATCCCTGCCATGTTTCTGACCTTAGCAGAAAAGCTTTCAGTTTTTCTCCATTGAGAATGATATTTGCAGTGGGTTTTTCATAGATGGCTTTGATGATATTGAGGTATGCCCTCTATGCCTACACTTTGAAGAGTTTTGATCAGGACAGAATGCTGCACTTTGTCAAATGCTTTTTCAGCATCTATTGAGAGTATTGTGGTTCTTGTTCTTTCTTTTATTAATGTATCACATTGATTGATTTGCAGATGTTGAACCAACCCTGTAGCCCTGGAATAAATCTCACTTCATCATGGTGAATAATCTGTTTAATGTACTGTTGGATCCTATTGATTATTATTTTGGTGAGAATTTTTGCATATGCATTCATCAAGGATATTGATCTGTAATTCTCTTTTTTTGATGGGATCCTTGTCTGGTTTTGGAATCAAGGTGATGCTAGCCTCATAAAATGAGTTTGGAAGTTTTTCTTCCATTTCTATTTTTTGGAACAGTTTCAGGAGAATAGGAATTAATTCTTCTTTAAATGTTTGGTAGAAACATTTCTTCCCCTGGGAAGCCATCAGGTCCTGGGCTTTTGTTTGTTTGGAGATTTTTGATGACTGTTTCCATCTCCTTATTGGTTATGGGTCTGTTAGATTTTCTATTTCTTCCTGGTTCAGTTGTGGTAGTTTATATATCTCTAGGAACATATCCATTTTTTCCAGATTGTCAAATTTTTTGGCATAGTGTTGTTCATAGTACTTTCTTATAATTGTTTGTATTTCTTTGGTGTTGGTTGTGTTCTCTCCTTTTTCATTCTTGATCTTATTTACTTGGGTCCTTTCTCTTTTCTTTTTGATAAGTCTGGCCAGGGGTTTATCAATTTTATTAATTCTTTAAAAGAACCAGCTCCACGTTTCACTGATTTTTTCTACTGTTTTTGTTTGTTTGTTTCTATTTCATTGATTTCTGCTCTGATCTTTATTATTTCTCTTCTTCTACTGGGTTTATGCTTTCTTTGTTGTTCTTTCTCCAGGTGTAGGGTTAGGTTGTGTATTTGAGACCTTTCTTGTTTCTTGGGAAAGGCTTGTATCTATATATTTTCATCTTTAGGTGTAGGGTTGGGTTGTGTATTTGAGACCTTTCTTGTTTCTTGAGAAAGGCTTGTATCTCTATATATTTTCCTCTCAGGACTGCCTTTGCTTTGTCCCACAGATTTCGAACCCTTGTGTTTTCTACTCAGTTGTTTCCATGAATTTTTTCAATTCTTCCTTCATTTCCAGGTTTTACTCTCCATGTATTTGGGTTCTTTCCAAATTTCCTCTTGTAGGTGAGTTCTAGCTTCAGAGAATTGCGGTCTGAAAATATGCAGGGTATGATCCCAATCTTTTGATACTGGTTGAGGCCAGATTTATTAGCCAGGATGTGATCTATTCTGGAGAATGTTCCATGTGCACTAGAGAATGATGTGTATTCTGTTGCTTTGGGGGATATTCTAAATATATCTGTGATGTCCATCTGGTCCAGTGTGTCATTTAAGGCCTTTATTTCCTTGTTGATCTTTTGCTTGGAAGATCTGTGCATTTCAGTGAGGGGAATGTTAATGTCTCCTACTATTAATGTATTACTTTTGATGTGTTTCTTTGCTTTTGTTTTTAATTGGTTTATGTAGTTGGCTGCTCCCACGTTAGGGGCATAGATATTTAAAATTGTTAGATCTTCTTGTTGGACAGACCCTTTGAGTATGATACAGTGTCCTTCCTCATGTCTTATTATAGTCTTTGGCTTAACATCTAACTGATCTAATATAAGGATTGCTACCCCAGCTTTCTTCTGATGCCCATTAGCATGGTACATTGTTTCCCACTCCCTCACTTTAAATCTGGGGGTGTCTTTGGGTCTGAAATGAGTTTCTTGTTGGCAGCACATTGATTTTTTTTAATCCATTCTGATACCCTGTGTCTTTTGATTGGGGCATTTACCCATTAACATTCAGGGTAACTATTGAGAGATATGAATTTAGTGCCATTGTATTGCCTGTAAGGTGATTATTACTGTATATTGTCTCTGTTCCTTTCTGGTCTACTACTTTTAGGCTTTCTCTTTGTTTAGAGGACCCCTTTCAATATTTCCTGTAGAGCTCATTTGGTGTTTGCAAATTCTTTCAGTTTTTGTTTGTCCTGGAAGCTTTTTATCTCTCCTTCTATTTTCAATGATAGCCTAGCTGGATATAGTATTCTTGGTTGCATGTTTTTCTCATTTAGTGCTCTGAATATATCATGCCAGTTCTTTCTGGCCTGCCAGGTCTCTGCGGATAAGTCTTATGCCAATCTAATATTTTTACCATCGTATGTTACAGACTTCTTATCCAGGGCTGCTTTCAGTATTTTCTCTTTGTCACTAAGACTTGTAAATTTAACTATTATATGACAGCGTGTGGACCTATTTTTATCGATTTTGAGGGGGATTCTCTGTATCTCCTGGATTTTGATGCTTGTTCCCTTTGCTATTATGGAAATTCTGTACAATAATTTTCTCCAATATACCTTCTGCTCCCCTCTCTATTTCTTCTTCTTCTGGAATCCCAATTATTCTAATGTTGTTTCTTCTCATGGTGTCACTTATCTCTTGAATTTTCCCCTCGTGGTCCAGTAGTTGTTTGTCTCTCTTTTGCTCAGCTTCTTTCTTCTCTGTCATTGGTCTTCTATATCACTAATTTTTTCTTCTACCTCATTTGTCCTAGCAGTAAGAGCCTCCATTTTTTATTGCACCTCATTAATAGCTCTTTTTTTTAATTTCAAATTGGTTAGATTTTAGTTCTTTCATTTCTCCAGAAAGGGCTTTTATATCTCCGGAAAGTGTTTCTCTCATAACTTCCATGCCTTTATTGAGCCTGGCTAGAATCTTGAGAATCATCATTCTGAACTCTAGGTCTGACATATTACAATGTCCGTATTGATTAGGTCCCTAGCCTTCAGTACTGCCTCTTGTTCTTTTTTGTTTTTGTGTGTGAGTTTTTCTACCTTGTCATTTTATCCAGATAAGAATATATGAAGGAGCAAATAAAATACTAAAAGTGTGGCAAAGATGCCAGGAAAATGTGCTTTAACCAAATCAGAAGAGACCCCAAATTGTGGGCGGGAGAAAGGGGATAAAAAGAAGTTCAGAAAAAAAAAATTAAAAAAAAAAAGAAAACAAATAAAGAGAAAATATAAAAAGGAAAAAATATATATATATTAGACTGGTGACTAGAACAGAGTCACTCACTTAATTTTGGGAGCATTTTGGTCTCTTAGAAGAAACTATCTCCCCAAATTTTAAAGAATGAAAAACATATATAAGTGTAAACATAATGAGGGATGGAATATGCCTATAAAGATGATTTTTTTTAATTTCTAAAAAAGGAGTTGATAAAGTAAGTTGGTTGGCAGAATAAAGAAAAAGAAAGTGGAGAGAATTTGCTCAGGCTGGAAACTAGAACAAACCCAGAGCTAGAATTAGGGTATATTTTGATATATTAAGTTGTACCCCAAATTTTTGGAAGAAAAAAAACCTATGTGTACACACAAAATAAAGTTAGATACAATGAAGGATAAAATATAACTATAATAATGAAGGTTCATAAAAGATTATTATTTTTTTATGAAAGGTATTGTTAAGATAAACTAGTTAAAAAACTTTAAAAGAGTAAAAGGTAAGTTAAAAAAATTAGCAGAAGAAAAAAAATAAAAATAAAAAAAGTAATTAACTGCAAGACTAAAGAATCATGGGTAGAAAGCCATGAATTCCATGCTTTGCTTTCTCCTCCTCTGGAATTCTACTGTTCTCCTTGGTAAGTGAAATTGGTCTTGCCTGGATTTCTTGTTGATCTTCTGGGGGAGCGGCCTGTTTTAGTGAATCTCAAGTGTCTTTGCCTGAGGCGGAATTGTACCACCCTTACCAGGGGCCAGGCTAAGTAATCCTCTCAGGTTCGCTTTCGGGAGTTTTTGTTCCCTGAATGCTTTCCCTAGAGTTCAAGAGGACAGGAATTAAAATGGCGACCTCCCAATATCTGGCCCGGAGGAGCCAAGAGCTTGGGGTCCCACTCCTCAGTGCACCCTCAGAGAAAAGCATTCAATCACTCCCATCTCCCTGGCCTCCGGCCGTGCTCTGAGTTCACCCACCCTGTGACCAAGCATCTCTGTCTCTGGCATACAGCTCCACCTGGAGTCTCCGAACCCCACAGATCCCTGAGCACTTCCAGGGGGTGTCTCCCTGGATCTTGTGGGGACCCCACTCACAGAGCAGGGCTTGTGCCATGGATTATGGTTCAAGGTAACCCCGAGTTGAGAGATCACTCCTCAGCTCTGTCTCTGTAGCCAGTTTCCCTGCTCTAATACCTGTGAGCTCTGTGACACTCAGACACCCCCAATCCTTCTGTGACTCAGCGGGACCTGGGGCCACATTGTCCCGGTGTGGGTTCACCCTGGTTTAGCCTCTGGAGCGATGTCCCTCAGTGGAGTAGACTTTTAAAAGTCCTGATTTTGTGCTCCATTGCTCTGCCGCTTGCCGGGTGCTGGCCCCTCCCACTGTGGTCTATCTTCCTGTCGCTTTGGATTCACTTCTCCGCTGGTCCTACCTTTCAGAAAGTGGTCAATTTTCTGTTTCTAGAATTATTGCTCTTCTTCTCTTTGATTTTCTGTTGGATTTGTAGGTGTTCAGAATGGTTTGATAAGCTATCTAGCTGATCTCCTGCTACCTGATGTCGTCTCAGCCTGCTACTTCTCTGCCATCTTGACTCCTCAAGATGCCATTTTGACTCCTCCCCTGGAGCATTTTCAACTGCATGACAATCACTGTTTTGAACCTCTAATATACATGTGATGACTGGTCACTAGAAACATTTGAATATTGTAACAAATTATTAATAATTTTGTTAGGTGTGTCTGTTCTCCAGAGACTCTTTCTTATTAAGGAGAACTGTGTCATGTTCCAGTAAATTTTAAAGAAAAGTGATATGTTTGCTTCCCTTTGAAAGCAATTTTCATCCTTTAGGTACTCTGTAACAATATAGTATTATTCCTCTTCAAGTTTTCTTTATTGTTTTTGTCTTATTATGGTGGCATTGTGATGGTACTTATTTGGCCACCTCTGCCTCAGCCAGAGGAAGTTCCTGGTCAGATGCCACCACTTTTAAGGGTTGTTAGAGGCCTCTATGGGACTGATGGGGCCACAGAGTTGGCTAGGGAGTCAGTCAACCCACAAAAGGGCATATTACTGTCCAGTAGGAAAGCACAAGAACAGTGCCCAACAAGTGTGCCTCTGATAATGATGATAAACATAATGTCATTGTCCATACATCACATATGACAACCAGAGGTTGGAGTTAGAGAGCCAGGTTACAATCCTAGTTTTGATACTATGAACTTGTTTCTTAATCTATAAACTGGCTTCAGAAGTAGTTGTTTCTCAGGACTCCTGTGTGGCTCAGTCAGTTAAGTGTCAGCCCTCAGCTCAGATCATGATTCCAGGATCCTGGGATCAAGTCCTTCATCAAGCTCCTTGCTCAGCAAAGAGCATGCTTCTTCCTCTGCCTGCTGCTCCTCCTGCTGGTGTTTGCTCGCTCTCTCTCTCTCCAACAAATAAATAAATAAATAAAAATCTTAAAAAAAAAGAAAAAAGAAAAATAATAATTTTTCCTCTGGATTAGCATGTGACTTAACAAAATAACTTATATTAAGTGACTGACAAGATCTCTGACACATTATGGTCAGCTTATATCTGTTAGCTTTCCAAAGTCCCCTTGGAAACAACCCATCCATTTTTTTTTTTAAATAGCATTCTCAGGAGGTATAAGTATAGATCTGTTAGTATTCAGTGTCAAGAGAAACAAGTGTCTTGTCCCATGACTCTCTTTGTTCCTGAAATGTATCTTTGATTCTGAAAGAAATGATGAGAAGGATGCATTAATACTTCCTCACAGCCTAAGGCTTGATCTTTCGTGATGGCATACGTGGATTTCTGAAAGAGTGAAAACAGCAGATGAAGTAACTTTAACAAATGCCAGGAGATGCTGCATGGCACTGTCTAGCCATGCACTAACTAGCACTAAAGCATAAACTTCCACACCTGTCTTCAGATGGACAGGCTTTATTATACAATTACACTCCAAATCCATATTGGGTTGGACTGTGGTTAGACTTTCTTTTAAGAACTTATTTTTTAGCGTGGTTTTAGTTTAACAACAAAATTGGAGGAAGGTACAAAGATTTCTCATATACCCCGTGACTTTACAAATGAATGGCACCCCCCTCATTATCAATATCATGCATCAGAGTGCTGCTTTATTTTTTCCAACCAAGGTTGAACCTATATTAACACATCATAATGACCCTAAGCCCATAATTTACCTTGGGGCTCATTCTGTGGCTTTGGACAAATGTATAATGATATTTGTTTATCATTATGGTGTCATATAGAATATTTTTACTACCCTGAAAATCCTCTATGCTCCACTTATTCATTCCTCCCCTTCTTCACTCAACCCCTGACAACCACTGATCTTTCTAATTATCTCCAGAGTTTGCTTTTTCAGAATGTCATATAGTTGGAATCATACAATATTGTATACATACGTATACAATCATACAGAAACCTTTTCAGATTGACCTCTTTTACTTAGTAATAACTCATTTCTTAATAACTCATTTCTTTTTTAGTTTAATGCATTGTTTAATGCAAAATTTGTTTACCTACTGAAGGACATCTTGGTTGCTTCCAGGTTTCTGGCAATTGTGAATAAAGCACCCATAAAAGAAAGCTGCTATAAAAATAAAGCTGCATTTGTGTTCAGGATTTTTGTGAGATCATTTTCAATTCTTTTGGTAAATGCCAGGGAACTGAGTACTGGATCATATGGCAAAAATGTGTTTAGTTTAGTAAGAAACCACCAAACTGTTTTCCAAAGTGACTGTACCATTTGGCATTCCCATTAGCAATGTATGATATCCTCATTGTTCCACACCTTTGTCAGCACTTCATGTTGTCAGTGTTCCAGATTTTTACTTTTCTAATAGGCATGTAGCACTATCTCATTAGGTCAGACTTTTAAAAGACCTCATTTTTTTCTGTGTTTGCATACCTCATTTTTTCCCTCTTTTTATCCTGTTTCCTTTATTCCCTCACAAGTATAGGTAGTCCCTCCGAGTACTCCCTCAGTGAATCACTTCCATGAGAATTCCTATCTTAAGCTCTAGGAAAACTGACCTAAGACCAACAAAGTGCCAAAGTCTAGTTCAAAAAGTAAAACTTCCAGGGGAGCCTGGGTGGCTCAGTGGGTTAAAGCCTCTGCCTTTCGCTCAGGTCATGATCCCAGGGTCCTGGGATTGAGCCCCACATTGGGCTCTCTGCTTGGCAGGGAGCCTGCTTCCTCCTCTCTCTCTCTCTTTGCCTGTCTCTCTCCCTACTTGTGATCTCTATCTGTCAAATAAATAAATAAAAAATCTTAAAAAAAAGTAAAACTTCCAATAATTACATGGGTATTTCAAAATATCTCAAAGTTTCGCTTTTAGAAGTCAAAAATATCTGGATACTTCTGTCAGCTTTGTCTGCCAGTGTTTGGCATTTACT
Organism: Meles meles; assembly: GCF_922984935.1. Classification (NCBI taxonomy): domain Eukaryota; kingdom Metazoa; phylum Chordata; class Mammalia; order Carnivora; family Mustelidae; genus Meles; species Meles meles. Next base: position 89,022,209 of record NC_060073.1, on the reverse strand, counting down.
TTTTTTTAAAAAAGATTTTATTTATTTATTTGACAGACAGAGATCACAAGTAGGCAGAGAGGCAGGCAGCGAGAGAGAGGGGGAAGCAGGCTCCCTGCCAAGCAGAGAGCTCGATGTGGGGCGTGATCCCAGAATCCTGGGATCATGACCCAAGCCAAAGGCAGAGGCTTTAACCCACTGAGCCACCCAGGTGCCCCTGGCATTTACTTTTAAAGAAGCCAAGAGACAGAGGTGCCTGGGTTGTTCAGTTTGTTCAGTTGGTTAAGTGTCTGCCTTTGGCTCAGGTCATGTGGTTGGAGCCCCTGCTTCTCCCTCTCCTCCCTCTGCCTCCCACCCCTCCATGCTCTCTCTCTCTCAAATAAATAAAATCTTTAAAAATACATATATAAGATAAAGAAGCCAAGAAGACTCCCTTGATTATCTTTCAAATAAGTTGATAGGAAATATTTCTTACAGACCTCTGAAGATGATGTGGTCATGCACATGCACAAAGGCTGATGTCCATTATGTCTAAACTGTAAACTTTTTATCAATTCCTCAGCAGCAAACCACAAATTGTCATGTGTCATGTTGTTATTTTCATATGCTTCAAAATGTTCTCTATTTCCTCTTGATTTCTCCTTTTGACTCACAGGTTACTTATAAAGGTTTTAGTTAATTTCAAAATATTTAGTGATTTTTGAAATATACTGTTATTGATTGTTTTTTTTATCTAATCCCATTGTGCTCATAGAAATAACTGTAAGACTTTGGTCTGTTTATTTGGTCTTTAATTCTGTTAAATTCATTGATAGCTGTTTTGCAACTCCAAATATAGTTTTTCTTGGTGAATGTTATATGTACATTTAAAAATAATGTGTATTCTGTAGTTGTTGGATAGAGTGGTCTATGGATGTCAGTTAGATCCCATTCATTGATAGTCTTAAGTCTGTTATATCCCTTTTGATTTTATGTCAATTTGTTCTATCAGTTGCTAGGACAAGAGTATTCAATTTCTAAATGCAATTATAAATTTGTCTATTTCTCCTTCCATTCTGTCAGATTTTGCTTCATGTATTTTAAATTTCTGGTATTGGGTATGTACAAATTTAGAATTGTTATGTCTTCTCGATTTATTTACTATTAGAAAATATGTTTCTTTAATTCGGCTAGTAGTCCTTTTTCTTCAGTTAACTTTGTCTGTTATTATCATAGCCACCTCAACTTCCTTATGTGTAATGTTCCCATAGAATATAATTTTCTACCCACTGGCTTCTAACATTTCTGTATGTTTATATTTAAAGTGATTTTCTTATAGACAACATTAACTTGTGTCTTGGTTTCTTTTTCATCAATTCTGACAAAGTTTTTTTTTTAATTTTTATTTATTTATTTTTTCAGCGTAACAGTATTCATTGTTTTTACACAACACCCAGTGCTCCATGCAATACATGCCCTCCCTATTACCCACCACCTGGTTCCCCCAACCTCCCACCCCCACCCCTTCAAAACCCTCAGGTTTTTTTTCAGAGTCCATAGTCTCTTATGGTTCACCTCCCCTTCCAATTTCCCTCAACTCCCTTCTCCTCTCCATCTCCCAATGTCTTCCATGTCCTTTGTTATGCTCCACAAATAAGTGAAACCATATGATACTTGACTCTCACTGCTTGACTTATTTCATTCAGCATAATCACTTCCAGTCCCGTCCATGTTGCTACAAAAGTTGGGTATTCATCCTTTCTTTTCTTTTTTTTTTTCTTATAAACATATAATGTATTTTTATCCCCAGGGGTACAGGTTTGTGAATCACCAGGTTTACACTCTTCACAGCACTCACCATAGCACATACCCTCCCCAATGTCCATAACCCCCTCCTGCTCTCCCAACCCCACCTCCCCTCAGCAACCCCCAGTTTGTTTTGTGAGATTAAGAGTCATTTATGGTTTGTCTCCCTCCCAATTCCATCTTGTTTCATTTATTCTTCGCCTATCCCCCTAACCCCCCATGTTGCTTCTCCACTTCCCCATATCAGGGAGATCGTATCATAGTTGTCTTTCTCCGATTGACTTATTTCACTAAACATGATACCCTCTAATTCCATCCATGTCATCGCAAATGGCAAGATTTCATTTCTTTTGATGGCTGCATAGTATTCCATTGTATATATATACCACCTCTTCTTTATCCATTCATCTGTTGATGGACATCTAGGTTCTTTCCATAGTTTGGCTATTGTAAACATTGATGCTATAAACATTCGGGTGCACATGCCCCTTCAGATCACTACGTTTGTATCTTTAGGGTAAATACCCAGTAGTGCAATTGCTGGGTCATAGGGTAGTTCTATTTTCAACATTTTGAGGAACCTCCATGCTGTTTTCCAGAGTGGTCGCACCAGCTTGCATTCCCACCAACAGTGGAGGAGGGTTCCCCTTTCTCCGCATCCTCGCCAGCATCTGTCATTTCCTGACTTGTTAATTTTAGCCATTCTGACTGGTGTGAGGTGATATCTCATTGTGGTTTTGATTTGTATTTCCCTGATGCTGAGTGATGTGGAGCACTTTTTCATGTGTCTGTTGGCCATCTGGATGTCTTCTTTGCAGAAATGTCTGTTCATGTCCATCTGCGAAGAGTGATAGTTTGACTTCTTCTTTACCAATTTGGATGCCTTTAATTTCTTTTTGTTGCCTGATTGCTGAGGCTAGGACTTCTAGTACTATGTTAAATAGCAGTGGTGATAATGGACATCCCTGCCGTGTTCCTACTTTAATGGAAAAGCTTTCAGTTTTTCTCCACTGAGAATGATATTTGCAGTGGGTATTTCGTAATATTGATAATACTGAGGCATGTGCCCTCTATCCCTACACTTTGAAGAGTTTTGATCAGGAAGGGATGCCGTACTTTGTCAAATGCTTTTTCAGCATCTACTGAGAGTATCATATGGTTCTTGTTCTTTCTTTTATTAATGTGTTCTATCACATTGATTGATTAGCAGAGGTTGAACCAATCCTGCAGCCCTGGAATAAATCCCACTTGATCGTGGTGAATAATCCCTATAATGTACTGTTGAATCCTATTGGCTAGTATTTTGGTGAGAATTTTTGCATCTGTTTTCATCAAGGATATTGGACTGTAGTTCTCTTTTTTGGTAGGGTCCTTGTCTGGTTTAGGGATCAAGGTGATGCTGGCCCCATAAAATGAGTTTAGAAGTTTTCCTTACATTTCTATTTTTTTGGAACAGTTTCAGGAGAATAGGAATTAGTTCTTCTTTAAATGTTTGGTAGAATTCCCCTGGGAAGGCATCTGGCCCTGGGCTTTTGTTTATTTGGAGATTTTTTTTAATTAATTAATTTTTTTTTCAGCGTAACAGTATTCATTGTTTTTACACAACACCCAGTGCTCCATGCAATATGTGTCCTCCCTATTACCCACCACCTGGTTCCCCCAACCTCCCACCCCCACCCATTTAAAACCCTCAGCTTGTTTTTCAGAGTCCACAGTCTCTCATGTTTGCCTCCCCCTCCAATTTCCCTCAACTTCCTTCTCCTCTCCATCTCCCAATGTCTTCCATGTCCTTTGTTATGCTCCACAAATAAGTGAAACCATATGATACTTGACTCTCACTGCTTGACTTATTTCATTCAGCATAATCATTTCCAGTCCTTTCCATGTTGCTACAAAAGTTGGGTATTCATCCTTTCTTTCCTTTTTTTAATAAACATATAATGTATTTTTATCCCCAGTGGTACAGGTCTGTGAATCACCAGGTTTACACACTTCACAGTGTTTGGAGATTTTTTGATGACTGTTTCAATCTCCTTACTGGTTATGGTCCAGTTTAGGTTTTCTATTTCTTCCTGGTTCATTTGTGGTAGCTTATATGTCTCTAGGAATGCATCCATTTCTTCCAGATTGTCAAATTTGTTGGCGTAGAGTTGCTCATAGTATGTTCTTATAATTGTCTGTATTTCTTTGGTGTTAGTTGTGATCTCTCCTCTTTCATTCATGATTTTATTTATTTGGGTCCTTTCTCTTTTCTTTTTGATTAAGTCTGGCCAGGGGTTTATCAATCTTATTGATTCTTTCAAAGAACCAGATCCTAGTTTCATTGATTTTTTCTATTTTTTTTTTTTTTTTGGTTTCTATTTCATTGATATCTGCTCTGATCTTTATGATTTCTCTTCTGCTGGGTTTAGGGTTTCTTTCTTGTTCTTTCTCCAGCTCCTTTAGGTGTAGGGTTAGGTTGTGTACTTGAGACCTTTCTTGTTTCTTGAGAAAGGCTTGTACCGCTATATATTTTCCTCTCAGGACTGCCTTTGCTGTGTCCCACAGATTTTGAACTGTTGTGTTTTCATTATCATTTGTTTCCATGAATTTTTTCAATTCTTCTTTAATTTCCTGGTTGACCCATTCATTCTTTAGAAGGATGCTGTTTAGTCTCCATGTATTTGGGTTCTTTCCAGCTTTCCTCTTGTGATTGAGTTCTAGCTTCAGAGCATTGTTGTCTGAAAATATGCAGGGAATGATCCTAATCTTTTGATACCGGTTGAGACCTGATTTGTGACCCAGGATGTGATCTATTCTGGAGAATGTTCCATGTGCACTAGAGAAGAATGTGTACTGTGTTGCTTTGGGATAAAACGTTCTGAATATATCTGTGATGTTCATCTGGTCCAGTGTGTCATTTAAGGCCTTTATTTCCTTGTTGATCTTTTGCTTGGATGATCTGTCCATTTCAGTGAGGGGAGTGTTCAAGTCCCCTACTATTATTGTATTATTATTGATTTGTTTCTTTGATTTTGTTATTAATTGGTTGATATAGTTGGCTGCTCCCACGTTAGGGGCATAGATATTTAAAATTGTTAGATCTTCTTGTTGGACAGACCCTTTGAGTAGGATATAGTGTCCTTCCTCATCTCTTATTATAGTCTTTGGCTTAAAATCTAATTGATCTGATATAAGGATTGCCACCCCAGCTTTCTTCTGATGCCCATTAGCATGGTAAATTGTTTTCCACCCCGTCACTTTAAATCTGGAGGTGTCTTCGCATCTAAGATGAGTTTCTTGTAGGCAACATATAGATTTTTTTTTTTTATCCATTCTGATACCCTGTGTCTTTTGATTGGGGGTATTTAGCCCATTAACATTCAGGGTAACTATTGAGAGATATGAATTTAGTGTCATTATATTGCCTGTAAGGTGACTGTTACTGTATATTGTCTCTGTACCTTTCTGATCTACTACTTTTAGGCTCTCTCTTTGCTTAGAGAACCCCTTTCAATATTTCCTGTAGATCTGGTTTGGTGTTTGCAAATTCTTTCAGTTTTTGTTTGTCCTGGAAGCTTTTGATCTCTCCTTCTATTTTCAATGATAGCCTAGCTGGATAGAGTGTTCTTGGCTGCACGTTTTTCTCATTTAGTGCTCTCAATATATCATGCCAGCTCTTCCTGGCCTGCCAGGTCTCTGTGGATAAGTTTGCTGCCAATATAATATTTTTACCATCGTATATTACAGATTTCTTGTCCTGGGTTGCTTTCAGGACTTTCTCTTTGTCACTAAGACTTGTAAATTTTACTATTAGGTGACAGGGTGTGGACCTATTCTTGTTGACTTTGAGGGGGGTTCTCTGCACCTTCTTGATTTTGATGCTTGTTCCCTTTGCCATATTAGGGAAATTCTCTCCAATAATTCTCTCCAATAGACCTTCTGCTCCCCTCTCTCTTTCTTCTTCTTCTGGAATCCCAATTATTCTAATGTTGCTTCATCTTATGGTGTCACTTATCTCTTGAATTCTCCCCTCGTGGTCCAGTAGCTGTTTGTCCCTCTTTTGCTCAGCTTCTTTATTCTCTATCATCTGGTCTTCTATATCACTAATTCTTTCTTCTGCCTCATTTATCCTAGCAGTGAGAGCCTCCATTTTTGATTGCACCTCATTAATAGCTTTTTTGATTTCAACTTGGTTAGATTTTAGTTCTTTAATTTCTCCAGAAAGGTCTTTAATATCTCCAGAGAGGGTTTCTCTAATATCTTCCATGCCTTTTTGGAGCCCAGCTAAACGTTCAGAATCGTCATTCTGAACTCTTGATCTGACATATTACCAATGTCTGTGTTGATTAGGTCCCTAGCCTTCGGTACTGCCTCTTGTTCTTTTCTTTGTGGTGATTTTTTCTGCCTTGTCATTTTGTCCAGATAAGAGGATATGAAGGATCAAATAAAATACTAAAAGGGTGGCAAAGACCCTAGAAAATTGCACTGTAACCAAATCAGAAGAGACCCCAAATTGTGTGGGTGTAGAAAGGGGATAAAAAGAGGTTCAGAAAAAAAAAAAAAAAATTTTAAAAATAAAACAAATAAAGGAAAAATATCAAAAAGAAAGAAAAAATATATATTTTAGATAAACTGGTCAAAAAACGTTTAAAAATAAATGGGTAAAAGTTTTAAAAAATTTACCAGAAGAAGAAAAAAGAAAGAAAAAAATTGAAAAAAAAAAATTGAATTACCCACAAGACTCAAGAATCATGGGGAGAAAGCCATGTGTTCCCTGCTTTGCTTTCTCCTCTTCTGGAATTCCGCTGCTGTCTTAGGTATTGAACCTGTTTTCCTTGATAGATGAACTTCATCCTGGTTGGATATTTTGTTGATCTTCTGGGGGAGGAGCCTGTTGTAGTGACTCTCAAGTGTCTTTGCCTGAGGCGGAATTGCACGGCCCTTACCGGGGGCTGGACTAAGTAATCCGCTCAGGTTAGCTTTTGGGAGCTTCTGTTCCCTGAACACTTTCCATAGATTTCCAGAGGACGGGAATGAAAATGGCGGCCTCCTAGTCTCTGGCCCAGAGGAGCCGAGAGCCCAGGGCCCCACTCCTCAGTGCGCCCCCAGAGGACAGCACCCAATCACTCCTTTATCCCCAGCCTCCAGCCATGCTCCGAGCTCACCCAACCTAAGACCAGTTCAAGGTAACCCCGAGCTGAGAGTTCAGTCTTCCGCTCTGTCTCTGTAGCCAGCTTCTCCATTCTAACACCTTTGAGGTCTGTGACACTCCAACACCCTCGATCTTTCTGTGACCCTGCGTGACCTGGGGCCACACTGACCCCGCGTGGACTTCACCGGGTTTAGCCTCTGGAGAAATGTCCCTCAGTGGAACAGACTTTTAAAAGTCCTGATTTTGTGCTCCGTTGCCCTGCTGCTTGCCGGGATCTGGCCCCTCCCCCTGCAGTCTATCTTCCCGTCGTTTTAGATTCACTTCTCCGCCAGTCCTACCTTTCCGAAAGTGGTTGATTTTCTGTTTCTAGAATTGCTGTTCTTCTTCTCTTCGATCTCCCATTGGATTTGTAGGTGTTTGCAATGTTTAGATAAGCTATCGAGCTGATCTCCTGCTACCTGATGTAGTCTCAGCCTGCTACTTCTCCGCAATCTTCTGTAAGATACTTTTAAAGAAAGAACATTGACCTTCAATTCAAAAGATATGTGTTTGAGTCTCAATTTGTCCATAATACTGGTGTGTTACATTTTCTCTGAGTATAGATGTCCCATCTTGGGAGGCCCTCCCTGATCTCACATGCTAGGCTGAAGACTTCTGTCTTATCTTTCCTAGTACTATAAATTTCCTGTTTGGTGTTCCTATCCTACTTGCAATTATGTGTTTAATATCTGTCTTCTCTGAGAAACTGCAAGTACTTAGGGAGCAGAAGATATGATGTACATTTTGTTCACTACTCTGCAGAGTCTAAAATAGGATCTTGAGCATAGAATTTCAACAAATATTAGTGAGATAAATATGTGTACATTAAAAAGTAAGTTTATAGTACCAATTATTTTACCAGCTCAGTAACTTTGGGAACATATCTCATAGAACCTCAGCTTCCCTTATCTGGAAATTAAAGAAATGACTATATATTATCAAGGTCCCTTACAGTCCAAAATTTTGTTTCTTTGATTGGTAATGAAGAAAATATAATCATTTTAATTCTAGGTGTATAAATGAGAAAAAAAATTCAAGGAGATTAACAATATATCTAAAATTACAAAGCTAATTAGTTAGTAAAGAAGATGAGACTTAAATTCATTTGACAATTAACCATACTCTCTTTTGAGACATCCCTTCTGCTATAATTTAATTCCTGCATCACATTTTTTTTCCTGTATATTTATGTCTTGCTTTCTTATCTAGATTGCGAACTTCTTGAAGGCCAGAACCAGGTATATATTTTTGGAATTTCCCCCAAATCTCTAAATATAACATACAGAAAGTAGTGAACAAGGCATGTTTATGTCTTTGATTTGATTCTCTGTAAGAGATTTAAACTTGGGCTGCACACCTAGAATTAGTCCTCCTTAAAATATCTCTGTACCTCATGCTCCAGACAGGGCATGTCCTGGGTAAGTGGTCAGTAATCAAAGCTGGTTTGTTAGACAAATGAATAGTTGATGTAGCAGTGTTCCAGGCTTTGAACCCATCACACTGGAGTCTTCTAACCTGAAGGCTGAAACACCATAGCACAGGTTCAATCTTAAATAATGGTGCCAGGAAATCTATGTAAATGTGTATAAAATTCACCCCTCCTGACTTGCTCCTCCTCTTCTAGTCTTTATTGCATACTCCAACCTGGCACCAGATTAATATTTATCAGAGCTTTACATAATCAGATATTAAAACTCCTTGTTTTTCTTAGAGAGATAACAGAAATGTGTAAATTTTTGGTCATAAAACAATAGGGTGGGTGATTTCTATACCAAACTTATGATAAGCAGGCCTTACCTAAAGATAATAAATTAATTTTTAAATGATAATAAAACACTTTCTTGAGCAAAACATCTGTAAATTGACTTCAGCCTGAGGTCTCTGGGTTTGTGTTCCTACTGTGTTTTATATTATGACCGTGTTCAAATATCTGGAATATCTTCTACATAGCTTTATGGAAATATCCATATTTCTCTGGAATCTGGGCATGCAAGGTCTTCAATGGCTAATCCCAGCCTACTCTCCAGGTTTCTTTTCCCTTCTGCTTCTATGTATCCTCCCATATTCTTATCTAACTCTGCTGTTGATTATTCCTCCAAGTAGGCAGCACTTTGTTATCTGTTTTTGCTCAGGTCATCCCATTTGCTTGCAATATGCTCTTAATATTTTTTTTTTTAGTCAAACAAGACCGCTGGAATCCAGAAAATGTCTCACCTATACACCCTTCACAGTTAGGCTTTTCTAATTATTCTTACAGAATGTATGTTTACTTTCCCCTTTATTTACATAGCCCATTAGAGAAAATTTTTATTCTCTCCTTGAGGACATTTTATGTATTTTTACCACCAATTAATAGATCAAGATACTAAAACACAGAAAGCTAAGTGATTTGACTAAGGCTGTATGGTTATCATCCTAATAAATGACTTATGAAATTTTACCTAGACTTGCAGACCAAGTATTTGTGTACAAATCTATCCTTTCTATTAGTTTTAAAATTCTTTGTGACCATATGCCTTACCTTTCCAACTTTTTATACAATCCAGAGCACTCCTTAGAGTGCTTGGATCATAATAGAAGATCAATGAACACTCAAGATTTGAATGGAGTTTATGCTAAGTAATATATGTGTGTGTGTGTGTGTGTGTGTGTGTGTGTGTGTGTGTGTGGTGGGAAGGGAATAGTATCTACAGCAACCTGTGGGTGATAAAGAAAAAGAGAGCTTGTGAGCCTAGAGATGTTTCAAATAACAATAGCTGGTTTCCCCTAAATTTGTTTAAAAACACAATTTCCTCATTGATGGTGATTACCTGCTACCCTTTGGTCCATTTCTATCGTTAACTTACCCCTGGATCCACCCCTTTTCTTGTTAAGCTGCTTGAATGCAAACTAACCCTTGAATACAACAGAAGATTTGCTGACACACATGATGACATTGGTGACATGGTTTCCTGAGCAAAAATGAATCTGCTTTGCAAAAGCTCTAAGGAACATGCATACAAGTGTCCATGCACACCCAATAGTCAGTTTTTTTTCAGAAGTCATCAAACAAAATTCTACTGCACCATCGGTGAGATGAGTCCCAGATGCTGAAATGGTTTCCATGGAAACAATTCAGCATGCTTTGCAAAAATAGCATGTTCTGAACATGAGAAAAAGTGAAATAGTAGCTTGAATCCCATGTGATCTCTCCCCATCACTAATTTAGCATATGAGTATCTGAGACATGGCTTGAGCAGGAGCAGGGGCTAAGGAAATAAAGTTCCAAACAAGTTCTGTGAAAGAGCCAAGAGATCTGCATTCTTGGAACTTGGTTCCTGCCATTTATTTCTTCCTTTTCACCAGAGATTTCAGATGCTGTGAGTGCTCTGGGTCTAGACACTGCACCTTGAGAGTCATGATGGTTATCATTTTTTAGTACATATCATACAGTGTATAACAGCTCTAAATACATTCACTCATCTAATTTTCACAAGAATCTTAAGTATGAGGGCAGTGTAATTAGGTCCTTTATATAAAGAAGCTTTGATTCAGGTTAATTGTGCAATTTAGGCAAGGTCTTTCACAATCAATACAATAGTTAAGAGTTGAAGCCAAGGGCACCTGGGTGGCTCAGTGGGTTAAAGCCTCTGCCTTTGACTCAGCTCATGATCCCAGGATCCTGGGATCAAGCCTTGCATCAGGCTCTCTGCTCAGTAGGGAGCCTGTTTCCTCCTCTCTCTCTCTCTCTCTCTCTCTGCCTGCCTCTCTGTCTACTTGTGATCTCTGTCTATCAAATAAATAAATAAAATCTTAAAAAAAAAAGTAGAAGCCAAGTCAATAAACCATGCTTTATTGAATCTGGGCCTTGCACAATGCACAGCTTCTGGTAGATGTTCATATGAATGAATGGATCTAAGGATAAATAAGTGAGGATAAGAAGATGTTGACTAAAGTCCTGTTAACGTCAAGAGTCTACTCAAGGGGCTCCTGGGTAGCTCAGTGCATTAAGCCTCTGACTTTGGCTCAGGTCATGATCTCAGGGTCCTGGGATCCAGCCCCATATCCGGTTCTCTGATCAGCAGGGAGCCTGCTTCCCCCTGCACCACCATCTCTGCCTCTCTTTCTGCCTAATTGTGATCTCTTTCTGTCAAATAAATAAAATCTTTTGGGTTTTCCATATAAAGAATCATGTCATCTGCAAAGAGAGAGAGTTTGACTTCTTCATTGCCAATTTGGATACCCTTTATTTTTCTTTGTTGTCTGATTGCCGTTGCTAGGACTTCTAATACTATGTAGAACAAGAGTGGTGAGAGTGGGCACCCTTGTCATGTTCCTGATCTTAACGGGAAGGCTGTGAGCTTTTTCCCATTGAGGATGATATTTGCTGTGGGTCTTTCATAGATAGATTTTAAGGAATTCAGGAATGTTCTCTCCATCCCTATACTTTGAAGCATTTTCATCAGGAACGGATGCTGGGTTTTGTCAAATGCTTTTTCTGCATCAATTGAGAGGACCATGTGGTTCTTCTCTCTTCTCGTATTGATTTGTTCTATCACATTGATTTATTTGTGAATGTTGAACCATTGTTGTAACCCAGCGATGAATCCCACCTGGTCATGGTGGATATTCTTTTTTTTTTTAATTTTTTTTTAAATTTGTTTATTTACAGCATAACAGTGTTCATTGTTTTGGCATCACACTCAGTGCTCCATGCAGTACGTGCCCTCCCTATTACCCTCCACCTTGTTCCTCAAACTCCCACCCCCCCCCCGCCCCTTCAAAACCCTCTGGTTGTTTTTCAGAGTCCATAGTCTCTCATGGTTCATCTCCCCTTCCAGTTTCCCTCAACTCCCTCTCCTCTCCATCTCCCCATGTCCTCCATGTTATTTGTTATTCTCCACAAATAAGTGAGACCATATGACACTTGGCTCTCTCTGCTTGACTTATTTTGCTCAGCATCATCTCTTCCAGTCCCGTCCATGTTGCTACAAAAGTTGGGTATTCATCCTTTCTGATGGAGGCATAATACTATATTGTGTATATGGACCACATCTTCCTTATCCATTCATCCATTGAAGGGCATCTTGGTTCTTTCCACAGTTTGGCGACCGTAGCCATTGCTGCAATAAACATTGGGGTACAGATGGCCCTTCTTTTCACTACATCTGTATCTTTGGGGTAAATACCCAGCAGTGCAATTGCAGGGTCATAGGGAAGCTCTATTCTTAATTTCTTCAGGAATCCCCACTCTGTTCTCCAAAATGGCTGCACTAACTTGCATTCCCACCAACAGTGTAAGAGGGTTCCCCTTTCTCCACATCCTCTCCAACACACGTTGTTTCCTGTCTTGCTAATTTTGGCCATTCTAACTGGTGTCAGGTGGTATCTCAATGTGGTTTTAATTTGAGTCTCCCTGATGGCTAGTGATGGTGAACATTTTTTCATGTGTCTGATAGCCATTTGTATGTCTTCGTTGGAGAAGTGTCTGTTCATATCTTCTGCCCATTTTTTGATATGATTATCTGTTTTGTGTGTGTTGAGTTTGAGAAGTTCTTTATAGATCCTGGATATCAACCTTTTGTCTGTACTGTCATTTGCAAATATCTTCTCCCATTCCGTGGGTTGCCTTTTCATTTTGTTGACTCTTTCCTTTGCTGTGCAGAAGCTTTTGATCTTGATGAAGTCCCAAAAGTTCATTTTCGCTTTTGTTTCCTTGGCCTTTGGAGACTTATCTTGAAAGAAGTTGCTGTGGCTGATATCAAAGAGGATACTGCCTATGTTCTCCTCTAGGATTCTGATGGATTCCTGTCTCATGTTGAGGTCTTTTATCCATTTCGAGTTTATCTTTGTGTACGGTGTAAGAGAATGGTCGAGTTTCATTCTTCTACATATCGCTGTCCAGTTTTCCCAGCACCATTTATTGAAGAGACTGTCTTTTTTCCATTGTATATATTTTCCTGTTTTGTCAAAGATTATTTCACCATAGAGTTGAGGTCGATATCTGGGCTCTCCACTCTGTTACACTGGTCTATTTGTCTGTTTTTATGCCAGTACCATGCTGTCTTGGTGATCACAGCTTTGTAGTAAAGCTTGAAATCGGATAACGTGATGCCGCCAGTTTTGTTTTTGTTTTTCAACATTTCCTTAGCAATTCGGGGTCTCTTCTGATTCCATACAAATTTTAGGATTATTTGCTCCAGCTCTTTGAAAAATATCAGTGGAATTTTGATCGGAATGGCATTAAAAGTATAGATTGCTCTAGCCAGTATAGACATTTTAACAATGTTTATTCTTCCAATCCAAGAGCATCTTTTTGTGTCTTCTTCAATTTCTTTCATGAGTGTTCTGTAGTTCCTCGAGTACAGGTCCTTTACCTCTTTGGTTAGGTTTATTCCCAGGTATCTTATGGTTCTTGGTGCTATAGTAAATGGAATTGATTCTCTAATTTCCCTTTCTGTATTTTCATTGTTAGTGTATAAGAAAGCCACTGATTTCTGTACATTGACATTGTATCCTGCCACGTTACTGAATTGCTGTATGAGTTCTAGTAGTTTAGCGGTGGAGTCTTTGGGGTTTTCCATATAAAGAATCATGTCATCTGCGAAGAGAGAGAGTTTGACTTCTTCCTTGCAATTTGGATACATTTTATTCCTCTTTGTTGTCTGATTGCCATTGCTAGAACTTCTAATACTATGTTGAACAAGAGTGGTGAGCGTGGGCATCCTTGTCGTGTTCCTGATCTCAACGGGAAGGCTGCAAGCTTTTTCCCATTGAGGATGATATTTGCTGTGGGTCTTTCATAGATAGATTTTATGAAGTTCAGGAATGTTCCCTCTATCCCTATACTTTGAAGCGTTTTCATCAGGAACGGATGCTGGATTTTGTTAAATGCTTTTTCTGCATCAATTAAGGGGACCATGTGGTTCTTCTCTCTTCTCTTATTGATTTGTTCTATCACATTGATTGATTTGCGAATGTTGAACCGAACTTGCAACCCAGGGATAAATCCCACCTGATCATGGTGGATAATCTTTTTAATGTGCTGCTGGATCCTGTTTGCTAGGATCTTGTTGAGAATCTTTGCATCCATATTCATCAGTGATATTGGTCTGAAATTCTCCTTTTTGGTAGGGTCTTTGCCTGATTTGGGGATCAGGGTAATGCTGGCTTCATAAAAAGAGTCTGGAAGTTGTCCTTCTGCTTCAATTTTTTGGAACAGCTTCAGGAGAATTGGTGTGATTTCTTCTTTGAAAGTTTGGTAGAATTCCCCAGGGAATCCGTCAGGCCCTGGGCTCTTGTTTTTTGGGAGGTTTTTGATCACTGCTTCAATCTCGTTACTAGATATTGATCTATTCAGGTTGTCAGTTTCTTCCTGGTTCAATTTTGGGATTTTGTACCTTTCCAGGAATGCATCCATTTCATCTAGGTTGCTTAGCTTATTGGCATATAACTGTTGGTAATAATTTCTGATGATTGTTTATATTTCCTTGGTGTTAGTTGTGATCTCTCCCTTTTCATTCATAATTTTATTAATTTGGGCTTTCTCTCTTTTCTTTTGGATTAGTGTGGCCAATGGTTTATCGATCTTATTGATTCTTTCAAAAAACCAGCTTCTAGTTTCATTGATACGTTCTACTGTATCTCTCATTTCTACCTCATTGATATCTGCTCTAATCTTGATTATTTCCCTTCTTGCATGTGGAGTTGGTTTGATTTGTTGTTGATTCTCCAGTTCTTTAAGGTGTAGAGACAGCTGTTGTTTTCTGGATTTTTCAATGTTTTTGGGAGGCTTGGATGGCTGTGTATTTCCCCCTTAGAACCGCCTTTGCTGTATCCCATAGGTTTTGGACGGAAGTGTCTTCATTCTCATTGGTTTCCATGAATTGTTTAAGATCATCTTTGATCTCCTGGTTGATCCAAGCATTCTTAAGCAAGGTGGTCTTTAGCTTCCAGGTGTTTGAGTTCCTTCTGAACTTTTCCTTGTGACTGAGCTCCAGTTTCAAAGCATTGTGATCAGAGAATATGCAGGGAATAATGTCAGTCTTTTGGTATCGGTTGAGTCCTGCTTTGTGACCCAGTATGTGGTCTATTCTGGAGAAGGTTCCATGTGCACTTGAGAAGAATGAGTATTCTGTTATTTTAGGGTGGAATGTTCTGTATATGTCTATGAGGTCCATCTGGTCCAATGTTTCATTCAATGCTCTTATTTCTTTATTAATTTTCTGCTTCGATGATCTTTCAGTTTCTGAGAGAGGCGTATTAAGATCTCCTACTATTGATACGTTCTACTGTATCTCTCGTTTCTACCTCATTGATCTCTGCTCTAATCTTGATTATTTCCCTTCTTGCATGTGGAGTTGGTTTGATTTGTTGTTGATTCTCCAGTTCTTTAAGGTGTAGAGACAGTTGGTGTATTCTGGATTTTTCAATGTTTTTGAGGGAGGCTTGGATGGCTATGTATTTCTCCCTTAGAACCGCCTTTGCTGTATCCCATAGGTTTTGGACTGAGGTGTCTTCATTCTCATTGGTTTCCATGAATTGTTTAAGTTCGTCTTTGATCTCCTGGTTGATCCAAGCATTCTTAAGCAAGGTGGTCTTTAGCTTCCAGGTGTTTGAGTTCCTTCTGAACTTTTCCTTGTGATTGAGCTCCAGTTTCAAAGCATTGTGATCGGAGAATATTCAGGGAATAATGTCAGTCTTTTGGTATCAGTTGAGTCCTGCTTTGTGACTATTCTGGAGAAGGTTCCATGTGCACTTGAGAAGAATGAATATTCTGTTGTTTTAGGGTGGAATGTTCTGTATATGTCGATGAGGTCCATCTGATCCAATGTTTCATTCAATGCTCTTATTTCTTTATTAATTTTCTGCTTCGATGATCTGTCTATTTCTGAGAGAGGCGTATTAAGATCTCCTACTATTATTGTATTCGCATCAATATGACTCTTTATCTTGATTAATAGTTTTCTTTTGTAATTGGGTGCTCCCATATTGGGGGCATAGATATTCACAATTGTTAGATCGTCTTGGCGGATAGTCCCTTTAAGAATTATGTAGTGTCCTTCTGTATCTCTGACTACAGTCTTTAGTTTAAAATCTAATTTATTTGATATGAGAATCGCTACTCCGGCCTTCTTTTGAGGCCCATTGGCATGAAAGATGCTTCTCCATCCCTTCACTTTCAGTCTGGGTGTATCCTTAGGTTCAAAATGGGTCTCTTGTAGACAACATATGGATGGGTCCTGTCGTTTTATCCAATCTGCAACCCTGTGTCGTTTTATGGGCTCATTTAGGCCATTCACATTGAGAGTGATTATTGAGAGATAGGTTTTTATTGACATCTTGTTGCCTTTGAAGTCTTTCTGTCTATAGATTGTTTCTGTATTTCTGTTCAATGATATTCTTAGGATTTTTCCTCTCTTACTGGACAGCGATATGTAGAAGAATGAAACTCGACCATTCTCTTACACCGTACACAAAGATAAACTCGAAATGGATAAAAGACCTCAACGTGAGACAGGAATCTATCAGAATCCTAGAGGAGAACATAGGCAGTAACCTCTTCAATATCAGCCACAGCAACTTCTTTCAAGATATGTCTCCAAAGGCCAAGGAAACAAAAGCAAAAATGAACTTTTGGGACTTCATTCAAGATCAAAAGCTTCTGCACAGCAAAGGAAACAGTCAACAAAACAAAGAGGCAACCCACTGAATGGGAGAAGATATTTGCAAATGACAGTACAGACAAAAGGTTGATATCCAGGATCTACAAAGAACTTCTCAAACTCAACACACACAAAACAGATAATCATTTCAAAAAATGGGCAGAAGATATGAACAGACACTTCTCCAATGAAGACATACAAATGGCTATCAGACACATGAAAAAATGTTCATCATCACTAGCCATCAGGGAGATTCAAATTAAAAAAACATTGAGATACCACCTGACACCAGTTAGAATGGCCAAATTAGCAAGACAGGAAACAACGTGTGTTGGAGAGGATGTGGAGAAAGGGGAACCCTCTTACACTGTTGGTGGGAATGCAAGTTAGTGCAGCCACTTTGGAGAACAGTGTGGAGATTCCTGAAGAAATTAAAAATAGAGCTTCCCTATGACCCTGCAATTGCACTGCTGGGTATTTACCCCAAAGATACAGATGTAGTGAAAAGAAGGGCCATTTGTACCCCAATGTTTATTGCAGCAATGGCTACGGTCGCCAAACTGTGGAAAGAACCAAGATGCCCTTCAACGGATGAATGGATAAGGAAGATGTGGTCCATATACACAATGGAGTATTATGCCTCCATCAGAAAGGACGAATACCCAACTTTTGTAGCAACATGGACGGGACTGGAAGAAATTATGCTGAGCGAAATAAGTCAAGCAGAGAGAGTCAAGTATCATATGGTCTCACTTATTTGTGGAGCATAACAAATAACATGGAGGACATGGGGAGATGGAGAGGAGAGGGAGTTGAGGGAAACTGGAAGGGAGATGAACCATGAGAGACTATGGACTCTGAAAAAATACCAGAGGGTTATGAAGGGGCGGCAGGGGGGTGGGGGAGGTGGGAGGTTGAGGAACCAGGTGGTGGGTAATAGGGAGGGCACGTACTGCATGGAGCACTAGGTGTGATGCCAAAACAATGAACACTGTTATGCTGTAAATAAACAAATAAAAATAAAAAAAATAAAAAAAATAAAGAAAACAAACAAACAAAAAAAGATCTCCTACTATTATTGTATTCATATCAATATGACTCTTTATCTTGATTAATAGCTTTCTTATGTTATTGGGTGCTCCCGTATTGGGGGCATAGATATTCACAATTGTTAGATCATCTTGGTGGATAGTCCCTTTAATAATTATGTAGTGTCCTTCTGTATCTCTGACTACAGTCTTTAGTTTAAAATCTAATTTATCTGATATGAGAATCGCTACCCCCGGCCTTCTTTTGAGACCCACTGGCATGAAAGATGCTTCTCCTTCCCTTCACTTTCAGTCTGGGTATATCCTTAGGTTCAAAATGGGTCTCTTGTAGACAACATATGGATGGGTCCTGTCGTTCTATCCAATCTGCAACCCTGTGTCGTTTTATGGGCGCATTTAGGCCATTCACATTGAGAGTGATTATTGAGAGATAGGTTTTGATTCATGTCATGTTGCCTTTGAAGTCTTTCTGTCTGTAGATTGTTTCTATATTTCTGTTCAATGATATTCTTAGGATTTTTTCTCTTTTATAGGACCCCCCTTAATATTTCCTGCAGTGTCGGCTTGGTGGTTGCATAGTCTTTTAAGCCTTGTCAGTCTTGGAAACTCTTTATCTCTCCATCCATTTTAAATGTCAGTCTTGCTGGATAGAGTATTCTTGGTTGCATGTTCTTCTCATTTAGTACTCTGAATATATTTTGCCAGCCCTTCCTGGCTTGCCAGGTCTCTGTGGAAAGGTCTGACGTTATTGTAATGGGCTTTCCTCTGTATGTAAGGAGCTTCTTTGTCCTAGCTGCTTTTAAGAGGGTCTGTCATGAAACATAATTCCACATTCTAACTATAAGGTGTGGTGAGGACTTTCGAGAATCTAAAATCTTGGGAGGAAATCTCTCTGCCTTTAGTACATGAACGTTGTTTCCATTCATGAGATTGGGAAAATTTTCACAGACAACTTCTTCCACTATATCTTCTAGACTTCTTTCTTTTTCCTCCCCTTCAGGGATTCCAATAATTCTGACGTTGGAACATTTCATGGCATCATTTATTTCCCTGATTCTGTTTTCGTGGCTTCTGAGCTGTTTGTTCCAGGCTTCCTCTTGATCCTTTCTCTCTCTCTGTTTGTCATCGAGATCACTAATTCTATCTTCTGTCTCAGTTACCCTAGCTTTTAGAGAATTTAGATTAGATTGGAACTCATTGAGAGCATTTTGAACATCATCCCTGGTGGCTTTCAATTCTGCCCTGACATTGTGAACATCATCCCTGGTGGCTTTCAGTTCTGCCCTAATCAATTCTGTTTGGTCATCCATGGCTTTCTCCAACCTAGCTATTGCCTGGATAATTGTTAGTCTGAATTCCTTTTCTGACATATTGTCTATGTCAATAGCCATTAGCTCTGTTGCAGAAGGCCCATCCTCTGTATTTTTCTTCTGTTGGGTATTCTTCCTCCTAGTCATTTTGTTAAGAGATGACTGAACAGATGCAGCTGGACTTATCGATCATGGTGCAGTCAATGTGCACCCTGGAATGCTTCTGTGCAATCAGGATTCCCCACCCAAATGAGAGAAAAAAGAAAAGAAAAAGAAATAGAGAAGAAGAAAGAAGAAAAGGGGGAAAGAAAAACGGAAAAAGAGAGAGAGAGAGAGAGAGAGAGAGAGAGACAGGAAAAAAAGGGAAGATAAAAGAGAAGGCTCAGCCCAAATGGGCCACAAGGTAAGATTTGTGAAGTATACAAACAAAAACAGACTAACACAAAGACTGATGAAAGCATATGACAAGAGAAAAAATATGTATATATAAGCAAAAAAAAAAAGGGAAGAACCTCATCAGAAAGAACCCCAAGTATAAGATTTATATATTATCAGGACAAACACAAATTCACTGAAACACTGACAGAAGGAAAAATTGGGCGAGTGGTTATAAATTCTCAGTGTGGGTGAGGAAGGTTATCTTGATTCTTCCTGAATGTATCTTGATGTTTTTGTTAAGGGACTCAACTTTCCTAAGTTACAGGGGGATTCGAAACTGGTTTGCCGATAGGGGTAGCATTGATTGGGGAAAGGGGATTACCTTGAAGTTTAACTCTATATGTATAGTAGAAGATAAAAATTAAAAAAGAATAAACTAGACTAAACTAAGTTAAGATTAAAAAAGAATTAAAAAAATAGAAAAGCAAAAGAAAACACGGGTGTATGTATCAAAAAGTTCAGATTAGAAGGTTATTAATGAATTTGATGTACTGGACATCTCAGTGTGGTGGTTAATAGGTTAAAAAATTATCTGTATGTATAAAAAAAAAAGAACCAGAATATTGGTAAAGAGTTAAAAATAAAAGTTGTATTTATGAAGTAGTGGTGGCTGTTCTCTTGTAGTCTTTTTTTTCTTCTTCCTTCCTGGTTGGTTTTCTGGGGGAGGGGCCTGCCACGTGGGTTTTCAGACAATGATGTTCCCTGAGTTAGGTCCTCCCACTCCCCTCAAGGGGGTGGGCTCTGAGGAAACTGTTTTTTTCAGCCTTTTGTTCTCTGGGGGTTTTTATGTTCTTTCATCTGCTTTCTCTCGCCTTGACAGCTTTTGATGGTTTTTGGAGGTTTAAAGGAGAGCAAACTGCACCCCGACCTCCCTCTCAGAGAGAAGCCTCAGCATGTTTTGCAAGAGCTGCTGGCAGAATCAGTTCTGAGTCACTGTCCCTGGGGATGCAGGAGCTCCTCCTTGTACCCAAAACCAGTGCAGCGGTGGCTGTCTGGACAGCTTCAGACCACCAGAGAGGTTCTGAGCAGAGATCGCACACTGAGATTTTCCCGCTGTCCCGGGCTGGGAATGTCGGGTTTTTCCGGATGCCAGAGCTCCAGGCTAGCGCCTATGAGCACCTATCCCAAGGGAGGGTGTGGGACATGCACGTTTCAGAATTGCCATCTGGCCAGGCTCCCAGCCCCTCATGGGAGCCAGACCCCACTCGTTCTCGGGCGCGCTGGCGTTCAGGCGCACTGGCGGCTCAGGGACAGAGACCTGATTTCTCCGCCGCACTCTCTCTGGCTCAGCACCAGGGGAGGCTGTCCTGGGTCTGGGGACTTAGGTCCCTGACCCTAACCGCCCAGGTTCCCACTATTACCCCCTGCGATTGTTTGCTCTTTGTTTTTTGAGTGCTTTCAACCAGACTCCAAGTTAATGCTGGTCCCCAGATGCAGGGCACTCTCGTATTGGGGTATCACTTTCCAATCGGTCACCTCTGGTGGCTCCCTTCCCCTTTTGTTTATCTTCTGATATCAGTCCGACACTCCCAGTCTGCTTTACCTGCCACTGGCGTCTTCGGCTCCTGTAGAGATCCAGACGTGTATAATTCTGATCTCAGGCTGATTTCATGGGTGGTCGGAGTTCTTTGGTAGGTAATCAGCTCACTTTAGGGTACAGGTTGAAATGGTGCCTCCTCCTACTTCCCCGCCATCTTGACTCCTCCTAATTTTTGCTTTTTTTAAAAATATTTTATTTATTTGACAGAGAGAAATCACAGCTAGGCAGAGAGGCAGGCAGAGAGAGAGGAGGAAGCAGGCTCCCCGCTGAGCAGAGAGCCCGATATGGGGCTCGATCCCAGGACCCTGGGACCATGACATGAGCTGAAGGCAGAGGCTTTAACCCACTGAGCCACCAGGCGCCCCTAATTTTTGCTTTTGTTCCCCAACCTGGAGACCTATCTTGAAAGCAGTCTGAAGCTGATGTCAAAGAGGTTACTGTCTGTGTTCTCTTTTAGGATTTTGATGATTTAAAATCTCACATTTAGTTCTTCAATCCACTTTGAATTTGCTTTTGTATGTGGTGTAAGGAAGTTTTCCAGTTTCTTTATTTTGCATGTTGCTCTTCATTTTTCCCAACACTATTTGTTGAAGAGACTGTCTTTTCCCAACTGGATATTCTGTTAATCTGTTAAATTATTCTTTGTTAATCTGTTAATCTGTTGAAGATTAACTGACCATGTAGTTGTGGGTTCATTTTGGCGTGTCCATTCTGTTACATTGATATATATGTCTTTTTTGTGCCAGTACCATACTGTTTTGATCACAACAGATGTAATGTAAAGTCTAGAAAAATGATGCCTCCTACTTTGCTTTTTTTTTTTTTTCAAGGTAGCTTTGGTTATTTAGGGTCTTTTGTCATTTCATACAAAATTTAGGATTGTTTGTTCTACCTCTGTGAAAAGTGCTGGTGGCATTTTCATAAGGATTGCATTAAATTTGTATATTGATTTGAGTAGCATAAACATTTAGATAATATTTGTTCTTTAATCCAATCCATGCGAATAGAATGTCCTTCCATTTCTTTGTGTCCTCTTCCATTTCTTTCATCAGTGTTTTGTAGCTTTCAGAATATAGGTCTTTCAGCTCTTTGCTTAGGCTTATTCTGAGGTATCTTATTATTTTTTGTTTAATTACAAGTATTATTATTATTAATGTAATTTCTTAATTTCTCTTTCTGCTGCTTAATTACTGATGAATAGAAATGCAATTGAATTTTGTGCATCAGCTATGTATCCTGAGACTTTACTGAAATCATTTAACAGTTCCACATTTTTTTTTGTTTGTTCATTTTTGGAGTTTTTTGATTTTTCTACATGTAGTGTCATGTCATCTGAAAATAGTGTAAGATTCCTCCTTCCTTACCAATTTGGATGTCTTTATTTCTTTTTGTTGTCTGATTGCTGTGGCTCAGACTTCCTTTACTATATCAAATAAAAGTGATAAAAATGTGTATCCTTGTATTGTTCCTGATCTTAGGGGGAAAATTCTCAGTTTTTCCCCATTAAGAATGATATTAGCTATGGGTTTTTCATAATGTACTTTAATATGTTGCAATATGTTCCCTTAAGCTTATTTTTTGAGGGTTTTTATCATGAATGTATGATACACTTTGTCAAATGCTTTTTCTGCATCTATTGAAATGATCATATGATTCTTATCCTTTCTTCCTTTCTCTTATTGATGTAATGTATGGTATTGATTGATTAATTTGCAAATATTGCACCTCAGGAATAAGTCCCACTTATCATGATGAATAATTTTTTATATATAATTGGATTCAGTTTGCTAGTATTTAGTTGAGGATTTTTGAATCTATGTTCATGAGAGATATTGGCATATAGTTCTCTTTTTTGGTGGCGTATTTATTTGGTCTTGGTATGGAGGTAATAACCAGCCTTATACAAAAGTGGAAAATTTTCCTTCCTTTTCTATTTTTTGGAATAGTTTGAGAATAGATATTAACACTTAACACTTCTTTGACTATTTGGTAGAAGACACTCATGGAACCATCTGGTCCTGGACTTTTGTTTGATAGGATTTCTTTTCCCTCAGTTGACTACTTTGATGGGAATTGGTCTATTCAAGTTTTCTATTTCTTTATGTTTGTTTTGGTAGATTATATGTTTCTAGGAATTTATCCATTTCTTCTAGGTTGTCCTATTGGCAAATAGATTTTTTATAATGTTCTCTTATAATCCTTTGTATTTCTAAGGTGTCAGTTGTTATTTCTCCTCTTTCATTTGTAATTTTAATTATTTGAGTCCTTTATCATTTTTCTTCAACAAATCTAGCTAGAGGTTTAACAATTTTATTTACTTTTTAAAAGATTTTATTTATTTATTTGAGAGAGAGAGTGAGTGAGAGAGAGAAAGCATGGAAGGGGAGAGGGTCAGAGGGAGAAGCAGACTCCCTGGTGAGCAGGGAGCCCGATGCGGGACTTGATCCCAGGACTCCAGGATCATGGCCTGAGCTGAAGGCAGTTGCTTAACCAGGTGAGCTACCCAGGCACCCCAATTTTATTGACTTTTTCAATGAATAAGCTGCTGGTTTCATCAATCTGTTCTATTGTGTGTGTATGTGTGTGTTTTGTGTGCTTTGTTTTTGGCTTTTTTATTTATTTTGTTTTAGTTTCTGTATCACTCACTTATTTCTGCTATAATTTTTTCCTATAGTCTTTATTATTTCCTTCCTTCTCTTTGTTAAGTTGTATTTATTGTTCTTTTTTTAATGTAAGATTTGGTTGCTCATTTGAAATCTTTCTTGAAATTTGAAAATTTTCAAAAATTTTTGAAATTTTTCTTGCTTCTAGGCATGTATTGCTATCTACTATCCCAGGACCACTTTTGCTGCATCCCAAAAGTTTTTGATTTTTGCATTTTCATTTGCTTCAAGTATATTTTTATTTCTTCTTTTATTTGTTTAATAGCATGTTATTTAACCTCCATGCATTTGTGGTCTTTGAAGATTTTTTTCTTGTGGTTGACTTCTAGTTTCATAAGGTATTTTGGTCAGAAAAGATGCATCATATGACTGTGATTTTCTTAAATTTGTTGGAGCTGGTTTTGTGGCCTAATATGTGATCTATCCTGAAGAATTTTCCATGTATATTTGAAAAGAATGTGTATTCTGTTGTCTTAGGATGAAATGTTTTGAATATATTGGTTAAATCCATCTGGTCCAGTATATCTCTCCAAGTCACTGTTACCTTTTTTATTTACTGTTTAAATGATCTATCCATGTAAGTGAGGTGTTATAATCCCTATCATTGTCAATTCATTCCTTTATGTTTGTTATGAACGATTCTTTGTTCATATGTTCAAATGGGTGCCCTCATTTGAGATGCATAAATATTTATAATTGTTTTATCTTCTTGTTGGATTATCCCCTTTATTAGTATATAATGGTCTGTTTTCTATTATAGTCTTTGTTTTAAAGGCTATTTTGTGCTCTGACTTTCTTTTGACATCCACTTGCATAATAGATAACTTGTCCATACACTCACTTT
Source organism: Meles meles (assembly GCF_922984935.1). Taxonomy (NCBI): domain Eukaryota; kingdom Metazoa; phylum Chordata; class Mammalia; order Carnivora; family Mustelidae; genus Meles; species Meles meles. Next base: position 88,997,784 of record NC_060073.1, on the reverse strand, counting down.
CAGTCTGAAGCTGCCATTGGCACAAAATTAGTCTTATAAAAAGCCTATAGCTGGATATTTTTTTTAACCATCCTGTCATCTTATGTCTTTTCATTGGAGCATTAAGCCCATTTATATTCAAGGCAGTTATTATTAGGTATGTATTTATTTCCATGTACTTACTTGTTTTGTCATTGTTCTATTGTTCACTAATCCTTTCTCTTCTGATCTCCTTTAGATTTCTGGCTTTCTGTAGTCATATACTTGGATTCCTTTCTCTTTATTTTTTGCATATCTTTTACTGGGGTTTGATTTCTGATTACCATTACATTTGTAAATAAGATCTGCATTTGGCAGTCTATATTAACATTTTTTTAACATCTTAATTTAATTTTATTTTTTTCAGTGTTCCAAGATTCATTGTTTAGCCACTAGGCCCAGTGCTCCATGCAATACTTTCCCTCCTTAATACCCACCATCAGGCTCACCCATCCGCCGACCACCCTTCCCTCAAAAACCCTCAGTTTGTTTCTCAGAATCCACAACCTTTCATGGTTTGTCTTCCCAGCCAGTTTCCCCCAACTCACTTTTCCTTTCCTACTGCTAATGTCCTCCATGTTATTCTTTATACTTCAAAAATAAGTGAAACCATATGATAATTGACTATCTCTGCTTGACCTATTTCACTCAGCATAATCTCCACTACTCCCATTCGTGTTGATACAAAAGTTGGGTATTCATTCTTTCTGAGGGTTGTGTGATATTCCACTGTATAGATGGACCATATTTTCTTTATCCATTCATCTATTGAAGGGCATCTTGGCTCTTTCCACAGTTTGGTGATTATGGTCATTGCTGCTATGAACATTGGGATAGAGATGGCCCTTGTTTTCACTGCATCTGTATCTTTGGGGTAAATACCCAGTAGTGAAATTGCAGGGTCATAGGGTAACTCTATTTTTAATTTCTTAAGAAATCTCCACACTACGGAGATTTCTTAATCCAAGTTGGCTGCACAAACTTGAATTCCCACCAACAGTGTAAGGGGGTTCCCCTTCTCCACATCCACTACAATAATTGCTGTTTACTGCCATGTTAATTTTTGCCATTCTAACTGGTGTATGGTGGTATCTCAATGTGGTTTTGATTTGATTATCCCTGATGGCTAATGATGATGAACATTTTTTCATGCATCTATAAGCCAATGTATGTCTACTTTGGAGGAGTGTGTGTTCATGTCTTCTGCCCATTTTTTGATGTGATTATCTGTTCTTTTTGATGTTGAGTTTGAGGAGTTCTTTATAGATCTTGGATATCAGCCCTTTGTCTGTAGTGTCATTTGCAAATATCTTCTCACATTCTATGGGTTTTCTCTTTGTTTTGTTAACTGTTTCCTTTGCTATGCAGAATATTTTGATCTTGATGAAGTCCCAAAAGTTTATTTTCACTTTTTTTCCCCTTTGCCTTTGGAGACATGTTTTGAAAGAAGTTGTTATGGCTGATGTCGAAGAGTTTACTGCCTATGTTCTCCTCTAAGATTTTGATCTATTCCTGCCTCATGTTGAGGTCTTTCATCCATTTAGAGTTTATCATTGTGTATGGTGTGAGAGAATAACTGAGTTTCATTTTTCTAGTACATGGCTGTATATTTTCCCAGCACCATTTATTGAAGAGAAAATCCTTATTCCATTGGATATTTTTCCTACTTTTTAAAAATTTCTTTTCAGTGTAACAGTATACATTATTTTTGCACTACACCCAGTGCTCCATGCAATACATGCCCTCCCTATTACCCACCACCTGGTTCCCCCAACCTCCCACCCCCACCCCTCCAAAACACTCAGGTTGTTTTTCAGAGACCACAGTCTTTCATCATTCATCTCCCCTTCCACTTTCCCTCAACTCCCTTCTCTCTATCTCTCCATGTCCTCCATGTTATTTGTTATGCTCCACAAATAAGTGAGACCATATGATACTTGACTCTCTCTGCTTGACTTATTTCACTCAGAAAAATCTCTTCCAGTCCCGTCCATGTTACTACAAAGTTGGGTATTCATCCTTTCTGATGGAGGCATAATACTCCATCGTGTATATGGACCACAACTTCCTTATCCATGCGTCTGTTGAAGGGCATCTTGGTTCTTCCCCAGTTTGGCGATGATGGCTATTTCTGCCATACACATTGGGGTACAGATGGCTCTTCTTTTCACTACATCTGTGTCTTTGGAGTAAATACCCAGTAGTGCAACTGCAGAGTCATAGGGAAGCTCTATTTTAAATTTCTTGAGGAATCTCCACACTGTTATCCAAGTGGCCGCACCAACTTGCATTCCCACCAACAGTGTAAGAGGGTTCCCCTTTCTCCACATCCTCTCCAACACACGTTATTTCCTGTCTTGCTAATTTTGGCCATTCTAACTGATGTAAGGTGGCATCTCAATGTGGTTTTAATTTGAATCTCCCTGATGGCTAGTGATGATGAACATTTTTTTATGTGTCTGATAGCCATTTATATGTCTTCATTGGAGAAGTGTCTGTTCATATCTTCTGCCCATTTTTTTGATATGATTATCTGTTGTGTGTGTGTTGAGTTTGAGGAGTTCTTTATAAATCCTGGATATCAATCTTTTGTCTGTACTGTCATTTGCAAATATCTTCTCCCATTCCGTGAGTTGCCTCATTGTATGTTGACTGTTTCCTTTGCTGTGCAGAAACTTTTGATCTTGATGAAGTCCCAAAAGTACATTTTTTTGCTTTTGTTTCCTTGGCCTTTGGAGACATATCTTGAAAGAAGTTGCTGTGGCTGATATCGAAGAGGTTACTGCCTATGTTCTCCTCTAGGATTCTGATGGATTCCTGTCTCACATTGAGGTCTTTTATCCATTTTGAGTTATCTTTGTCTATGTTGTAAGAGAATGGTTGAGTTTCATTCTGCTACATATAGCTGTCCAGTTTTCCCAACACCATTCATTGAACAGACTGTCATTTTTCCACTGTATAGTTTTTCCTGTTTTTTTCAAAGATTATTTGACCATAGAGTTGAGGGTCCATATCTGGACTCTCTGTTCCACTGGTCTATGTGTCTGTTTTTATGCCAGTACCATGCTGTCTTGGTGATCAAAGCTTCATAGTAAAGCTTGAAATCAGTCAACGTGTTGCCCCAGTTTTTTTTTTCTTTTTCAACATTTCCTTATTAATTCTGGGTCTCTTCTGATTCCATACAAATTTTAGGATTATTTGCTCCAGCTCTTTGAAAAATGCTGGTGGAATTTTGATTGGAATGGCATTAAAAGTATAGATTGCTCTAGGCAGTATAAACATTTTAACAATGTTTCTTCTTCTGATCAGAGAGCATGGAATGGTCTTCCATCTTTTTGTGTCTTCTTCAATTCCTTCATGAGTGTTCTGTAGTTCCTCGAGTACAGAACCTTGACCACTTTGGTTAGGTTTATGCCCAGGTATCTTATGGTTCTTGGTGCTATAGTAAATGGAATCGATTCTCTAATTTCTGTATTTCTGTATTTTCATAGTTAGTGTATAAGAAAGCCACTGATTTCTGTACATTGACTTTGTATCCTGCCACGTTACTGAATTGCTGTATGAGTTCTAGTAGTTTGGGGGTGGAGTCTTTGGGGTTTTCCATTTAAAGAATCATGTCAACTGCGAAGAGAGAGAGTTTGACTTCTTCATTGCCAGTTTGGGTACATTTTATTTCTCCTTGTTGTCTGATTGCTGTTGCTAGGACTTCTAATACTATGTTGAACAAGAGTGGTGAGCGTGGGCATCCTTGTCATGTTCCTGATCTCAATGGAAAGGCTGTAAGCTTTTTCCCATTGAGGATGATATTTGCTGTGGGTCTTTCATAGATACATTTATGGAGTTCAGGCATATTCCTTCTATGCCTATAATTTGAAGCATTTTAATCAGGAACGGATGCTGGATTTTGTCAAATGCTTTTTCTGCATCAATTGAGAAGACCATGTAGTTCTTCTCTCTTCTCTTATTGATTTGTTCTATCACATTGATTTGCAAATCTTGAACCATCATTGTAACCCAGGGATGAATCCCACCTGGTCATGGTGGATAATCTTTTTAATGTGCTGTTGGATCCTGTTTGCTAGGGTCTTGTTGAGAATCTTAGCATCCATATTCATCAGTGATATTGGTCTGAAATTCTCCTTTTTGGTAGGGTCTTTGCCTGGTTTGGGGATCAGGGTAATGCTGGCTTCATAAAAAGAGTCTGGAAGTTTTCTTTCTGCTTCAATTTTTTGAAACAGCTTCAGGAGAACAGGTGTTATTTCTTCTTTGAAATTTTGGTAGAATTCCCCAGGGAATCCGTCAGGTCCTGGGCTCTTGTTTTTTGGGACGTTTTTGATCACTGCTTCAATCACGTTACTAGATATCAATCTATTCAGGTTGTCAATTTCTTCCTGGTTCAATTTTGGGAGTTTATAGTTTTCCAGGAATGCACCCATTTCATCTAGGTTGCTTAGCTTATTGGCATATAACTGTTGGTAATAATTTCTGATGATTGTTTATATTTCCTTGGTGTTAGTTGTGATCTCTCCCTTTTCATTCATAATTTTATTAATTTGGGCTTTCTCTCTTTTCTTTTGGATTAGTGTGGCCAATGGTTTATCGATCTTATTGATTCTTTCAAAAAACCAGCTTCTAGTTTCATTGATACGTTCTACTGTATCTCTCATTTCTACCTTATTGATCTCTGCTCTAATCTTGATTATTTCCCTTCTTGCGTGTGGAGTTGGATTGATTTGTTGTTGATTCTCCAGTTATTTAAGGTGTAGAGACAGATGGTATATTCTGGATTTTTTCATTTTTTTAAGGGAGGCTTGGATGGCTATGTAATTCCCCCTTAGAATCGCCTTTATTTTATCCCATAGGCTTTGGACTGAAGTGTCTTCATTCTCATTGGTTTCCATGAATTGTTTTAGTTCATCTTTGATCTCCTGGTTGATCCAAGTATTCTTAAACAAGGTGTTCTTTAGCTTCCAGGTGTTTGAGTCCTTATGAATTTTCCTTGTGATTGAGCTCCAGTTTCAAAGCATTGTGACCTGAGAATATGCAGGGAATAATGTCAGTCTTTTGATATCGGTTGAGTCCTGCTTTGTGACCCAGTATGTGGTCTATTCTGGAGAAGGTTCCATGTGCACTTGAGAAGAATGAGTATTCTGTTGTTTTAGGGTGGAATGTTCTGTATATGTCTATGAGGTCCATCTGGTCCAATGCTTCATTCAATGTTCTTGTTTCTTTATTGATTTTCTGCTTGGATGATCTGTCTATTACTGAGAGAGGCATGTTAAGATCTCCTACTATTATGTATTCATATCAATATGACTCTTTATCTTGATTAATAATTTTCTTATGTAATTGGGTGCTCCCATATTGGGGGTGTAGATATTTACAATTGTTAGATCATCTTGGTGGATAATCCCTTTAGGAATTTTGTAATGTCCTTCTTATCTCTGACTACAGTCTTTAGTTTAAAATCTAATTTATCTGATATGAGAATCACTACCCTGGCCTTCTTTTGAGGCCCATGGCATGAAAGGTGCTTCTCCACTCCTTCTCTTTCAGTCTGGGTGTATCCTTAGTTTCAAATCGGGTCTCTTGTAGACAACATATGGATGGGTCCTGTCGTTTTATCCAATCTGCAACCCTGTGTCATTTCATGGGTGCATTTATGCCATTCACATTGAGAGTGATTACTGATAGATACGTTTTTATTGACATCATCTTACCTTTGAAGTCTTTCTTTCTGTAGATTGTCTCTATATTTCTGTTCAATGATATTCTTAGGACTTTTCTTCTTTTATAGAACCCCCTTTAATATTTCCTGCAGTGTCGGCTTGGTCATTGCATAGTCTTTTAAGCCTTGCCGGTCTTGGAAACTCTCTCTCTCCATCCATTTTGAATGTCAGTCTTGCTGGTTAAAGTATTCTTGGCTGCATGTTCTTCTCTTTTAGTGCTCTGAATATATCTTGCCAGATCTTTCTGTCTTGCCAGGTCTCTGTGGACAAGTCTGACGTTATTCTAATGGGCTTTCCTCTGTATGTAAGGAGCTTCTTTGTCCTAGGTGCTTTCAAAATGGTCTGCCTACAGTTATAATTCTTCATTCTTACTATCAGGTGTCTCGAGGACTTTGGAGAATCTATAATCTTGGGGGAATACTGCTCTGCCTCTAGTAATTGGATGCTGGTTCCATTCGTGAGATTGGGAAAATTTTCATAGACAACTAGTTCCACTATATCTTCTAGGCTTCTTTCTTTCTCCTCCCCTTCTGTGATTCAAATAATTCTGATGTTGGAATGTTTCGTGGCATCATTTATTTCCCTGATTCTGTTTTTGTGGCTTCTAAGCTGTTTGTTCCAGGTTTCCTCCTTATCCTTTCTCTCTATCTGTTTGTCTTCCAGATCACTAATTCTATCTTCTGTCTCAGTTATCCTAGCTTTTAGAGAATTTAGATTAGATTGGAACTCATTGAGAGCATTTTGAACATCATCCCTGGTGGCTTTCAGTTCTGCCCTAACATTGTGAACATCATACCTGATGGCTTTCAGTTCTGCCCGAATCAATTCAGTTTTGTCATCCATGGCTTTCTTCAACCTAGCTATTGCCTGTATAATTGTTAGCCAGAATCCCTTTCCAACATACTGTCTATATCGATAGCCATTAGCTCTGTTGTCGAAGGCCCATCCTCTGTATTTTTCTTCTGTTAGACATTTCTCCTCCTAGTCATATTGGTGAGAGATGACTGATCAGATGTAGCTGGATATATCGACCCTGGTGCAGTCAAGGTGTACTCTGGATGCTTCTGTGCAATCAGGATTCCCCACCGAAATGAGAGAATAAAGAAAAAAATGAAAAGAGAGCGAGAGAGAGAGACAGGAAAAAAAGGGAAGATAAAAAAGAACGGTCAGTGCAAATGGGCCCCAAGGTAAGATTTATGAAGTGTACAAACAAAAACAGACAAACAAAAAGACTGATAAAAGTAGATGACAAGAGAAAAAAAAATATATATATATATTCTGGTTTATTTTTTATTTTCTTTTTATTTTCTTTTTTAATTTATTTATATTTATTTTACTTATTTATTATTTTCTTTTTTATTTTATTTTTATTTTATTATTTTATTATTTTATTTTTTATTTTATTTATATATATATATAAAATATATTCTGGTTTTTTTTTACCATATATATATAGGTATATATATATATACAAAAAAAAAAAGGAATAACCTCATCAAAAAGAACCCCAAGTATAAGATATATCTTATATCTTATAAGATATAAGATACTCTCAGGACAAACACAAATACACAGAAACACTGGCAGAAGAAAGAGATGGGAGAGTGGTTATAAATTCTCAGTGTGGGCGAGGAAGTTTATTTTGATTCTTCCTGGATGTATCTTGATATTTTTGTTAAAGGACTCAACTTTCCTAAGATAAGGGGGATTAAAAATTGGTTTACCTAAAGGGGTAGCATTGATTGGGGAAAGGGGATTGCCTTGAAGTTTAACTCTATATGAATATTAGAAAATAAAAAAAAAGAATAAACTAGACTAAACTAAACTAAATTTTTAAAAAAATTTTTAAAAAATAGAAAAGCAAAAGAAAAACATGGGTGCATGTATCAAAAAGTTCAGGTTAGAAGGTTATAATTTAATTTGATGTACTGGACATCTCACTGTGATGGTAAATAGGTTAAAAATTATCTATATAAAAAAATAAACCAGAATAGTGGGAACGAGTTAAAAGTAAAAGTTGTACCTATGAAGTAGTGGTGGTTGTTCTCTTGCTGTCTTTTTTTTTTTTTTTTTCTTTCCTGGTTGGTTTTCTGGGGGAAGGGCCTGCCACATGGGTTTTCCATCAATGATGTTCCCTGAGTTAAGTCCTCCTGCCCCCCTCAAGGGGGTGGGCTCTGAGGAAACCCTTTTTTTCAGGCTTTTGTTCTCTGGAGGATTTTATGTTTGTTCATCTGTTTTCTCTCACCTTGACAGCTTTTGATGGTTTTTGGAGGTTTAGAGGAAAGCAAACTGCATCCCGTCCTCCCTCTCAGAGAGAAGCTTCAGCCTGATCCCCTGTGGGTGCTGGAAAGTGCATTAATTCCCCCTTAGTCACTGACAGAGCAAGTTCTGAGTCGTGGTCCCTGGGAACACAGAATCTCCTGCTTGTATCCAAAACCACGGCAGCGGTGGCTGTCTGGGCAACTCCAGACCGCCAGAGAGGTTCCAAGCAGTGATTGCACACTGAGATTTTCCCGCTGGCCTGGGCTGGGAGTTCCTGGACTTTCAGGGTCCGAGAGCTCCCAGCTGGCACCTGTATGCACTCTCATAGTGGAGGGTGTGGGGCCCGCTCTTCTCAGGCTCTGATGGTGCGGCGTGGGTCTAAGAGCGAGCACCAGGCTGGTGCCTGCCCGAACCTCTCTCAAGGGAGCGTGTGGGGTGCGCACATCTCAGGCTCTGATGGCAGGGCCCAGCATTCTGCCATCTGGTGAGTCTCCCAGCCCCTCACAAGAGCTGGACCCCACGCGTCCTTGGGTGCGCTGGCGGCTCAGGGACCAAGACCTGGTTTCTCCACCATACTCTCTCTGGCTCAGCACCAAGAGAGGCTCTCTTGGGTCCGGGGACTTAAGCCCCTGTCCCTAACAGCCCCGATTCCCACTATTTCCCCCTGCAATCCTTTGCTCTTTTTTTTTTTTTTTTGAGTGCTTTCAACCAGACTCCAAGTTAATGCTGGTCCTCAGACTCAGGGCACTCTCGTATTGGGGTATTACTTTCCAATCGGTCACCTCTGGTGGCTCCCTCCCCATTTTGTTTATCTTCCTATATCAGTCCGATGTTCCCACTCCGCTTTACCTGCCCACTGGCGTCTTCTACCCCCATAGAGATCCAGACGTGTATAATTCTGCTCTCAGGCTGATTTCATGGGTAATCGGAGTTCTTTTGTAGGTAATCAGCTCACTTTAGGGTACAGGTTGAAATGGTGCCTCCTCCTGCTTCCCTGCCATCTTATCTCCCCCCTCCTTTTTCCTACTTTTTCAAAGAAAATTTGACCATAGATTTGAGGGTCCATATCTGGACTCTCTACTCTGTTCCACTGGTCTATGTGTCTGTTTTTGTGTGTTACCATGCTGTATTGATGATCATAGCTTTGTAGTAAAGCTTGAAATAGGCAATGCGATGCCCCCAGTTGTTTTTCTTTTTCAACATTTCCTTAGCAATTCAGGGTCTTTTCTGGTTCCACACAAATTTTAGGATTGTTTGTTTCAGCACTTCGAAAAATGTCTGTTGAATTTTGATTTGGATGGCATTGAAAGTATAGATTGTTCTGGGAAGTGTAGACATTTTAACAATGTTTATTTTTCAAATCCATGAGCATGGAATGCTTTTCCATCTTTTTGTGTCTTCTTCAGTTTCTTTCAGGAGTGTTGTGTAGTTCCTCAAGTACGGATCTTTACCTCTTTGCCTAGGTTTATTCCAAGGTGTTTTATGGTTTTTGGTGTTATAGTACATGGAATTGATTCTCTAATTTCCTTTTCCATATTTACATTATTAGTGTTTAAGAAAGCAACTGATTTCTGTGCATTTGTTTTGTATCCTGCCACATTACTAAACTGATGTATGAGTCCTGGTAACTTGGGGATGGAGTCTTTTGGGTTTCCCATAGAAAGTATCATATCATCTGCAAAGAGAATTTGACTTCTTTTTGCCAATTTGAATAACTTTATTTCTTTTTGTTGTCTTATTTCTCTTCTAGGACTTTTAGTGCTATGTTGAACAAGAGTGGTGAGAGTGGCATCCTTGTCGTGTTCCTGATCTCAATGGGAAGCCTGTCAGTTTTTCCCCCTTGAGAATGATATTTGCTGTGGGTTTTTCACAGATAGATTTTATGAGGTTGATGAATGTTCTCTCTATCTCTATACTTTGAAAGGTTTTAATCAGGAACAGATGCTGTAACTTTTCAAACGCTTTTTCTGCATCAATTGCGAGAACCGTGTGGTTCATCTCTCTTATTGATTTGTTCTATCACATTGATTGATTTGTGAATGTTGAACCACTCTTGCATCCCTTGGATAAATCAGACCTGGTCATGGTGAATAAACTTTTCAATATACCATTGGATCCTCTTAGCTAGGATTTTGTTGAGAATCTTGGCATCCATATTCATCAGGGATATGGGTCTGAAATTCTCCTTTTTGATCGTCTTTGCTGCTTTGGATATTAGGTTAATGCTGGCTTCATAAAAAGAGTCTGGAAGTTTTCCTTCTGCTTCAATTTTTTGAAACAGCTTCAGGAGAATAGGTATTATTTCTTCTTTGAATGTTTGACAGAATTCTCCAGGGAACTCGTCAGGTTCTGGACTCTTGTTTTTGGGGAGGTATTTGATCACTGCTTCAATCTTGTTATTAGATATTGGATATTGAATATTGGATTTCTTCCTGTTTCAGTTTTGGAAGTTTATAGCTTTCCAAGAATGCATCCATTTCATCTAAGTCGCTCAACTTATTGGCATATAACTGTTGATAATAATTTCTGATGATTGTTTCTATTTCCTTGGTGTTTGTCATGATCCCTCTCCTCTCATCCATAATATTATTAATTTGGGTTCTCTCTTTCTTTTTTTTTTATTAGTTTGGCCAGTGGTTTATTGATCTTATTAATTCTTTCAAAGAACCATCTTCTAGTTTCCTTGATGTGTTCTACTGTATCTCTAGTTTCTAACTCATTGATCTCTGCTCTAATCTTAATTATTTCCCTTCCTGTGCATGGGCTTGGCTTAATTTGTTGTTGATTTTCCAGTTCAAGGTGGTTGGTGTATTTGGGATTTTTCAGTTTTTTTGAGTGAGGCTTGGTTGGCTATGTATTTTCCCCTTAGGACTGCCTTTGTGGAATCCCATAGGTTTTGGACTGATGTGTCTGCATTCTCATTGGTTTCCATGAATTGTTTAAGTTCTTCTTTGATTTCCTGATTGATCTAAACATTCTTGAGTGGGGTGACTTTAGCTTCCAAGAGTTTGAATGCCTTCCAATTTTTTTTCTTGTGGTTGAGTTCCAGTTTCAAAGCATTGTGGTCTGAAACTATGCAGGGAAAAATCTCAATCTTTTGGTATCAGTCGAGCCCTGATTTATGATGCAGTATGTGGTCTATTTGGAGGAAGTTCCATGTGCACTCGAGAGGAATGAGTATTCTATTGTTTTAGGGTGAAATGTTTTGCATATATCTATGAGGTCCATCTGGTCTAGTGTTTCATTCAAAGCTCTTGTTTCTTTGTTGATTTTTTGTTTAGATGATCTTTCTGTTGCTGAGAGTGGTGTGTTATGATCACCTACAATTAATGTATTCCTATCAATATGACCCTTTATTTTGATTAACAGTTGGCTTGTATAGATGACTGCTCCCATGTTGAGGGTATAAATATTAACAATTATTCGATCTTCTTGGTAGATAGACCCTTGAAGAATGATGCAGTGTCCTTCTGCATCTCTGACTACAGCCTTTACCTTAAAATCTAATTTATCTGATATGAGAATGGTTACCCCAGCTTTCTTTTGGGGCCCATTGGCATGAAATATGGTTCCACATCACTTCATTTTCAGTCTGGGTCTATCTTTAGGTTTTTTGTTTTCTGTTCTTTGTTTTAAGATTTTATTTATTTTACAGATGGAGATCACAAGTAGGCAGAAAGGCAGGCAGAGAGAGATAAAGGAGGATGCAGGCTCCCTGTAGAGCAGCAAGCCTGATGTGGGGCTCCATCCTAGGACTTTGGGATCATGATCTGAGCCAAAGGCAGAGGCTTATCCTACTGAGCCATCCAGGTACCCATATATTTAGGTTCCAAATATATCTCTTGTAGACAGCATATCGATGGGTCTTGTCATTTTATCCAGTCTGCAACCCTGTGCCATTTCATGGGAGCACTTAGGCTTCACATTGAGATTGATTATTGAAATATAAGTTTTTATTGACATCATGTTTCCTTTCAAGTCCTTAGTTCTATATATTGTCTCTGTAAATTTCTGTTCTGTGTCACTCTTGGGGTTTTCTTCTTTTATAGAACCCCCATTAACATTTATTGTAGTGCCAACTTGGTGTTCACATAATCTTTAAGCCTTGCCAGTCTTGGAAGCTCTTTATCTTTCCATCCATTTTGAATGTCAGCCTTGCTGGATAAAGTATTCTTGGCTGCAAGTTCTTCTCATTTAATGCCCTGACTATGTCTTCCAAGCCCTTTCCGGCTTTCCATGTTTCTGTGGACAGTTCTGATGTTTTATGATGGACCTTCCACTGTACGTGAGGAATCTCTTCCCCCCAGCTGCCCTTAAGACCTCCTGTCTGAATTTATGAGATGTGAGTTTCACAGTTAAGTGTCTGGATGTCTTTTTAGACTCGTTGATCTTGGGTGGTGTCCTTTCTGCCTCTAGGACATGAACACTTTTTCCATTCCCCTGATTAGGGAAATTTTCAGCTATATCTTCTAGTTTTCTCTCTTTCTCCACCCCCTCAGGAATCCCAATAATTCTGACATTGGAATGTTTCATGGCATCAATTATTTCCCTAATTCTGTTTTTATGACTTCTAAGCTGTGTGTTCCAGACCCCCCTCCTGATCCTTCTTTTCTATCAGTTTGTCTTCTAGATCACTAATTCGATCTTCTGCCTCAGTTACCCTAGGTGTTAGAGCATTTAGATTATTTTGGATCTCATTGATAGCATTTTTAACTTCTGCCGGATCAGCTCACTTCTGCCCTTAGAGATTCTATGTTGTCACTAATGATCTTCTCCAACCTAGCCATTGCCTGGATAATTGTTGCCCTGAATTCCGTTTCTAATCTATTGTTTGTGTCCATATCCATAGTTCTGTGGCAGAGGTCACAGTTTCTGAATTTTTCTCTTTTGTGTTTTCCTCCTCCTAGTCATTTTGGTGAGAGATTGTTGAGGGGATGTACAGATGAGTGTATCACCAGGATCCAATCAAGTTGCCCCTTGGAAAGTTTCACAGCAATTGCAAGTCACCACCAAAAAGAGAGGAGAAAGAAAGAAAAAGAGAGAGAAAAAAGAGGAAAAAAAAGAAAAAACACAGCCAAACGGAGCCCCCAAAGTAAGATTTATAAGGTACATAAAAAGAAATGAACAAAAAGACTGATAAAAGTAAAAGAAAAAAGAAAAGAAAGAGAACCCAGCCAAAATGAACCTCAAGAATAAGATTCATATAGTACAAAAACAAAAACTAATACACAGAAACATTGACAGAAGAATAATATGAGAGGGTGGTTATAAACCCTCAATATGAGTGAGGAAGGTTATTTCAGTTCTTCCTGGGTGTGTCTTGTTATTTTTGTTAAAGGACTCAACTTTCCAGAGATACAGGGAATTTATAATTGGTTTATATATAGGGGAAGTATTGAATAAGGAAAAAGGATTACCTTGAAGCTTATATCTATCTATATCTGTATCATCTATATCTATATCTATCTACCTACCTACATACACACACACACACACACACATATATATATGTATATATATATATATATATATATATATATATATATATATTTAAAAAGGAAAATGAAACACAAAGTTCAAGTTAAAAACTTATTATGTAATATATTGCATTAAACATCTAGTTGTAGCGGTAAGTAGATTAAAAAAATAAAAGAAGAATCATGAGAATGAATTTCCCTGTACTTGGGGACCAGCATTAACTCAGAATCTGGTTAAAAGCACTCAAACCAAAAAGAACAAAGGGTCTTAAAAGGCAAGTGGTGGAATCTGGTGGCCACTGGCACAGACCTAACCCCGTGGTCACAGCTGGTGCCCACAGGTGCCTAAGAGAGCCCAGCAGGGGCCTGCATTGGTGATCCCTGAGCCCATGGCTTTCTGCTGCTTGCACCACCATTGGGGCTGAACACACCCCTGCCCACACTTGAGAGAGCCTGACACAGGCTCCTGCCCGAGGTCCCTGGACCTGCAGCATTCTGCAACCCTCACCACCACTTTCTGCAACCTGGGCCACAGCCCAGTCTGACTGCACCTGCCATGGGTGTGGTGTCCAGACAACAGTCCAGGTAACCACGGCCACCAGGAGTGACATTGTTCACGATTTTAGTAGCACAGGGGTGCAGAGACGAGCAGGGGCCTGAGGTGACCACTAGATGGCATCTTGGAGTGCACACCACCTGTGGGAGGTTGGGGTGTTCAGCAGAGTTTGCAGAAGGGGAGTTTGTGCCTTCTGGACATTCCAGAGGGGAGCAGACTGTGGCTTCTCTGAGGTCCTTCTTTCTCAAATAAATAAATAAATAAATAAAACCTTAAAAAATTGATAATCATCAACCCATTCTTTATTCCTCCCCATGTTTTAGTTATATCTTGTTGTATGTCATATCCTTTTTTTTGTCAGTTTTGGGCTGATATTTTACAGAAATACTCATTTTTACTGCTTCTGTGTTTACTACCTTCATACTGTCATTTTTGTTCTCTCTTTTCCACTCAAAGACTCCCCTATATTTCTTGCAGGGATGGTTTAGTGGTCATGAACTACTTTCATTTTTGTTATTCTGGGAAACAATTCATCCCTCCTTCTATTCTGAATGGTAGTCTTGTTTGATAGTAATTTTGGCTGCAGACATTTTCTATTCAGCACTTTAAATATATTATACCACTCTCTTCTGACTTGGAAAGTTTCTGCCAAAAAGGCCCCTGGCAGCCTTATGTAATTTTTAAATTTTGTCTTGCTGTTTTGAATTTTTTTCCCTTATAACTATACTTTGCCATTTTTATTGTAATGTGTCTTGGTGTGGATCTGTCTTTACTCATTTTGTCAGTGGTCCTCTGTGATTCTTGATATAGATATTTGTTTACTTCCCTAGATTAGGGAACTTTTCAGCTATTATTTCTTTAAATAATTTTCTGTTCTCTTTTCTCTCTCTTCTTCTGGAAACTCTTGTAATGTGAATGTTATTAAGTTTGGTGCAATCACTGACTCCCTAAGTCTATTCTTTCTTTGCATAATTCTTTTTTTTTTTTTGTCTCTTTTGTTCAGCTAGATTGCTTTCCCTTACTTGTTTTATAGGTCATTAATTTGTTTCTCTGCTTCTTCCAGCCTGCTGTTCATTCAATCCATCAAGCATGTTTCTCATTTTGTTTATTAAGCTCTTTATCTTTGCAATGTTATTTCATATCTCTCTGTTAAGAGTCTCACTTAAGCCCTTCATTCGTTTTTCTTTGCATTTATTATTTTCTTTAAATTTCTTTTCAATGTTCCAGAATTGATTGCACCACACCCAGTGCTCCATGCAATATGTGCCCTGCATAATACTCACCACCAGACTCACCCAACCTCCCATCCTCCTCCCTTCCAAAACCCTCAGAATATTTCTCAGAGTCCACAGTCTCTCATGGTACATCTCCCTCCAATATCCCCCAACCCCCTTCTCCTCTCCAACTCCCCAAGCCTCCACGTTATTCCTTATGCTCCACAAATAAGCAAAATCATATGATAATTGACTCTCTCTGTTTGACTTATTTCACTCAGCATAATCTCCTCCAGTTCCATCCATGTTGATACAAAAGTTGGGTATTCATCATTTCTGATGGAGGTATAATACTCCATAGTATATATGGACCACATCATCCTTATCCATTCGTCCATTGAATGGCATCTTGGATCTTTCCACAGTTTGGCGACTGTGGCCATTCCTGCTATGAACATTGGGGTAGAGATGGCCCTTCTTTACACTGCATCTGTATCTTTGTGGTAAATACCCAGTAGTGCCATTGCAGGATCATAGGGAAGCCCTATGTTAAATTTCATAAAGAATCTCCACACTGTTTTCCAAAGTGGCTGCACCAACTTGCATTCCCACCAATAGTGTAAGAGGGTTCCCCTTTCTCTACATCCACTCCAACACACGTTGTTTTCTGTCTTGTTAATTTTGGCCATTCTAACTGGTGTAAGGTGGTATCTCAATGTGGTTTTGATTTGAATCTCCCTGATGGCCAGTGATGAATTTTACATGTGTCTGTTAGCCATTCGTATGTCTTCATGTGTCTGTTCACGTCTCTACCCACTTTTTGACATGATTATCTGTTTTGTGCACATTGAGTTTGAGGAGTTCTTTATAGATCCTGGATATCAGCCCTTTGTCTGTAGTATCATTTGTGAATGTCTTCTCCCATTCCGTGGGTTGCCTCTTTCTTTTGTTGACTGTTTCCATTGCTGTGCAGAAGCTTTTGATCTTGATGAAGTCCCAAAAATTCATTTTTGCTTTTGTTTCCTTTGAAACATATCTTGAAAGAAGTTGCTGTGGCTGATATTGAAGAGGTTACTGCCTATGTTCTCCTCTAGGATTCTGATGGATTCCTGTCTCACGTTGAGGTCTTTTATCCATTTCGAGTTTATCTTTATGTATGGTATAAGAGAATGGTTGAGTTTCATTCTTCTACACATATCTGTCCAATTTTCCCAGCACCATTTATTGAAGAGACTCTTTTTTCCACTGCATATTTTTTCCTGCTTTGTTGAAGATTATTTGACCATAGAGTTGAGGATCCATATCTGGGCTCTCTACTCTGTTCCACTGGTCTATGTGTCTGCTTTTATGCCAGTACCATGCTGTCTTGGTGATCACAGCTTCGTAATAAAGCTTGAAATCAGGCAACGTGTTGCCCCAGTTTTTTTTTTTTTCTTTTTCAACATTTCCTTATTAATTCTGGGTCTCTTCTGATTCCATACAAATTTTAGGATTATTTGCTCCAGCTCTTTGAAAAATGCTGGTGGAATTTTGATTGGAATGGCATTGAAAGTATAGATTGCTCTAGGCAGTATAGACATTTTAACAATGTTTTTTCTTCTCATCCATGAGCATGAAATGGTCTTCCATCTTTTTGTGTCTTGTTCAATTTCTTTCATGACTGTTATGTAGTTCCTTGAGAACAGATCCTTTACCTCTTTGGTTAGATTCATGCCCAGGTATCTTATGGTTCTTGGTGCTATAGTAAATGGAATCGATTCCCTAATTTCCCTTTCTATATTTTCATTTTTAGTGTATAAGAAAGCAACTGATTTTTGTACATTGATTTTGTATCCCGTCACATTACTGAATTGCTGTATGAGTTCTAGTAGTTTGGGGGTGGAGTCTTTGGGGTTTTCCATATAAAGTATCATGTCCTCTGTGAAGAGAGTTTGACTTCTTTGCCTATTTGAATACATTTCATTTATCTTTGTTTCCTGATTGGTGTGGTTAGGACTCCTAATACTATGTTGAACAAGAGTGGTGAGAGTGGGCATCCTTGTTGTGTTCCTGATTTCAAAGGGAAGGCTGTCAACTTTTTCCCATTGAGGATATTTGCTGTGAGATGTATTTTATGAAGTTGGGGAATGTTCCTTCTATCCCTATACTTTGAAGCATTTTAATCAGGAACGGATGCTGGATTTTGTCAAATGCTTTTTCTGTATCAATTGAGAGGACCATGTGTTTCTTCTCTTTTCTCTCATTGATTTGTTCTGTCACATTGATTGATTTGTGAATATTGAACCACCTTGCAACACAAGGATAAATCTTACGTGGTCATGGTGCATAATATTTTAATATACTGTTGGATCCTAGTAGCTATGATCTTATTGAGAATATTAGCATCCATATTCATCAAGGATATTGATCTGAAATTCTCCTTTTTGGTGGAGTCTTTTCCTGGTTTGGGGATCAGGGTAATGCTGGCTTCATAAAAAGAGTCTGGATGTTTTCCTTCTGCTTCAATTTTTTGAAACAGCTTCAGGAGAATATCTGTTATTTCTTCTTGGAAATTTTGGTAGAATTCCCCAGGGAATCCAGCAGGTCCTGGGCTCTTGGTTTTTGGGAGGTTTTGATCACTGCTTCAATCTCCTTACTAGATATTGGACTATTCAGTTTGTCAATTTCTTCCTGATTCAGTTTTGGAAGTTTATAGCTTTCCAGGAATCCATCCATTTCATCTAGGTTGCTTAATTTATTAGCATTTAACTGTTGATATTAATTTCTGATAATTGTTTCTATTTCCTTGGTGTTAGCTGTGATTCTCCCTTTTCAATCATAATTTTGTTAATTTGGGTCTTCTCTCTTTTCTTTTCAATTAGTTTGGTCAGTGGCTTATCAATCTTATTGATTCTTTCAAAAAACCAGCTTCTAGTTTCGTTGATGCATTCTGCTGTGTCTCTAGTTTCTATGTCATTGATCTCTGCTCTAATCTTGTTTATTTCCTTTCTTGTGTGTGGTGTTGGATTAATTTTTTGTTGATTCTCCAGTTCCTTAAGGTGTAATGAATGTTGGTGTATCCTGGATTTCTCCATTTTTTTTTTTTTTTTGAGGTAGGCTTGGATGGCTATGTATTTCCCCCTTAGAACTGCCTTTGCTGTATCCCATAGATTTGGACCAAAATGTCTTCATTCTCATGGGTTTCCATGAATTGTTTAAGTTCTTCTTTGATTTTCTGGTTGATCCAAGCATTCTTTTTTTTTTTTACGATTTTATTTATATATTTGAAGGAGAGAGATCACAAGTAGGCAGAGAGAGAGAGAGAGAGAGAGAGAGAGAGGAGGAAGCAGGCTCCCCGCCAAGCAGAGAGCTCAATGCGGGACTCGATCCCAGGACTCTGGGATCATGACCTGAGCTGAAGGCAGAGGCTTAACCCACTGAGCCACCCAGGTGCCCCTGATCCAAGCATTCTTAAGCAAGGTAGTCTTTAGCTTTAAGTGTTTGAATTCTTTCTGAATTTTTACTTGTGATTGAATTCCAGTTTCAAAACATTGTGGTCTGATAATATTCAGGGAATAATCTCATTGTTTTGGTATCAGTTGAGTCCTGATTTGTGACCCAGTATGTGATCTATTCTGGAGACAGTTCCATGTGCACTCAAGAAGAATGAGTATTCTAATGTTTTAGGGTGCAATGTTCTGTATATATCTATGAAGTCCATCTGGTCCAATGTGTCATTCAATGTTCTTGTTTCTTTACTGATTTTCTGCTTGGATGATCTGTCTATTACTGAGAGTGGTGTGTTAAGATCCTCTACTATTAATGTATTCATATCAATATGACTCTTTATCTTGATTAACAGTTTTCTTATGAACTGGCTGCTCCCATATTGGGGGCATAAATAGTTACAATTGTTAGATCTTCTTGGTAGATAGACCCTTTAAGAATGATGTAGTGCCCTTCTGTATCTCTGAAAGTCTTTAGTTTAAAATCTAATTTATCTGATATGAGAATCACTACCTCAGCCTTCGTTTGAAGCCCATTGGCATAAAAGATGCTTCCCCATCCCTTCACTTTCAATCTGGATGTATCCTTAGGTTCGAAATGGGTCTCTTGTAGACAACTTATGGATGGATCCTGTCATTTTATCCAATCTGCAACCCTGTGCTGTTTTATGGGTGTATTGAGACCATTCATGTTGAGAGTGATTATTGAGAGATATGTTTTTATTGATGTTGTGTTACCTGTGAAGTCCTTTTTTCTATAGATTGTCTCCATAAATTTCTGTTCAATGATATTCTTGGGTTTTATCCTCTTTTATAGAACCCCCTTAATATTTCTTGTAGTGCCAGCTTGGTGGTCATATACTCTTTTTAAATCTTGCCGGTCTTGGAAACTCTTTATCTCTTCATCCATTTTGAATGTCAGTATTGCTGGATAAAGTATTTTTGACTGCATGTTCTTTTTATTTAGTGCCCTGAATACATCTTGCCAGACCTTTCTGGCTTGCCAGGTTTCTGTGGACAGGTCTGACATTATTCTGATGGGTCTTCCTCTGTATGTTAGGAATCTCTTCCCCCTAGCTGCTTTCAAGAGCTCCTGTCTAAAGTTATGATTCATCATTTTCACAATCAGGAGTCTCAAGGTCTTTCTAGATTCTTTGATCCTGGGGGAGACCTTTCTGCCTCTAGGACACAAAAGCTGGTTCCATTCTGCAGATTAGGAAAATTTTCATGGAGATATACTCTCCTTTCTTTCTCCTTCCCCTCAGGGATTCCAATAATTCTGATGTTGGAACATTTCATGGCATCATTTATTTCCCTAATTCTGTTTTGATGGTTTCTAAGCTGTTTTTTCCAGGCCTCCTCCTGATCCTTTTTCTCTATCAGATTGTACTCTAGATCACTAATTCTATCTTCTTCCTCAGTTGCCATAGGTATTAGAGAATTTAGATTAAATTGGAACTCATTGAGAGCATTGTTAACATCATCCCTGGTGGCTTTCACTTCTACCCTAATCAATTCTATTTTTTTTTTTTTTACAGCATAACAGTGTTTATTGTTTTGGCATCACACCCAGTGCTCCATGCAGTACGTTCCCTCCCTATTACCCACCACCTGGTTCCTCAACCTCCCACCCCACCCCACCCCCTCCCGCCGCCCCTTCATAACCCTCTGGTTGTTTTTCAGAGTCCATAGTCTCTCATGGTTCATCTCCCCTTCCAGTTTCCCTCAACTCCCTCTCCTCTCCATCTCCCCATGTCCTCCATGTTATTTGTTATGCTCCACAAATAAGTGAGACCATATGATACTTGACTCTCTCTGCTTGACTTATTTCGCTCAGCATAATTTCTTCCAGTCCTGTCCATGTTGCTACAAAAGTTGGGTATTCGTCCTTTCTGATGGAGGCATAATACTCCATTGTGTATATGGACCACATCTTCCTTATCCATTCATCCGTTGAAGGGCACCTTGGTTCTTTCCACAGTTTGGCGACCGTAGCCATTGCTGCAATAAACATTGGGGTACAAATGACCCTTCTTTTCACTACATCTGTATCTTTGGGGTAAATACCCAGCAGTGCAATTGCAGGGTCATAGGGAAGCTCTATTTTTAATTTCTTCAGGAATCTCCACACTGTTCTCCAAAGTGGCTGCACTAACTTGCATTCCCACCAACAGTGTAAGAGGGTTCCCCTTTCTCCACATCCTCTCCAGCACACGTTGTTTCCTGTCTTGCTAATTTTGGCCATTCTAACTGGTGTTAGGTGGTATCTCAATGTTGTTTTAATTTGAATCTCCCTGATGGCTAGTGATGATGAACATTTTTTCATGTGTCTGATAGCCATTTGTATGTCTTCGTTGGAGAAGTGTCTGTTCATATCTTCTGCCCATTTTTTGATATGATTATCTGTTTTGTGTGTGTTGAGTTTGAGAAGTTCTTTGTAGATCCTGGATATCAACCTTTTGTCTGTACTGTCATTTACAAATATCTTCTCCCATTCCGTGGGTTGCCTCTTTGTTTTGTTGACTGTTTCCTTTGCTGTGCAGAAGCTTTTGATCTTGATGAAGTCCCAAAAGTTCATTTTTGCTTTTGTTTCCTTGGCCTTTGGAGACTTATAATCAATTCTATTTTATCATTAATGGCTTTCTCTAACCTAGTCATTGCCTGGATGATTGCTAGCCTGAATTCACTTTCCAACATACTATTTATGTCCATATCCAACAGCTCTGATGGAGAGGACACAGTCTCTGAATTTTTCCTCTGTTGGGCATTCCTCCTCCCAGTCATTTTGGTGAGAGTGACTGAGGGGATGTGTAGCTGAATGTATCAACCATGGTCCAGGCAAGGTGCACTCTGGAACACTTCTGAGTAATCAGGAGTCCCCACCAAAATAAAGAAAAAGAAAAGAGAGAAAGAGAGAGAGAGAGAGAGAGAGATGGGGAAAAAAAGAAAGAAAAAATAAAAGAGAAGACCCAGCTCTAATGGGCTCCAAAGGTAAGATTTATAAAGTATACAAACAAAAACAGACAAACAAAAAGACCAACAAAATTAAATGAGAAGAAAAACAAAACAAAACATAAAACAGCCAAAATGAACCCCAAGTACCAGATTTATATACAACCAGAGCAAAAACAAATACACAGAAATGCGGAGAGAAGAAAAAGATGGGAGGGTGGTTATAAATTCTCAGTGTGGGTGAGGAAGGTTATTTTGATTCTTCCTGGGTATATCTTGATATCTTTGTTAAATGACTCAATTTTCCCAAGATAAAGGGAGATTAAAACTGGTTTATATATAGGGGTAGTATTGACTGGGAAAAGAGGATTACCATGAAGCTTATCTCTATATGAATATAAAAAAAAGAAAAGAAAAAGAAAAAAACAGGTATATGTATCAAAAACACTCAAGTTAAAATGTTATTATGGGATGTGTTGTACTGAACCTCTCATTGTGATGGTAGTTTTAAAAAAAATTATTAAAAAATTGAAAAGAATGAGAATAGTGGGAAATAATTAAAAATAAAAATTGTATCTATGATGTATACAGGGTTTAGGACAATACTGGGAGCTTAATATCTTTTTTTCCCCTGATATTGGGGTTTTACAGTTTTATGCACACTCTGTGGTGCTTGATCTCTTGTTTTTGTTTTTGTTTTTGCTGGCTTTCTGGGGGAGGTGCCTGCCACGTGAAATTTCAGGCAGTCTTTCTAGAGTTGAGTCCTTCTGACCCCTATCAAGGGGCTAGGCTCTGAGGAAATTGGTTTTTCAAGCTTTTGTTCTCTGGAGAGTTTTCTTTTTCTTTCTTTTTCTTTCTTTTTTCCTTTTTCCTCCCCTTGGTGGCTTTTGGAGGTTCTTTGGAGGTTTAGAGGAAAGCAAACTGCACCCAGACCTCCATCTCAGAGAGAAGCCTCAGTCTATCCCCCTCTGGGTGCTCCAGAGCACATAAACTCCCCCTCTGCCACCTCCCACCAGCAAAGCATGACCCTGGCCACAGTCTCAGGGGTCACAGGAGCTCCCGCTTGTACCTGGGTGCTACCAAATCCATGAGAAGTACTAGTCCAGAGAGCTGGCTTCCAGTCGCTCTTCTGCCATGACTGTCTGGGCAGGTCCAGACCACCAGAGAGGTCCCAACTGGAGACAGCATGCTGAGATTTCCACGCTGGCCCGGCTGAGAGTGTTCAGACTCTAGCCAGACTCTAGCCAGTCTCTGGCTAGTGCCCACATGGGCCTCTCTCAGAGAAGGGGTGGAGCATGACTCAGACCCTGTTTGCCCACCATGTGTGAAGAGTGCAATAGGCTGTTTTTCTAGAGAGTGGCAGGTGTCGTCCATACCAGACTCTCTCACACGTGCTGCACCCAGACACTGTCACACATGCCAGTGGCTCAGAGACCAAAGTCTGGCTTCTTCACTGCACTTTCTCTGGCACAGCACCATTGTGGCTGTCCTGGGCCTGTGGGCTTAAGCCTATGTCCCTAAACACCTGATTCCACCAATTTCCCTTAAGATCTTTTGCTCGTTTTGAGTGCTTTTAGGCAGACTTCAAGTTAATGCTGGTCCCCAATCACAGGGCACTCTCGTATTGGGGTATTACTTTCCAATGGGTTGCTTCTGGTGGCTCCCTCTCCCTTTTGTTTATCTTTTGATATCTGTCTGATGTTCCCACACTGCTTTACCTGTCCACTGGAGTCTTCTACCCCCATAGAAATCCATAAGTGTGTAATTCTAATCTCAGGCTGATTTCATGGGTAATCAGAGTGCTTTGGTAGATAATCAGCTCACTTTAGGGGACCAGTTGAAACAGCACCTCCTACTTCTCTGCCATCTTGTCCCCCCCCTCCCATGCCCTTCACTCTTTACTTAACTCCAGTGAGAATCTTTATGATCATTAATTTAAGTTCTCTATCAGGCATGTTACTTATTTCTGTTTCACTTATCTCTCTATCTGTGGCCTTGTTCTTTTCCTTCATTTGGAACAAATTCCTATCTTCTCATTTTGTCTAAGTCTATGCCTACTTCTATTATTAAAGGAAATGACCTTACAAACAAGAACTCCCAGGTTGGAGCTCTGTTATTGGCTGGAGTTTCTCCTAGTCTTCTGAAGGAAACACCTGCTGCCCTAGGACTGAGGGAACCGTAACTGGGAAGAATAGTTCCCCCAGAGCATGGTAGGGTGAGACTTCTTCTAAGCAAGTTAGGTAGTAGTTTTGGAATGGTGCTGATTAGCTCTGCATTAATGCTAAGGGACAAGGGATGGAAAAGGTGCTGGTTAGTTCCTTTGTACCTGAAGGGGTTTCTTTGTGAATGCTTACTCTCTGGGACATGCTTCAAGAAGAGCAAATAACCTCCCTACTGTGTGTCCCAGGCACTCTTTTTTTTTTCCCAGGCACTCTTTATATTGCTGTTTCCACACTATGTCTGCAGGCTGTTTGCCCTGCCTTCTTTCTATGTTTAACACCAATGTCACTGGGGTCTCCCTGAGCCATGTCCATTGACCTTTAAACTCTAGGCTTTAAACACTGCTGGTTTTAAGAATTCTAAATATTTGGCCCCTCTCACTTTCCAAGATAATTGCTCTGAGGATTCATCTTCTCAATGGGTCTTCCCCATTCTTCCCCGTGTGCTAGTCTGTCTCTCCACCTTCTCTGTGACCACAGGTCCCTCCCCACCATAACAGCCATCATCTTTTTCTCTCTTAAACCTTGTCACCCCACTTCCTACCTTCTTCAGTGTGGCCTCTTCTCTACCTTTTAGCTGTACAGTTTGTTATGTTAGTCTTCAAGTCTGTTTCTCAGGTATATAGGATGATTTGATAGCTATCTAGCTGTATTCATGGGTTGAGGCAAGCCTGCAGTCCTTCCACTGTGCCACCATCTTCCCTGGTCTCCATGTATCTATTTCTTGGAGGTAACACAAGGTTCATAGGGGTAAGCTGCTTCATTTTTAATAATTCTGTGGTCCCCAAACAAGCAGGTACTGAAATGTTCAGTGTCCTTTTTAGAACCAGGATAGTTATTTCAAAACAGAAATTCCCTGCAGAGCAGACCAGAATTCTCCTGCTTGGCTGGCAGGGGTCACTCAGCCCTGAGGAGCAACATTCAGTTATCTGACACTTGAAGAGATGCTGTTTACTCCTCCCAATCCTCTAATTCCAAAGACAGGAACTAGTGGCTGGGATAGGTATAGAGAATTAATTTTAACCAAGGAGAAGTCTGGCCTTTGTTCTTAGACACTGAGAGGTGAACTCAGCCCCCTGGATTGTCCTGCTTGATAGGGCATTGTGTTTACCTGAGGGCTTTGGCCACTAAGAATCTAGTAATCTGATTTGTGACAGGACTATTCACACAGCATGATTATGATTTGGGCCCATGATATTTGTGTCTCCTTCCAGAGGAAGTAGAGACTAATGGTGTCAGCCTGACCTCTGGGAGGACAAAAGACTAAATGTCAGCCATACAGGTAGTATGTGAGTGAGACCCAACAAAACTCTGAGCACGAAGGCTCTGGTGAGTTTTACTCGTCAACAACATATTGTGTATATTGTTATGCCTCATAGCCAGGAGTTGGTAAGGCCAGCCAAAACTCCACGGGGGAAGGAAGACTGGAACTGCTCCTGAACCATGTCCAATGTGGCACTTCCCTTGACTGTTATTAATTTAAATCCTAACCCTGCATTAAACTGTTGTTCAACATAGTGCTAGAAGTACTAGCAATGGTAATCAGAAAACAAAAAGAAATAAAAGGTATTCATATTGGCAAAGAATAAGTCAAACTATCTTTCTTCATAGATGACATGATACTTTATATGGAAAACCCAAAAGACTCCACTCCCAAACTACTAGAAATCATACAACATTTCAGTAATGTGGCAGGATACAAAATCAATGCACAGAAATCAGTTGCTTTCTTTTATACTAACAATGAAAATATAGAAAGGGAAATTAGAAAATCCATTCCATTTACTATGGCACCAAGAACCATAAGATACCTGGGAATAAACCTAGCCAAAGAGGTAAAGGATTTGTATTTGAGCAACTACAAAACACTCATGAGAGAAACTGAAGAAGACACAAAAAGATGGAAAAGCATTCCATGTTAATGGATCAGAAGAATAAACATTGACAAAAGGTCTACACTGCCCAGAACAATCTATACTTTCAATGTCATCCAGTTCAAAATTCAACAGACATTTTTCAAAGTGCTGGAACAAATAATCCTAAAATTTGTATGGAACCAGAAAAGACCCTGAATTGCTAAGGAAATGTTGAAAAAGAAAAACAGAACTGGGGCATTACGTTGCCTCATTTCAAGCTTTACTACAAAGCTGTGATCATCAATACAGCATGGTAATGGCAAAAACAAATAAACAAACAAACAAACAAACAAAAACCAAACAAACACATAGACCAGTGGAACAGAGTAGAGAGTCCAAATATGAACCCTCAACTCTATGGTCAAATTATCTTTGAAAAAGTGCGAAAAAATATCCAGTGGAAAAAAAGACAGTCTTTTCAATAAATGGTGCTGGAAAAATATACAGCTATTTATAGAAGAATGAAACTCGGTCATTCTCTCACACTGTACACAAAGAGAAACTCTAAATGGATGAAAGACCTCAGCATGAGGCAGGAATATATCAAAATCTTAGAGGAGAACATAGGCAGTAACCTCTTCAACATCATCCATAGCAACTTCTTTCAAGACATGTTCCCAAAGGCAAAGGGGAAAAAAGTGAAAATAAACTTTTGGGACCCCATCAAGATCAAAATATTCTGCATAGCAAAGGAAACAGTTAACAAAACAAAGAGAAAACCCATAGAATGGGAGAAGATATTTGCAAATGACGCTACAGATAAAGGGCTGATATCCAAGATCTATAAAGGACTCCTCAAACTCAACATCAAAAAGAACAGATAATCACATCAAAAAATGGGCAGAAGACATGAACACACACTCCTCCAAAGAAGACATACATTGGCTAATAGACGCAGGAAAAAAATGTTAACCATCATTAGCGATCAGGGAGAATCAAATCAAAACCACACTGAAATCCCACCTGTTATGGTTATCCCTGTTAGAATGGCCAAAATTAACAAGACAGTAAACTCCAAGTGTTGGAGAGGATGTGGAGAAAAGGGAACCCTCTTATACTGTTGATGGGAATGCAAGTTGGTGCAGCTACTTTGGAAAACAGTGTGGAGATTCCTTAAGAAAGTAAAAATAGAGCTACCCTATGACCCTGCAATTTCACTATTGGGTATTTACCCCAAAGATACAGATGCAGTGAAAAGAAGGGCCATCTGTACCCCAATGTTCATAGCAACAATGACCACAATTGCCAAACTGTGGAAAGAGCCAATGTGCCCTTCAACCGATGAATGGATAAAGAAAATATGGTTCAGTGCATTGATTTTATATCCTGACACTTTACTGAATTCCTGTACAAGTTCTAGCAGTTTTGGAGTGGAGTCTTTTGGGTTTTCCACATATAGTATCATATCATCTGCGAAGAGTGATAGTTTGACTTCTTCTTTACCAATTTGGATGCCTTTAATTTCTTTTTGTTGTCTGATTGCTGAGGCTAGGACTTCTAATACTATGTTGAATAGCAGTGGTGATAATGGACATCCCTGCCGTGTTCCTGACCTTAATGGAAAAGCTTTCAGTTTTTCTCCATTGAGAATGATATTTGCGGTGGGTTTTTCATAGAAGGCTTTGATAATATTGAGGTATGTGCCCTCTATCCCTACACTTTGTAGAGTTTTGATCAGGAAGGGATGCTGTACTTTGTCAAATGCTTTTTCAGCATCTATTGAGAGTATCATATGGTTCTTGTTCTTTCTTTTATTAATGTGTTCTATCACATTGATTGATTTGCGGATGTTGAACCAACCCTGCAGCCCTGGAATAAATCCCACTTGATCGTGGTGAATAATCCTTTTAATGTACTGTTGAATCCTATTGGCTAGTATTTTGGCGAGAATTTTTGCGTCTGTGTTCATTTCTGTACACCAACAACAAGACTGAAGAAAGAGAAATTAAGGAGTCAATCCCATTCACAATTGTACCCAGAACTATAAGATACCTAGGAATAAACCTAACCAAAGAGACTAAGAATCTATACACAGAAAATTATAAAGTACTCATGAAAGAAATTGAGGAAGACACAAAAAAATGGAAAAATGTTCCATGCTCCTGGATTGGAAGAATAAATATTGTGAAAATGTCTATGCTACCTAAAGCAATCTACACATTTAATGCAATCCCTATCAAAATACCATCCATTTTTTTCAAAGAAATGGAACAAATAATCCTCAAATTTATATGGAACCAGAAAAGACCTCGAATAGCCAAAGGAATATTGAAGAACAAAGCCAAAGTTGGTGGCATCACAATTCCGGACTTCAAGCTCTATTACAAAGCTGTCATCATCAAGACAGCATGGTACTGGCACAAAAACAGACACATAGATCAGTGGAACAGAATAGAGAGCCCAGAAATCGACCCTCAACTCTATGGTCAACTCATCTTCGACAAAGCAGGAAAGAATGTCCAATGGAAAAAAGACAGCCTCTTCAATAAATGGTGCTGGGAAAATTGGACAGCCACATGCAGAAAAATGAAATTGGACCACTTCCTTACACCACACACGAAAATAGACTCCAAATGGATGAAGGACCTCAATGTGAGAAAGGAATCCATCAAAATCCTTGAGGAGAATGCAGGCAGCAACCTCTTCGACCTCAGCCGCAGCAACATCTTCCTAGGAACAACAGCAAAGGCAAGGGAAGCAAGGGCAAAAATGAACTATTGGGATTTCATCAAGATCAAAAGCTTTTGCACAGCAAAGGAAACAGTTAACAAAACCAAAAGACAGCTGACAGAATGGGAGAAGATATTTGCAAACGACATATCAGATAAAGGGCTAGTATCCAAAATCTATAAGGAACTTAGCAAACTCAACACCCAAAGAACAAACAATCCAATCAAGAAATGGGCAGAGGACATGAACAGACATTTCTGCAAAGAAGACATCCAGATGGCCAACAGACACATGAAAAAGTGCTCCACGTCACTCGGCATCAGGGAAATACAAATCAAAACCACAATGAGATATCACCTCACACCAGTCAGAATGGCTAAAATTAACAAGTCAGGAAATGACAGATGCTGGCAAGGATGTGGAGAAAGGGGAACCCTCCTCCACTGTTGGTGGGAATGCAAGCTGGTGCAACCACTCTGGAAAACAGCATGGAGGTTCCTCAAAATGTTGAAAATAGAACTACCCTATGACCCAGCAATTGCACTACTGGGTATTTACCCTAAAGATACAAACATAGTGATCCGAAGGGGCACGTGTACCCGAATGTTTATAGCAGCAATGTCTACAATAGCCAGACTATGGAAAGAACCTAGATGTCCATCAACAGATGAATGGATCAAGAAGATGTGGTATATATACACAATGGAATACTATGCAGCCATCAAAAGAAATGAAATCTTGCCATTTGCGACGACGTGGATGGAACTAGAGCGTATCATGCTTAGTGAAATAAGTCAATCGGAGAAGGACAACTATCATATGATCTCCCTGATATGAGGACATGGAGAAGCAACATGGGGGGTTAGGGGGATAGGAGAAGAATAAATGAAACAAGATGGGATTGGGAGGGAGACAAACCATAAATGACTCTTAATCTCACAATACAAACTGGGGGTTGCTGGGGGGAGGTGGGATTGGGAGAGGGGGAGCGGGCTATGGACATTGGGGAGGGGAGGCGAACCATAAGAGACTATGGACTCTGAAAAACAACCTGAGGGTTTTGAAGGGTCAGGGGTGGGAGGTTGGGGGAACAGGTGGTGGGTAATGGGGAGGGCACGTTTTGCATGGAGCACTGGGTGTTGTGCAAAAAGAATGAATACTGTTACGCTGAAAAAATAAATAAAATGGAAAAAAAAATAAAAAAATAAATAAATAAATGTCTAGAAGAAGTGGTGCATGGACAAACACACACATATTCACACATCACACACAGAGACACACATTCACACATGCATATATATGTCCACACAGAGACATACCTGTGCACACATATAAACATGCACACATTCATACCAGACCCTTGAAGAACCAGAGAAGGTGATTTACCCACTTCCTCCTATTATGGGCATAGAAAATTGTGTTTTCAGATTCCTCAAATTTGTACGAAGACTCCCCCATGCATAGATGCAGGGATTCACTCAGGGCAGTAGGGTATGAGGACATTAGGAGGGTAGAGGTAACACAGGGAAATGCAGACCTGGCAGAGAGCCTGAGAGGCCCATGTTTAGCTTTTGTCACAGCACCAGGAACAGAAATGAGTCCCTGTCAACAGCAGTCCTGGGAGGCCTCTTAGCAGCCAATGAGGAGGGAGCTATTCCGCCAAGATGGAGTCACTTCCATGGTCAGGGATCCAAAATAACCTTGAAATACAGCAACAACTTTGAACAGCAGCCAAAATGGAGGGCATTACACCCCCTCCCAAAGATGCCAAGAGGACAAAGGTGTTTGCTTTGCTAATCTTGAATTTTGGTCAGAAGCATTTAATGAAAAGTGAAGGAAACCATGGTAGTAACACATTTTCTTTTAAAGCCTTCTTCTAGGAGGATGGGTCAATATAAGTCCAAGACTCCTGGGAGACTAGTCCTGTCTGATAAGGGAAATATGGAAGAGATGAGAGGAATCTGCACTGACTGAAAGATGATGGTGTCTAATGAAGAGTATGCCCAGGCTCCACACTGCACTCAACTCCAACTTCCCACAGACTTGCTCCTGCCTGAAGTCCCCAGCATGGCTTTCAATGCCTCCTCTAGAAATCAAAAACCAGCTTTCTGCCCTCAGCACTCACCGCTGCTCTCAGAGAACTTTTGTTTCAGCAGGACTGGCTTCTCCTAGTGCTGAGTTTGTTCTTTCTACCTCTCCTTTCCCAACGTTCAGACCTCAGAGACCATGTCAGCCCTCCTTGACATATCACTCAACTGGCCTGGCTTACACAATGACAGTTCCTCCCAACCCCTTATCTGATGGATCTCTGCTTACTCCTTGCAGGCTACTCACTGTGTAAGGTTGCATCCTCATCCAGAGTCCTTGAAAAACAGTGTTAAAGGAAAATCTTATACACTACCAATGTACTAATGAATGCAAAATCTCAGAGAAACAGGAATGATGAATGAAAGTGCAGTGAAACAGAGAAGCAGGGTGAGCAGATGTGGTATTTAACCAGCTACTGCTTGGTAGCAAGTTTCATTAATGTAGATTTCTGCATGTCAGGACAGTTGGGTGGGAAAAGAAAAGAAAATGCTGACCTTCTCTTGTTCTCTGCCCCTTGCTGGGTTGGTCAACACTCACTTCAGGAGGTATTAGTTGCCCACACCTTTGTAGTTCATCACCCTGCTTTTGAGACCACACAAGAGAAAACCAAACCTCCTGGAGCTGATTGTGTTATGCTGGCCTCCTTCCTTGTGGTATCAGCAGCAGCCTGGCTCCAGGATCACCAGAAAGCATAGGTCATTGTTAGGGGAGCTCTGATCAGAATGCCAAAGGGTCCTTGAACCTGGAGAATGGACACAAAACTGAGTAGGCTATTGGTTGACATCTTCTGTACCTTGTTTGCAACTAGACTAGAGATAAGCAATTAGAACAGCAGAACTTTAACTCAGACTTATTTTGTGTCCCTAATGACACAACTCCCAGTACCAAAGAAAAAAAGAAAAAGAAATGCAAAATTATGTGCAAAGCACTCAGTTAGAAATTGTATGCAGAGTATTTACTCCTATCCTCAAAACAACCTGATGAGGGTGGTATTACTCTCAATATTTCAATTGTGTGAATGAGCTACTTGCCCAAGGTAAAGCCCATTTGGATTTTTATTCCCTAAGGATAGAATCTTTCTCTGTCTCTGTTTTTCCTCTCTCTCACACACACTCCATTGTGAGTGCTGGAAATTCTTTTGAACTAAAATATAAATATTCGCTATATCACTACAAATTTCAAGAATCTGCCTTTGCTTTAGCAGACTCCTTAATTTACTGTACCCTTGTGTGAGGGAATGTCCTGGACTATTTGAAAATGGTGAACAATTAGCAAATAAAAGGATTCTGATTAATACGGCTGCTTACACTGAGATTAAAGGAGTAAGTGCCCTGGGGTGAATTCCAAAGAAGAAGAAATGGCCTGGAGGGGGTGTGTTGGGGTAGAGGTTTGTCAGCTCACAGCCCTGAGAAGTAGGAAAAGGGAAAAGAAACCACAAAAGTCATAAAGAAACCTTGAGTCTGAAAGGAGAGAAACCAGTGCCAATCCATTTATATGAAGAGTTAAGTCTCATAATAACCCTGTGTAAAGGACAAATCCATTTTCAGTTTTTACTTCCCACCATTTGCACATTTGATGTAGCCACAAGCCATAAACCCTCCATTGGCAACTCACCATCTCTCTCAGTTCACGTGATTTGATTCTGTCTTGTCTCATTACTGATATCCTAATACAGTGGCTTTAAAAAATTGTGGCTCCTTACTCCCCTTCCCTTCCTGCCCTTGTAAGCCTAACCCTCACCCTCCACTGTGTCTCTCAGCACTACCCATTCCCTTATCTGTTTCCTGGAACCTGGAAGATGAGCCCATTGATTGAGGACAAATCTCTCAAGGAAACAGGCCTCAGGAAGGAATCTCAGTTTTAGGAATTTTTCCTTTCCTGGCCCTTTTTTCCCACAGCCCAAGCTTCCCACCCTGGCCAAACTCTGAGGAACCTATTACAGTGTTCCTACATCTTCTCTGAGTCAGTCTGAGCCAACAGTAGTAAGACCATGACAGGGCTCTCTGTCTGCAGTCAGTCTTCTCTGGTGAATCAACATGGCACTAGGCAGAAGGGGATGACTTACATATGTGGTGCCTCGACTTATCTTGGTAATCCTGGTGGGCTACAGTGTTCCTGCAAGGACAGCTCTGATCCCACTGCTCCACAGTCTCACTCCCTCCTGATGTATCTTGCAATATTTGGGGAGATTACTCATCCAGCACATTTAGGATCATTACACTTAGCCGGACTGAAATTTCCATTTTACACATAAGGCACATTTGTTTAACTGCATGCATGGTCCTTAATTAGAACAAATAGTCTTAGCCCCCCACCACACACACACACACACAAAATAAAATTGATGACTCACTGACAAATAACAGCTTCCAAGAAACAACAGATGTACTTAAAATGAAGATATACTTCATTTTTTCTCTCCCCAAACATTTCTAACAGATTGAGTAATATGTTGTAATGATTAAGCTGCTAGTTCCCAAAATGTTCTTACGAGTTTATGAAACAGTCTTTTCTTTGAGCTGCCCAGGGAGGATCTAAAGTGGGTAATGAAGTTGAGAGAAGTGGGTAGTCTTTTAGCCCAAGGGCTTCTAGTATTTGGAAGAGGTAAAGACTGGAAGTTTCCAGGAACGGAGAGCAGGATGTAGAGTGAGGCTGGACTTGGGTCCCAGGGCAGGCCTTGAACTAAATATTCATCAAGGCAGTGACAAGGATGGGGGGATGCTAGTTTGCTGCTTTCTACCATGCTAAGCCAGAGTCAGAACCAGAGGTCACTGGCCTGAGCTGCAGCAGTGGGGATTTGGAGTAGACCTCAAAGGGGATTCCAAATTCCATTCCAGGCCTAGAGGGGTCACCCAGCCCTGAGAAGCGGAGGCCAGCAAAGATCAAGTGACCAAGGCCTGGACTTTGTCAGTGAGGTCTGCCCTGATGAAAATGTGCACTAGATGATCTCAGAAGCCTTTGAGAAAGCAAAGAAGTGTGGATAGTGAAGGGAGAATATCTGTAGATGGGTGGTAGGTAGGGTGGAAGGAATCTGGGATAGGGACTTCCTTGTAGGCTTTTAGTTAAACTAATACCTCTACTCCTTCCTTCATCCACCCCCATCAAAAATGATATCAGGCCCTGGTCTTTTCTGACAATATGATTTCACCCCTGTAAGTTGAGGATTTGGAGAGGAGGCAGGAGGAACAACGTGGAATCAGGAATTCTGAACTATAGTAAAGGTCTCTGCTTCTCCTTGGGGCATGGACTGCAGGTCAGCCAGCCACACTCTTCATATCCTGTCATTTATTTTATCTTCAATACCCAAAAAGATCTGAGGTCCTTCCTACAGCCTCCCCAGACCTTACCCTCCTTTCTGTATGTTCTGTAACAGGCAGCTGAACTTCACAGTAATGGAGTCAAAGTTGTGTCTTCTTAAAACAGAGTGTAGTGTCCAAATCCTAATGTGTTTCCATGTGAAAGAAAGACTGGGCCAGAGTGGGAATTGGGGCAAGATGATCATGAAGTGGGAGTTTACTGGATGTCAGAAACAGGAAAGGATATTTTACATGCAGTGTCTTTTAAATACCAGGAGATCAAGAAACTGATACTATTTCTAAAATTGTTACTTTGTGGTGTGTAATCTTGGGCAAGTCATGTTTCTTCTCTGAGCCTGTTTTACTCATATGAAAGGTAGAACACTTCAAGAATCAACCCCCCAATTCCTAAGTCAATGGTGACCTGCCATTTTGTATAAGCACACTCAGAAATCACCCCACCCTATCACTGAAGACAACTGAATGTCAGGTTATTAGAGCAGGATGAGACCTTAGGGTCCTTAATTCAGCACTCCCCAAATTTAACCTTACAGAAAATCTCCAGGAATGCTTATGTAAATACAGATTCTTGGGCCAGTGCAGCTTTAGTAAGCCTCATTTTCTGGAGTGGGGTAGGCAAGTCTGTATTTGCCAGTAAATCCCCAGTTGATTCTGCTATCCCCAGCTCAGCACTTGTCCCTGCACCCATATTTGGGAACCACTGATTCAGCACAAGTTCCTTATGATAAAGATGGGAAAGCTGGGATACTAAGAACACAATCTCATGTCCTCTAGTCCAAGTCCTCCTGCCCCTCCGCCCCCTGCTTCCAGCAAAACTGAACTATCACTTCTACCCACTAGAAGGCTCCCTCCTCAGCACAGTATCCCAGTCACTGTTGATCTCACTTCTTTTCACAAATATCCAGGTAGAAACACCATTGTAAAGTAACATTTGCTTTGAATGCTTTGATAATTTTTTGCTGATTGTTATGATTCATTTAAGGTAGCAGTATGGTACTGGCCTCACTTTGGTGTTTGCAGATGCAATGTCCTAGTTCCTTCCTTCTATTCACTGTCCTCATCCTAGGCAAAGGGATTTTTTTTTTTTCAAAAGAAAAATTTAATCATATCAGCCTTTTGCTCAGAACAATTTTATAACAATTGATTTATTTTTCTTAGGATTAAGGACAACAGAAACATAGCTCACATATCTTCATATGGTTTATTCTCCTTTACCTATGAGGAAAGTGATTTACACAATGCCTTTTTACTTGATGTTTACTCTGCCTAAAATTCTGCTTCCCTGGGTCTTTACCTGCCTGGCTCCTTTCCTCACTCACTTCCATGCACAGTGTCACCTCCTCAGAGGTTTCTTTTGATTATAGCCCTAGTCACTAGTTTGTTTATTTCAACACTGTGCCTTAGTTTGTTCTTTACACTTACCACTACCTGAAATTCTCTCTCTCCTCCTGACACACACCCACACTATTGTTTTGGTGCTGTTTCTATCCACCCCCACTTGGTGAATTCCATGAGGTCAAGATCTTTGCTGAATAGTCAAGCCTGTGTTCCCAGAACTCAGAACCCAATACATGGCAGGTACTCAATAAAGAACAATAGGTAAAAAAATCAAGGATATGGTGTAGGCCAGGAGCAAAAAGATGAATTCAACCTGTCATTTAGGCTTTTAAAGTCAAATGGGGAAGATATCGCCATAAACAATACACTATCTAGCCCTTTAATAAGTAATTCATAAAAGGGATGAAAGCTACTCTGTGGGAACATGGGTGGGACATCTGCAGGGATATTAGGGAAGTCTTCATGCAAGGGGAAAAGTTGAGCTCATCCTCAAGCATAAATTAGAATTCATTAGGTGGAAGATGAAGGCAGGCATTTCAGTCAGGGGGAACAAAAAGTCAGAGGTGATTTTGATTTGAAGGTAAATGACTTAAGAGTAATCATGAAATAAGGAATAGACTGATAAAAGTGAAAGAATCAATGTTGTGTAGAAAACCTGGGGATTAAAGAATAGAAATAGCCTGGGTTCTTAAAGGCTGTGCATTTTCTTACAATTTTCAAAGTGATTGTGAAGGTACTTGGCAGCCAAACAAAAACTCAATACATAGATTAAATTTCTTTTGTAATTTATTTTGTTGTTTTCTTTAATTGAGAAATAAATTTATTTTATAAAGATTATAATGATAGCTGTGGTGAAGGATGTAGTTGAGGGAGGTGAAACCAAAGTCAGAAGATATCTAAGAGGGTGTTACAATAGCTCTGGTAAGAAATGATGAATGGTCCATATTGGCAAAGATTGTGCTGAATAAAGTGAATCGGGAAAAAAAATAAAGTGAATTGGACAGTTAATCATTTATCAGTAAAATTTGACAGAACATGGTGTATTAGTGTTCACCAGAAAAAAGAAAGAATAGAATCGATGATTGTAGATAGATGATAGATAGATAGATATAGATAGATAATAGATATAGATATAGATAGATAATAGATAAATAGATAGATTGATGATAGATGTTTAGATACTTAGAGATAGGTAGGTAGATATAAAGAGAATAATTACAAGCAGTTGGATCATGCAGTTGTGGGGGCTGAGAAGTCCCATGATCTGCCATTTCTCACCTGGAGACTGAGGATGGCTCTTGATGTAATTCCAGAATGAATTGTAAGTTCTGAAGACCAGGAGGGTCAGTCATTAAGTTCCAGTCTGAAAACACAAGAAAATGGATGCCCCAGCTCATACAATTAGACAGAGACTGAATTCTCTCTTCCCACACCTTTTTTAAAAAATTATTTTTATTAACATAGAATGTATTATTTGCCCCAGGGGTACATCTGTGAATC
The DNA here is from genome assembly GCF_922984935.1 of Meles meles. Classification (NCBI taxonomy): domain Eukaryota; kingdom Metazoa; phylum Chordata; class Mammalia; order Carnivora; family Mustelidae; genus Meles; species Meles meles. Next base: position 88,961,043 of record NC_060073.1, on the reverse strand, counting down.
ATCAGGCTTACACACTTCCCAGCACTCACCATAGCACATACCCTCACCAATGTCCATAGCCCAACCACCCTCTCATTACCCCCCTCCCCCTAACAACCCTCAGTTTGTTTTGTGAGATTAAGAGACTCTTATGGTTTGTCTCCCTCCTGATCCCATCTTGTTTCATTTTTCCTTCCCTACCCCCCAAACTCCCCACTCTGCCTCTCAAATTAATAATATCAGAGGTGTCATGTGATAATTTTCCTTCTCTGATTGACTTATTTCGCTCAGAATAATATGCTCTAGTTCCATCTATGTCATTGCAAATGGTAAGATTTAATTTCTTTTAATGGTTGCATAGTATTCCATTGTATATATATATATACCACATTTCTTTATCCATTCATTTTTTGATGGACTTCTAGATTCTTTCCATACTTTGGCTATGGTAGACATTGCTACTATAAATATTTGGGTGCACGTGCCTCTTTGGATCACAAAATTTGTGTCTTTAAGATAAATACCCAGTAGTGTGATTGCTGGGTAATAAGGTAGCTCTATTTTCAACTTTTTGTGGAAATTCCATACTGTATTCAGAGTGGTTGCAACAGCTGGCATTCACCCCAAGTGTAGGAGTGTTCCCCTTTCTTTGCATGCTTGCCAGCATCTGTCATTTCCTTACTTGTTAATTTTAGCCATTCTGACTGGTGTGAGGTAGTCTCTCATTGAGGTTTTCATTTGTATCTTCCTGATGCCAAGTGATGCGGAGCACTTTTTCATGTGTTTGTTGACCATCTGGATGTCTTCCTTGCAGAAATGTCTGCTCATGTCCTCTGCCTATTTGTTGATTGGATTATTTTTTCTTTGGGTGTTGAGTTTGATAAGTTCTTTATACATTCTGGATACCAGCCCTTCATCAGATATGCCGTTTGCGAATATCTTCTCCCATTCTGTCAGTTGTCTTCTCTTGTTGACTGTTTCCTTTGCTGTGCAAAAGTTTTTGATCTTGATGAAGTCCCAATAGTTCATTTTTGCCCTTGCTTCCCTTGCCTTTGATGATGTTTCTAGGAAGAAGTTGCAGTGGCTGAGGTCAAAGAGATTGCTGTCTGTGTTCTCCTCAAGGATGTTGATGGATTCCTGTCTCACTTTGAGGTTCTTCCTCCATTTGGAGTCTATTTTTGAGTGTGGTGTAATGAAATGGTCCCATTTTATTTTTCTGCATGTGGATGTTCAATCTTCCCAACACCATTTGGTGAAGAGATTGTCTTTTTTCCATCGGACATTCTTTACTGCTTTGTCAAAGATTAGTTGACCCTAGAGTTAAGGGTCTATTTTTGGGCTCTCTATTCTGTTCCACTGATCTATGTGTCTGTTTTTGTGCCAGTACCATACTCTCTTGATGATGACATCTTTGTAATAGAGCTTGAAGTCTGGAATTGTGATGCCACCAACTTTGACTTTCTTTTTCAACATTCCTCTGGCTATTCGAGGTCTTTTCTGGTTCCATATAAATTTTAGGATTATTTGTTCCTTTTCATTGAAAAAAATGGATGGTATTTTGAGGGGATTGCATTCAACGTGTAGACTACTTTAGGTAGCATAGACTTTTTTTAAAGATTTTATTTATTTACTTGACAGACAGAGATCACAAGCAGGCAGAGAGGCAGGCAGAGAGAGAGGAGGAAGCAGGCTCCCCACTGAGAAGTGTTCTGGATGTGGGGCTCAATCCCAGGACCCTGGGGTCATGACCTGAGCTGAAGGGAGAGGCTTTAACCCACTGAGCCACCCAGGCGCCCCTAGCATAGACATTTTCACAATATTTGTTCTTCCATTTCATGAGCATGGAACATTTTCCCAGTTCTCCAGTTCTTTATGTCTTCCTCAATTTCTTTCATGAGTACTTTATAGTTTTCTGAGTATAGATTCTTTGCCTCTTTGGTTAGGTTTATTCCTAGGTACCTTATGGTTTTGGGTGCAATTGTAAATAGGATTGACTCCTTCATTTCTCTTTCTTCTGTCTTGTTGTTGGCATATAGAAATGCAACTGATTTCTGTGCCTTGGTTTTATATCCTGACACATTACTGAATTCCTATACAAGTTCTAGCAGATTTGGAGTGGAGTCTTTTGGGTTTTCCACATAAAGTAACATATCATCTGTAAAGAATGATAGTTTGACTTCTTCTTTGTCAATTTGGATGCATTCAATTTCCTTTTTTTTGTCTGATTGCTGAGGCTAGGACTTCCAGTACTACGTTGAATAGCAGTGGTAATAATGGACATCCCTGCCGTGTTCCTGACATTAGTGGAAAAACTTTCAGTTTTTCTCCATTGAGAATTATATTTGCAGTGGGTTTTTCATAGATGGCTTTGATAATATTGAGGTATGTGCACTCTATCCCTATACTTTGAAGAGTTTTGATCAGGAAGGGATACTGTATTTTGTCAAATGCTTTTTCAGCATCTATTGAGAGTATCATATGGTTCTTGTTCTTTCTTTTATTAATGTATTGTATCACATTGATTGAATTGCAAATGTTGAACCAACCTTGCAGCCCTAGAATAAATCCCACTTGGTCGTGCTGAATAATCTGTTTAATGTACTGTTGGATCCTATTGGCTAGTATTTTGGTGAGAATTTTCGCATCTGTGTTCTTCAAGAATATTGGTCTGTAATTCTCTTTTTTGATGGGGTCATTGTCTGGTTTTGGGATCAAGGTAATGCTGGCCTCATAGCATGAGTTTGGAAGTTTTCCTTCCATTTCTATTTTTTGGAAGAGTTTCAAGAGAATAAGAACTAATTCTTCTTCTTTTTAAAAGATTTTATTTATTTATTTGACAGACAGAGACCCCAAGTAGGCAGAGAGGCAGGCAGAGAGAGAAAGGCAGAAGTAGGCTCACCACTGAGTGGAGAGCCCCATGCGGGGCTTGATCCCAGGACCCTGGGATCATGACCTGAGCTGAAAGCAGAGGTTTTAACCCACTGAGCTACCCAGGCGCCCTGGAACTAATTTTTCTTTAAATGCCTTGTAGAATTCCCCTGGGAAGCCGTCTGACCCTGGGCTCTTGTTTGTTGGGAGATTTTTGCTGACTGTTTCAATCTCCTTACTGGTTATGGCTCTGTTAAGGTTTTCTATTTCTTTCTGGTTCAGTTTTGGTAGTTTATATATCTCTGGAATGCATCCATCTCTTCCATATTGTCAAATTTGTTGCCATAGAGTTGCTCATAATATGTTCTTATAATTGTTTGTATTTCTTTGGTGTTGGCTGTGATCTCTCCTCTTTCATGCATGATTTTATTTATTTGGGTCCTTTCTCTTTTCTTTTTGATAAGTCTGGCCAGGGATTTATCAATCTTATTAGCTCTTTTGAAGAACTAGCTCCTAGTTTCGTTGATCTGTTCTACTGTTCTTTTGGTTTCTATTTCATAGATTTCTGCTCTAATCTTTGTAATTTCTCTTCTACTGCTGGGTTTAGGCTTTCCTTGCTGTTCTTTCTCCAGCTCCTTTAGGTGTAGGGTTAGGTTGTATACTTGAGACCTTTCTTGTTTCTTGAGAAAGCCTTGTATCACTACATACTTTCCTCTCAGGACCACCTTTTCTGTGTCCCAAAGATTTTTGACAGTCGTCTTTTCATTTTCATTTGTTTCCATGATTTTTTTCCATTCTTCTTTAATTTCCTGGTTGAACCATTCATTCTTTAGTAGGATGCTTTTTACCCTCCATGTATTTGAGTTCATTCCAACTTTCCCCTTGTGATTGAGGTCTAGCTTCAGAGCATTGTGGTCTGAAAATATGCAGGGAATGATCCCAAACTTTTGGTACTGGTTGAGACCTGATTTGTGACCCAGGATGTGATCTATTCTGGAGAATGTTCCATGTGCACTAGAGAAGAATAAGTATTCTTTTGCCCTGGGATGGAATGTTCTCAATATATCTGTGATGTCCATCTGTTCCAGTGTGTCATTCAAGGCCTTTATTTCCTTGTTGATCTTTTGCTTGGATGATCTGTCCATTTCAGTGAGGGGGTGTTAAAGTCCCCTACTATTATTGTATTATTGTCGATGTGTTTCTTTGATTTTGTTATTAATTGGTTTGTATAGTTGGCTGCTCCCATGTTAGGGGCAGAGATATTTAAAATTGTTAGATCTTCTTGTTGGACAGACCCTTTGAGTATGATATAGTGTCCTTCCTCATCTCTTATTATAATCTTTGACTTAAAATCTAATCACTCTAATGTAAGGTTCTTCCCCAGCTGTCTTTTGATGTCCATTAGCATGGTAAATTGTTTTCCACCCCCTCGCTTTAAATCTGGAGGTGTCTTTGGGTCTAAAATGAGTTTCTTGTAGACAGCATACTGATAGTTTATTTTCTTTTGTTTTGTTTTTTGTTTGTTTGTTTGTTTTGTTTTGTATCCATTCTGGTACTCTGTGTCCTGTGATTGGGCTTTTAGCCCATTTACGTTCAGGGTAACTGTTGAGAGATATGAATTTAGTGCCATTGTATTGCCTGTAAGGTGACTGCTACTGTATATTGTCTCTGTTCCTTTATGTTCTACTACTTTTAGGCTCTCTCTTTGCTTAGAGGACCACTTTCAATATTTCCTGTAGAGCTGGTTTGGTGTTTACAAATTCTTTTATTTTTTATTTGTCCTGGTATGTTTTTATCTCTCCTTCTATTTTCAATGATAGCCTAGCTGGATATAGTATTCTTGGCTTTATATTTTTCTCATTTAGTGCTCTGAATATATCATGCGAGTTCTTTCTGGACTGCCAGGTCTCTGTGGATAAGTCTGCTGCCAATCTAATATTTCAACCATTGTATGTTACAGACTTCTTGTCCTGGGCTACTTTCAGGATTTTCTCTTTGTCATTAATACTTGTCAGTTTTACTATTAGATGATGGGGTGTGGACCTATTTGTATTCATTTTGAGTGGGGTTTTCTGCACCTCCTGGATTTTTATGCTTGTTCCCTTTGCTATATTAGGGAAATTATCTACAATAATTCTCTCCAATATACCTTCTGCCTCCCTCTTTCTTCTTCTTCTGGAATCTCAATTATTCTAAAATTGTTTCATCTTATGGTATCACTTATCTCTCAAATTCTCCCCTCATATTCCAGTAGTTGTTTGTCTCTCTTTTGCTCGGTTTCTTTATTCTCCATCATTTGGTCTTCTATATCACTAATTCTCTCTTCTGCCTCATTTATCCTAGAAGTAAGAGCCTCCATTTTTTTATTGCACCTCATTAATAGATTTTTTTATTTTAAATTGTTTCTGCAGTGTTTCAGAGGGACTCTAGCAACCCAATACATATTGTAGCAATATTCACAGTGGATATTGTGGGAAGAGCCCAGATGTTCATTTACAGATGAATGGATAAGGAAGGTGGAATTCCACAATGGAACGCTACTCAGCTATCAGAAAAGATGAACACTTACCATTTACATCGATGTGGATGGCACTGGAAGGTATTATATTGAGACAAGTCAATCAGAGAAAGAAAATTATCATAAGGTTTAACCCATATGTGGAACATAAGAAATAGTGGAGAAGATCATAAGGGAAGGGAGGTAAAATGAATGGAAAGAAAACAGTGAGGGAGAAAAAAACATGAGAAACTCTTAAATATAGAAAACAAACTGACGTTTCCTTGAGGGGAGATTGTAGGGGTTTGGGTTAATTGGATGATGTGCTTTAAGGAGGGCACATGATGTGAGGAACAGTGTGTGTTATATGCAACTGATGAATTATTGGACTCTATATCTGTAATTAAAGATGTACTGTAATATGTTGGCTAATTAATTTTCAATTAAAAAAATAAAAAGATATGTCTTCATTTAGGTAGTTATCCCTAAGCTATTTTCCCAAGTTTGAAAAGAAAGGTGCAAAGCAATGTTTTTGTTTGTAAACAAGGAGCACATATTTTTATATATAGACAATTTCTGAGAGGCATATGAGAAATTGGTAGTAGTAGTTTGTCTTTTTCTTTTGTATTCCCTTTCTCTGTTCTTTCCACAAGAATGAGTTGTTATTACAATAAAGTATAGTTAATTTAAAAATATACATAGCTGTGTATGGAGAGAGAAAATAAGAGAAATTTAGTAAGATGCTAACATTGGAGACTCTTTTTAAAAGCACAAATTACTTTGTATAATTCTTGCAAGTTTCCAGTAAATTGAAATTATTTAAAAATAAAAAGATAAAAAACACTAATTCCACATATAGTTCTTTCATTTAAAAAAAAGATTTTTATTTATTTATTTGAGAGAGCATACAAGCAGGGGGAGTGGCAAGCAGAAGGAAAAAGAGAAGCTGACTGCTCACTGAGCAGGGAGCCCAATGTGGGGCTCAACCCCAGGAATCCAGTATCATGACCTGAGCTGAAGGCAGATGCTTAAATGACTGAGCCTCCTGTGCACCCATAAGCAGTTCTTTTAAATTTCAAATTAGGCCTACACGATTCTCTACACCCAGCCTAATTTATGTACATCCCCCATGTCCTGGTTTTGCAAGTGACATAATTGCTCCAAGCCTAGCTTCTCAAAAATCAGAATGATGTTAGCATTAACCTCTTAGGGCTGTGTTTTGTACATATTGAGCATCAGTAGATATTATTATGTCCTCTCTCCTCTATTTCTTCCAAAATGCCCTTTCTCAGATAAAATAGACAGTACTAGAAGGTAAGGAAGCTAATGCACTTTGTGATTCTATAAACAGGGTGCAAAAAATATGGATGAGACAAGGTTGTCATTTTTGGTATTACAACCATAGGCACTATCTCTGAGCACTTACTTCCTCCTTCCATACTTCAAGACTTTAAAAACATACCTTGTAGTTCCTAGAAACCGTTTCACATATTCCCAAAGTTTTTGGCTTTGAAAATTTTAAACCTGGGCTTAGAAATAAGAATTCTGAGCTAACTTAATATCTTCTTTAAATATATACAAATTTTGATGTCAAGAGGTTTTTTTTTTGTTTGTTTGTTTTTGTTTAAAGATGTGTTAAGGTCTAGTGAAAAATGAATCAAAGGACAAGCATTTGACCTTCAATAGATTCAACTTGAAACACAAGTGTGGGCTTCAGAAACTTCATAGAGATTAAGTTTAGATTTAAGAATTAACAAATGGGGGCGCCTGGGTGGCTCAGGGGGTTAAAGTCTCTGCCTTCAGCTCAGGTCATGATTCCAGGGTCCTAGCATTGAGCCCCGCATTGGGCTCTCTGCTCAGCAGGAAGCCTGCTTTCCCCTCTCTCTCTGCCTACCTCTCTGCCTACTTGTGATCTCTGTCTGTCAAATAGATGAACAAAATCTTAAAAAAAAAGAATTAACAAATGGGTGAAACAGGTCATTAACTATGGTTAATTTCATGTGTCAACTTTCATGAGTCAAGCGGTGTCCAGACATTTGGTTAAACATTATTTCTATGTGTGTCTTTGAGGGTTTTTCCAGATGAGATTAGCATTAGAATCCGTAGACTGAGTAAGACAGATTTCCTTCCACAATGTGGATGCATATCATCCAATTCAAATTGCATATCATCCAAATTCAAGCCTGAAGGAAAAAAAAGTGTAGGAAGGAAGAGGAAGCAAGATGGCAGAGGAGAAGGAAACTGAAATAGCATGAGGTCCCAGGAGTTTAGCTGGTTATCAAACCATTCGGAACACCTACAAACTCAACAGGAGATAGAAGAGAAGAGCAACATTCTCGGAACAGAAAATCAACCACTTTCAGGAAGAGCTCTATAGAAACCCTTCAGAGAAAAAAAGCTAAAAAGAGTGAACCCAAGCAGATTACTTAGGTAGGCCACTGGCAAGGGTGGGGCAGCTCCACCTCAGGCAAAGACATTTGAGAATCACTGCAGCAGGCCCCTGCCCCAGAAGATCAACAAGAACATCCAGCCAATACCAAGTTAACCAATCAACCAGAACTGCAGAACACCAGAGGTAGGGGAAAGCAACACATAGAATTCATGTTGTCGTTGTTTGTTTTTTCCCATGATCCTTTAATATCGCAAAGTTAATTTTTTTATTTTACTTTTTTCTTATTCTATTTTTTAACTTTTCCTCTTGCATCTTTTTACATTAACTATTTTTGTCTTATCAAAACATCTTTTAAAAAATCTTTTTAAATATTCATTGTTATAGTAATATTTTATCCCTTCATTGTAGTTAACCTTATTTTTTGTATACATAGAGGGTTTTTTTTCCTTTAAAATTTTAGGAAATAATTTCTTGTAAAAGATCAAAATATACCCTAAATCTGGCTTCAGCTTGATCACATTCTGCTTTTTTCTCTGATCAACCAACTTATCTGGTCAATTCCTTTCTTAGAATCTTTTAAATTTTTCATCTTTACAGTCATTTTCCATCACTTCATCATGTTTTCCCTTACTTTTGTATATATATAACTTTTTCTTTCTTTAAAATTTTGTGAGGTAGTTTCTTCTAAGAGACCAGAATACAACCAAAATCAAGTGAGTGGATCAGTTCTATTCACCAGTCTAATATATATAATTATCTATATCTATATCTATATATACATATATACATATATCTATAAATACATATATTTAAAATACATATATAATACATATATTTTATATATTATATATATTAAATATATGTATTTATATATTATATATGGATTATCTATCTATAGATATAGGTAGATATCTGTCTATATAGATATAGATTTATATATATAAATTAAATATATAATATATAAAATACATATATTTTATATATTATATATTTATAATTATATATATGATTTATATTCATAATTTATATTTATAATTATATATATAATTATATTATGTATATAATTATATATATAATTTATATTTATAATTTATATTTATAATTATATATATAATTATATAATTATATAATATATAATTATACATACATATATATGTATATATATGTATATATGTATGTGTATATATATATGTATGTATATATATAAATATAAATATAAATTATATATATAAATTTATATATATATAATTTAATTATAAATAAATATATATATTATATATAATATATAATATAATATATGTATTATATAATTATATATATATTAAATATATATATATATAAATTAAATATATATATTTCTATATAAATATATATAAAATATAAATTTATTATATATAACTTATATATATATAATATATATATTTTATTAAAATATAAATATAAATATAAATATAAATATATAAAATTTTATATATTATATATTATATAATATATATAATATTATATAATTTATATATATTATATAATATATAAATTATATATTAAAATTTTATATATTAAAATATATAAAAATATATTAAAAATATAAATATAAATATATAAATATACATATATTTTATATGTTATATAGTTATAATTATACAATATATATAATTATATATAATATAATATATAATATTAAATTATATATAATATATTATATTATATAATAATATAATATATATATATTATATATATAATATAATATTATATAATAATATATTAAATATTAAATATATTATATATTATATAATATATATATAAATTAATTATATATATAATTAATTATATATATAAATTAATATATATATATAATATATAAAATATATGTATTTTATATATATTATATATTTTTAATTTATATACATATTTATATTTATATAGAGAGATATATATAGATATATATATTTTTTAATTCTTTAATTTTTTCCCCCTTTTTTTCTCCCCCTGATTTCAGGTCTCCTCTGATATAGTTCGCATTTATTTTTTCTGGGGTCTTTGCCATCTTTCTAGTATTTTACTGTCTGATTCATATATTCTTATCTGGATAAAAAGACAAGGTAGAAAAACTTACCGCAAAAAAAAGAACAAGAGTCAGTAAAAACAACTAGAGACAAAATGTATATGGATATTGGTAATAGGTCAGAACAAGAGTTCAGAATGCCTATTAACAAGACACTAGCTAGGCTTGAAAAAATTCATAAAAGATATTAGAGAATCACTTTCTGGAGAAATAAAAGAACTAAAATCTAACCAAGTTGAAAAAAAAAGCTATTGATGAGGTGCAATAAAAAATGGAGGCTCTTACTGCTAGGATAAATGAGGCAGAAGAGACTTCATGATATAGAATATCAGATGATGGATGATAAGGAAGCTGAGCAAAAGAGGGAGGAGTCAAGATGGTGGAAGAGTAGCAGGCTGAGATGACATCACGTCGCAGAAGTTCAGCTAGAACTTCAAATCCAACAAGAGGTTGAAGGGAAGAAGAGCAGCAATTCTAGAAACTGAAAATTGACCACTTTCTGAAAGGTAGGACGTGCAGAGAAATGAATCTGAAATGATGGGAGAGGCCATCTCCCAGCAAGCCATGGAGGATTGGAGCACAAAATTTGAACTTTTAAAAGTCTGCTCTACTGAGGGACATTTTATTTTTTAAAAAAAAATATTTTTTGAACTTCTTTTCACTCCCTTGCTTCTCTCCATGATTTGGGGTCTTTTGGACTTGGTTAACACACATTTTTCTGGGGATTTTGCCACACTTTTAGTATTTTATTGTCTCATTCATATATTCTTATCTGGATAAAATGACAAGGTAGAAAAAAAGAACAAGAGGCAGTACTGAAGGCTATGGGCCAAATCAATACGGACATTAGTAATATGTCAGATCTAGAGTTCAGAATGATGATTCTCAAGGTGCTAGCTGGGCTCAAAAAAGGCATGGAAGATATTAGAGAAACCCTGTCTGGAGAAATAAAATCCCTTTCTTGAGAAATGATGCAGATGGAACTAGAGGATATTATGCTGAGCATAAAAAGTCAATCAGAGAATGAAAATTATCATGTGACCTCCCTGATATTATTAATTTGAGTGGCAGAGTGGGAGGTTTGGGGTGTAGGGAAGGAAAAAATGAAACAAAATTGGATCAGGAGGGAGACAAACCATAAGATTCTCTTAATCTTAGGAAACAAACTGAGGATTGCTGTGGGGATGGAGGAGGGAGAAGGTGGTTGGGCTATGGACATTGGCGAGGGTATGTGCTATGGTGAGGGCTGTGAAATGTGTAAGCCTGATGATTCACAGACCTGTATCCCTGGGACTAATAATACATTATATGTTAATGAAATTTTTAAAAATATGGTCAATAAAGAAAAAATTAATAGAAACTGTCTTTGAGGAAAAACAAATTGGAATTACTATTCAATACCCGAATCAACTGTCTTAAATGCTTTCAAAGAGCTAAAGAAAACATGGACAAGGTACTGGAGGAAAATAGTGATACATGAACAAATGAATAATATCAGTAAAAGATAGAAATTACAAAAAACAAAAAAAGCAGAAATTTAAGAGCTAAGAAACACAGTAACAGGAAAAAAAACTTGCTTTCAATACAGGGTTTCAATAATAGATTTGAGCAGGTAAAGCAGACTGGAAAATGCATAAATAGAAAGTAACAGAGCCTAAGAAATTTGTGAGGAAACCATCAAAGATACTAACACATACCTACTGGGCATCCAAAAAGAAAACGAATGAAAGATAGACATGAGGAAAATTTCGGGATCATGCAGAAAATGTCCCGAATTTTATTAAAGCCATGAATCTACACAGTTAAAAAGGATAAATGTAGTTTATCTAAGAAGGATAAATGCAGAGATTCACAATGAGGCAGATTATGGTATTATTGTGGAAAGACAAAGACAGAGAAAGAATCTTGAAAGCAACAAGGTAGAAAGTGACTCCACATATAAGAAATTCTCACAGATTTAACAACATATATCTCAGCAGAAACTTTACTGGTCAAAAGACAATGAGATCAGGATGTCTGGGGTCTCAGTCTGTTAACTGTCTGTCTTGGGCTAGGTCGTGATGCCAGGGTCCTGGGATGAAGATTTGCATCAGGCTTCTTGCTCAGTGGGGAGCCTACTTCTCCCCAGGTCTGCTGCTCTCCCTACTTGTGCTCTCTCTCTGACAAATAAATAAATTTAAAAAAAAAAGGAGATGATAATATTACAATGCTGAAAGGAAATGAAAAACATAAAACCTTGTTAAATAAGATGTCTATAAGCCGAAATTATAATTTCCATATTTTTTTATTTATTTTTTGGGTTGATTTTTTTTTCTTTTTTAAATTTTTTAATTTGTTTATTTTCAGCGTAACAGTGTTCATTGTTTTTGCACCACACCCAGTGCTCCATGCAGTATGTGACCTCCCTATTACCCACCACCTGGTTCCTCAACCTCCCATACCCCCAGCCCCTTCAAAACCCTCTGGTTGTTTTTCAGAGTCCATAGTCTCTCATGGTTCATCTCACCTTCCAGTTTCCCTCAAATCCCTCTTCTCTCCATCTCCCCATGTCCACCGTGTTCTTTGTTATGCTCCACAAAGAAGTGAGACCATATGATAATTGACTCTCTCTGCTTGACTTATTTCGCTCAGCATAATCTCTTCCAGTCCCATCCATGTTGCTACAAAAGTTGGGTATTCATACTTTCTGATGGAGGCATAATACTCCATCGTGTATATGGACCACATCTTCCTTATTGATTCATCCATTGAAGGGCATCTTGGTTCTTTCCACAGTTTGGCGACTGTGGCCATTGCTGCAATAAACATCAGGGTACAGATGGCCCTTCTTTTCACTACATCTATATCTTTGGGGTAAATACCCAGCAGAGCAATTGCAGGGTCATAGGGAAGCTCTATTATTCTTAATTTCTTGAGGAATCTCCACACTGTTCTCGAAAGTGGCTGCACCAACTTGCATTCCCACCAACAGTGTAAGAGGGTTCCCCTTTCTCCACATCCTCTCCAACACACGTTGTTTCCTGTCTTGCTAATTTTGGCCATTCTAAATGGTGTCAGATGGTATCTCAATGTAGTTTTAATTTGAATCTCCCTGATGGCTAGTGATGATGAACATTTTTTCATGTGTCTGATAGTCATTTGTATGTCTTCATTGGAGAAGTGTCTGTTCATATCTTCTGCCCATTTTTTGATATGATTATCTGTTTTGTGTGTGTTGAGTTTGAGGCATTCTTTATAGATCCTGGATATCAACCTTTTGTCTGTACTGTCATTTGCAAATATCTTCTCCCATTCCGTGGGTTGCCTCTTTGTATGTTGATTGTTTCCTTTGCTGTGCAGAAGCTTTTGGTCTTGATGAAGTCCCAAAAGTTCATTTTTGCTTTTGTTTCCTTGGCCTTTGGAGACATATCTTGAAAGAAGTTGCTGTGGCTGATATCGAAGAGGTTACTGCCTATGTTCTCCTCTAGGATTCTGATGGATTCCTGTCTCACGTTGAGGTCTTTTATCCGTTTCAAGTTTATCTTTGTGTGTGGTGTAAGAGAATGGTCGAGTTTCATTCTTCTACATATCGCTGTCCATTTTCCCAGCACCATTTATTGAAGAGACTGTCTTTTTTCCATTGTATATATTTTCCTGTTTTGTCAAAGATTATTTGACCATAGAGTTGAGGGTCCATATCTGGGCTCTCTACTCTATTCCACTGGTCTATGTGTCAGTTTTTATGCCAGTACCATGCTGTCTTGGTGATCACAGCTTTGTAGTAAAGCATGAAATCGGGTAACATGATGCCTCCAGTTTTGTTTTTGTTTTTCAACATTTCCTTAGCAATTCGGGGTCTCTTCTGATTCCATACAAATTTTAGGATTATTTGCTCCACTTTTTGAAAAATACCGGTGGAATTTTGATCAGAATGGCATTAAAAGTATAGATTGCTCTAGGCAGTATAGACATTTTAACAATGTTTATTCTTCCAATCCAAGATCATGGAACAGTCTTCCATCTTTTTGTGTCTTCTTCAATTTCTTTCATGAGTGTTCTGTAGTTCCTCGAGTACAGGTCCTTTACCTCTTTGGTTAGGTTTGTTCCCAGGTATCTTATGGTTCTTGGTGCTATAGTAAATGGAATCGATTCTCTAATTTCCCTTTCTGTATTTTCATTGTTAGTGTATAAGAAAGCCACTGATTTCTGTACATTGACTTTGTATCCTGCCACGTTACTGAATTGCTGTATGAGTTCTAGCAATTTGGGGGTGGAGTCTTTGGGGTTTTCCATATAAAGAATCATGTCATCTGCGAATAGAGAGAGTTTGACTTCTTCCTTGCCAATTTGGATACATTTTAGTTCTCTTTGTTGTCTGATTGCCGTTGCTAGGACTTCTAATACTATGTTGAACAAGAGTGGTGAGAGTGGGCATCCTTGTCGTGTTCCTGATCTCAACAGGAAGGCTGCAAGCTTTTTCCCATTGAGGATATTTGCTGTGGGTCTTTCATAGATAGATTTTATGAAGTTCAGGAATGTTCCCTCTATCCCTATACTTTGAAGTGTTTTCATCAGGAACGGATGCTGGATTTTGTCAAATGCTTATTCTGCATCAATTGAGAGGACCATGTGGTTCTTCTCTCTTCTCTTATTGATTTGTTCTATCACATTGATTGATTTGCGAATGTTGAACCAACTTGCAACCCAGGGATAAATCCCACCTGGTCATGGTGGATAATCTTTTTAATGTGCTGCTAGATCCTGTTTTCTAGGATATTGTTGAGAATCTTTGCATCCATATTCATCAGTGATATTGGTCTGAAATTCTCCTTTTTGGTAGGGTCTTTGCCTGGTTTGGGGACCAGGGTAATGCTGGCTTCATAAAAAGAGTCTGGAAGTTGTCCTTCTGCTTCAATTTTTTGGAACAGCTTCAGGAGAATTGGTGTTATTTCTTCTTTGAAATTTTGGTAGAATTCCCCAGGGAATCCATCAAGTCCTGGGCTCTTGTTTTTTGGGAGGTTTTTGAGCACTGCTTCAATCTCGTTACTAGATATCGGTCTATTCAGGTTGTCAGTTTCTTCCTGGTTCAATTTTGGGAGTTTGTAGTTTACCAGGAATGCATCCATTTCATCTAGGTTGCTTAGCTTATTGGCATATAACTGTTGGTAATAATTTTTGATGATTGTTTCTATTTCCTTGGTGTTAGTTGTGATCTCTCTCTTTTCATTCATAATTTTATTAATTTGGGCTTTCTCTCTTTTCTTTTGGATTAGTGTGGCCAATGGTTTATCAATCTTATTGATTCTTTCAAAAAACCAGCTTCTAGTTTCATCGATACATTCTACTGTATCTCTCCTTTCTACCTCATTGATCTCTGCTCTAATCTTGATTATTTCCCTTCTTGCGTGTGGAGTTGGTTTGATTTGTTGTTGATTCTCCAGTTCTTTAAGATGTAGAGAAAGCTGGTGTATTCTGGATTTTTCAATGTTTTTGAGGGAGGCTTGGATGGCTATGTATTTCCCCCTTAGAACCGCCTTTGCTGTATCCCATAGGTTTTGGACTGAAGTGTCTTCATTCTCATTGGTTTCCATGAATTGTTTAAGTTCATCTTTGATCTCCTGGTTGATCCAAGCATTCTTAAGCAAGGTGGTCTTTAGCTTCCAGGTGTCTGAGTTCCTTCTGAACTTTTCCTTGTGATTGAGTTCCAGTTTCAAAGCATTGTGATCAGAGAATATGCAGGGAATAATGTCAGTCTTTTGGTATCGGTTGAGTTCTGCTTTGTGACCCAGTATGTGGTCTATTCTGGAGAAGGTTCCATGTGCACTTAAGAATGAGTATTCTGTTGTTTTAGGGTGGAATGTTCTGTATATGTCGATGAGGTCCATCTGGTCCAATGTTTCATTCAATGCTCTTATTTCTTTATTAATTTTCTGCTTCGATGATCTGTCTATTTCTGAGAGAGGCGTATTAAGATCTCCTACTATTATTGTATTCATATCAATATGACTCTTTATCTTGATTAACAGTTTTCTTATGTAATTGGGTGCTCCCATTTGGGGGCATAGATATTCACAATTGTTAGGTCATCTTGGCGGATAGTCCCTTTAAGAATTATGTAGTGTCCTTCTGTATCTCTGACTACAGTCTTTAGTTTAAAATCTAATGTATCTGATATGAGAACCGCTACCCCGGTCTTCTTTTGAGGCCCATTGGCATGAAAGATGCTTCTCCATGCCTTCACTTTCAGTCTGGGTGTATCCTTAGGTTCAAATGGGTCTCTTGTAGACAACATATGGATGGGTCCTGTTGTTTTATCCAATCTGCAGCCCTGTGTCGTTTTATGGGTGCATTTAGGCCCTTCACATTGAGAGTGATTATTGAGAGATAGATTTTTATTGACATCGTGTTGCCTTTGAAGTCTTTCTGTCTGTAGATTGTTTCTATATTTGTGTTCAATGATATTCTTAGGATTTTTTCTCTTTTATAGGACCCCCCTTAATATTTCCTGCAGTGTCAGCTTGGTGGTTGCATAGTCTTTTAAGCCTTGCCGGTCTTGGAAACTCTATCTCTCCATCCATTTTAAATGTCAGTCTTGCTGGATAGAGTATTCTTGGTTGCATGTTCTTCTCATTTAGTACTCTGAATATATTTTGCCAGCCCTTCCTGGCTTGCCAGGTCTCTGTGGAAAGGTCTGACATTATTCTAATGGGTTTTCCTCTGTATGTAAGGAGCTTCTTTGTCCTAGCTGCTTTTAAGAGGGTCTGTTGTGAAACATAATTCCTCATTTTAACTATAAGGTGTGGTGAGGACTTTCGAGAATCTAAAATCTTGGGAGGAAATCTTTCTGCCTCTAGTACATGAACGTTGTTTCCATTCGTGAGATTGGGAAAATTTCCATAGACAACTTCTTCCACTATAGCTTCTAGACTTCTTTCTTTTTCCTCCCCTTCAGGGATTCCAATAATTCTGACGTTGGAACGTTTCATGGCATCATTTATTTCCCTGATTCTGTTTTCGTGGCTTCTGAGCTGTTTGTTCCAGGCTTCCTCCTGATCCTTTCTCTCTATCTGTTTGTCCTCCAGATCACTAATTCTATCCTCTGTCTCAGTTACCCTAGCTTTTAGAGAATTTAGATTAGATTGGAACTCATTGAGAGCATTTTGAACATCATCCCTGGTGGCCTTCAGTTCTGCCCGGACATTGTGAACATCATACCTGATGGCTTTCAGTTCTGCCCTAATCACTTCTGTTTGGTCATCCATGGCTTTCTCCAACCTAGCTATTGCCTGGATAATTATTAGTCTGAATTCCTTTTCTGACATATTGTCTATGTCGATAGCCATTAGCTCTGTTGCAGAAGGTCCATCCTCTGTATTTTTCTTCTGTTGGGTATTCCTCCTCCTAGTCATTTTGGTAAGAGATGACTGAACAGATGCAGCTGGACTTATCGATTGTGGTGCAGTCAAGGTGCACCCTGGAACGCTTCCATGCAGTCAGGTTTCCCCACCCAAATATGAGAGAACAGAAAAGAAAAAGAAATAGAGAAGAAGAAAGAAGAAAAAAGGGAAAAGAAAAAAGGAAAAAAAAAGAGAGAGAGAGAGAGAGAGAGAGACAGGAAAAAAAAGGGAAGATATAAGAGAAGGCTCAGCCCAAATGGGACACAAGGTAAGATTTGTGAAGTATACAAACAAAAACAGACTAACACAAAGACTGATAAAAGTATATGACAAGAGAAAAAAAATATATATATAAGCAAAAAAAAAAAAGGGAAGAACCTCATCAGAAAGAACCCCAAGTATAAGATTTATATATTATCAGGACAAACACAAATTCATTGAAACACTGACAGAAGGAAAAATTGGGAGAGTGGTTATAAATTCTCAGTGTGGGTGAGGAAGGTTATCTTGATTCTTCCTGAAGGTATCTTGATGTTTTTATTAAGGGACTCAACTTTCCTAAGTTACAGGGGGATTAGAAACTGGTTTGCCTATAGGGGTAGCATTGATTGGGGAAAGGGGATTACCTTGAAGTTTAACTCTATATGTATAGTAGAAAATAAAATTAAAAAAGAATAAACTAGACTAAACTAAGTTAAAATTAAAAAAGAATTAAAAAATAGAAAAGCAAAAGAAAAACATGGGTGTATGTATCAAAAAGTTCAGATTAGAAGTTTATTAAAGAATTTGATGTACTGGACATCTCAGTGTGATGGTTAATAGGTTAAAAAATTATCTGTATGTATAAAAAAAAAAAAAGAACCAGAATAGTGGTAAAGAGTTAAAAATAAAAGTTGTATTTATGAGGGCGCCTGGGTGGCTCAGTGGATTAAGCCGCTGCCTTCGGCTCAGGTCATGATCTCAGGGTCCTGGGATCGAGCCCCGCATCGGGTTCTCTGCTCCTCAGGGAGCCTGCTTCCTCCTCTCTCTCTGCCTGCCTCTCTGCCTACTTGTGATCTCTCTCTCTCTCTGTCAAATAAATGAATAAAATCTTAAAAAAAAAAAAGTTGTATTTATGAAGTAGTGGTGGTTGTTCTCTTGTAGTCTTTTTTTTCTTCTTCCTTCCTGGTTGGTTTTCTGGGGGAGGGGCCTGCCACGTGGGTTTTCAGACAATGATGTTCCCTGAGTTAGGTCCTCCTGCTCCCCTCAAGGGGTTGGGCTCTGAGGAAATTGTTTTTTTCAGGCTTTTGTTCTCTGGGAGTTTTTATGTTCTTTCATCTGTTTTCTCTCGCCTTGACAGCTTTTGATGGTTTTTGGAGTTTTAGAGGAGAGCAAACTGCACCCTGACCTCCCTCTCAGAGAATGTTCTGCAGAGCTGCTGGCAGAGTCGGTTCTGAGTCACTGTCCCTGGGGATGCAGGAGCTCCTCCTTGTACCCAATACCAGGGCAGCGGTGGCTGTCTGGGCAGCTCCAGACTGCCAGAGATGTTCCGATCAGAGATCGCACACTGAGATTTTCCCACTGTCCTGGGCTGGGAATATCTGGTTTTTCTGGATGCCAGAGATCCAGGCTAGCACCTATGAGCACCTCTCCCATGGGAGGGTGTGGGACGAGTGCGCTTCGGGATTGCCATCTAGCCCGGCTCCCAGCCCCTCATGGGAGCCAGACCCCACTCATTCTCAGGCGCGCTGGCGGGTCAGGTGTACTGGTGGCTCAGGGACAGAGACCTGATTTCTCTGCCGTACCCTCTCTGGCTCAGCACCAGGGGAGGCAGTCCTGGGTCTGGGGACTTAGGTCCCTGACCCTAACCGACCAGATTCCCACTATTTCCCTCCCCCGTGATCCTTTGCTCTTTATTTTTTGAGTGCTTTCAACCAGACTCCAAGTTAATGCTGGTCCCCAGACGCAGGGCACTCTCGTATTGGGGTATTACTTTCCAATCGGTCACCTCTGGTGGCTCCCTCCCCCTTTTGTTTATCTTCCGATATCAGTCCGATGCTCCCATTCTGCTTTACTTGCCACTGGCGTCTTCTGCTCCTGTAGAGATCCAGACATGTATAATTCTGATCTCAGGCTGATTTCATGGGTGGTTGGAGTTCTTTGGTAGGTAATCAGCTCACTTTAGGGTACAGGTTGAAACAGTGCCTCCTCCTACTTCCCCGCCATCTTGACTCCCCCAGCTCCCAAAATTTATTTCTTATCTGGAAGATATAAAGGCTGTCTACTTTGGCCACTTCTTTGAGTCTCATATTTTTTATAGGTATGAGATTAAATTTTGTTTTCTCCTATTTATCAGTCCATTTAATTATTAGGCCATATGAAGAACCTAGAAGGAAGGAAGTTTTCCATTCCTGCACAGTCCAGAAGTAAACCTTTCTGTGAAGGTGGGATCTAGCAGCACACCTCTATTTTTGCCATACTTCCAAATAATCCTTCTCTCCTAACCAAATTGGCCTACACTATCCCCAAGGGAATCCTTGAAGGGTAATGGTTCCAATCTGTAAGAATGGCAGGTCAGAAACTTGGAAAGCAGACAGACAGAGCTTGTGTCATTTCATCTCTATACTTATGTCTCTGCCTCAAAATTCCACCCATACTGATATGAGAGTGTATAAATCCAATAGTCTAGAGAGCAGGTGGGGGTCAGATTGTGAAGATCTTAAGCTACCATGTCATAGATGATGTTTCCTGTCACCAGTGAGGAATAACACAGTTGTTTGTTTGGTTATGTTTAGAAGTTGAAGACTTTGTTCCTCTAAGACACCTCAAATCTCAGTGAAATCCTCACTTGTGAAGTTAAATTTCATTTACAGTCTCAGGGTTGCAGATCTAGTTATATGTCACCTCCACAGAATGCTGAATTGAGTGGTTCTGAAACATTTGGTTCAAATAAGATACTGAGTTTTCTGTTTCATTTTGTTTTGTGTTGTTTTTAGCTAGCTATTTGTTTTTAACAACAGTGTTGATTTAATTTTTCTCTAAGGTTTTCTTTTTATTCAGCCAAACTGAAATCTTTCTCATAGAAGATGTAGACTTTTAATGGAGTCTGGAGGGAGGCTTCTCTCTTCCCAGTACCACTCATGACTTCCTCCCCATTGAAGTTCTAGAATTTAAAAACACCATGTAAAAAAAATTTAAGAGAGAGAGATACTGCAAATTCAGGGAACTTTAAGCAAAGAAAGTCACATGTAGACACAATATAGCTGATTTGCTGAAAACAGTATATTATTGATAGCTAGGGAAAAAAGGCATTCTGTTAAGTAGCATAACAATAAAAATGATGACTTACTTCTAATTAGAAATATAGATAGCAAATGACAATAAAATATCTTCAAGCTACTGAAAAAATAAATGTTAACCTAGAATTCTATATTCAAAAATATTCTTTACAAATAAAGACAAAATAAGAGTATTTTCATGTAACAAAAGTGGAGGGAATTTCAATAGACCATCACTAAAATAAATAGTAAAGGAATTTACTTCTGCCATTAGGGGAAATTATCCCAAAGGAAGCCCCAAATTTTAGACAGAATCAATGAATATAAAAAAAGGAAATATGTAAGTACATGTAAAATCAGTTTTATATGTTAATTTAAAATATCTATCTATTCAAAGCAATTATAATAACATACTGTGGGATTTTCAGTATATGAGAAAATAAAATATATGACAGTAGCATCAAGCACAGCAGATGGTGAATGAAATTATACTACTGCAATGTGATTAACTGCTATAACATTACAATTATTTGAGTGGAGTGTAACTAGTTAATGATATTTATTGAAATATATATAGCTGCTCAAAGAGCTAAGGATTACAGCTAAAATTTAAATAGAGGGAATAAAAACAATTGATGAATCCAAAAGATAGAGAAGGTAAAAAAGGGAATAAGAGTCATTTATGGTTTGTCTCCCTCCCAATCCCATCTTGTTAGAAACAGTCCAAATATAAAACAAATAACAAGGCATTAGGGTAAAGCTCAACATTCTGTGTGATCATATTAAATGTAAATGGGTTTAACCACTATATTTTAAACACATAGATTGCTACAGTGGGCTAACAGCAGCAACAAGAAAAGCATACTAGTTCCTCTTTAAATATAAGTACATAAATAAACTGACATAAAAATGGAAAAGTATACAAAAGGACATCAATCATAATAAAATAAGTAAATTATTATGACTCCTTTGATAGCAGACAAAGTAGATTTCAAGATAGTGTTTCACCAGAGATGCAGAGGGATATTTCAGAATGACAAAAGTATTAATTTATCAGGAAGACATAGCAATAGAAAATATGTAAAAACCAATAACGTAGTTTCGAAATACCTGAATCAAAAACTGAGTAAATTAAAAGTAGAAACTGACAAATCTATACTCAAATTGATAATTACAATACTCATTTCAAGAATTGATAGAACATGCTAATGAGGAATCAATAGCTGGCCAAACCTTAACTGGAATGCTTCTAAAATTAGGGATAGAAGAGTCTGTTCACAAACTGTAATGACTAAAAAAAAGCACTCCCAGGTGGATCCAGGGAGTGACAGCTACCAGAGCCACAACTCCTTGTTCGCTTCTCTTAGTCTCACATGACAGCAACTGCAAGGTCCTAAAGGCTGCCCTTTGCACCATCTCACACTATCTAAAGTTTTCATCTCATTCTAATCATGCCAAGCCTAAAACTTCCTATACTTGTCCCTTTCAATACAAGCAGATACAATGTTTTCAAAAGATTATGAATTACTAAGTATGAAGTATATTACACCCTGTTAAACAAAATCGACATTCAACTATATTTGAGATCAGCCCTTATCTACCTTGGGTTCCCTGTAAGGCTACTATGAGAATTTTTTTTTCAGCATAACAGTATTCATTGTTTTTGCACCACACCCAGTGCTCCATGAAGTCTGTGCCCTTCCTATCAGGGTAAGAGGGTTCCCCTTTCTCTGCATCCTTAACAACATTTGTTCATTTGTTTTTCCCTGACCTATTAATTTTACTCATTCTGACAGGTGTGTGGTGGTATCTCATTGTGGTTTTAGTCTGTATTTCCCTGATGCCAAGCGATATGGAGCATTTTTTTCATGTGTCTGTTGACCATTTGTATGTCTTCTTCAGATAAATGTCTGTTCATGTCTTCTGCCTATTTACTGACTGGATTATTTGTTTTTTGGGGTGTTGATCTTTATAGACCTTGGATGTTAGCCCTTTATCTGATAAGATATTTACAAGTAACTTCTCCCATTCTGTAGGTTGTCTTTTGGTTTTGTCAACTGTTTCCTTTGCTGTGCAAAATAATTTTATCTTGAAGTCCCAATAGTTTATTTTCACTTTTGTTTCCCTTGCCTTTGGAGATATGTTTAGCAAGAAATTCCTGTAATAGAGGTCAAGGTTGCTACCTGTGTTTTGCTCTAGGATCTAGGATTTTGATGGATTCCCATCTCACATTTTGGTCTTTCCTCCATTTTTAGTCTATTTCTGTGTGTGGTGAAAGAAAACAATTCAGTTTCATTATTCTACATGTTGCTGTCCAATTTTACTAACACAATTTTGAAGAGACTGTCCTTTTTCTATTGGATATTCTTTCTTGCTTTGTCTAAGATTAGTTGGCCATAGAGTTGAAGGTCCATTTCTGGGTTTTTTATTCCATTTCATTGATCTATGAGTCTGTTTTTGTGCTGATACCATACTGTCTTGATGATTACAGCTTTGCAACATAGTTTGAAGTCCAGCTTTGTGATGGTACCAGCTTTGGTTTTCTTTTTCAACATCCTCTGACTATTCTAGGTCCTTTCTGGTTCCATACAAATTTTAGGATTATTTGTTCCAGCTCTGTGAAAAAATGATGATGATACTTTACTCTTTACTCTTTAATGGAGTTACTGGTAATAGTTAGCCAAGGAACCCCTCAGAGTCTTGTCAGCTGTGAGAAGAGCCCATATAAAAACATTCAAGAATTTTCCTAGGACCTTTGAGGACAATTTCCTCCAATGTCTTAAGTGATTACAATTGGGACATTGATTTTTGAGCTAGTGTCTTTATGATGGACCTCTAGTAGGGTGGAATGTGAGAGGCCCAGCTGTTATATTCAGTCTCTGGCCTTGAGGTTATAGCCATAAAGCCAGCAGTTTGACAGTTGTTTTTTTTTTTTTTCTTGTGGCCTTGTTCCAGAATTCTTTCAAAATGTTCTATATATGGACATGAGTTCAGTGAGGCCAGTGATTACTTACATACCATTTTTTGCCTTTTTACTAATATGCTAACTTCAGGACAGAATCTATTTATGGCAGGCAGCTAGAGCAAGTGGGTGACATTATTTATGGTGTGGAATCCTGAATACATTAGAAAGAGGGCTGCAAAATGGGCTTAAAATCTGGCACATATTCATCTTTTGTTTGTTTGTTTGTTTGTTTGCATGCTTATATAAAGGACAATCACTGTAGGCAAAGAAAACCCTAGAAATATCTCTTAAAAATTTAGCTCCTGTTTTGTGAGTTTTTTTCTGGTCCCAAAGATTTTGAAGATCAGGTATCTTGAATATCATTTTCAAGGTTTTGCTGTCTTGCTTCTTGAACATATTACTGGCTTCACCAGGTATACCAAAATGTGTATAAGTTAATAAAGATCTGGCATTTTGGATTTGCAGAACTCAATGACTCTAGATTCTTCAAATAACTATTGGTGTTTCTCCCTGGATTTAGAAAATTCTTTAACTATGGCCACTACAGTCTTTGAGCAAGGGGTGATACCTGTAAAGATTTATCTGCAAACTGATGTGGGTTTTTTATTTCTTTAATTTAAGAGGTAACCATTTAATTGTCTCTTTATACTGAAAAACAATTTATATTGAAAATTCATAAAAGGTGAGCACTCAGGTAAAGATGGAGTAGGAAGTAGTAGAAGTCATGTCAGTTGTATTGTTTTCTATTTTAGGTACACCATGTCATTAATTTTTAATTAGCCTTCTTTAATGAATCTTAATGAAGCTCTTTGAGAATTTTAGAGTCTTTTGGAGGCTTCCACATATGACTTAAAATTGGTATCTCATTTTCTGTGTTTAATTTGGGACCCCTGACCTTCAAGTACACTTCATAAATAAACAACATTGTCTAACTGGAACTTTCCCCACTATGGCCACTATACTCCTATGTTGTTGTTCATAAGATTTTGCCATTTTGCTACATATCTACATTTTTTTTTGGGGGGGGGCTATAGTTTTTAGACATAAAATAAGCAGATTTGCCATAAGGTGCCATGCTCTATCCTTTGGGCTTATACACATTTGGTTTTCTCATAGTCAGCAAACATCTAAGAGAAACACGCCACATGGTTGGGAATTGAGGAATGATTTAGAGTGTACCTCATTGCACAGAAATTTTCGGGTGACCTAATGTCTATCTAATCTAGTCTGTGACCAACTTATGGGACTCTTCTTGAGGTGGTGAGCCATTAAATGGCCAACCCTTGCTCACCAATGTTACTGGCTTTCCCATTAGTTTTTATTTATGACAAAATTTTATTCATACAAGGCCCTACACTGGATACAGTCCAGTTTAAATCGGCTAAGTTTAATCTAAGACATAGTCTGGTTTTTAAGTCAGACCCTAGAACAACACCAACCAGTAAACAGCAATAATGCCCAATGTGGAATCTTGATATTGGGAAAAGGATTGGGGTTTTCCACTCAAAATAGGGAACTGTGGAAAGTCAAATAAATCAGAACTTAATACAAAAAGAATAGAGCTCATATCCTAGAGAAACTTACTAATGGCCCTCATAAACAATGAGAAAGAGAACTCAAAAGCATTCATAAGAACCAGACCTGTGTTTCTCACTATCCCTGAAACTACTAGAAGTCTCCTTTGATCCCACTATTGACCAAATACTGTTAAATAAAAAAAAAAAATCAACCAAGTAAATGTCAACAATCTAATTGGATTTACTAATAAATAGATTGGGGGGCATCCCATTTAGCAATTAGAAAGGAACTCCATTGAGCTGCGGAAAAGAAAAGTTTTTTGAAGGCATAGAGGGAGTGGGGAAAAAGGAAATTAATAGAAAATAATGCATTGTTTTAGGGAAGCTTGCCCTCCTAATAGGAACAGAAGTCTAACAGTAAATTTCCCTGTGTTAACCAAGAAATTCCCTGTTGACTGGCTAAAGGTTACATGGGGTCAGGTGTTAAAACTACAGTTAGGTTAGAAAGTAATATGGGGTAATATGTAATTACATATTAATTTTATATTATACATCATAATATAGAATAATTTTATATGTATTCTTTATGTCTTCCAAGCTTAGGAAACTATTTTGTATATAAGTGATATTTTAATAAGTCAATGATGGAGCAAAAGAGGGACGTTTGTTAATATCAAGAATCTACTTTTGGAAAGAGGCAAGATGGCAGAGGAGTAGCAGACTGATATGACATCAGATCCCAGGAGTTCAGCTAGATGGGTATCAAACCATTCTGAACACCTACAAACTCAACAGGAGATAGAAGATAAGAAGAGCAGTAATTCTAGGAACAGAAAATCGACCACTTTCTGAATGGTAGGGCATGCGAAGACGTGAATTCAAAGCAATGGGAAGATAGACCATGGGGGTAGGGGCCAGGTTCTAGTAAGCAATGGAGCAGTGGAGCACAAAATCAGAACTTTCAGAAGTTTGCTCCACTGAGGGACATCACTCCAGAGGATAAGCGGGGTGGAGCCCTTGTGGGGACAGTGTGGTCTCAGGTCCCATGGGGTCACAGACAGATCAGGGGTGTCTGAATGTGGCAGAGATGCCAGGTATCAGAGTGGAGCCAAAGAGTGAGCTTTCAGATTGGGGTTACCTTAAACCATGATCCAAGACACTGTCACATCACTGCTCTTTGAGTAGAGACCCCCCAAGTGGCAGATCTGGGGAGACTTAGCTTCCTGATCTGGGAGGAGCAGCACATCAGGAATCTGCTGGGTTTTGACTCCAAATGGGGCCATGCAACAGAGATAGAAATGCTCAGTCACAGACCGGGTAAGCTCAGAGTGTGGCCAGAGACCAGGGCGATAGGAGTGATTGACTGCTTTTCTCTGAGGATGCACTGAGGAGTGGGAATCTGAGCTCTCAGCTCCTCCAGGCCAGAGATTAGGAGGCTACCATTTTCATTCCTGTCCTCCAAAGTTCTATAGAAACCTTTCAGGGAACAAAATCTCCCAGAGCAAACCTGAATGAACCTGAGCAGATTACTTAGCCCAGTCCTGGCAAGGGTGGTGCAATTCTGCTTTGGGCAAAGACACTTGAGTATCACTGCAACAGGTCCCTCCCACAGAAGATCATCAAGAACATCCAGTCAAGACCAAGCTCACTGATCAAGGACAACAGCTGAATTCCAGAGGTGGGAGAAAGCAACACATAGAATTCATGGCTTTTTCCCCATGATTCTTGAGTCTTGAAAAGTTAATTTTTCTAAATTTTATTTTTTTCATATTCATTTTTTTAACTTTTCCTCTTTCCTCTTTTAGAATTTTTTAACTAGTTTATCTAAACAATACCTTTCTAAAAAAAAAAACTTTTAAGCCTTCATTGCTATAGCCATATTTTATCCCTTTATTGTATTTAGCCTTATTTTTTGTATAAATATAGGTTTTTTTTTTCCTAAAAAATGTCAGGACAAAATTTCTTCTAATAGATCAAAATATATGCTAATCTAGTACATAGTTTTGTTCTAGTCTCCAGCCTAAGCACATTCCCTCCTCCTTTTTTTTCTTTTTTTCCCCTTTCCCCAACAAACATATCTTTTTAATTCCTTTTTAAAAATTCCTTATTAATTTTCATTTTTACAGTCATATTCCATCCCTTCAGGTATTTATTTACATATATATTTTTTTTCTTTCTTTAAAATTTTGGGAGGTAATTTCTTCTAATAGACAAAGAAACTTGCCCTAAATCAAGTGGGTGGATCTGTTCTACTCAAAAGTCTAATTTTTTATTTATTATTTTTTATTTTTCCCCATTTTGTCTCCCTCCAGTTTTGGATCTCTTCATATTTGGTTAGCATACATTTTTCTGGGGTCTTACCACCCTTTTAGTATTTTACTCTCTCATTCATATATTCTTATCTGGATAAAATGACAAGGCAGAAAAACTTACCATTAAAAAGAAGAAGAAAAGTCAGTAACAAGGACTAGGGACCTAATAAATATGGACAATGGTAATATGTCAGAACTAGAGTTTAGAACAATGATTCTCAAGGTGCTAGCTGGGCTCAAAAAAGGCATGGAAGATACTAGAGAAACTCTGTATGGAGGAATAAAAGCCCTTTCTGGAGAAATAAAAGAACTGAATTCTAACCAAGCTGAAAAAAAAAAAAAAAAGCTACTAATGAGGCAATAAAAAATGGCGGCTCTTACTGCTAGGATAAATGAGGCAGAAGAGAGAATTAGTGATATAGAAGAAAAAAATGACAGAAAATAAAGAAGCTGGAACTAGAAGGTATCATTCTTAGTGAAATAAGTCAATCAGAGAAAGACAACTATCATATGATCCCCCTGATATGAGGACGCGGAGATGCAACATGGGAGGTTAGGGGGATAGGAGAAGAATAAATGAAACAAGATGGGATTGGGAGGGAGACAAAGCATAAATGACTCTTAATCTCACAAAACAAACTGGGGGTTGCTGGGGGAGGTGGGGTTGGGAGAGGGGGAGGGGGGTTATGGACATTGGGGAGGGTATGTGCTATGGTGAGTGTTGTGAAGTGTGTAAACCTGACGATTCACAGACCTGTACCCCTGGGGATAAAAACACATTATATGTTTATAAAAAATAAGAAATAAATTAAAAAATTAAAAAAATATATCCCAACAAACAGCCCGGGGCCAGATAGCCTCCCAGGGGAATTCTACCAAAAATTTCAAGAGGAATTAATTCTTATTCTCCTGAAACTGTTCCAAAAAATAGAAATGGAAGGAAAACTTCCAAACTCATGTTATGAGGCCAGTATTCCCTTGATCCCAAAACCAGACAAAGATCCCATCAAAAAAGAGAATTACAGACCAATATTCTTGATGAACACAGATGTGAAAATTCTCACCAAAATACAAGCCAATAGGATCCAACAGTACATTAAAAGGATTATTCAGCATGACCAAGTGAGATTTATTCCAGGGCTGCAAGGTTGGTTCAACATTTGCAATTCAATCAATGTGATAGAATTCTTTAATAAAAGAAATAATAAGAACTATATGATACTTTCAATAGATGCTGAAAAAGCATTTGACAAAGTACAGCATCCCTTTCAGATCAAAACTCTTCAAAGTGTAGGCATAGAGGGCACATATCTCAGTATTATCAAAGCCACCTATGAAAAACCCACAGCTAGTATCTTTCTCAATGGAGAAAAACTGAGAGCTTTTCTGTTAAGGTCTGGAACATGGCAGAGATGTCCACTATCTCCACTGCTATTCAACATAGTACTAGAAGTCCTAGCCTCAGCAATCAGACAACAAAAAGAATTGAATGCATCCAAACCAACAAAGAAGAAGTCAAACTATCACTCTTTGCAGATGATATGATACTATATGTGGAAAACCCAAAAGACTCCACTCCAAATCTGCTAGAACTTGTACAGAAATTCAGGAAAGTGTCAGGTTATAAAATCAAGTCACAGAAAACAGTTGCATTTCTATACACCACCAACAAGACAGAAGAAAAAGAAATTAAGGAGTCAATCCCATTTACAATTGAACCCAAAACCATAAGATACCTAGGAATAAACCTAACCAAAGAGGCAAAGAATCTATACTCAGAAAACTCTGAAGTACTCATGAAAGAAATTGAGGAAGACATAAAGAAAGGGAAAAATGTTCCATGCTCCTGGATTGGAAGAATAAATATTATGAAAATGTCTATGCTACCTAAAGCAATCTGCACATTTAATGAAAACCCTATCAAAATGCCATCCATTTTTTTGGAAAGAAATGGAACAAATAGTCCTAAACCTTATATGGAACCAGAAAAGTCCTCGAATAGCCAAAGGAATATTGAAAAAGAAAGCCAAAGTTGGTGGCATCACAATTCCGGACTTCAAGCTCTATTACAAAGCTGTCATCATCAAGACGGTATGGTACTGGCACAAAAACAGACACACAGGTCGATGGAACAGAATAGAGAGCCCAGAAATAGACCGTCAACTCTATGGTCAACTATCTTCAACAAAGCAGGAAAGACTGTCCAATCAGAAAAATACAGTCTGTTCAACAAATGGTGTTGGGAAAGTTGGATAGCCACATGCAGAAAAATGAAACTTAACCATTTCCTTACACTACACACAAAAATAGTCTCAAAATGGAGGAAAGACTTCAATGTGAGAATGGAATCCATCAAAATTTTTGAGGAGAACACAGGTAGCAACCTCTTCGACTGCAGCTGCAGCAACTTCTTCCTAGAAATATCTCCAAAGGCAAGGGAAGCAAGGCAAAAATGAACTATTGAGACTTCATCAAGATAAAAAACTTTTGCACAACAAAGGAAACAATCAAGAAAACCAAAGGACAACTGAAGGAATGGGAGAAGATATTTGTAAGTAATATATCAGATAAAGGGTTAGTATCCAAAATCTATAAAGAGCTTAGCAAACTCCACACCCAAAGAACAAATAATCCAATCAAGAAATGAGCAGAGGACATGAACAGACATTTCTGCAAAGAAGACATCCAGATGGTCAACAGACACATGAAAAAGTGCCCCAGATCACTCAGCATCGGGGAAATACAAATCAAGATGAGATCAAATAAAATAAAAACCAAATCACAATGAGATACCATTCACACTAGTCAGAATGGCTACAATTAACAAGTCAGGAAATGAAAGATTTTGGAGATGATACAGAGAAAGGGGAACTTTCCTACATTCTTGGTGGGAATGCAATGTAAGTCACTCTGGAAAATAGCATGGATGTTCCTCAAGAAGTTTAAAATAGAGCTACCTTACAACCCAGCAATCATACTGCTGGGTATTTACCCTAGAGTTACAAATGTAGTGATCTGAAGGGGCACATGCACCCAAATATTTATAATAACAATGCACACAATAGACAAACTATGGAAAGAACCTAGATGTCCCTCAACAGATCAATGGATAAAGAATATATGTTATATATATACATATATATATATATATATATATATATATATATATATATATATACCAGTGTGTGTGTGTGTGTGTGTGTGTGTGTGTGTGTGTGTGTACACACAATGGAATAATATGCAGCAATCAAATGAAATGTAATCGTATCTTTTTCAATGATGTGGATGGAACTAGAGGATATTATGCTGAGCAAAATAAGTCAATCAGAGAAAGACAACTATCATATGAACCCTGATATGATTAATTTGAGAGGCAGGATGGGGGGATTGGGAGGGTTGGGAAGGAAAAAATGAAACAAGATGGGATTTGGAGGGAGAAAAACCATAAGAGTCTCTCAATCTTACAAAACAAACTGAGGGTTTCTGGGGGGGAGGATGTGGGTGGAGAGGCTGGCTGGGTTATGCCCACTGGGGATGGTATGTGATATGTGAATGCTGTGAAGTGTGTAAGCCTGATGATTCACAGACCTGTATCCCTGGGGCAAATAATATATTATATGTTAATAAAAATAATAATAAAATAATAATCTACTTTCACCTAGATGTAGGTAGATGTTCTGGACACTTCCAGGCCAGGCAACTGAATTCTGAAGGTCTGTACACCATTAACCCAGCTCACTTTTGAGACCAGTCTCCTGCTCTGGGGAGATCAGTATCCTGCTGACTGACTCTCTTAAACTAGATCTATACTCTCTTTATCAAGAGATTACCTTGTCTTTTCTCATAAATAACCCTATTTAAGGAATGCTGAATCCTATCCACTCAAGAGTCAACTCAGAGGTTTGTCTAGGTTAGATGCTTCTTCAGAGTCTTCCTCCAGCACAAGAACTTGGGACTCAGCAGCCTGCTCTGCTCCAGTAAGCTGCTATTTCTGGTTGCCATCCTCTATCAAGCACAATTCATTTTTTTGTGAATCAGAATATGTATAAAGGTTAATTTGTACACAGGTTAAGAAATCAGAATATGTATACAGGTTAAGAAAGAGGAAACCAGAATTCTATTGATTTAAGATCTGCCCCTGTGGCAACTTTAGTCAATATGCACAGGACCATTTGAGTGTCAGCTAAGAGCCATTCAGTCACTGTACTGGTAAGTTACTGTACAAGCTAGTATTACTTCTATGCAGAACATTTTCATTAGATGCTTATATAATGATGCTTCTGTGTATGTTTCAGAAAGAAGTAAACACTTTTTAAAATGTCAGTAATTTCAAGTACCTTTACTCTTAAATTGGCCAGGTTAAATAAGCACACAGAAAGTCCCAATGTCATCCTGGATAGATTTGTTACAGTGTCCAACATGAACGAAGAACAATTAGGTACCTGAAAATATTTGGTAATACAACAGAGCATAAAGGAGCAATGGCTACATGTTGGAAAATGCCAGCATACTAGGAATTGCTTTTAGACAACTGTCTAAATGTTTGTATTTTTAGCCAGATATATGATTTCATGTGGAAACTGCTTTTTTTTATTTAAATTCAATTAGCTGAGGCATAGTACATCATTAGAGAAACCACCCTGATACATTAAAGATCAAAGATCTTAGAAGTGGAAGGATCTTATCATTAGCTCATCTATTCCTGAGGTCATATTCTCAAATGTCACATAGATTAAAATCTCAAATGTCCCATAGATTAAAAAAAATCATCATTAATACTTGAGAAGTGTTAAAGGATAGAAAGTCTGAAGACAGTGGCAAAATAAATATTACATGCCATAGAAAAAGCATTCAAATTCACAAAATACTCTATAGATGAACATTACACATTTGGAGTTGAAATATGGCTACAGGCCACCAGTTTGCAACATCTGGTGAGTTAAGTCCTTTGTTTTACATTAGGAAAAAGAACTCCAGAATATTGGCAATTGCCCTAAGGTTACAAGGCTAGAAAATAGTAAAAATGAGTCTACAACCTAAGCTTGCTGAGTTCTAATCTGGTGTTCCTTCCCATACAAAATAGGGGCAAGACAAATCTGAACAATATAGTCTCTGCCCAGTGCTTGAAGAAGGTATAAATTTTCAATCCGATAGAAGTTGTTTGGGGGGCGCCTGGGTGGCTCAGTGGGTTAAAGCCTCTGTCTTCAGCTCAGGTCATGATCCCAGGTCCTGGGATCGAGCCCCATATCAGGCTCTCTGCTCGGCAGTGAGCCTGCTTCCTCCTCACTCTTTGCCTGCTTCTCTGTCTACTTGTGATCTCTGTCTGTCAAATAATAAAAAAAAAAAGTTGTTTGGGTTACTCTAAATTTAGTTTGGGCATATACACCATATCAAAAACAAACCTTTAGTGTGAAATAAGGGAACACAAGTGCTTCTTAGCCACCAGCAGTAATCAGTTGTGATTTGCTGGCTCTGTTTCTATTGACCTCAAAGTCTCCTCTCAGAGCTAACACATTTGCAGCATCATCCAAATTGAGTGAATGGCCATCCCACTCCTAGAGAATCACAGGGACATATTGTGCTAGTCTTGAGCTCTCCACAAGGAGGAAGAGATCAGACTGGCATTATGTGGCTTCTTTAAGAGACCATCAAAACCAGTTAGGAAAAGAAGGGGAGGAGAGAACATGGAGACAAGGAAAGGCTCAGAAAACAAGGGGACAAAGTGAAGACACTGAGTGAAACAAGAATATGCCACCCTAGAATGTGACATTTTGGCCTGTGGATTATTTCAAGCTAAAGGCAATTAAAGCAAATCGGACTCATAAAAAATATTCCCCCAAGACTTTTCTTCTCCTTTAACTGTATAAAAGTATTTTGACAAGTGGACTCTACCTAACAGACAGCTATCACCAGAGATTTTTCTTTCTTTTTTTGTTATCAGAAATAATTCTCTGTATGGCATGACATACATTTATTTACCAAACATTTGCTGTTGTCTTCCTCCCCTTGAAAGCCACAGATTTCTACTTTATTTCTCCCTATTTCAGGATTATATATAAGCCTCAATTACCTGACTGCTGGGGAGTCTTATAGCTTTATGGGGCTTCCAAAATTACAAAATTTATTTATCCCCTGTTAATCTGTTTTATGTCAATATAATTATCACAGCAGCCACAAAATCATCTGGGGAATGCCCTTCTTCTCATCTTCTCTCTGGAAAGGGATGGGGAAAATAAAAGGAACATGGGAGACAAAAAAAATATGAAACAGTGGGAAAAATAAGAAATATAAAGAATGTAAGAAAAAGGTGGAAAAGAGAAGGAGAAAAAAAACAGAAAGAAGTAAAATACTGATGAAACTATGGAATAAATGAAACATTTTTTAAAATAAAATTACATGGTTTTCAAAATCATAGTGTTCTATTATTAACTGCAAGGAAATGAGAACAATCTCTTCTTCACTATAGCTAGATAATTTCACATGTATTAGTGTTGGGGTTGATTCCACGTTAAAATCTGTTAAACCCCTAGGACCTGCCTGGGCCTACTTAGCCATAGTGACTCCATGTTGCCTAGGTAGACATTTTGTTGTTTAATAAATGCCTCAACAGTTACTAATATCAGTTCCGGATAACCATTACTAAAACACACAAGTAGGAGACATCCAATCAACCAAACCCACATACATAGAGGTCTGCGGTTGTGCCCTATAAAACTATTCTGTAAGATCAAAGGGCGGTTGCTCTCTTCAGAGGCAACCCTGCCTGGTCAGTCTGACTTCTAATGCTTGGCATAGAATAAAGCTTTACGTAACTTTCACTTTATCTCAGCCTCGTTCCCCTGGCCGGTCAGTCAAACTTCTAATTCTTGGCATAGAAAAAGGTTTTGCATAACTTTCACTTTGTCTCAGTCTCATTCCTTTGATAATGGACCCAACATATGGAGGCTCATCCATGATCAAATGACGAGAACTGAACCAGCATCAGAATTTTGGGGAAAAGCCTCCAGAGGTAAGATCTCCATATTCTGTGAGATCTGGTCTGTCTGTCTGGTTGTGGAGCTCCAGAGTATGGCCCACTGGGGATAAGCTTGACACAGCCATGTTCCCCAGGGCTGGAGTGGGTGCAGAGACACTCCATCCCTCTTCTGATAGATTGCCAAGGGTTTGAGCCCCCTAGGCAGTCAGGGGACCAAGAAAATCCCCACCAGCAGCGGTTCTGGGTAAGGGCTGCTGGGTCTATGGTTGTCTTTGTCTTGTCTTTTTGTTGTATGTTGTGTTGCTCATTTCTAGGGGACTGAGAAAATCCTCACTGGTGAATGTTTGTAGGGGACCAAGAAAATCCCCACCAGTGGCAGGTTCTGGGTAAGGGCTGCTGGGTTTGTGGTTTTCCGTTTCTTGTCTTTTTGTTGTCTGTTATGTTACTCATTTCTAGGGGACCGAGAAAATCCCCACCAGCGAATGTTTGTAGGAGACTGAGAAAATCCCCACCAGCGGCAGGTTCTGGGTCTGTGGTTGTCTGTGTCTTGTCTTTTTGTTGTCTGTTGTGTTGTTTGTTGTGTTTGAAGAAATGGGGCAAACAGAGAGTAAGGGGACTCTGACTTTCATCTCTCCATTCCTCCTAATAGATGTGGGACTTCTCCCTTGCTCATTTCTTGTGTTAATGGCTATAACTGGAGCCAACTATGGTTAGTCTAATTTGAGACAGAGACTTTAAAGAATATTCCCAAGCAGCTGCCAAAACTCCCTTTGTTTGGGGGAAGTTCTTTGCCTTCTCTGGCTTGACCTAGACTGCCTAGCTCCTCCCCCTTGCTGGCAGGGCCTTCTGGCAGCACTTTGTTCTTCTGTCTCCCCCTTCTGTTTCTGCACCAGCTTGTGTGCAGCCCACATAACTGGCTTCTAGACCATCCTCAGTGCTTCCTGCACCATGGCTCCTTCTCTCTTCACTGTCAAGGAACAAGAAGAACACCCCTTGGACCTAACACCCCCCACTCCAGATCTTCCCACCCGTGTCTCAGATAAACATTCAAAGTGCAGTGGGCCCAGGTGGAATGTAAATCAGAATTTATACTAAGTTAAGTTTGTTGGTTTAATTAAGATAGACATATCTTTAAAGTTACAGCAGTAAATATGAAAGTTCAATCAAAGTTTACTAAAGGTCAAATAAGCTCATGTTATTTGTTAAAATATGTTAGCAAGAAATAACTGAACTGATGATTGTCTGTCTCAAAGTTTTAATGGGTAATTGCTAAAGTAGCTTTCAAAGTCTTTGGTAACCTGAAACTTTAAAGGTTTGTTTGGTTGACAAATGGACTTAAATTTGTTGGACATCTAGGTCTTAACCAAAAAGGATAAAATACTAAATCATTAATTACTAGAACCAGGTTTGTACTTTTGACTTTTTACTGAAAAAAATATTTAAATGTTGGTAAACATGTTTTATACTTAACTGATTCATGAATTTGCCATCTACAGAACTGTGCTGTAACTGTTCACAATTGGTTAATATGTAGCCATCACTAGAGACTAAAATGTTTCTAAGAATAAAAAATTCTGCCAATTGTAACTAAGACTGATGGAAGTAAGGAAAAACAACCCTATATGTAAAAAGTAGAAGATACAAAAAAAAGGAATGAAAATACATTTTGAGAAAAGGTAATTTTGTCCTAAATG
The DNA here is from genome assembly GCF_922984935.1 of Meles meles. Taxonomy (NCBI): domain Eukaryota; kingdom Metazoa; phylum Chordata; class Mammalia; order Carnivora; family Mustelidae; genus Meles; species Meles meles. Next base: position 88,925,148 of record NC_060073.1, on the reverse strand, counting down.
AGATAATTGTTTGGGAAAAAAAATGGCTTGGGACAAAACCTAGATGCAAAAAGAGTTGTAAAGGGTTTGTGAAGGGAAATCTTCAATAAAGAAGTTTTAGGTATAGTCAGGATGTACTAAGATTAAAATGAATTTTAAAATGTAGCACATCAGAATGATAAATACACATGAAATGACTCCATGTATTCTAGACTACGAAAAACAAAACACAAACAAAAAACACCATTAAGGTTTTTGTTAAAAGTTTTAATGTTGTCTAAAAAACAAGAGGAAAGGCAGTTGACTGATAACTGATAGTAAGTTTAGAAAAACTACACAGACAAAAAAAAGAGGACCTAAGAGAGTAAGTAGTTTTGTCTTAAAATAAAAATATCTGGTTGCACCAGAACTTGAAAGAAAATAATAAAAACTAAACTTGAGGGTATTCAGTAAGTCATAGAAGGCTTGGGAAAAGTGACCTTTATTTGCCTTGGTTTATAGGTCTGAAAGAGAACAATGAAATATGTTGGAAATTGAACAATTAGATCAGTTTTGATGGATGTATTCACAAGAAGGGAAAAAAGATTAATAAATCTTTTCCTGTAAAATATTTCTGTTCAAATGAGGAATAGTATTTAAGAAAGGAAGACTAAAGCTCCGTGTCATGGCAAATCTATATTGGTGATCCACTCAAGTAAATATTGACTATTATGTAAACTAAAAAACACTGATATAAAAAAATCTGCTTTCTCTCTGTTCAAAAAAACAAAGGTTTCTTAAATTAATTGATCTGCTGTTAAGAAGAGAATATAAATGGCTTTCTCTTTGCCTTCCCAGAGAAACCAGTTTCTAAAACTTAAATTTTAGCAATTGTCAACAAGATTTAAATTGTAAATGAGATCTTTTTGACTCATAAGGCTTTTCCTTGATATACTAAGTTACTCAGAAAGTACTGCTAAACAAGTGATAAACCTTGGGTTACATTTGGGTAAATGCTATAATTATTATAGAAATTCTATGCATTTCCTAAAGTTTTAACCTTTTGATAAAGTCATCACTTGATATTGTAATTATTGAAATGTTATGTGTCACAGAAGTAACATGATTTTCTTGCCAGTTAAATTGTAAAACCATATCTATTCTGAGTTTTTGTCACTTATAATTGTTTTGTCTTGTAAAATAAGTTTTACCTTAAAGGAGATTCATATAAAGGACTTTCAGTACTAATAAAAGTATTTTATATGTTAAAAATCCTAGAACTAAAATCGGTAAGAATTTCCAGAACTAAGTAGAAACTGCATTCAGACTAAACCAGAATTAGTAACATGGGACTAGATGAACTGATGTTTGTTCTTCCAGACTAGGGAAACTTTTTCTTAAGTTATCTGTAACTTACAGAGATGTAAAAATATTCACCTGTAAACAAATCAAAGCACTCAACTTTTCTCTCTATCTGAACCCTCTAAAACTCAAAAGGTCTCAGTAAGTGTTCTTTCTTCCATGACAATCAGTCATTTGCATAAGTTCAATAAGATTCTGTTCTCCTTGTAACAGGACATCATTGGAAACACTGGTTATTTTACCAAGGCTTTGACTGGAATATCATATTTGAGAAAGACTCAGATATGACCAGACAGCTTAAAGGAACTAAGGTTGACTTTATAAAACCTGGAGCCATAAATCCCCTTGAAACTGTTGGTCTGATAACTTGCTTACAGAGTTCCCAGCAGCCTCACCAGGTGAGTAAAGGATGTCACTTCCTGGCAGGTTCAGTAACCTCAGGATATTTTGGGGACCTCAGAAAGGGGAATTTGCCCAAATTGACTGGTATTGCAGGCATATCTGATGGCAAGTACTTGGCTTGGCTTCTGGCCTGGAGAGGCTATTACAAGTTCAATCTAGAGATTCCTCATAAAAAGTTCCAGAAAAGCAGATTCTAGAAGATCTACATGATCACACTCACTGTTCTTGCTGAACTTATATAAATAATTAGGCCAAGTTTGTTAAAACTGGACTTGTTTTTCAAATAAATTAGTCCTGATTTGACTATCTCTGAAAATGAGGGTTGTTTTAGAAATAAAAATTATGTTTCAGTAACACACCTTTGTGGATATTAAGTTCTAGATTTTGTTGTCTTTAAATGTTTGTTTACTTAAGCTAGACAACTTGAGATAAACTTCAGAGAAGTTACACAGTAGCTCGTTTAGATGATCTTGCCTAATATTTTGTAGAGATAATAACAGAACCCATTAGACACAAATATATGTTAGTTTTTATAGATACCTTTTTAGGCTGGGTAGAGACTTTTCCCGCCAAACACGAGATGGCAGAAATAGTAGCCAAAAAGCTACTAGAAAAAATAATTCTTAGGTTTGGGTTGCCTCTTGTGATTGGGTCAAACAATGGCCCTGCATTTATGAGTTCAGTCTTACAGGCATTGGCCAAGGCTGTGGGCACTAATTGGAAACTACACAGTGCCTACTGGCCCCAGAGTTCCAGACAAGTAGAGAAAATAAACGAGACTCTCAAAGAGACCTTGACAAAGTTAATTCTGGAAACTGGTGGTGGATGGGTGGATCTCCTTCCCTTCACCCTCCTTACGGCGTGATGTACACCCTATTTAAACAAGGTTACCCCATTTAAAATAATGCTCGGGAGACCCCCTCCACTCTGCCCATGGCTACAAGAGGTTGCCCTAGCAGAAATTAGTGATCAATCTGTACTCCAGTCACTGCAGGCACTTGAGTCTCTCTTTAAAAAAGCCCACACAGGGATACAAGCTGCCTACACTGAGACAGAGACGGGAAATGGAACCACATCCTTACCAACCTGGAAACTTGGTTTGGATATGTTGCCACCGAATAAAAACTTGAAGCCTTGCTGAAAGGGACCATTCACTGTCATCCTGACCACCCCCATGGCCATAAGGGTAGAGGACATCAGGACCTGGATTCACACGTGTCACACCAAATGAGCTGAGGGCAAGAACACCCTCCAGAGATAGGAGCTGCTGCCGGTGGACCCCACCAACTGTGGACTAAAACAAAGACTCAAAAGGGTTTCATAACTTTTAACCCTGTTCCTACTCAGCAGCAGCCAGGAAACATCTCATCAGCCTAAAACAGCCCAATGGACCATAATAGTCCCTACTGTCTTCACTAACTTCCTTAAGGCCCCCACTGGAGCCTGGTTTACTTGTAGTTCAGAAAGAGTCAAAGAATTGACTAATTTCCAAAGAAAAGGGGGGAATGTTGGGGTCGATTCCACATTGAAATCTGTTAAACCCTTAGGACCTGCCTGGGCCTACTTAGCCATAGTGACTCCATGTTGCCTAGGTAGACATATTGTTGTTTAATAAATGCCTCAACAGTTACTAATATCAGTTCCGGGTAACTGTTACTAAAACACACGGGTAGGAGACATCCAATCAGCCAAACCCACATACATAGAGGTCTGCGGTTGTGCCCTATAAAGCTAGCCTGTAAGATCAAAGGGGGGTTGCTCTCTTTGGAGGTGGTCCTGGCCGGTCAGTCTGACTTCTAATGCTTGGCATAGAATAAAGCTTTACATAACCTTCATTTTGTCTCAGCTTTGTTCCCCTGGCCGGTCAGTCTAACTTCTTAATGTTTGGCATAGAATAAGGCTTTGCATAACTTTCCCTTTGTCTCAGTCTCATTCCTTTGATAATGGACCCGACATTAGCACACTGAAAAATCAACACAACAGACCCTCAAAACCTATTCATTGCAGTTTTATTTTAAACAGAAGTTTATTGCAACACTACTCCCTCCATATCACCATAGCCCTGGCTCTACTCCACACCAGCATTCAGGCATTGTCAAAGGTCCCCCAACATGTCTTCCTCTTAAAACTCAATTATTTTTATTTTGTTTTCACAAAGGCTCACTTATTGCCTCAGGAATAAATCCTTGCTGAAGAGTGAATACTCTGGTACAGCTGACTTGGGGTAGGACAGGCAAACTATTGTCACATAATGTGGCCCCAGTCTACCCACTCTTGTTAATCTTACTTCTTAGCTTCCATTTGTGGGATAAATATAGAGGCAACAAAAAAGGTAAGGGATTATAACTATTGATTAAGATACATGGCACCAGCAGCCAAAATCTGTGAAACAACCACAAAGACAAAATTCTATCTTGTACTCCTTCTTGCTTTTGCACTTACAGTCTTTTGCTGATCAAAAGCAACATTATGCTTCCAATCCCATAAAGCTAATGCTATCTGTTTCCTTCTATAGAGGGGCATTCTTTTTCTCACAGAACTTGACATCCATTATTTCATCCCTGCAACCCAAATAACTCATTAACTTTTCCATTTGTTACTCAGTTGTTAGCAATTGATCAGTAAATATGAGTCAAAAACTTACTAGACCCAATTTGTATGTATTTAGTTCTACTACTATGTGTCAGTGGTGGTCCTTCTTATTTTTATTTTCCCAACCCAGGCAGGGACTCAGGTCCTAGTTACTTGTGACTCCAGCTACTCTCTTTTTCAAGCACTTTGCCCTTTGGCTAAACTTCCCCTACTCTCCACTCACTTTCAAGATCAGACTAAAATCCCTTAGTGTCCTCATACTAAAATAAAAACCACAAACAAAATGCAATAAATCCCCTTTTTAGTTCCATGTTTATTTATAGCTAAAGTCCCATTTCTCTCATCTCCTTTATATCAAATTTATTGAAGACTAACAACAGATGCTACCTTTACTTCCTCACCTCCCACTAGGTATCTTGATCCATTCCAAAGGCCTTTGTCTTCTTTACTTGACTTAAAGGTGACCAATATTTCCTTGTTGCAAAAGTAATTGTTAGGTTCTCTACTAAGTACACAAACTACACATAGCAGTCACCTTGATACCAGGAGCTGCTCAGAGAGGACTATTCCAGGGAGTTAGGGAGAGTGAGAGTAAATGCCTGCCACATCTTAACACACTTTTTCTGTAAATCCAGCTATTTGTTCGAATGCAAGTTGAGAAATAGTCCTGAAACTTGGAGGGGGCACAGAGGGAAGTGAAAGCAAGGACTATAGGAAGGATCGGGGTTCTAGTGAGATGAACATGGAGACTAGGGGGTAAGCCTGTCAGGGATGCATGGGCTGAAACACTTTTATTCAAGATTCCTTCCATGTTTATGTCACTAAATCTGTGTTTCCTTTTGATAATATTTAAGCTTTTTGTTTTTCCTCTAGCTTCAAGGATATAAAACTCAGAAAGGTGATTTGGTTGCTACTAAGACACATGACTATAAGCTAAATGAGACTTCTTTTGGGTTATATTTCCCACAAATTCTGTATTTCTATGTGTATGAAGTGCTTCAGAAATGCATCTCTCATGTTCTCTATCCACCTTTAACGTATATGGTAGCTCCCACAGAATTCTATGGAGAAGGAAAAATAATATTCTCTCTACCCTTCTGGGTTCTTGGATGAAAGACTATTGTAATTTAAAAAGGAAGGAAGGAAGGAAGGAGAAAGAAAGAATGAAAGGAAGAAAAACGAAGGAAGAAAGGAAGGAGAAGGAAGGACAGACTTCTGAGAATGATGGTGGATAGAATAGGAGGACCCCAAGCTTACTTGTCCTATGAATATAACTAGATAACACACACATCAGTGTAAATAATCCATAAAATGACCCAAAAAAAACCCAAACCAACAAGCCAAAACTAAACAAAACAACCGGACAAAATAGATTCTCCATAGCTAAATGTAGAGAAGAGGTCACATTGAAGGGGGTTTAAAGGACATAGATGTAGTCAGGAGCTAAACAGACTTGCAGGATTGTCTGAAAGAGAGACAATTTCTGTAGGCATGGAAAGGTAAAAGACCATCATACCAGGCACCCTAGACACAGGAAACATACATGGGGAAGATGAATCCCCATACATTTGGTATTGGAAACCACAGAGACCAAATGTCACGAGTACTTGCAATCAGTGTACTTAACACCTAGGACTTTAAACATCAGGGACCTAGTTCTGAGAGAGCTATAGGGTGATAGAAAATTGAGTACCTGCACTTAAAGAGATAGCACAAAAAAGAGCCCCACTGAGATATAGCATAGATGCTGCAGTTTGGAAAATGGTTGTGTTATATAGGAGGGAGATTGGTTTACTGATCTGAAAGCATGTGCTAGAGAGGCAGGAATCATTGAGCAACAAAGGAGCTATAGGGAGACATTTCCCTCCCCCATTCCCTTCTTAGACACTCAGATACCTGCATCCACCAGAGCAACAACACTTCCTACCTAACTTTCTAACAGTATGCCCCACTCTCACATTATTCTGAAGATACCTCCCCTCCAGTCACATTTCAACTCCAGGTCTCCTCCCCCAGCAGATATGCTCAAAACTTGCTAATAGCACTGCCATACCCTAATGCACTTCTGCAGAACTGCTGCCTTCAACCTGGCCTGCCTTGATCCCCACAGCTGCAGGTGCCCTTCCACAGTAAATTGCTGTGAACTGTGCTAGCACCAGGTGTCCTGCCCCCTCATTCTCTTATGAATCTGCCTCCTTCTAAAAACCCCTGTAAAGAGCTCATCCAAAGCTATGCCATAAGCATGGGGGTGTGCAAACAGCCCTAACAAGAACCAACACCATTCCAAAGTGACTCCTGCCTGGGGGAGAGTGGAAGACAAACACACATACCAAGCCAATTATGACCCAGCAATGGGCTGGGGTCAGACATTTGCTTTGACAGCAGATTCCACCCACCAAAAAAAGCTTCTCAGTGGATAACACAGGAAAAGTGCTTGTAGCTTGGTGCTACTGCATTTCTTTCTGGTACCAACATGCTTTTTGAAGAGCAGGATACACAGTTGATTTTCTTTATAATTGGAAAAAGACATAGTTAGACAAAATAAAGAGATAATGGAGGATGTCCCCAATTAAAGAACAGGATAAAATCACAGCAAGAAACAAGTAATATCTCTGATAGATAATTTAAGATAATTATTATAAATATACTCACTGGGCTTGATAAAAGATTGGAGGATCTCAAAGAGATAGAAAACATTAAAAAGAACCAATCTGAGATGAAGAATACAATATCTTATATTAAAAAACACTAGATTGAATAAATAATAAGATAGAGAATGCAGAAGAAAGAATTAGTGACCTTGAGGACAGAATGATGTAAACCAATCAAGCTGAACAGGAGAGAAAAAATAATAAAAATGAAAATAGGCATAGGGAAATCAGTGACGACATCAAGCATATATTTGCATTATAGGGGTCCCAGAATGAGAAGAGACAGAAAAGATGGCAGGAAATTTATTTCCATTATAATAATATTTGAACTATTTGAAATATAATAATATTTGAAGAAAATAATAGCTGAAAATTCCCCAAGCAGTGGGCAGGAAACAGATATTCAGATCCAGGAATCAGAGATTCCCCAAAAAAATCAACCCAAGGCAATACATACAAAGACATACAGTAATTAATATGGCAACAATGTAAGGATAAAGAGAGAATTTCAAAAGCACCATGAAAAAAGAAAACAGTTACATACAAGGGAAACCCATTAGGTTATCAGCTGATTTTTTGTTTTCAGCAGAAACTTCGTGGGCCAGAGGGAGAGGCATAACATGGTCAAAGTGCTGAAAGGAAACAAACAAAAACAAAAACAAACAAACAAAAAACACCCTGCAGCCCAAAATACTCTATCCACCAAGGCTACCATCCAGAATAGAAAGAGAGATAAAGAGTTTCCCAGAGAAACAAAAACTAAGGGAGTTCATGACCACTAAACCACCCCTACAAGAAATATTAAAGGGGACTCATTGAGTGGCAAGGAAAGAACATAAGTAGGAATAAGAAATGTAGGGACACAAAAGCAGTAAATCTAAGTATATCTATAAAAATCTATAAAGGGATTTACATGTAAATTATGACACTGTATACTTATGTATTGGGGAGAGGAGTAAAGAATGGGTCAATATTTAAATAACCATGAGCATAATATAGACTGCTATATTTGTAAAATGTTATATACAAACCTAATGGTAACCACAAATTGGCAAACAATAATAGATATGCAAAAAGCAAGAAGAAAGGAATCCAAGAATACCACTAATGAAAGCCAAAAATCTGTGAGAGAAGAGAGAAGAAAGGAACAGAAAAGAAATAAAAACCAACCATAAACCAAATAACAAAATAGCAATAATTATATATCTATCAATAATTACTCTGAGTGTAAATTTAAAAAACACTCCAATAAAAGACATAAGATGATGGCATGGATAAAAAGACAAGACCCACCTATATTACAAGAGACTCATTTTACACCTAAAGACACATGAGGATTGAAAGGGATGGCAAATCATATATCATGCAGATAGAAGTAAAAAGAGAATGAGAGTAGTAATGCTTATGTATGACAAAACAGACTTTAAAACAATGACTATAACAAGAGACAAAGAAAGACACTATATAATCATAAAGTGAACAATCCAACAAGAAGATATGATTGTAAATGTATATGCCCAACATAGGAGCACCCAAATACATAAAGCAGCTAATAACAAACATAGTAACCCATAGCAATACAGTAATAATAGATGACTTTAAAACCCTGGTTATATCAATGGATAGACCATCCAAACATGAGATCAACAGAAAAGCTATAAATCTGAATGGACCAAAGGGATCTAACAAATAAATTCAGAACATTCCATTCTAAAATAAAAGCATACACATTCTTTTCAAGTACTCATGGAACATTCTCCAGAATAACACATTAAGCCACAAAATGTTAAAAAAGATTGAAGATTTACCATGCATCTTTTCTGACCACAACATTATGAAACTAGAATTCAACCACACACACACACACACACACACACACACACACACACACAAACAAACAAACACACACACACACACCCTGGAAAGTAAACAAATATATGGAGTTAAATAACAAATATATGAAGATTAAATAACATGCTACTAAACAATGAATGGGTCAACCAAGAAATCAAAGACATCAAAACTTGCATGGAGACAAATGAAAATGAAATCATACTGGTCCAGAATCTCTGGGATGAATCAAAATCGAAGAGGGAAGTTTATGGCAATACAGGTCACCTCAAGAAAGCAAAAACAAAAACAAACCTCAAATAAACAACATAAACTCACACCTAAAGGAGAAGGAGAAAGGAAAATAAAACTGAAAATCAGTAGAAGGAAGGAAATAAAGATTAAAAGAGAAATAAATGGCATAGGAACTTAAAACAACAGTAACAAAACAACCAAACAAAGCAACAACAGCAACAAACCCTGAAAAGCACAATAGAATAGATCAATGAAACCAGGAACTAGTTCTATGAAAAGATCAACAAAATTAATAAAACACTTGCCAGACCCATCAAAAAAATTTTTAAAAAGGAAAAAAGGAGAAAGGACTAAAATAAAATCAGAAATCAAAGGTGAGAAATAGTAACTCACACCACAGAAATCCAAATTTTTATGATAATATTGTGAAAAATTATATGCCAACAAATTGAACAACCTAGAAGAATGGGAAAAAAAAATCCTAGAAAATATAACCTCCCAAAACTGAATCAGGAAGAAAGAAAATTTGAACAGACCAATGACCAGCAGTAAAGTTGAATCAGTAATCAAAAAACTCCCAACAAGCAAGAGTCCAGGACCAAATGGCCACATAAGCCAATTCTACCATACATTTAAAGAAGAGATGGTGCCTATTCTGCTTGAACTATTAAAAAAGAAGTGGAAGAGGAAGGAAAGTTTCCAGATTAATTCTATGAGGCCAGCATTACCCTGATACCGATGCCAGATAAAGGCAGTAAAAATAGAACTAAATATCTCTGATGAACATAAATATAAAAATCCTCAACAAAATATTAAAACTGAATCCAACAACAAATTTAAAAAATCACTCACCATGATCAAGTGAGATTTATTCCTGGGTTGCAAGGGTGGTTCAATATTCACAAATCAATCAATGTGATACCTCATAGCAGAAAAAGAAAGGATAAAAACTATATGATCATTTCAATAGATGCAGAAAAAGGCATTCAACAAAGTATAATGTCCATTCATGATAAAAAGCCCACAAGAAAGTATGTTTAGAGGGAACATACCTCAATGTAATAAAGGCCATCTATGAAAACCCCACAGCCAACATCATACTCAATGGTGAAAAACTAGAAACTTTTCCCCTGGGATTGGGAAGAAGACAAGATGTCCATTCACCTCTCTTATTCAATATAGCATTTGAAGTTTTAGCCAAAACAGTCAGACAAGAAAAGAAACAAAAGTCATCCAAAATGGTAAGGGAGAAGTAAAACTTTCACTGTTTGCATATGACATGATACTATGTATAGAAAACCCTAAAGATGCCAAAAATGTTAAAAAAAACTATTAAAATAGATAAATTAATTCAGTAAGTTTGCAGGATACTGAATCAATATACAGAAATCTATTACATTTTTCTACACTAGTAATGAAGTAGCAGAAAGATAAGGAAACAATCCCATTTATAATTGCACCACAAATATTAAAAGTACCTAGGAATAAGAATATTATCCCAAAATAAATTTAACTAAAGAGGTCAAAGACTTGTACTCTGAATACTATAAAACAATGATGAAAGAAACTGAAGACAACACAAACAAATGGAAATATATTTCATGCTCATGGATTGGAAAAACAAATAATGTAAAACTTTCATATTACTTAAATCAATCTATGTTTTTAATGCATTCCCTATCAAAATCCCAACAACACTTTTTACAGAACAAACAGTACTATAATTTTTATGGAACCACAAAAGACCCTGAATGAAATAAAAAAATACTCAGAATAGCCAATGCAATCTTGAAAAACAAAACAAAACCAGGTGTCACAACTGTAGATTTGCCTCCTGAAGCAATGGAAACAAAAACCAAAAATAAACTATTGGGAACAAATCAAAATAAAAAGCCTCTGCAAGGAGGAGTCAAGATGGCGGAGAAGTAGCAGGCTGAGACTACATCAGGTAGCAGGAGATCAGCTCGATAGCTTATCTAAACATTGCAAACACCTACAAATCCAATGGGAGATCGAAGAGAAGAAGGACAGCAACTCCAGAAACAGAAAATCAACCACTTTCTGAAAGGTAGGACTGGCGGAGAAGTGAATCTAAAATGACGGGAAAATAGACCGCAGGGGGAGGGGCCGGCTCCCGGCAAGCGGCAGAGGAACAGAGCACAAAATCAGGACTTTTAAAAGTCTGTTCCACTGAGGGACATTGCTCCAGAGGCTAAACCAGGGTGAAGCCCACTTGGGGTCAGCGTGGCCCCAGGTCCCGCAGGGTCACAGAAAGATCGGGGGTGTCGGAGTGTCGCAGAGCTCGCAAGTATTAGAACGGAGAAGCCGGCTGCAGAGACAGAGCCAAGCACTGAACTCTCAGCTCGGGGTTACCTTGAACTGGTCGCAGGCTGGGTGAGCTCGGAGCGCGGCTAGAGGCTGGGGATACGGGAGTGATTGGGTGCTGTCCTCTGGAGGCGCACTGAGGAGTGGGGCCCCAGGCTCTCAGCTCCTCTGGGCCGGAGACTAGGAGGCTGCCATTTTCATTCCTGTCTTCCGGAACTCTACGGAAAGCGTTCAGGGAACAGAAGCTCCCAAAAGCTAACCGGAGCCCATTACTTAGTCCCGCCGCTGGTAAGGGCGGTGCAATCCCGCCTCGGGCAAAGACACTTGAGAGTCACTACAACAGGCCCCTCCCCCAGAAGATCAATAAAATATCCAGCCAGGACGAAGATCATCTATCAAGGAAAGTAGGTTCAATTCCTAAGACAGCAGCGCAATTTCAGAGGAGGAGAAAGCAAAGCACGGAACTCATGGCTTTCTCCCCATGATTCTTTAGTCTTGCGGCTACTTCAATTTTTTTTTTCTTTTTTCAATTTTTTTCTTTTTTCTTTATTCTTCTTCTGCTAAATTTTTTAAAACTTTTACCCTTTTCTTTTTTAACGTTTTTTGACTAGTTTATCTAAATATATATATTTTTTCTTTCTTTTTTTATATTTTTTCTTTATTTGTTTTATTTTTTCTTTTTTTTTCTGAACCTCTTTTTACCCCCTTTCTCCCCCCCACAATTTGGGGTCTCTTCTCATTTGGTTACAGCGCATTTTTCTGGGGTCTTTGCCACCCTTTTAGTATTTTATTTGATCCTTCATATCCTCTTATCTGGACAAAATGACAAGGCGGAAAAAATCACCACAAACAAAAGAACAAGAGACAGTACCGAAGGCTAGGGACCTAATCAACACAGACATGGGTAATATGTCAGATCAAGAGTTCAGAATGACGATTCTGAACATTCTAGCCGGGCTCGAAAAAGGCATGGAAGATATTAGAGAAACCCTCTCTGGAGATATTAAAGCCCTTTCTGGAGAAATTAAAGAACTAAAATCTAAACAAGTTGAAATAAAAAAAGCTATTAATGAGGTGCAATCAAAAATGGAGGCTCTCACTGCTAGGATAAATGAGGCAGAAGAAAGAATTAGTGATCTAGAAGACCAAATGACAGAGAATAAAGAAGCCGAACAAAAGAGGGACAAACAGCTACTGGACCATGAGGGGAGAATTCGAGAGATAAGTGACACCATAAGACGAAACAACATTAGAATAATTGGGATTCCAGAAGAAGAAGAAACAGAGAGGGGAGCAGAAGGTCTATTGGAGAGAATCATTGGAGAGAATTTCCCTAATATGGCAAAGGGAACAAGCATCAAAATCCAGGTCCACACCCCGTCACCTAATAGTAAAATTTACAAGTCTTAGTGACAAAGAGAAAATCCTGAAAGCAGCCCGAGAAAAGAAGTCTGTAACATACAATGGTAAAAATATTAGATTGAGAGCAGACTTATCCACAGAGACCTGGCAGGCCAGGAAGAGCTGGCATGATATATTCAGAGAACTAAAAGAGAAAAACATGCAGTCAAGAATACTCTATCCAGCTAGGCTATCATTGAAAATAGAAGGAGAGATCAAAAGCTTCCAGGACAAACAAAAACTGAAAGAATTTGCAAACACCAAACCAGATCTACAGGAAATATTGAAAGGGGTCCTCTAAGCAAAGAGAGAGCCTAAAAGTAGTAGATCAGAAAGGTACAGAGACAATATACAGTAACACTCACCTTACAGACTAATAATGGCACTAAATTCATATCTCTCAGTAGTTACCCTGAATGTTAATGGGCTAAATGCCCCAATCAAAAGACATAGGGTATCAGAATGGATAAAAAAACAAAACCCATCAGTATGTTGCCTACAGGAAACTCATTTTAGACGCGAAGACACCTCCAGATTTAAAGTGAGGGGGTGGAAAACAATTTACCATGCTAATGGGCATCAGAAGAAAGCTGGGGTGGCAATCCTTATATCAGATCAATTCGATTTTAAGCCAAAGACTATAATAAGAGATGAGGAAGGACACTATATCCTACTCAAAGGGTCTGTCCAACAAGAAGATCTAACAATTTTAAATATCTATGCCCCTAACGTGGGAGCAGCCAACTATTCAACCAAATAATAACAAAATCAAAGAAACACATCAATAATAATACAATAATTATTGTAATTTTTGTAATTGTAGTATTTACATATTACAAAATAATTGTAATTATTGTAACTTTAACACTCCCCTCACTGAAATGGACAGATCATCCAAGCAAAAGATCAACAAGGAAATAAAGGCCTTAAATGACACACTGGACCAGATGGACATCACAGATATATTCAGAACATTTCATCCCAAAGCAACAGAATACACATTCTTCTCTAGTGCACATGGAACCTTCTCCAGAATAGATCACATCCTGGGTCACAAATTAGGTCTCAACCGGTATCAAAAGATTAAGATCACTCCCTGCATATTTTCAGACCACAATGCTCTGAAGCTAGAACTCAATCACAAGAGGAAAGCTGGAAAGAACCCAAATACATGGACACTAAACAGCATCCTTCTAAAGAATGAATGGGTCAACCAGGAAATTAAAAAAGAATTGAAAAAATTCATGGAAACAAATGATAATGAAAACACAACAGTTCAAAATCTGTGGGACACAGCAAAGGCAGTCCTGAGAGGAAAGAATATAGCGGTACAATCCTTTCTCAAGAAACAAGAAAGGTCTCAAGTACACAACCTAACCCTACACATAAAGGAGCTGGAGAAAGAACAAGAAAGAAACCCTAAACCCAGCAGGAGAAGAGAAATCATAAAGATCAGAGCAGAAATCAATGAAATAGAAACCAAAAAAAACAATAGAAAAAATCAATGAAACTCGGAGCTGGCTCTTTGAAAGAATCAATAAGATTTATAAACCCCTGGCCAGACTCATCAAAAAGAAAAGAGAAAGGACCCAAATCAATAAAATCATGAATGAAAGAGGAGACATCACAACTAACACCAAAGAAATACAGACAATTATAAGAACATACTATGAGCAACTCTACACCAACAAATTTGACAATCTGGAAGAAATGGATGCATTCCTAGAGACATATAAACTACCACAACTGAACCAGGAAGAAATAGAAAACCTGAACAGGCCCATAACCAGTAAGGAGATTGAAACAGTCATCAAAAATCTCCAAACAAACAAAAGCCCAGGGCCAGACGGCTTCCCAGGGGAATTCTACCAAACATTTAAAGAAGAACTCATTCCTATTCTCCTGAAACTGTTCCAAAAAATAGAAATGGAAGGAAAACTTCCAAACTCATTTTATGAGGCCAGCATCACCTTGATCCCAAAACCAGACAAGGATCCCACCAAAAAAGAGAACTACAGACCAATATCCTTGATGAACACAGATGCAAAAATTCTCGCCAAAATACTAGCCAACAGGATTCAACAGTACATTAAAAGGATTATTCACCACGATCAGGTGGGATTTATTCCAGGGCTGCAGGGTTGGTTCAACATCCGCAAATCAATCAATGTGATACAACACATTAATAAAAGAAAGAACAAGAACCATATGATACTCTCCATAGATGCTGAAAAAGCATTTGACAAAGTACAGCATCCCTTCCTGATCAAAACTCTTCAAAGTGTAGGGATAGAGGGCACATACCTCAATATTATCAAAGCCATCTATGAAAAACCCCTGCAAATATCATTCTCAATGGAGAAAAACTGAAAGCTTTCCCGCTAAGGTCAGGAACACGGCAGGGATGTCCATTATCACCACTGCTATTCAACATAGTACTAGAAGTCCTAGCCTCAGCAATCAGACAACAAAAAGAAATTAAAGGCATCCATATTGGTAAAGAAGAAGTCAAACTATCACTCTTCGCAGATGATATGATACTATATGTGGAAAACCCAAAAGACTCCACTCCAAAACTGCTAGAACTTGTACAGGAATTCAGTAAAGTGTCAGGATATAAAGTCAATGCACAGAAATCAGTTGGATTTCTGTACACCAACAACAAGACAGAAGAAAGAGAAATTAAGGAGTCAATCCCATTTACAATTACACCCAAAACTATAAGATACCTAGGAATAAACCTAACCAAAGAGGCTAAGAATCTATACACAGAAAATTATAAAGTACTCATGAAAGAAATTGAGGAAGACACAAAAAAATGGAAAAATGTTCCATGCTCCTGGATTGGAAGAATAAATATTGTGAAAATGTCTATGCTACCTAAAGCAATCTACACATTTAATGCAATCCCTATCAAAATACCCTCCATTTTTTTCAAAGAAATGGAACAAATAATCCTAAAATTTATATGGAACCACAAAAGACCTCGAATAGCCAAAGGAATATTGAAAAAGAAAGCCAAAGTTGGTGACATCACAATTCCGGACTTCAAGCTCTATTACAAAGCCGTCATCATCAAGACAGCATGGTACTGGCACAAAAACAGACACATAGATCAGTGGAACAGAATAGAGAGCCCAGAAATCGACCCTCAACTCTATGGTCAACTAATCTTTGGCAAAGCAGGAAAGAATGTCCAATGGAAAAAAGACAGACTCTTCAATAAATGGTGCTGGGAAAATTGGACAGCCACATGAAGAAAAATGAAATTGGACCACTTCCTTACACCACATATGAAAATAGACTCCAAATGGATGAAGGACCTCAATGTGAGAAAGGAATCCATCAAAATCCTTGAGGAGAACGCAGGCAGCAACCTCTCCAACCTCAGCCGTAGCAACATCTTCCTAGGAACAATGGCAAAGGCGAGGGAAGCAAGGGCAAAAATGAACTATTGGGATTTCATCAAGATCAAAAGCTTTTGCACAGCAAAGGAAACAGTTAACAAAACCAAAAGACAACTGACAGAATGGGAGAAGATATTTGCAAACGACATATCAGATAAAGGGCTAGTATCCAAAATCTATAAGGAACTTAGCAAACTCAACACCCAAAGAACAAACAATCCAATCAAGAAATGGGCAGAGGACATGAACAGACATTTCTGCAAAGAAGACATCCAGATGGCCAACAGACACATGAAAAAGTGCTCCACGGCACTCGGCATCAGGGAAATACAAATCAAAACCACAATGAGATATCACCTCACACCAGTCAGAAAGGCTAAAATCAACAAGTCAGGAAATGACAGATGCTGGCGAGGATGCGGAGAAAGGGGATCCCTCCTACACATGCAAGCTGGTGGGAATGCAAGCTGGTGCAACTACTCTGGAAAACAGCATGGAGGTTCCTCAAAATGTTGAAAATAGAACTACCCTATGACCCAGCAATTGCACTACTGGGTATTTACCCTAAAGATACAAACATAGTGATCCGAAGGGGCACGTGTACCCGAATGTTTATAGCAGCAATGGCTACAATTGCCAAACTATGGAAAGAACCTAGATGTCCATCAACAAATGAATGGCTAAAGAAGATGTGGTATAGATACACAATGGAATACTATGCAGCCATCAAAAGAAATGAAATCTTTCCATTTGTGATGACGTGGATGGAACTAGAGGGTATCATGCTTAGTGAAATAAGTCAATCAGAGAAAGACAGCTATCATATGATATCCCTGATATGAGGACGTGGAGAAGCAACAGGGGTGGTTAGGGGGATAGGAGAAGAATAAATGAAACAAGATGGGATTGGGAGGGAGACAAACCATAAATGACTCTTAATCTCACAAAACAAACTGGGGGTTGCTGGGGGGAGGTGAGATTGGGAGAGGGGGAGGGGGTTATGGACATTGGGGAAGGTATGTGCTATCATGAGTGCTGTGAAGTGTGTAAACCTGGCGATTCACAGACCTGTACCCCTGGGGATAAAAATACATTATATGTTTATTAAAAAAAAAATTTGGAAGGGGAGGCAAACCATAAGAGACTATGGACTCTGAAAAACAACCTGAGGGTTTTGAAGAGTCAGGGGTGGGAGGTTGGGGGAACAGGTGGTGGGTAATAGGGAGGACACGTTTTGCATGGAGCACTGGGTGTTGTGCAAAAACAATGAATACTGTTACGCAGATAAAATAAATAAAATGGAAAAAAATAAAGAAAAATTTAAAAAAAGCCTCTGCAAAGCAATGGAATCAATCAACAAAACTAAAATGCAACCTACTGAATAGAAGGAAATATTTGTAAATTATATATTCAATAAAGGGTTAGTATCAAAAATATATAAAGAATTTATTTAAGTGAACACAAAAACCTACAAATAATCCAATTAAAAGATGAGCAGAAACATGAACAGTCATTTATTCAAAGACATACAAATTGATTTCAGCAGACATATCAAAGGTTGTTCAATATCACTAATCATCAGAGAAATGAAAATCAAAACCACAATGATATATCACCTCACACCTGTCAGAATGGCTAAAATCAAAGCACAATAAAAACAACAACTGTTGGTGATGATGTGGAGTAAAAGGAATGTTCTTGGACTGTTATTGAAAATGCACATGAGTTTTTTTAAAGATTTATTTATTTATTTTAGAGAGATAGAGAGAGCATGAACCAAGGGAGGGGAAAAGGGAGATGGAGAGAGAAAGAAGCCACAAGCAGGAGAGTGGAGCCACATGAGAGGCTTAATCCTAGGACCTTGAGATCATGACCTGAGTCCAAACCAAGAGCTGGCTGCTTAACCAACTAAGCCACCCAGGTGCCCTAAAACTGACTCTTAACTATAGCAGGTTACTAGAAGGTGGTGAGTGGGGGATATGGCTCAGATAGATGACAGGAATTAAGTATATACTTATCTTGATGACCACTGAGTAATATATGGAATTGTTGATTAATTATATTGTATACCTGAGACTACTATAACACTATGTTAACTTTAATGGAATTAAAATTTAAAAAATTAAAAATGTAAAAAGCACATTAACAGGAGAAAAACAAACAGAAGTTTAATATCATGTATACATGGGAGATACCCAGGAAAACTGAGTTACTCCCCCAAATGGCCCAAGCCATCGCCTTAAATAAAACCTCTAGCTAAAGACAAAATGAGATATTGGAGGGAGTGGAGGCCAGTCACAGAAGGCTATTGGCAAAATCCAGTAAACAAGGGCCTTCTCCTTTGATAAGAATTCCTACTGTTTTAGTCATCCTTTTCTCTCCAGTACAGACAAGGAGATAACCTTATACATGGATATTTTCCTTATAAATGTAAATGTCTTTTCCAGACATCTTGCAGAAAGGTGAGTCCAATCAGTTTTCAGGGCTTATGTTTGCTTTTTCTAAAATAAATATTTGGCCTAAAATAATCCTTATTGCCAAAGAGGCCTATTTCGGAGTGGCAAATTCTGCTCCCTTTGATTCCAATTGAGTTATTCTCTTCCTTTTGTCTTTAGCCAAATGTTATCCAGTATCTTCCACTTCCCACTCATAAATGTATGAATAAATACATGCAACTGCCCATCCCAGGGAGACATTTTTATTTCTTACCAGCTTTATCCTGCAATAATTTTTAATTATCATTAGTAATTGTCCTTTGAGGCAAATCTCTATTTCCCATTAGTAGAAAGGAATAAGAGTTCTGACCCATATTTCTTTTATTTTTCCTGACCCATATCTCATAGCTACCCAATAAAGATGTAGTGAGATCTCACTCTGTGGCTTGGAGCTCTGAGGAAAGAAGCTGGTCAACCACAGCTCCTGTCCTTGTGGAGTCTGTAGTCCAGTTGGTGGATGGGGCTGGCCAGTACGGAAATGGCATCCTGCTTATGTCTATAGGCCACATGGTCAGACCAGCCATGTCAACTGATGCACTGTGACTCTGCTCCATTAGAATGGAGTAAGAAGCCTTAAGGCTTTTAAGGAAATGAAGTAAGATGTCTCTCTGCCCCAGCAACAATGCACTGACCATCATTTAAAACCAATGAGAGGGACACCTGCATAGCTCAGTGGGTTAAGCCTCTGCCTTCGACTCAGGTCATGATCTCAGGGTCCTGGGATGGAGCACCACATCAGGTTCTCTGCTCAGCAGGGGGCCTGATTCCTCCTCTCTCTCTCTCTCTCTGCCTGCCTCTCTGCCTACTTGTGATCTCTGTCTGTCAAATAAATAAATAAAATCTTTTAAAAAATGAGAAACCATCACAACTGATGTAGAAAGACATCAGGTTTCGAAGCCAATGGCCCAGAAATAATTCTTGAGACATCTTTTGTGTAAAAATGTTGTTTTATTAAAGCATGGGAATAGGACCTGTGGGCAGAAAAAGCTGCACAGTGGTCATGAGTGGTCCATTATATACTTTAAAGTTGGGAGGGGGTTTGGGATAGTTTAAGTCTCTAAGGAATTTTGGAGGCAAGTTTTTTCTAAAGCTATATAAACAGCTTTAAAAAATTGATATTTCACTTTACAGTACCACACAAGTGCATTTTTTTTCCATTTTATTTATTTTTTCAGCATCACAGTATTCATTCTTTTTGCACAACACCCAGTGCTCCATGCAAAACGTGCCCTCCCCATTACCCACCACCTGTTCCCCCAACCTCCCACCCCTGACCCCTCAAAACCCTCAGGTTGTTTTTCAGAGTCCATAGTCTCTTATGGTTCGCCTCCCCTCCCCAATGTCCATAGCCCGAGTGCATTTTCTTCCAATTGCATGTCCACATAGCCACTGGTCACTTATCAAAAGGACATGTTTTCATGGATGTGGCAATGCAATGCCACATTTTGTTGCAAATCCAAAACACTTTATGCCTGGATCCATTTCTGGACTCTGTTCTTTTTGGCTAGTTCATCTCTTTTTGCATCAGTACCACATTATCTAAATTAGTTAGCTTTGTAGTAGGCCTTGATACTCAGTTGTGCTAGCCTTTCAGCCTTTCTCTTTAAAAAAAAAAAAGAAAAGGTATTATTGGGATGCCTGGGTGGCTCAGGTGGTTAAACCTCTGTCTTCAGCTCAGGTCATGATCCTGGGTTCCTGGGATTGAGTCCTGCATCAGGCTCCTTGCTCAGCTGGGAGCCTGCCTCCCACTCTGCCTGCTTGTGCTTTCTCTCTCTCTCTCTCTCTGACAAATAAATAAATAAAATCTTTGAAAAAGTTATTCTTGTCATTTTTGCCTTTTCATAAGAATTTTTGAACAAGCTTTTCAACTTGTACATACACCCACAACATAAAACTTGATAGGATTTGAATTGAGGTAATGTTTAATCTATAGATTATGAGCTTGACTTTGGGCTGTCTCATCTACTCTTTCTTTGTCAGACTTAAGTTATGGGAAAAGGATCAAATCTCTGTCTTCAATCTATAAAGAATTTAAGATGAACAGGGAAATAAAGCTCAGTCTAGCATCAATAAGCCAGCAGTATTGTAGTTTCCTCCCAAAAGAATTGCTTAAGAAAGGCAGCTTGGGAAAAAAAATATTCCAGAAGGAAACTTGTCCAAGGAAAGATGATGGTCCCCATGTACCCTAGAAAGATTGGGATGATGCCCTTAATGCTGTTAAATTCATCTTCAGTTTGCTCACTTGATTGAATGGGCCACTATCCATCCAGGGGAAACTTGCTCTGTATAGTATAATGAGGGCTGCACAAAGGAAATGGAGATTGGAACATGGAGATACAGAGCTGAGTTGATCCTATTTACTCCTCAAATTTTGCTTCAGGAAAGAATCAGTGAGGAGAATGTTACAGACAGAAAGATCAAAAGGATCTATCCTCCTTCCCTCTGCACTACCAGACTTCTTCATAATGCAGTATGGCTTTTCCCAGTGTCTTCCTCAGTAACATACTTGGCTAGTGTCCCAGATGTATCAAAATCCAGGGACTGGTCATAAGTTGACCACTCTCCTTCATGCTCCTTCTTGCATAAACTTTAATGCACTGTTGATTTTCAGCAGAAGGCCAATGCCTTTTGGAAGGAAAATACTAGTTGTCCTGCACTGTGTAGTTTTTATAGTAGCATCCTAAGCCTTAGACATATTTCTTTCTTCCTAGATTTTAAAAATATCCCAGGGAACCTGAGACAACCTTTCTGGCTATCAAAGTTTACTCTCCATACTCATAAGTACATGCAATTAAATGACTATGAGTACCCTGGACACTTAATTCACCTAAAGATAAACTTGCCCTAGTAACATTTCTGGATTCCAGTCAGTAATCAGCAACTCTAAAAATGAAATTTCCCCTCTGGAACCTCCTTTATGTTTGAAATGAAACTGACAGATCCCACTGTGAAATGGCTCTTCGCCCTTAGAAGTTGTTTGTGGTTTTTTAGGCAGTCATTATCAATTATGATTGCTTTATCTTGATTTTTTCTACTTTTATTTTCCTTGCCCTGGCAAACATGTGACTGTGGTCATTTGTCTCTCTCAGCCCTCTGAGCAGGTATCCTGGAAAGCTCATTTCTCTCCTGTCAGTTCCTGAGGGTAGAAATGCCTTTATCGGGGCACCTGGGTGGCTCAGTGGGTTAAAGTCTCTGCCTTTGGCTCAGGTCAAGATCTCAGGGTCCTGGGATCGAGCCCTGCATCAGGCTCTCTGCTCAGCAGAAGGAGAGCCTGCTTCCTCCTCTCTTTCTCTCTGCCTGCCTCTCTGCCTACTTATGATCTCTGTCTGTCAAATAAATAAATAAAATCTTAAAAAAAAAAAGAAAATGCCTTTCTAAAATCAGTGAGACTAGGCAGGTGGGTAAAATTCATGGGAGGACCTTATTTGTTATAAATTAACAATGTGAGTTCAGACCTTGGTGAGTTATAGGCAGAGATTGCACTAGGCGGAGTTGTCACACGAAGGGAATTTATTTGCAACAAATAAGGAGAGAGCAGGGGAATGACTTCCAAAGCCATGACTCTCTGAAGAAGGGTTAGTGAGTTCATTTTACTTAGAGTTAGGACTGAATAGGAAGATTAACAAGAGCAGGCCCAGGCCAACAGTCCCCAGATAATGGAAAGTTATTAGCAATACTAAGAGATGACCAGAAGCCCTGCTTGAACAACAGATAACCACTTATTTCTGCTTCTGTAAACAAGCTTCCTGTCACTGCTCTGACCACTGTTCCTGCCTATGGCACTATTCCCCCCGACACACACACAATTTAAACCCACCTACCAGCAGTCAGCACAGCCCTTGTAACCTGACCCCATGCACTGCTCTATAAAATCTCTGTAGCCCCACTACTCAGAACCCAGAATTTTGAGTGCAAGCTCCTCTCAGCCCACCAGCATAAAATAAACCTGAATTCTCTACTTCTTTGAGTGTTGCTTGGTTTCTCACCAGTCTGATTATTTTCCCATAGCAGGATGAATATTCAGAAAGAGAGGCTTTGTTATCACTTTAAAGGCAAGCATGAGGTTAAACAGGAATACTTGGAAAACATGACTATACATGCATTCTATTGTTTTGATGAAGCATGAGCTCTTCTAGCACAGAGACTATAGTATTATAATGAAGAAGAGATAACTTTTGAACAAGAAAGGGGCTATGGGCATGCTCTGAGATGAGATCTTGGGCTCATTATCCAGAGTAAGGAGTGCAGGGCCTTGTTTACTTTTTGAAATAGCACTGGGAGTTTTTAACCACTGATTTATTGTCTCTGATAAGGCTACACTAGAGATTGTTAGTTTTTGCATTCCTCCCTTTTTTCCCCTTAAAAGTCCTCAACTACTGAGGCTTTTGTATTTATTTGTAATGCTGACACCTCCTAGGAAGTTCTGCAAGAAGTATGCTTGGACAAGTAGGGAATAGATCACAGAAAATAGCTGGGGGCATAAAATGACTGCTCTTATGTCACAAAAGCTATGTTTCATCTCTCTTTTTTGGGGAATGTCTAACTCTATCTGCTTACATTTTCTGTCAGGAAAGGACACATGCTAAGTAATCAATGAATAATGGGATGGCTGTTATCAATGTTATTTCTGGTGTTGCCTCAGTCAGTGTTAGAGCAAGTCACCACTTGCTCCAAGTCTCTCTTAGCTACTGAACTATTATTTAGATATTACCAATATACAAGAAGGCCTCTTTCTAATTCTCTTAGAAATGGGATTGTGAGCAGGAATGCAATTGTATTTTCCAAAGACAGGGCCTGGACCTTTCATGGCATTATGTTCATCTTCCATAGTAACATAGATATATTGCATGAAAAAGAGGATGTTTTTGACAGCAATGCATAGCTAGGGTTTCTAAATATCCAGATGACTTCACAGAGTTTGGCCTCTGTGAGCCAAAAAAGACAGAAGAGTGAGCAGCAGCATCTGTCCCTTAAGTAACTGAGGGAGATCTGACTATGCCACCCCAAAATATGCCATTTTGGCAAACTGATTATTTTAAATTAAAGTTACTTGAGAAACAGTGAAAAAAAATACATTCTGATTCTCTTATGTCCCATTGAAAGCAGGAAATAAATCTCCCATATAAAGGGTACCTTCCCTGTGTTATCAACTTAGGTCTTTGGGCTTTCCCAGCAATAGAAATTTATTAGGGGCCAAATGGGTGTTCCAGCCTAGGCTTATGCTTGAGAACAAGGGAGACAGCATGAAGGAAAAGATACTTCAGTTTGGCTTCCTGAACAAAGGTCAAGGAAAGTTTTTAAAGAGGTTGAGGCAGGAAAGGAGTGACCTTTAAGCATGTAAGGACAGAGAGATACAGGAAGTTGGACACACGGACACAGTGGACAGAATTGGTTTGTCATGAATCATATGTCTCAGTAGCATGTTAAATGTTCCCCTAGTGATTTTTAGTGTCATGATGAAGAAAAATGTCAATGAAAGTTCAACACTGGGGCCAACCTTGGCACAGACTGGTTTGGTTTAGTCTTCACAAATTTTCATAGTTGAGTACCTCCTTTAGGTAAGCATCCTGCTTCCACATTCCTGCAAGATATGCTACCCAAGAGACACAGATTTTTAGCTGTCAAGGAACACTGAGTTAGGCAGTTAGGGTTGGGGGACCTAAGTCCAATCAATGTTCTGTCTCACTTGTAACAGGTAAAAGAGACCCTTATTACAAGACATAAGGAATTTATGGGCCAGAAGACCGTAGAAAAAAACTTATTTCTTCATCAATCATTTATTACACCAAGATCAAAAAATTTTGCCTTGTCATTTCTTCACAAATTTATTATGTTCTTGTCTAAAAGGTATAAAAGCTGCCTGCTTTGGCTACTGCTTTGACTCTCTCTCTCTTTTTTAATGGGATTCCTGTGCTTATGAAACTAATTTTTTTCCTATAGGTATAATATATATTATTATATTAATTATTAATATTAATTATATATTATTATAATATAATATATAATATGTATTATTATATATTATACATATATGTACATATATGTATAAATGTATAAAATGTATAAAATACATTTTATAAAATGTATAATTTTATAAAATGTATAAAATATATAAAAATAATATAAAATGTATAAAAATGTATAAAATGTATATTATAAAATGTATAATTTTATAAAATGTATGAAATGTATAAAAATAATATAAAATGTATAAAAATATATTATATTATTATATATTATATTTTATTTTAAATTAAAATATATTATATTTATTATATTATAATTAATATATTATAATATATATTATAATAATATATAATGGTATATAATATATATTATTATATATAAATACATATAGGAAAAATTAGTTTCATATATATATTACATTATATATCTTATGACATATTATTTTCCTAATATGTCATATCAATTGAATTGTTAGACTAGCCACAAAACCTAGAAGGAAAAAGGAAAAAATTTCTTCCCTTAAATATTTGGTGCTCACGTGTACCCGAATGTTTATAGCAGCAATGTCTACAATAGCCAGACTATGGAAAGAACCTAGATGTCCATCAACAGATGAATGGATAAAGAAGATGTGGTATATATACACAATGGAATACTATGCAGCCATCAAAAGAAATGAAATCTTGCCATTTGCGACGACGTGGATGGAACTAGAGCGTATCATGCTTAGTGAAATAAGTCAATCGGAGAAAGACAACTATCATATGATCTCCCTGATATGAGGACATGGAGAAGCAACATGGGGGGGTAGGAGATAGGAGAAGAATAAATGAAACAAGATGGGATTGGGAGGGAGACAAACCATAAATGACTCTTAATCTCACAAAACAAACTGGGGGTTGCTGCGGGGAGGTGGGATTGGGGGAGGGGGAGCGGGCTATGGACATTGGGGAGGGGAAGCGAACCATAAGAGACTATGGACTCTGAAAAACAACCTGAGGGTTTTGAAGGGTCAGGGGTGGGAGGTTGGGGCAACCTGAGGGTTTTGAAGGGTCAGGGGTGGGAGGTTGGGGGAACAGGTGGTGGGTAATGGGGAGGGCACGTTTTGCATGGAGCACTGGGTGTTGCGCAAAAAGAATGAATACTGTTACGCTGAAAAAATAAATAAAATGAGAAAAAAAAAAAAAATATTTGGTGCTCAATGTGCTCAATGTGGGGCTCTCCACAGATTCATCCACAGATGAATATTATTTATTCTGGGGTTGTTGCTGCTCAAAAATCCCAAGATCTCTGACAGAAACTGCAGAAGGTAAGAATTTTTACATCAGTCTCCCGGATCTCTGCTTGAGGAATCTCTTGGAAGAAAGAGTGGTGAAAGCTCTTTTGTTTTTCTAAATTTAGACTAGAAGGAGAAGACATTAGTGTGAACTAGTTTCTTGTATACAGCAACTCTGGTAAAGATTTTCTATAAGTACCTTTGATTTCTATTGGTCTTCTTTCTTTAAAAGATGGTAATTGTTTTCTTATGTCTCTGTCTTTTGTGTCATTTTGTTATAAAGAGGAAACCCATAGGTTAGAAGGCATAGCTTCTTTAATATGCTTTTTGTTAGAGCTGGCCACACACTGGTGAGTTCATGCTTCTCACCAGACCAGTGTCTATTTAGACAAACTTTACTGTGAACCTGCAATGTAAAAATCAGATGAGGTTTCCTTTTACCTTGTTTTATGTCCTGAGATCTCATCTTTGTGACAAGTGAGAATATTTTCTATGGAATCCACTAGCCAGAAGGTGTTTGTACTGTTGTGTATCTGGTGGCCAATAAAATAGCTTGAGACTTTGAGACATGGAGGCACAAGCACTGTTCTTTTTGTCTAACTGTGCCAGCTCACAAGGGAATTTGTCATGTAGGATCTTTGCCATCTCAACCTTCATAGTCTTCCAGTGTTGTAAAAGTTCCATTCTAGTAGTGCCTACCTGGCATCACAGATTAGTGGATCTGTGACTGCAAGTGTCTCATGATCTCATGGGAAACAGGAGACACTATTCTCACTAAACCATTCTTAGTACAAGTGACAACAATGGTCTACACTTTTTAGGGCAACTGAGCATGAAATTTCTGGATCTTATGAGGCCTGCATCTTTTATACCCTCCTTGGGGATACTTTTTGTGTCCATGGTTAAGCCATAAAGAAGTTTATTGGTTTGAATCACTATTGAGATCCTATTTGTCAAATGATATACACTTTGAATTAGAAAAAAAAAAACTTCTGTAGTTGAAAAACAAATTAGAGATCCTTCATCCTAAGTAACTGTCTTATTGGTACCTTCGGGAATACCAAATTTAAAAGTATATACAAAGGTGTATATATAATGGAAATTAAACATATCAAATACTGAAATCCATATCCAATACAAATTCCCCTTCTTAATATCTGGGCCCAAATTCCTCAGCAGCTTTCCTTAGCTCCCCAAATTCTTCCAAAACACCTCCAAGGTACCTTTTTAACTTCCTTTTCCAGACAAGAGTTACAGAGAGCTCCCTATCCTTATCTCTGGGCCAGAATATATAGATAACATGTAAATGTTCAAAGCCAAGAAGTGAATTTAGCAGAATGACCTGGGGTGGACAGTAAGTCTCATTTTTTTTTGGTCCCTTACAATTTATCTTACTTTCCAGAACTCCATAATTAGGCTCTGTAAGCTTCAGGTCTTCTTATGCAATGTCCTTGTGTATGTATCCTGGACCCATCACCACAAAGAATTAATCTGTCTCCTGGACAGCAACAGATCTTTAAAATTGTGAAGCATTTTTATTTCCACTTTCCAAAGATCTTAGCAAATTTAGAGAGAAATTAGATTAGAAACAAATCACAACCCCACTCATAAGAATCTTGATTGGCTGTGTTAAGAAATAAACTGAGGCATATTAAATATTTTAAGGGCTTATTTGAACAAAAATCGATTTGAACTGAACAGCAACCAATATAAGAGATAGAAAACAGCTCCAAGGTGCTGCCCAAAATGGAATTTTATAGGAAGAATAGAGCTGGAAGAAAGAAGTTTTGCTGGCTAATAAGTGAGTTGGTTATTGCAAGGTTACTTTCCTTCAGGGGATGGCAAGGGTCTCTCAGGCAGATTACTTAAGTAATGCTGACCAGGTGATTCCTGATTGACGAGTTTATAATTTTATTTCTGAGAGACCCAAAATTATAATTAAGTCCTGGTATGACTCTGTGGGGTTTATCCTAAGAGTTTCCATGCGGTACCTATTGTCATTTTTAACAGATTCTAAGTTATATCTATCCTTCCCATGATTATATTATAGTTATCAGACAGGCCAGGTGCCCTGGGCAAGAAAAAAGAAAAAGAGGACGAGTCAAGATGGCAGAGAAGTAGCAGGCTGACAGGACATCAATTAGCAGGAGATCAGCTAGATAGCTTATCAAATCATTTTGAACACCTACAAATCCAACAGGAGATCAAAGAGAAGAAGAACAACAATTCTAGAAACAGAAAATTGACCACTTTCTGAAAGGTAGGACCGGCAGAGAAGTGAATCCAAAGTGACAGGAAGATAGACCACAGGGGCAGGGGCCGGCTCCTGGCAAGTGGCAGAGCAATGGAACACAAAATCAAAACTTTTAAAAGTCTGCTCCACTGACAGACATCACTCCAAAGGCCAAACCGGGGTGAAGCCCATGTGGGGACAGCGTGGTCTCAGGTCCCGTGGGGTCACAGAAGGATTGGGGGTGTCTGAGTGTCACAGAGCTCACAGGTGTTAGAGCAGGGAAGCCAGCTACAGAGACAGATCCAAGGAGTGAGCTCTCAACTCGGGGTTAACTTATCATGATCCGTGGCACAGACAACTGCTCTGTGAGCAGGGACACAACAAAATCTAGGGAGACTGCCCTGGAAGATCTCAGGGATCTGTGGGGTTCAGAGACTCTAGGCAGGGCTGTGTGCCAGAGACAGAGACACTTGATCACAGGCTGGGTGAGCTTGGAGTGCAGCCAGAGGCCAGGGAGATGGGAGTGATTGAGTGCTTTTCTCCAAGGGTGCACTGAGGAGTGGGACCCTGAACTGTTGTCTCCTCCAGGACAGAGACTGGGAGGCTGCCATTTTCATTCCCATCTTCCAGAACTCTATGGAAAGCATTCGAGGAACAAAAGCCCCTAAAAGCAAACCCAAGCAGATTACTTAACCTGGCCCCTGGTAAGGGGCATGCAATTCCACCTCGGGCAAAGATACTTGAGAATCACTACAACAGGCACCTCCCCAAGAAGGTCACCAAGAAATCCAGCCACAACCAAGTTCACTTACCAAGGAGAACAGGGGAATTCCAGAGGAGGAGAAAGCAAAGCATGGAATTCATGGCTTTCTGCCCATGATTCCTTAGACTTGCAAAGTTAATATATATATTTTTAATTTTATTTTTTCTTCTGCTAATTTTTTAACTTTAACCCTTTCCTCTTGTAACGTTTTTAAACTAGTTTATCTTAACAATACCTTTCAAAAAATTATTATTTGAACCTTCATTATTATAGTCATATTTTATCCTTCATTGTATATAATGTTATTTTTTGTATAAACATAGGGTTTTTACTTCTAAAAAAAAATTGGGATACAACTTCTTCTAATATATCAAAATATAACCTAAATCTAGCACAGGTCTTTGTTCTTGTCTCCAGCCTGAGCCAATTCTCTCCACTTTCTTTTTCTTTATTCTCCCAACCAACTTATCCTGTTAACTCCTTTTTTAGAATTTAAAAAAAAATTTCATCCTTATAGGCATATTCCATCCCTTCATTGTGTTTACCCTTATATTTTCATTATTTAAAATTTGGGGAGGTAGTTTCTTCTAAGAGACCAAAATACTCCCAAAATTAACGGGGTGACCCTGTTCTCATCACCAGTTTAATATATATATTTTTTTCTTTTTTATTATTTTTCTTTATTTTTCCTTCACTTTTTAAAATTTTTTTTATATTTCTTATTTTTTATAAACATATAGTATATTTTTATCCCCAGGGGTACAGGTCTGTGAATCACCAGGTTTACACACTTCACAACACTCACCATAGCACATACCCTCCCCAATGCCCATAACCCTCCTCCCCATCTCCTAACCCTACTTCCCTACAGCAACCCCGAGTTTGTTTTGTGAGATGAAGAGTCATTTATGGTTTGTCTCCCTCCCAATCCCATCTTGTTTCATTTATTCTTCGCCTATCCCCCTAACCCCTCATGTTGCATCTCCACGTCCTCAAATCAGGGAGATCATATGATAGTTGTCTTTCTCCGATTGACTTATTTCACTAAGCATGATACCCTCCAGTTCCATCCACGTCATCACAAATGGCAAGATTTCATTTCTTTTGATGGCTGCATAGTAGTCCATTGTGTATATATACCACATCTTCTTTAGCCATTCATTTGTTGATGGACATCTAGGTTCTTTCCATAGTTTGGCTATTGTAGAAATTGCTGCTATAAACATTAGGGTGCACGTGCCCTTCGGATCACTACGTTTGTATCTTTAGGGTAAATACCCAGTAGTGCAATTGCTGGGTCATAGGGTAATTCTATTTTCAACATTTTGAGGAACCTCCATGCTGTTTTCCAGAGTGGTTGCACCAGCTTGCATTCCCACCAACAGTGTAGGAGGGTTCCCCTTTCTCCGCATCCTCGCCAGCACCTCTCATTTCCTACTGGTTGATTTTAGCCATTCTGACTGGTGTGAGGTGATATCTCATTGTGGTTTTGATTTGTATTTCCCTGATGCCGAGTGACGTGGAGCACATTTTCATGTGTCTGTTGGCCATCTGGATGTCTTCTTTGCAGAAATGTCTGTTCATGTCCTCTGCCCATTTCTTGATTGGATTGTTTGTTCTTTGGGTGTTGAGTTTGCTAAGTTCCTTATAGATTTTGGATACTAGCCCTTTATCTGATATGTCATTTGCAAATATTTTCTCCCATTCTGTCAGTTGTCTTTTGGTTTTGTTAACTGTTTCCTTTGCTGTGCAAAAGCTTTTGAACTTGATGAAATCCCAATAGTTCATTTTTGCCCTTGCTTCCCTTGTCTTTGCCGATGCTCCTAGGAAGATGATGCTGCATCTGAGGTCGAAGAGGCTGCTGCCAGTGATCTCCTAAAGGATTTTGATGGATTCCATTCTCACATTGAGGTCCTTCATCCATTTGGAGTCTATTTTCGTGTGTGGTGTAAGGAAGTGGTCCAATTTCATTTTTCTGCATGTGGCTGTCCAATTTTCCCAGCACCATTTATTGAAGAGGCTGTCTTTTATCCATTGGACATTCTTTCCTGCTTTGTCGAAGATTAGTTGACCATAGAGTTGAGGGTCTATTTCTGGGCTCTCTATTCTGTTCCACTGATCTATGTGTCTGTTTTTGTGCCAGTACCATGCTGTCTTGATGATGACAGCTTTGTAATAGAGCTTGAAGTCTGGAATTGTGATGCCACCAACTTTGGCTTTCTTTTTCAATATTCCTTTGGCTATTTGAGGTCTTTTCTTGTTCCATATGAAGTTTAGGATTATTTGTTCCATTTCTTTGAAAAAAATGGATGGGATTTTGATAGGGAATGCATTAAGTGTGTAGATTGCTTTAGGTAGCATAGACATTTTCACAATATTTATTCTTCCAATCCAGGAGCATGGAACATTTTTCCATTTCTTTGTGTCTTCCTCAATTTCTTTCATGAGTGCATTATAGTTTTCTGCATATAGATTCTTAGCCTCTTTGGTTAGGTTTATTCCTAGGTATCTTATAGTTTTGGGTGTAATTGTAAATGGGATTGACTCTTTAATTTCTCTTTCTTCTGTCTTGTTGTTGGTGTAGAGAAATGCAACTGATTTCTGTGCATTGATTTTATATCCTGACACTTTACTGAATTCCTTTACAAGTTCTAGCAGTTTTGGAGTGGAGTCTTTTGGGTTTTCCACATACAGTATCATATCATCTGCGAAGAGTGATAGTTTGACTTCTTCTTTGCCGATTTGGATGCCTTTAATTTCTTTTGTTGTCTGATTGCTGAGGCTAGGACTTCTAGTACTATGTTGAATAGCAGTGGTGATAATGGACATCCCTGCCGTGTTCCTGACATTCGTGGAAAAACTTTCAGTTTTCCTCCATTGAGAATGATATTTGCGGTGGGTTTTTCTTAGATGGCTTTGATAATATTGAGGTATGTGCCCTCTATCCCTACACTTTGAAGAGTTTTGATCAGGAAGGGATGCTGTATTTTGTCAAATGCTTTTTTAGCGTCTATTGAGTATATCATATGGTTCTTGTTCTTTCTTTTATTAATGTGTTGTATCACATTGATTGATTTGTGGATGTTGAACCAACCCTGCAGCCCTAGAATAAATCCCCCTTGGTCGTGGTGAATAATTCTTTTAATGTACTGTTGAATCCTGTTGGCTAGTATTTTGGTGAGAATTTTTGCATCTGTGTTCATCAAGGATATTGGTCTGCAGTTCTCTTTTTTGGTGGGATCCTTGTCTGGTTTTGGGATCAAGGTGATACTGGGCTCATAAAATGAGTTTGGAAGTTTCCCTTCCATTTCTACTTTTTTGGAATAGTTTCAGACGAATAGGTATTAATTCTTCTTTAAATATTTGGTAGAATTCCCCTGGAAAGCCGTCCGGCCCTGGGCTTTTGTTTGTTTGGAGATTTTTGATGGCTGTTTCAATCTCCTTACTCGTTATGGGCCTGTTCAGGTTTTCTATTTCTTCCTGGTTCAGTTGTGGTAGTTTATATGTCTCTAGGAATGCATCCATTTCTTCCAGATTGTCATATTTGTTGGCGTAGAGTTGTTCATAGTATGTTTTTATAATTGTATGTATTTCTTTGGTGTTAGTTGTGATCTCTCCTCTTTCATTCATGATTTTATTGATTTGGGTCCTTTCTCTTTTCTTTTTGATGAGTCTGGCCAGGGGTTTATCAATCTTATTGATTCTTTCAAAGAACCAGCTCCGAGTTTCATTGATTTTTTTCTATTTTTTTTTTTTTTGGTTTCTATTTCATTGATTTCTGCTCTGATCTTTATGATTTCTCTTCTCCTGCTGGGTTTAGGGTTTCTTTCTTGTTCTTTCTCCAGCTCCTTTATGTGTAGGGTTAGGTTGTGTACTTGAGACCTTTCTTGTTTCTTGAGAAAGGATTGTACCGCTATATTCTTTCCTCTCAGGACTGCCTTTGCTGTGTCCCACAGATTTTGAACCTTTGTGTTTTCATTACCATTTGTTTCCATGAATTTTTTCAATTCTTCTTTAATTTCCTGGTTGACCCATTCATTCTTTAGAAGGATGCTGTTTAGTCTCCATGTATTTGGGTTCTTTCCAACTTTCCTCTTGTGATTGAGTTCTAGCTTCAGAGCATTGTTGTCTGAAAATATGCAGGGAATGATCCTAATCTTTTGATACCGGTTGAGACCTGATTTGTGACCCAGGATGTGATCTATTCTGGAGAAGGTTCCATGGGCACTAGAGAAGAATGTGTACTGTGTTGCTTTGGGATAAAACGTTCTGAATATATCTGTGATGTTCATCTGGTCCAGTGTCATTTAAGGCCTTTATTTCCTTGTTGATCTTTTGCTTGGATGATCTGTCCATTTCAGTGAGGGGAGTGTTAAAGTCCCCTACTATTATTGTATTGTTATTGATGTGTTTCTTGGATTTTGTTATTAATTGGTTTATATAGTTGGCTGCTCCCACCTTAGGGGCATAGATATTTAAAATTGTTAGATCTTCTTATTGGACAGACCCTTTGAGTAGGATATAGTGTCCTTCCTCATCTCTTATTATAGTCTTTGGCTTAAAATCTAATTGATCTGATATAAGAATTGCCACCCCAGCTTTCTTCTGATGTCCATTAGCATGGTAAATTGTTTTGCACTCCCTCACTTTAAATCTGGAGGTATCTTCGCATCTAAAATGAGTTTCTTGTAGGCAATATATAGCTGGGTTTTGTTTTTTTATCCATTCTGATACCCTGTGTCTTTTGATTGGGGCACTTAGCCCATTAACATTCAGGGTAACTATTGAGAGATATGAATTCAATGGCATTATATTGCCTGTAAGGTGACTGTTTCTGTATATTGTCTCTGTACCTTTCTGATCTACTATGTTTAGCCTCTCTTTTTGCTTAGAGGACCCCTTTCATTATTTCCTGTAGAGCTGGTTTGGTGTTTGCAAATTCTTTCAATTTTTGTTTTTCCTGGAAGCTTTTTATCTCTCCTTCTATTTTCAATGATAGTCTAGCTGGATAGATTATTCTTGGCTGCATGTTTTTCTCGTTTAGTGCTCTAAATATATCATTCCAGCTCTTCCTGGCCTGCCAGGTCTCTGTGGATTGGTCTGCTGCCAATATAATATTTATACCATCGTTTATTACAGACTTCTTGTCCTGGGCTGCTTTCAGGATTTTCTCTTTGTCACTAAGACTTGTAAATTTTACTATTAGGTGACGGGGTGTGGACCTATTCTTGTTGACTTTGAGGGGGGTTCTCTGCACCTCCTTGATTTTGATGCTTGTTCCCTTTGCCATATTAGGGAAATTCTCTCCAATAATTCTCTCCAATAGACCTTCTGCTCCCCTCTTTCTTTCTTCTTCTTCTGGAATCCCAATTATTTGAATGTTGTTTCGTCTTACGTTGTCCCTTATCTTTCGAATTCTCCCCTCGTGGTCCAGTAGCTGTTTGTCCCTCTTTTGCTCAGCTTCTTTATTCTCTGTCATTTGGTCTTCAAGATCACTAATTCTTTCTTCTGCCTCATTTATCCTAGCAGTGAGAGCCTCCATTTTTGATTGCACCTCATTAATAGCTTTTTTTATTTCAACTTGGTTAGATTTTAGTTCTTAAGTTTCTCCAGAAAGGGTTTTTATACCTCCAGAGAGGATTTCTCTGATATCTTCCATGCCTTTTTTGAGCCCGGCTAGAACCTTCAGAATCATCAATCTAGATCTGACATATTACCAATGTCTGTGTTGATTAGGTCCCTAGCCTTCGGTACTGCTTCTTGTTCTTTTGTTTGTGGTGATTTTTTCCACCTTGTCATTTTGTCCAGATAAGAGGATATGAAGGATCAAATAAAATACTAAAAGGGTGGCAAAGACCCCAGAAAAATGCTCAGAAGAGACCCCCAAATTGTGGGGGGGTAGAAAGGGGATAAAAAGAGGTTCAGAAAAAAAAGAAAAAAACTAAAAAAATAAAACAAATAAAGAAGAAATATAAAAAAGAAAGGAAAAAATATATTTTAGGTAAACTAGTCAAAAAACATTAAAAAAGAAAAGGGTAAATGATGTTTTTTCTTTTCTTATTTTTTTATTTGTTTATTTCAGCATAACAGTGTTCATTGTTTTTGCACCACACCCAGTGCTCCATGCAGTACATGCCCTCCCTATTACCCACCACCTGGTTCCTCAACCTCCCACCCCCCCCGCCCCTTTCAAAACCCTCAGGTTGTTTTTCAGACTCCATAGTCTCTCATGGTTCTCCTCCCCTTCCAGTTTCCCTCAACTCCCTCTCCTCTCCATCTCCCCATGTCCTCCATGTCATTTGCTATGCTCCACAAATAAGTGAAACCATATGATTCTTGACTCTCTCTGCTTGACTTATTTCACTCAGCATAATCACTTCCAGTCCCGTCCATGTTGCTACAAAAATTGGGTATTCATCCTTTCTTTTTTTTTTGTTTGTTTGTTTTGTTTTTATAAACATATAATGTATTTTTATCCCC
This sequence comes from Meles meles, assembly GCF_922984935.1. Classification (NCBI taxonomy): domain Eukaryota; kingdom Metazoa; phylum Chordata; class Mammalia; order Carnivora; family Mustelidae; genus Meles; species Meles meles. Next base: position 88,889,751 of record NC_060073.1, on the reverse strand, counting down.
AGGGGTATAGGTCTGTGAATCACCAGGTTTACACACTTCACAACACTCACCATAGCACATACTTTCCCCAATGTCCATAACCCCCTCCCCCTCTCCTAACCCCACCTCCCCCCAGCAACCCCCAGTTTGTTTTGTGAGATTAAGAGTCATTTATGGTTTGTCTCCCTCCCAATCCCATCTTGTTTCATTTATTCTTCTCCTATCCCCCTAACTCCCCATGTTGCATCTCCACGTCCTCATATCAGGGAGATCATATGATAGTTGTCTTTCTCCGATTGACTTATTTCACTAAGCATGATGCCCTCTAGTTCCATCCACGTTGTTGCAAATGGCAAGATTTCATTTCTTTTGATGGCTGCATAGTATTCCATTGTGTATATATACCACATCTTCTTTAGCCATTCATTTGTTGATGGACATCTAGGTTCTTTCCATAGTTTGGCTATTGTAGCCATTGCTGCTATAAACATTCGGGTACACGTGCCCCTTCAGATCACTATGTTTGTACCTTTATTTTTTACATTTAACTAGATATTTGATTATATAAAATTAGACATAGAATATTATAATTAGGGGACCTGGTTGGCTCAGTTTGTTAAGAGACAGCCTTTGGCTCAGGTCATGATCCTGGAGTCCCTGGATAGAGGCCTGTATTGGACTCCCTGCTCAGTGGGGAGTCTTCTTCTCCCTCTGACCCTCCCCCTTCTCATATGTTCTCTCTCTCTCATTCTCTCTCAAATAAATAAATAAAAATCTTAAAAAAGAAAATTAAAATTATAAAAAGTAACACTCATACATTTTTCATTAACTAAGAAATAAAATCACTTAAATTCCCGATCATCCATCTGTCCCTCATCCATTCCTATAGGAACTACCATGATTTCTGAACATATAAATTTTACTATATATGCTTATGCCCAAGTAATACAGTGTATCATATGCATGTATTTTAACTTTATGTGAATAGTATTATATTGTCATAGTATCATATAAATATTCTGGTACCATTTTCAACTTATTTTTTGTTTGTGATATCATTTCTATTGCCATAGAGTATTCCATTATATAAACATACCACAAATTATTATCTCATGTTGATGGACCATATTAGTAAATTTTTCCCTTAACAATTCTTATTCAGAATTTGTGTCTTCTAACAATAAACACTACGAGTCTCAAATGCCTGATGGGGGCTATGAGGAGGCCTATCAAAGTTGGGCTCCACTGGACCATGTTGGATCTAGACTCCTAACCAAGTTTAGTTCTTTTCCATGGGTATTGCTCTGGAGAAGTCTGAAGGAATGGTGGTTACATGGGGCATGGTCTTCCCATGGAGGGGCATAAAATACAAAAGGCCAAGCTAAAGCTCATAAACACATTCTCAGCTTCTGCCTGGGTCATGGCCGTTGATGTTCTGTGGATCAGATCATCATGGGGCAAAGCTTATTAGCAATGGGGTGGGGAGATACTCCAATAGGAAGAACTGTGGGTCATACAATACAGGTATGGGGGGATAGTCCTAATACACCATGAAGCAAATCAGGATCAGTGACCCAGTCTACCTTGCACCTATAAACTGCCAATAGGACTACAAAAAAGTGTGTCATGTCTGGTGAGACTGAATCTCCTTCATCCAATGGCCCAGCCATCCACAAGGTGTGTGTTCTAGAGTCATTCAAATGCCAGATTTATGTCGTATGGTCCCCAAACATACAGTATTATAATCAATCTTTTAAAAAAATACTTCTGGATATTCACTTGGTGGATAAGAACATTTGGGGCCAGCAAGTTTAAGTAACCTACTAAGAAAGTAAGGAACCAGTGCATGGAAACAAAGGCTTTTGAATCTGGTGATCTCCTCATTAATTCATGCTGCCCACCTGCCTTCCATGTGCATCCATGGCCCCATGCCCTTGGAGCTCAGAAAAAAAGCCTCTTTAATATTGATTTTGTTGTGACAGAAAGCTTTTCCACTCTTCCCTTCTAGGTTCTGTCACTGGTCTAATAATTAATTTGCCATAAGACAAATTAACAGAAAAAATAATTTTGTACATTGGTAGCCTCATAAAAATATGAAACTTAAAGAAGTGACAAAAGAAAGAAGCTTTGATACCTTCTAGACAAGGAAACAATACATTTGTGAAGAACTGACAAGGAACAGAAGTTTGGGGTTGGGATAGTAAATTAGTGAGGAAGTAGTAAGTTTTTTATACAAGCTTCGTTGTCCCAATTTCCCTGTTTTTGGTCATAAGGATACCTTTTGTCTTCCTGGTACAGGTAAGGTGCCTTTCACATGGAAAATTTATTTCCTGATTTCAAGGGGGAAAAGGAAGGTAAGAGTATACTTCTTGTACTCTTTCCTAAGTAATTTTAATTCAAAATACTTAATATGCCACAATGGCATATTTGGGGTTCACATATTCTGCTCCCCATCAGTCCTGCCTTTGAAATTTCACTAAGAGGATTAATAGTCCAGAACTCTCCCTCTCTATCTGCCATTTTCCTCAATTGTGTGCTCTCTCTCCCTGTTTCTCTGTCTCTCAAATAAATAAAATCTTTAAAAAATAATCAGAACATGAGTTAGTAGATTACTCTCTCTCTTTGAACCAGTCTCTTAGTCCTGACAATAGGTTCAGTTAAACTCATCTAGGAGGTGGTGATGTATGTGTGCTCTCAAAATTAGGCCTATATTGCACAAACAATAAGGCATTTAATAACAGGCATTTTTATGTTTTTGTTTTCACAGAATAAAAACAATAGTTAATGATTGGAACAGAACATAATTCCAGTTTCTTACTTCTGAACTCAGCCAGTCTGGACCATTTCCAGATGTCAGGTTCAAAGCATATTCAGATGAAGTGAGAGCAGACAGTGACAATCTGATAGATTTTCTTGGTATTTAGTTTGAATATCTCTGGTGATTTTTCTGAATAGCACACATAGCAACAGGCACAAGGACTGTTCATATATTAGCTGCTGTGATTTCTCTGAAGTTTATATCAAGTTGTCCAGCTTTAGCTTACATGGCTTTGGAAACACGGAAGTAAAACTGTGGTAGAAAGTTGTGAACATTAGTTTAGATAACTGCATCAGACACGGGAAGAAATGAGAATTTAGAATCCAGTCCAGTTTATAAGTAAAAAAACAAACCTTCAAAGACAATTACAGCACTAGAATCTGATATCTACAAAGGTATATTACTGAAATATACATATACTATATATAGTATATGTATATTATACTGTATATGTATATTATACATTCCTGATAGAAATGGAACTAACTACAGAGCAATACATTGTATTGTAGTTAGTTCCATTTCTATCAGAGATAATCAAGGAAAAACTAATTTATTTACAAATAAGTTTTGCCTCAATAAACTTGGCCTGAGTATTTATATTAGTTCAGGGAGAATAGAGATTTACCATATTGACCCACTTACAAGTCTGCTTTGCTAGAAATCTCAGATTGGACTTTTAAAAGCTAGCAAGCCAAGACAAGGATGCCATCAGATTTTGACTGTAATACATAGATTTGGGTGAATTCTCTTCATAAGTTTCCCAAAATAACACGAAGTTCCTTGGACCTGTCAGGAAGTGACCTTTCTTCTTTACCTGGTGAGGCTCTCTCAGGAATCCTGTAAGCAAGGTGTTGGACCATTTTTTTTTTTCAAGGGATTTTATTGACTTCATAAAGTCAACCTTAGTTCTTGGTTGATATGTCTGGTCATATCTGAGTTTATGCAGATCTCTATCAAATGTGATACTCTAGTGAAGCCATGGTAATATTTCTGGTTGTTTCCTGTTACAGGAAAACAGATTCTTATTGAACTTATACAAATAACTGTATTTCCATGAAAATAAGAATAATCACTAAGAGTTTCTGTATTCTGGAGATGGAGTGTCAGGTAGGGAGAAAAAAATAATAATTTCATCTTCATTTACAAAGATATATTTACCAAATTGCTGATGGCTTAAGAGAAAAGAGGGAAAGGTTTCCTTTAATCTGGAAAAACAAAGTATAAAAGAACCAGCAATATGTCAAACAAAAAGTCATAAAAGCTAATAATCATCCTCATCAGGTTATTTAGTCCCATGTATTTAGTTCTCATTAATCTCAGCTTTCCATCAGAAATTTTATGAAGCCATCAATTTCTCCCTTAGAGTTTTATATATTCTGATCCAGTTGCTTGGTATGATCTGAAAGTTATCAGAAACTTGTATTTCTTAGCGTTTTCCATGAGTCTCTTAGAAGATAACAGGAACACTTGTAAAGCCATCAGATTAAAAAACAACACCTGGGGGCACCTGGGTGGCTCAGTGGGTTAAAGCCTCTGCCTTTCTCTCAGGTCATGATCCCAGGGTCCTGGGATCAAGCCCTGCATCGGGCTCTCTGCTTGGCAGGGAGCCTGCTTCCTCCTCTCTCTCTCTCTCTGCCTGCCTCTCTCCCTACTTGTGATCTCTATCTGTCAAATACATAAATAAAAAAATCTTTAAAAAAATAAAATAAAATAAAAATAAAAAACAACACCTGTCTGTAAAAGCCATTGTTAAACATCTAATAGGTGTTTATTGTAATACAATTGACAAGGAAATGTGGTTACTTCCGTGACACACAACATTTTAAGATAATGACTGGAATTATGACTAGCATTACATATTTGATTTTTAAGAATATTATACAACTTCTCAGACACATATTAATAATGTAAAACCATAAAAATGCAATCTAAATAAGGGTTAATATAGCTCATTTAGTAATGTTTCCTATGCAATTTAGTATATCAAATAAGACTAGTTTATCATCTCTATTTTTATAAGGAGAGAGAACAATTCTTTTGAGACATTCCAGGGACCATCTAAAAATTCCCAGTTAGTTTGAGGTAAAAAGTCTAAATTTTGAATTTAATTTTCAGGAGGTTCGCCAATAACCAAGTTTTAAAACATGTGGTTAAATAATACCATAGGTCACTGTGAAAAACAGAACAGAGTTTCCTCAAAATGTTGAAAATAGAGCTACCCTATGACCCAGCAATTGCGCTACTGTGTATTTACCATAAAGATACAAATGTAGTGATCCAAAGGGGAATGTTCACTCAAATGTTTAAAGCAGCAATGGCCAGAATAGCCAAACTATGGGAAGAAAATAGATGTCCATCAACAGATGAATGGATAAAGAAGATGTGGTATATATATATATATAAATATACACACACACAGTGGGATACTATGCAACCATCAAAAGAAATGAAATATTGCCATTTGCAATGTCATGGATGGAACTAGAGGGTATTATGCTGAGTGAAATAAGTCAATCAAGAGAGACAATTATCATATGATCTCACTGATATGAGGAATTTGTGGAGCAGGGTGGGGAGTTTTGGGGAGTAGGGAAGGAAAAATGAAACAAGATGGGATTGGGAGGGAGACAAACCATAAGAGACTCAATCTCATGAAACAAACTGAGGATTCCTTGGCGGGTGGGAGGGATAGGGTGGCTGGCTTATGTACACTTGGGAGGGTATATGGGGAAGGTGAGTGCTGTGAAATGTGTAAGCCTGATGACTCACAGACCTGTACCCCAGGGCCAATAATATATTATAAATTAATACAAAAAAAAAATAAGACCTTAGGTCACTGTGAAAGAATGCTTAGTAGTTCTATTTAATTAAAGTGACAAAGACTTCACAGATTACATAGTTGTAAAACCAATAGCTCTTTTCAAAGAGAAGAGAGTTTTCTTAAGAAATCAAAGACCTGGGAGGCCTGGGTGGCTCAGTAAATTAAAGCCTCTGCCTTCGGCTCAGGTCATGATCCCAGAGTCCTGGGATCGAGCCTTGCATGGGGCTCTCTGCACAGCAGGGAGCCTGCTTCTCTTCCACTCCCTCTCCCTGTCTCTCTGCCTGCTTGTGATCTCTGTCCTTCAAATAAATTAAATAAATAAATAAATAAAGTCTTTAAAAAAATCAAAGCTATGATAAAGACAATATAGGGCAGAGTAAATCATTTTCATAAAACACAAAGATCTTTATTTCCTAGGCATATTACTTAAAAGGTAAAGATAAACTTTTTATAATCTTATCAAGAACAGACTGGAGGTCCAAGAAAATTGTGTGCTTTTAACAGAAGAAAATTAAATTTTTGTTCACAATTGATATTAAACCTTATTTTTAAACACCTATTTATAAATTCATCTATTTTTAGCTAGTTTGATCACACAAGTAAAATTCTGTCTGTCTGTCCCTTTTCCTAACTTTCTATCCATTTAGTTTGTCCCTATTCCTTTTTTCTCATTCTGAAAAAAATAGTTATTTTATTTTAGGAAAAGTTTTCCATTTTTTTCTCTTAACAAAAATACATCTTACTTCATTCCTTTTCTTAAATAAAAATACATCCTATTTTTTAAAAAATTTAAATAAATTTAATTTTTTCCAGTGTTTCAAAATTCATTCATTGTTTATGAACCACACCCAGTGCTCCATGCAAAATGTGCCCCCCATAATACCCACTACCAGGCTCACCCAACCCTCAACCCCCCCCCTCCAAAACTCTCCATTTATTTCTCAGAGTCCACAGTCTCTCATGGTTTGTCTCCCCCTCCAATTTCCCCCAACTCAATTCTCCTCTCCATATCCCAGTGTCCTCTGTCCACAAGTAAGTGAAACCATATGAAAATTGACTCTTTATGCTTGACTTATTTCACTCAGCATAATCTCTTCCAGTCCTGTCCATGCTGATACAAAAGTTGGGTATTAACTAATTCGGATGGAGGCATAATATTTCATTGTATATGTGGACCATATCTTCTTTATCCACTCATCCATTGAAGGATACCTTGGTTCTTTCCACAGTTTGGCAACTGTGGTCATTGCTGCTATGAACATTGGGGTAGAGATGGCTCTTCTTTTCACTACATCTGTATCTTTGGGATAAATATCCAGTAGTGCAATTTCAGAGTCATCGGATAGCTCAACTTTTAATTGCTTAAGAAATCTCCACACTGTTCTCCAAAGTGGCTGCACCAACTTGTATTCCCACCAACAGTATAAGAGGGTTCCCCTTTCTCCACATCCTCTCCAATACTTGTTTACTGTATTGTTAATTTTGGCCATTCTACTGGTGTAAGGTGGTATCTCAATGTGGTTTTGATTTGAATCTCCCTGATGGTTAGTGATGAAGAACATTTTTTCATGTGTATGTTAGCCATATGTATATCTTGTTTTGAGAAGTGTATGTTCATATCTTCTGCCCATTTTTGATGTGATTATCTGTTTTGTGTGTGTTGAGTTTGAGTTCTTTATAGATCATGGATATCAGCCCTTTGTCTGTAGTGTCATTTGTGAAAATCTTCTCCCATTCCGTGGATTGCCTGTTTGTTTTGTTGACTGTTTGCTTTGCTGTGCGAAGCTTTTGATCTTGGTGAAGTCCCAAAAGTTCATTTTTGCTTTTGTTCCCTTTGCCTTGGAGACATATCTTGAAAGAAGTTGCTGTGGCTGATGTCAAAGAGGTTACTGCCTATGTTCTCCTCTAGGATTCTGATGGATTCCTGCCTCAGATTGAGGTCTTTTATCCATTTCAATTTTATCTTTGTGTATGCTGTAAGAGAATGATCCAGTTTCATTCTTCTACACATAGCTGTCCAATTTTCCCAGCAGCACTTATTGAAAAGACTTTTTTCCCACCAGATATTTTTTTCCTGCTTTGTCAAAGATTAGTTGATCTTAGAGTTGTAGATCCACATCTGGGCTCTCTACTCTGTTTCACGGTCTATGTGTCTGTTTTTGTGCCAGAACCATGCTATCATGGTGATCACATCTTTGTAGTAAAGCTTGAAACCAGGCAACGTGATGCCCCCAGTTCTGGTTTTTTTTTCCTTTTTCAACATTTCCCTAGCAATTCAGTGTCTTTTCTGGTTCCATACAAATTTTAGGACTGTTTATTCCAGCTTTTTGAAAAATGTCTGTTGAATTTTGATCAGGATGGCATTGAAATTATAGATTGTTCTGGGCAGTATATACATTTTAACAATGTTTATTTTTCTGATCCATGCACATGGAATGTTTTCCATCTTTTTGTGTCTTCTTCAGTTTCTTTCATGAGTGTTCTAGTAGTTCATTGAGTACAGATCCTTTACCTCTTTGGTTAGGTTTATTCCCAGATATTTTATTGTTCTTGGTGCTGTAGTAAATGGAATCGATTCTCTAATTTCCCTTTCTGTATTTTCATTGTTAATGTATAAAAGCAACAGATTTCTGTACATTAATTTTTGTAATCTGCAACATTACTGAATTGCTGTATGAGTTTTAGTAGTTTGGGATAGACCTTTTGGGTTTTCCATAGAAAGTATCATCAGTGTCATCTACTAAGAGAGAGAGTTTGACTTCTTCTTTGCCAATTTGAATACCTTTTATTTCTCTTTGTTGTCTGATTGCTGTTGTTAGGACTTCTTGTACTATGTTGAACAAGAGTGGTGAGAGAGGGCCTTCCTGTCATGTTCCTGATCTCAAAAGGAAGGCTTTCAGCTTTTCCCCATTGAAAATGATATTCAATCTGGGTTTTTTATAGATAGATTTTATGAAGTTGAGGAATGTTCCCTATACTTTGATGCTCCCTATACTTTAATCAGGAATGGATGCTGTATCTTGTCAAAAACTTTTTCTGCATCAATTGAGAGGACAATGTGGTTCTTCTCCTCTTATTTATTTGCTCAATCACATCGATTGATTTGCAAATGTTGAACCACCCTTGCAAACCATGGATAAATCCCACCTAGTCATGGTGGAAAATCTTTTTAATGTGGTGTTGGATCCTATTAGCTAGGATATTGTTGAGAATCTTGGCATCCATATTCATCAGGGATATCGGTGTGAAATTCTTTTTTAAAAAATATTTAATTTATTTATTTGACAGACAGAGATCACAAGTAGGCAGAGAAGCAGGCTCCCTGCTGAGCAGAGAGCCTGACTTGGGGCTTGATCCCAGGACCCTGAGATCATGACCTGAGCTGAAGGCAGAGGCTTTAACCCACTGAGCTACCCAGGTGCCCTGAAATTCTCCTTTTTGATGGGGTCTTTGCCTGGTTTAGGGATCAGGGAAATGATGGCTTCATAAAAAGAGTCTGGAAGTTTTCCTTCTGTTTCTATTTTTTGAAATAGCTTTAGGAGAATAGGTATTACTTCTTCTTTGAATATTTGGCTGAACTCTCTTGGGAATCCATCAGGTCCTGGACTCTTGATTTTTGGGGGAGGTTTTTGTCACTGCTTCAATCTTGTTACTAGATATTGGTATATTCAGGTTGTCAATTTCTTCCTGATTCAGTTTTGGGCGTTTATAGGTTTCCAGGAATGCATCCATTTTGTCTAGATTTCTTAACTTATTGCATTTAACTCTTGATATTTTCTGATGATTCTTTGTATTTCATTGTTGTTAGTTGTGATCTCTCCCTTTTCATTCATAATTTTATTAATTTGGGTCCTCTTTTATTGGGTTTAGTTTGGCCAGTGGTTTATGGATCTTATTGATTCTTTCAAAAAACCAGTTTCTAGTTTCATTGATATGTTCTACTATATCTCTAGTTTCTATCTCATTGATCTTTGCTCTAATCTTGATTGTTCCATTCTTGTGTGTGTGTGGTTGGCTTAATTTGTTGTTGATTCTCTAGTCCTTTAAAGTATAAAGATCTGGTGTATTCTGGATTTTTGAGCTTTTTTTTTTTTGAGGGAGGCTTGGATGGCTATGTATTTTCCCCCTAAGCCTGCCTTTTCTGTATCCCATAGGTTTTGGACAGAAATGTCTTAATTCTCATTAGTTTCCATGAATTGTTTAAGTTATTTAATTTCCTGGTTGATCCAAACATATTTAAGCAGGGTGGACTTTAGTTTCTAAGTGTTTGAATTCCTTCCAAACTTTTTCTTGTGGTTGAGTTCTAGTTTCAAAGCATCAGGGCCTGAGAATATTCAGGTAATAATCTCAATCATTTGATATCAGTTGAACCCTGATTTGTGACACAGTACGTGGTTTATTCTGGAGAAATTTCCATGTGCACTCGAGAAGAATGTGTATTCTGTTGTTTTAGAGTGGAATGTTCCGTATATATGGATGAGGTCCGTCTGGTCCATTGTGTCATTCAATGCTCTTATTTCTTTATTGATTTTATGCTTGGATGATCTATCTATTACTGAGAGTGGCATGTTAAGATCCTCTACTATTAATGTACTCATATCAATATGACTCTTTAAATTAATTAACATTTGTCTTATGTATTTGGCTGCTCCCATATTGGGGCCATAAATTTTACAATTGTTAGATCTTCTTGGTGGATAGACCCTGGAATAATGATGCAGTGTCCTTCTTTACCTCTGACTACAGTATTTAGTTTAAAATTTCATTTTTCTGATATGAGAATCGCTACCCTAGCTTTCTTTTGAGGCCCACTGGCATGAAAGATGCTTCTCCATCCCTTCACTTTCAGTCTGGATGTATCCTTAGGTTCAAAATGTGTCTCTTGTAGACAACATATGGATGGGTCCTGTCATTTTATCCAATCTGCAACCCTGTGCCATTTTATGGGAGTGTTTAGGCCATTCACATTGAGAGTGATTATTGAAATATACGTTTTAATTGACATCATGTTGCTTGTGGAGTCCTTGTTTCTATAGATTGTCTCTGTAAATTTCTGTTCTTTGACACTCTTGTGTTATTTCTTCTTCTATATAACCCCCATTAATATTTCTTGGAGTACTGGCTTGGTGGTCACATATTCTTTTAAACCTTGCCAGTCTTGGAAACTCTTTATCTCTCCATTCATTTTGAATGTCATCCTTTCTGGATAAAGTATTCTTGGTTGCCTGTTCTTCTCATGAAGTGACCTGAATATGTCTCATCAGCCCTTTCTGGCTTGTCAGATTTCTGTGGACAGGTCTGACATTATTCTGATGGACCTTCATCTGTACATAAGGAATCTCTTCCTCCTAGCTGCTCTCAAAACTCTTGTCTAGAATTATGATTCATCAGTCTTACAATAAAGTGTCTTGAGGTCTTTTTAGATTAGTTGATGTTGGGGAGTGATCTTTCTGTCTCTAGGACATGAACACTACTACCGTTCACCAGGGTGGGAAAATTTTCATGGAGAATTTGTTCAACTACGTCCTCTAGTCTTCTTTCTTTCTCCTCCCCCTCAAGGATCCCAATAATTCTGACACTGGAACATTTCATGGCATCATTTATTTCTGCAATTCTCTTTTCATGGTTTCTAAGCTGTTTGTTCCAGGGGTCCTTCTGATCCTTTTTCTCTATCATTTTGTCCTCTAGATCACTAATTCTATGTTTTGCCTCAGTTACCCTATCTGTTAGAGTATTTAGATTAGATTGGATCTCATTGATAGCATTTTTAACTTCTGCCAGGTCAGCTCTCAGTTCCACCCTTAGAGTTTCTATGTTGTCACTAATCATTTTCTCCAACCTAGCCATTGCCTGGATAATTGTTAGCCTGAATTCCCTTTCCAACATACTGTTTATGTCAATATCTAATAGTTCTATCAGAGACAGCACGGGCTCTGAATTTTTCTTCTGTTGGTGTTTCTCCCCTAGTCTTTTTAGTGCGAGGTGGTTGAGGGGATGTGTAGCTGAATATATCAACTGTGATCCAGGCAAGGTGTACCCTGGAATGCTTCTGAGCAATCATAAGTCACAACCAAAAAGAAAGGAAAAAGAAAAAAAGAGAGAGAGAGAGAAAGGGAGAGACAGAAAAATTTTAAAAAAGGGAAGAACCAGCCAGAATGGGCCACAAGTTAATATTTATAAGCATACAAGCTAAAACAAACTAACAAAAAGACCAACAAAAGAAAATGACCAGAAAGAAAATATAACCTAGCCAAAATGAACCCCAAGTATAAGATTTATATAATACCAGAACAAAAACAAAGAAAGACTGACAGAAGAAAAAGATGGGAGGGTTGTTATAAATCGTCGGTGTGGATGAGGAAGGTTATTTTGATTCTTCCTGGGTGTATCTTGATATCTTTGTTAAAAGACTCAACTTTCCAGAAATAGAGATTTAGGAGGAGAGAAAGATGGCGGAGAAGTAGCAGGTTGAGAAGACATCACGTAGCAGGAGATCAGCTAGATAGCTTATCAAACCATTCTGAACACCTATCAATTCAACAGGAGATCAAAGAGAAGAAGAACAACTCTAGAAACAGAAAATCGACCACTTTCTGAAAGGTAGGACCAGCAGAGAAGTGAATCCAAAGCGACAGGAAGATAGACTGTGGGGGGAGGGGTTGGCTCCCAGCAGGCAGTGGAGCAATGGAGCACAAAATCAGGACTTTTAAAAGCCTGCTCCACTGAGGGACATCTCTCCAGAGGCTAAACTGGGGTGAAGCCCATGCCAGGACAATGTGGCCCCAGGTCCCATGGGGTCACAGAAAGACTGGGATGTCTGAGTGTCACAGAGCTCACAGGTATTAGAGTGGAGAAGCTGGCTACAGAGACACAGCTGAGGATTGAGCTCTCAACTCAGGGTTACCTTGAACCATAATCAATGGCACAGGTCACTGCTCTGTGAGTGGGGTCCCCACAAGATCTGGGAGACCCCCAGGGAAAAGCTCAGGGATCTGCGGGGTTCAGAGACTCCAGGTGGAGCTGTGTGCCAGAGACAGAGATGCTTGGTCACAGGCTCGTGAGCTCAAATGCAGCAGGAGGCCAGGGAAGCGGGAGTGATTGAATGCTTTTCTCCGAGAGTGCATTGAGGAGTGGGACCCCAAGCTCTCAGTTTCTCCAGGCCAGAGATTGAGAGGCTGCCATTTTCATTCCCATCCTCCAGAACTCTATGGAAAGCATTCAGGGAACAAAAGCTCCCAAAAGCGAACCCAAGCAGATTACTTAGCTTGGCCCTGGGCAAGGGGCATGCAATTCCGCCTCGGGCAAAGACACTTGAGAATCACTACAATAGGCACCTCCCCAAGAAGGTCACCAAGAAATCCAGCCACAACCAAGTTCACTTACCAAGAAGAACAGCGGAATTCCAGAGGAGGAGAAAGCAAAGCATGAAATCCATGGCTTTCTCCCCATGAATCTTTAGTCTAGCAAAGTTTATTTTATTTTATTTTATTTTCTTCTGCTAATTTTTTAAACTTTTTTAAAACTTTACCCTTTCCTCTTTTAATATTTTTAACTAGTTCATCTTAATGCCTTTCATAAAAAAATCTTTTTTTGAACCTTCATTATTACAATCATATATTATCATTCATTTTATCTAACTTTATTTTTTGTATACACATGGGGTTTTTTCTTCTAAAAAATTTGGGGTACAACTTCTTCTAATAGATCAAAATACACCCTAAAAGTAGTATCGGGCTTGTTCTAGTCTCCAGCCTGAGCAAATTCTCTCCACTTTTTTTTTCTTTATTCTTCCAACCAACTTACCTTATCAACTCCTTTTTTAGAAATTAAAAAAAATTTTTCATCTTTATAGTCATATTCCATCCCTTCATTGTGTTTACCCTTATATATGTGTTTCATTCTTTAAAATTTCTTCTAAGAGACCAAAATACTCCCAAAATTAACTGGGTGATCCTGTTCTAGTCACCAGTCCTAGTCACCAGTTTTGAGAGGGAGAGAGATAGAGAGAGAGAGAGAGAGATTTTCTTTTTTATATTTTTTCTTTGTTTTCTTTTTATTTTTTTTTTTCTGAACTTCTTTTTCACCCCTTTCTCCCCCCGCCCATGATATGGGGTCTCTTCTGATTTGGTTAAAGCACATTTTCCTGGGGTCTTTACTACCCTTTTAGTATTTTATTTGCTCCTTCATATATTCTTATCTGGACAAAATGATAAGGGAGAAAAACTCAGCATAAAAAAAGAACAAGAGGCAGTACCAAAGGATAGGGACCTAATCAATATGGACATTGGTAATATGTCAGATCTAGGGTTCAGAATGATGATTCTCAAGGTGCTAGCTGGGCTTGAAAAGGCATGGAAGATATTGGAGAAACCCTGTCTGGAGCAATAAAAGCCCTTTCTGGAGAAATAAAAGAACTAAAATCTAACAAAGTGGAAATCAAAAAAACTATTAATGAGGTGCAATCAAAAATTGAGGCTCTTAATGCTAGGATAAATGAGGCAGAAGAGATAATTAGTGATCTAGAAGACCAAATGACAGAGAAAATAAAGAAGCTGAGCAAAAGAGAGACAAACAACTACTTGACCACGAGGGGAGAATTTGAGAGATAAGTGGTACCATAAGATGAAACAACATTAGAATAATTGGGATTCCAGAAGAAGAAGAAGAAAGAGAGAGGGGAGTATAAGGTATATGGGAGAGAATTATTGTGGAGAATTTCCCTAATATGGCAAAGGGAACAAGCATCCAAATCCAGGAGATGCAGAGAAACCCCCTCAAAATCAATAAAATAGTTCCCCGTCATCTAATAGTTAAATTTACAAGTCTTAGTGACAAAGAGAAAATCCTGAAAGCAGCCCAGGACACGAAGTCTGTAATATACGATGGTAAAAATATTATATTGGCAGCAGACTTATCCACAGAGACCTGGCAAGCCAGAAAGAACTGACATGATATATTCAGAGCACTAAACGAGAAAAACATGCAGCCAAGAATACTATATCCAGCTAGGCTATCATTGAAAATAGAAGGAGAGATAAAAAGCTTCCAGGACAAACAAAAACTGAAAGAATTTGCAAACACCAAACCAGCTCTACAGGAAATATTGAAAGGGGTCCTCTAAGCAAAGAGATACCCTAAAAGTCGTAGATAAGACAGGAACAGAGACAATATACAGTAACAGTTACTTTACAGGCAACACAATGGCACTAAATTCATATCTCTCAATAGTTACCCTGAATGTAAATGGGCTGAATGCCCCAATCAAAAGAGACAGGGTATCAGAATGGATAAAAAAACAAAACCCATCAATATGCTGTCTACAAGAAACTCATTTATACCCAAAGACACCTCCAGCTTTAAAGTGAGGGGGTGCTAATGGACATCCAATGAAAGCTGGGGTGGCAATCCTTATATCAGATCAATTAGATTTTAAGCCAAAGTCTATAATAAGATATGAGGAAGACAATACATCATACTCAAAGGGTCTGCAGACATAAAGGGAGATTTAAACTGGTTTATATATAGATGTAGTATTGATTAGGAAAAGAGAATTACCTAGAAGATTTTATTTATATGTATATTAAAAAACATAGAAAAGAAAAAGAAAAACATAGGTATATGTAAGAAAAAATTTCACATTAAAGGGTATTATGAAATATTTGTATTAATGTTGCAATGGTAAGTAAGTTAAAAATATATTTTTTAAAGATTTTATTTATTTATTGACAGAGAGAGATCACAATTAGGCAGAGAGGCAGGCAGAGAGAGAGAGAGAGGAGGAAGCAGGCTCCCTGCCAAGCAGAGAGCCTGATGTGGGACTCGATCCCAGGACCCTGGGATCATGACCTGAGCTGAAGGCAGAGGCTTAAACCACTGAACCACCCAGGTGCCCCAGTAAGTTAAAAAATATTAAACAGAACAAGAATAGTGAGAATGAATTAAACATAGAAGTTGTATCTATGAAATATACAGGTTTTAGAACAATACCAGGAGCTTAATATATTGTTTCCCCCTGATACTGGGGTTTTACAGTTTTATGGGGACCCTATGGTGGTTGTCCTCTCATTCTTTTGGCTCGCTTTCTGGAGGACTAGCCTGCCATGTTGTTTATCAGTCAGTCTTACTTGGGTTGAGTTCTCCTGCCCCCTATCAAGGGACTGGGCTCTGTGGAAACCGGTTTTTCGGGCTTTTGTTCTATGGATGTTTTTATTCTTTGGCAGCCTTTTGCAGCTTTTCAGAGGTTTAGAGAAAGCAAACTGCACCCAGACCTCCATCTCAGAGAAAAGCCTCAGTCTACTCTCTTCTGGGTGGTCCAGAACACATAGACTCCCCCTCTGCAAACACCACTGAACTGTGCAACCTCCCACAGGCAGTGACCATCCCTAGCCACTATCTCAGGGGTCACCTGAAGCAACCTCTTATCCTTGCACCCCCATGCTACAAAACCCATGAGTGATATTGGGGCAGGGAACCCGTTTTCTGTGGCTGCCTTTGCCGGGACTGCTGTCTAAGGTCCAGATCTCAGGTTCCATGGTGGGAGATAGCATTGAGTTCCTTTCAGCTCCAGTTGGGAAAGTCCAGACCCTCAGCCAGTCCTAGAGACTACCAGCTAGTGCCAGGATGGAGCTTTCTCAGGGGCTGGCAGAGAGTGGGTCAGAACCCAGTTGCGCAGTGTGCAAATGTTCTAGGGAGCACAGGCTGGTGTCGTCTGCAGACTCCCTCATGCAGGGGTGGGAATGTGCCCAGTCAAGCCATGATGCAAGCCACATAACCCCAGGGGCTTCATTGCACTCTCTCTGGCATGGGTGGCCACTGGCAGTGGGCATTGTGGGACCATGGGTTTAGGCCATGCTTGTGACCACTTGATTCCACCAGTTGCCCCTTAAGATCTTTTCTCTTTTGGAGTGCTTTTAACCAAACTCCAAGTTAATGCTGGTCCCCAATCACAAGACACTCTTGTATTTGGGATATTACTTTCCAATGGGTTGCTTCTGGTGGCTCCCTCCCCTTTCTGTTTATCCTCTGATATCAGTCCTATTGCTCCTACTCTGCTTTACCTCTCCACTGGAGTCTTCTGCCCCTGTCGAGATCCAGAAGTGTATAATCCCACATCTCAGGCTGATTCATGTGTGTTCAGAGTGTTGTGGTAAACAATTATCTCACCTTAGGGGACTGGTTGAAACAGGGTCTCCTACTTCTCTGTCATCTTGCCCCCTCTCCCCTATTTTTTTAAAGAACTTTATTTTTATTTTTAGAGAGAAGGTGTGTGTGTGTGTGTGTGTGTGTGTGTGTGTGTGTGTGTGTGAATGTGGGAAGGGACAGAGGGAGAGAGACAGAGGGAGAAACTCAAGCAGACTCCCCACTGAGTGTGGAGCCTGATGTGGGCTCCATTCTATGACCCTGAGATCAGAACTGGAGCTGTAATCAAAAGTCTGACTTTTAATTGACTAAACCACCCAGGTGTCCCACATACCATTTTCTTTGCATATGGAAACATTTTCCTTATTATTTCTAGTAGCTAATTATATATAGTAATTAGAATTCTTAATTCCTGCACATGTTAATTTCTCATGAAAACTAAGAAGTAATTATGAACTGTTATATCAGCATTCTTTAGATTGTCAAATTTATGAATAAACATAATTTCTAAAAGCATGTGCTCTCCCATAGTTTTTTCAATGTGGCACAAGACTTATACTAACAGATGCATCTTTAACTTATCTGTAAGAAGTCAAAAGTGGATAACCTTTGTTCAATAATTTATGTTTCTGTATTTTATCTTACTTGGAAATTAGTTAGATATTTAATGAATTTCCACCATTTAGTTTAAATTAGCAAAACCCTCTGGATATAAGTTACCAAAGAGACTTGGAAAAGTAATTCAACATGTTATTTAACATAATTATTGTTGAAAGTTTATTTTAAAATTTGTATTCCACTTACATTTATTTAATTCACTTCTTCCTAAAAATTATGTTTAGATTACTCGTGAAAATTTTATGGGATGGAGTCAGCTATCATGCCAAGGTATTTTTCTTGCTGACAAATTTTGCAATAGAGATAACATGAGTTTATTTGAGAAGTAAACCCAGATAGAATAAAAAATTGTGTGTTTGCAGTATATTTAATGCTGGTAACTCTGAAGACATGTCTATTTTAATTAAACCAAAAAACTTAATTAGTTTTTATTTACTGAAAATTATCCAGGTCATGTGAATTAAAAAGCATTTAAGTTTTTATTATAGTTCTGGGAGTTTAGAAATATTGAATTTGACAAGTGATTTTTTTTTCTTTAAGATAATTATAGAGCTTTTGTAAATTAATTTTGGTATTATCATCTGTAGGAAGAAAAATATCACATATCTATAATATACATATGTAGACACAGAAACACAGACAAAAAAAGATACTTATATCTAATATATTTATTCTAAAATTTGAACCATAAGTCAGACGCACTAAACTCTACAAATACCAATTAGATCCAAACTGTATTTCTGGAAATTGGAATAAGTTAAGTTTACCCACTCAGGAGGCTAAAGTTGTTTACTGTGGAGAAGTCTTTTAAGATTTGTATTTGCTCTTCGTAATTACCTTATGGAGACCC
The DNA here is from genome assembly GCF_922984935.1 of Meles meles. Taxonomy (NCBI): domain Eukaryota; kingdom Metazoa; phylum Chordata; class Mammalia; order Carnivora; family Mustelidae; genus Meles; species Meles meles. Next base: position 88,871,523 of record NC_060073.1, on the reverse strand, counting down.
TGGACTACATTTGGACAGGGGGGCTTATAGAAGCTTGCATTTTATTTATGTTTTTATTTCTAAAGATTTGTTTATTTACTTGAGAGACAGATAGAGCACAAGTACACACGTACATGCACACAGGCAGGGAGTGGAGTTAGAGGAGGGTGCCAGAGGGAGAGAATATCAAGACTCCCTGCTGAGTGTGAAGCCTGACATGGGGCTCCATCTCACAACCCTGGGATCATGTCTAAGAGTCAAATCCATAACCAACTGAGCCACCCAGGTGCCCTTCAGCTTGCATTTTAAAAAGCTTAATGTAATGCATAGTAGTTATACACAGTTATACACAGTTATGCACAGCTGATGAATCACTAATCTACCTCTGAAACTAATAATACAGTATATGTTAACTAAATTGAATTAAAATTAAAATAATAAATAAATAAATAAAACTTGATTTTAAAAAGGTCAAAAATAAATAATTAAAATAAAAAACCTTTCCCCCCTTCAGTCTCATGTAATTGTGGGCAGTGTTTTAGTATCTCCTGAGATGTTTACATTTCAAAAACAAGATAAGATTTACATGTTGAAAAGACAGAAAAAGAATACAAGCTTCCTCCTAAAAGTTTTAGGGTTTATTTATCTACCACAAGTCTAGGGTAGTTACTATTTCAAAATTTCCTTTTCTTTTTAAGTGCAGGACAATTGTATTTCCAATTCACTGATTTTTCACAATATCTTCAAATATTTTGAGATGAATTAGGGAATTTGGGGGCTTGGCAAAAAGATAGATGGACTGTGAAATACTTGTGGAGCCATATGTCTGGTCCTATAATAACTTGATCTGTTAAATAGGAACAGCAATTTCTAATCCTTAAAATAATGGGATTGTAGCTTGAATGATGTCAAAAGACTGAGTCACCATCCAACTACATTTTCCTTCATCTACTTTATTCTAGGGAAAGATTAGCAATGAAAATGAAAAGATGCCCTTCAACAGATGAATGGATAAAAATGTGTGGTCCATATACACGATGGAATATTACTCAAACATCAGAAAGAATGATACCCAACTTTTGTATCAACATGGATAGAACTGAAGGAAATTATGCTAAGTGAAATAAATCAAGCAGATAAAGACAGTTATCACATGATTTCACTTAGTTGTGGAATATAAGGAATAGCTAGGAGGACATTAGGATAAGGGGAAAATGAAGGGGAAGAATCAGAATGGGAGAGGAACCATGATGGACTATGGACTCTGGGAAACAAATTGAGGGTTTTAGAAGGGAGGAGGTTGGGGGAATGGGTGAGCCTGGTCATGGGTATTAAGAAGGAAACAGATTGCATAGAGCACTGGGTGTTATTATGCAAACAATAAATCATGGGCGACTACATCAAAAAGTAATGTACTGTATGGTGACTAACATAACACTAAAAAAAAGGAAATGAAAAACAATAGATTTCTACATTCTAGAGTTTAATGCAGGATGCCTTTGCATCTGTATAGAGTGTTTAACAAAGACCTTCAATTACTATCTTTATTGAGTGTACAATTCAATCTTAGGCCAATTTTTCTTGGGAATAAAAGTGTATGATTGCTTCTATCAGTCCTTTGAAACATTAAGCTCCAGCTGATCCATTTCCTGATCATTTATAGGAGAAACTGGAAGAAATTCTGGTCATCTGTTTCCTCTGGAGGATTTTTCTTTGTTTGTTCATTTTGATTTCTTCTTTTTTCTTTTTTTAAATTTAATTTATTTTGTTTTATTAACATAAAATGTACTATTAGCCCCAGGGGTACAGGTCTGTGAATCGCCAGGTATACACACTTCATGGCACTCACCATAGCACATACTCTCCCCAATATCCATAACCCAACCACCCTCTCCCTACTCCCTTCCCGCCATCAACCCTCAGTTTGTTTTGTGAGATTAAGAGTCTCTTATTGTTTGTCTCCCTCCTGATTCCATCTTGTTTCATTTATTCTTTTCCTACCCCCCATGTTGCATCTCCACATCCTCAAATCAGGGAGATCATATGATAGACAGTTGTCTTTCTCTGATTGACTTATTTAGGTAAGCATTTAACCCTCTAGTTCCATCCATGCCATCAAAAATAGCAAGAGTTTATTTCTTTTGATGGATGCATAGTATTCCATTGTATATATATACCAATTCTTTATCCATTCATCTGTTGATGGACATCTAGGTTCTTTCCATAGTTTGGCTATTGTGGACATTGCTGCTATAAACATTAGGGTGCATGTGCCCCTTCGGATCACTACATTTGTATCTTTAGGATAAATATTCACTAGTGTAATTCCTGGGTCATAGGATAGCTCTATTTTCAACTTTTTGAGGGACCTCCATGCTGTTTTCCAGAGTGGTTGCTCCAGCTTGCATTCCCACCAACAGTGTAGGAGGGTTCCCCTTTCACCATATCCTTTCCAGCATCTGTCATTTCCTGACTTGTTATTATCAGCCATTCTGATTGGTGTGAGGTGGTATCTCATTGAGGTTTTGATTTGTATTTCCCTGATGCCGAGTGATGTGGAGCACTTTTTCATGTGTCTTGTTGGCCATCTGGATGTCTTCTTTGCAGAAATGTCTGTTCATGACCTCTGCCTATTTCTTGATTGCATTATTTGTTCTTTGAGTGTTGAGTTTGATAATTTCTTTATAGATTTTGGATACTAGCCCTTTATTGGATATGTAGTTTGCAAATATCTTCTCCCATTCTGTCAATTGTCTTTTGGTTTTATTAACTGTTTCCTTTGCTGTGCAAAGCTTTTGATCTTGATGAAGCCCAATAGTTCATTTCTTGATGAAACCCAATGGGTTATCAAAGGCTTTCCTTGCCTTTGGTGATGTTCCTAGGAAGAAGTTTTTGTGGATGAGGTGGAAGATTTTGCTGCCTGTGTTCTCCTCAAGGATTTTGATGAATTCCTTTCTCACATTGAGGTCCTTCAGCCATTTTGAGTCTATTTTCGTGTGTGGTATAAGAAAATGGTCCAACTTCATTTTTCTAATGTGGCTGTCCAATTTTACCGACACCATTTGTTGAACAGACTGTCTTTATTCCTTTTATTCTTTCCTGCCAAAGATTAGTTGACTATAGAGTTAAGGGTCTGTTTCTGGGCTCTCTATTCTGTGCCATCAATCTATGTGTCTGTTTTTGTGCCAGTACCATATTGTCTTGATGATGACAGCTTTGTAATAGAGCTTGAAGTCCGGAATTTTGATGCCACCAACTTTGGCTTTTTTTTTTCATCTTTCCTCTGGCTATTCAAGGTCTTTTCTGGTTCCATATAAATTTTAGGATTATTTGTTCCATTTCTTTGAAAAAAAATGGATAGTGTTTTATAGGGATTGCATTAAATGTGTAGATTGCTTTAGGTAGAATAGACATTTTCACAATATTTGTTCTTCCATTTCATGAGCATGGAACTTTTTTCCAGTTCTTTGTGTCTTCCTCAATTTCTTTCATGAGTACTTTATAGTTTTCTGAGTATAGATTCTTTGTCTCTTTGGTTAGGTTTATTCCTAGGTATCTTATGGTTTTGGGAGCAATTGTAAATGGGACTGACTCCTTAATTTCTCTTTCTTATGTTTTGTTGTTGGTGTAAAGAAATGCAACTGATTTCTGTGCCTTGGTTTTATATCCTGACATTTTCCTGAATTCCTGTACAAGTTCTAGCAGACTTGGAGTGAATCCCAGATATGGGTTTTCCACATATAGTATCATATCATCTGCAAAGAGTTATAGACTTACTTCTTCTTTGCCAATTTGGATGTCTTTAATTTCTTTTTGTTGTCTGATGGCTGAGGCTAGGACTTCTAGTACTATGTTGAATAGCAGTGGTGATAATGGACATCCCTGCCATGTTCCTGACCTTAGTGGAAAAACTCTAAGTTTTTCTCCATTGAGAAAGATATTTGCAGTGGGTTTTCATAGATGACTTTGAAGATATTGAGATATGTACTCTTTATCCCTACACTTTGCAGAGTTTTAATCAAGAAAGGACCCTGTACTTTGTCAAATGCTTTTTCAGCATCTATTGAGAGATCATATGATTCTTGTTCTTTCCTTTATTAATGTATTGTATCACATTGATTGATTTGCCAATGTTAAACCAAAACTTGCAGCCCTGGAATAAATCCCACGTACTGTTGGATCCTATTGGCTAGTATTTTGGTGAGAATTTCCACATATGTTTTCATCAAGGATATTGGTCCGTAATTCTCTTTTTTGATGGGATCCTTTTCTGGTTTGGGGATCAAGGTGATGCTGGCCTCATACATGAGTTTGGAAGTTTTCCTTCCATTTCTATTTTTTGGAACAGTTTCAGGAAAATAAGAATTAATTCCTCTTGAAATGTTTGGTAGAATTCCCCTGGGAGGCTGTCTGGCCTAGGGCTCTTGTTTGTTGGGAGATTTTTGATGACTGTTTCAATCTCCTTACTGGTTATGGTCTGTTCAGGTTTTCTATTTCTTCCTCATTCAGTTGTGGTAGTTTATATGTCTTTAGGAATGCATCCATTTCTTATAGATTGTGAAATTTGTTGGCATAGAGTTGCACAAAATATGTTCTTATAATTGTTTGTATTTCTTTGGTGTTGGTTGTGATCTCTCCTCTTTCATTCATTTTATTTATTTGGGTACTTTCTATTTTCTTTTGGATAAGTCTGGCCAGGGGGTTATCAATCCTCTTAATTCTTTCAAAGAACCAGCTCCTAGTTTCATTGATTTGTTCTTTTTTGTTTGTTTGTTTCTATTTCATTGATTTCTGCTCTGATCTTTATGATTTCTCTTCTTCTGCTGGGTTTAGGCTTTCTTTGTTTTTCTTTCTCTAGGTCCTTTAAGCGTAAGGTTAGGTTGTGTATTTGAGACCTTTCTTGTTTCTTGAGAAACCTTGTATCACTATATATTTTCCTCTCAGGACTGCCTTTACTGTGTCCCACAGATTTTGAACCATTGTGTTTTCATTATAATTTGTTTCCGTGAATTTCTTTCAATTCTTCATTAATTTCCTGGTTGAGGGGCACCCAGGTGACTCAGTGGGTTAAAGCCTCTGCCTTCAGCTCAGGTCATGATCCCAGGGTTCTGGGATCGAGCCCTGCATTGGGCTTTCCGCTCATCAGGGAGCCTCTTCCATTCTCTATGACTGCCTCTCTGCCTGTGATCTCTGTCTGTCAAATGAATAAATAAAATCTTTAAAAAAATTATTTCCCGGTTGACTCATTCATTCTTTAGAAGGATGCTCTTTAGTTTCCACATATTTGGATTCTTTCCAAATTTCCTCTTGTTATTGATTTCTAGCTTCAGAGCATTGTGATCTGAAAATATGCAGGGAATGAACCCAATCTTTTGATACCAGTTGAGACCTGATTTATGACCCAGGATGTGATCTATTCTGGAGAATGTTCCATGTTCATTAGAGAAGAACGTGTATTCTGTTGCTTTGGGATGGAATGTTCTGTATGTATCTGTGATATCCATCTGGTCCAGTGTGTCATTTAAGGCCTTTATTTCCCTCTTGATCTTTTGTTTGATCTTTTGCTTGGATCGTCTGTCCATTTCAGTGAGGGGGGTGTTAAAATCCCTACTATTATTTTATTATTGTTGATGTGTTTCTTTGATTTTGCTATTAATTGCTTTATGTAGTTAGCTGCTCCCATATTAGGGGCATAGATATTTAAAATTTGGTGGAAAGACCTTTTGAATATGATATAGTGTCCTTCCTCATCTCTTTGGCTTAAAATCTAATAGATATGATATAAGGATTGCCACCCCAGCTTTCTTTTCATGTCCATTAGTATGGTAAATTGTTTTCCACCCCCTCACATTAAAACTGGAGGTGTCTTTGGGTCTAAAATGAGTTTCTTGTAGACAGCATATTGATGGGCTTTGGCTTTCTATCCATTCTGATACCCTATGTCTTTTGATTAGGGCATTTAGCCCATTTACATCAAGGTAACAATTGAGAGATATTAATTTAGTGCCATTGTGTTGCCTGTAAGGTGACTGTTACTGTATATTGTCTCTGTTCCTGTCTTATTTGCTACTTTTAGTGTCTCTCTTTGCTTAGAGGCCCCTTTTCAATATTTCCTGTAGAGCTGGTTTGGTGTTTGCAAATTCTTTCAGTTTTTGTTTGTCCTGGAAGCTTTTTATCTCTCCTTCTATTTTCAATGATAGCCTAGCTGGATATAGTATTCTTGGCTGCATGTTTTTCTCGTTTAGTGCTCTGAATATATCATATCAGTTCTTTCTGGCTTGCCAGGTCTCTGTGGATAAGTCTGCTGCCAATATAATATTTTTACCATCGTATATTACAGACTTCATGTCCTGGACTGCTTTCAGGATTTTCTCTTTGTCACTAAGACTTGTAAATTTAACTATTAGATGACGGGGAACTATTTTATTGATTTTGAGGGGGTTTCTCTGCATCTTCTGGATTTGGATGCTTGTTCCCTTTGTTATATTAGGGAAATTCTCCACAATAATTCTCTCCCATATACCTTATACTCTCCTCTCTCTTTCTTCTTCTTCTGGAATCCCAATTACTCTAATGTTGCTTCATCTTATGGAATCACTTATCTCTCAAATTCTCTCCTCGTGGTCTAGTAGTTGTCTCTCTTTTGCTCAGCTTCTTTATTTTCTCTGTCATTTGGTCTTCTAGATCACTAATTATCTCTTCTGCCTCATTTATCCTAGCATTAACAGCCTCCATTTTCTATTGCACCTCATTAATAGCTTTTTTTTTTATTTCCACATGGTTAGATTTTAGTTCTTTTGTTTCTCCAGACAGCATTTCTCTAATATCTCCATGCCTTTTTTGAGCTCAGCTAGCACCTTGAGAATTGTCATTTTGAACAATAGATCTGACATATTACCAATGTCCGTATTGATTAGGTCCCTGGCCTTTGGTACCACCTCTTGTTCTGTTTTTTTGTGGTGAGTTTTTCTGCCTTGTCATTTTATCCTGATAAGAATATATAAAGGAGAGAATAAAATACTAAAAGGGTGACACAGACCCCAGGAAAATGTGCTTTAATTAAATCAGAAGAGACCACAAATCATGGGGGGAAGAAAAGGGGTAAAAAATAGTTCAGAAAAAAAATTTAAAAAGTGAAAGAAAAAGACGCGCCCTCTGGCCTGTAGCCGAGGCAGACACATAGAAGAGTAAGACCCGAGGGGAGGAGTTGGGATGGCAGAGAAGTAGCAGGCTGAGACTACAACAGGTATCAGGAAATCAGCTCAATAGCTTGTCTATACATTGCAAACACCTACAAATCCAATGGGAGATGGAAGAGAAGAAGAACAGCAATTCTAGAAACAGAAAATCAACCACTTTCTGAAAGGTAGGACTGATGGAGAAGTGAATCCAAAACGATGGGAAGATAGACCGTGGGGGGAGGGTCCAGCTCCCGGCAAGCGACAGAGCAATGGAGCACAAAATCAGGACTTTTAAAAGTCTGTTCCACTGAGGGACATTGCTCCAGAGGCTAAACAGGAGAGAAGCCCACGCAGGGTCAGCGTGGCCCCAGGTCCCGCAGGGTCACAGAAGGATCGGGGGTGTTGGAGTGTCAAGAGCTCACAGGTGTTAGAACAGAGAAGCCGGCTACAGAGACAGAGCCAAGGACTGAACTCTCAGCTCGGTGTTACCTTGAACCGGTTGCAGGCTGGGTGAGCTCGGAGTGCAGCTGGAGGCTGGGGATACAGGAGGGATTGGGTGCTGTTCTCTGGGAGCACACTGAGAAGTGGGGCCCTGGGCTCTCGGCTCCTCCGAGCTGGAGACTGGGAGGCTGCCATTTTCATTCCCATCCTCTGGAACTCTACGGAAAGCGTTCAGGGAACAGAAGCTCCCAAAAGTGAACCCGAGCCGATTACTTAGTCCAGCCCCTGGTAAGGACGGTGCAATTCCGCCTTGGGCAAAGATACTTGAGAGTCACTACAATAGGCCCCTCCCCCAGAAGATCAACAAAATATCCAGCCAGGACGAAGTTCATCTATCAAGGAAAGCAGGTTCAATACCCAGAACAGCAACGGAATTCCAGAGGAGGATAAAGCAAACCATGGAACTTATGGCTTTCTCCCCATGATTCTTTAGTCTTATGGTTAATTCAATTTTTTTCTTCGATTATTTTTTCTTTCTTTTTTCTTCTTCTGCTAAATTTTTTATAATCTTTTACCCTTGAGCCTGCTTCCCTTCCTCTCTCTGTCTGCCTCTCTGCCTACTTGTGATCTCTATCAAACAAACAAACAAATAAATAAATAAATAAATAAATAAATCTTTAAAAGAAAATAAAATGGAATCTTAAAAATTGATTAATAAGAAAAGAAAGGAGAGGTCAAGATGGCGGGGAAGTAGGAGGAGGCACCATTTCAACCTGTACCCTAAAGGGAGCTGATTACCTACCAAAGAACTCCGAACACCCATGAAATCAGCCTGAGATCAGAATTATACACGTCTGGATCTCTACAGGAGCAGAAGACACCAGTGGCAGGTAAAGCAGACTGGGAGCGTCGGACTGATATCGGAAGATAAACAAAAGGGGGAGGGAGCCACCAGAGGTGACCGATTGGAAAGTAATACCCCAATATGAGAGTGCCCTGGTCTGGGGACCAGCATTAACTTGGAGTCTGGTTGAAAGCACTCAAAAAATAAAGAGCAAAGGATCGCGGGGGGAAATAGTGGGAATCTGGGCGGTTAGGGACAGGGACCTAAGTCCCTGGACCCAGGACAGCCTCCTCTGGCACTGAGCCAGAGAGAGTGTGGCAGAGAAATCAGGTCTCCAATCCTGAGCCGCCAGTGCACCTGATCCGCCAGCGCACCTGAGAATGAGTGGGGTCTGACTCCCATGAGGGGCTGGGAGCCTGGCCAGAGGAAAATCCTGAAGTGCGTGCCTCCCACACCCTCCCTTGAGAGAGGTGCTCATAGGTGCTAACCTGGGGCTCTGGAATCCAGAAAAACCAGACATTCCCAGCCCAGGACAGTGGGAAAATCTCAGTGTGCGATCTCTGCTTGGAACCTCTCTGGTGGTCTGGACCTGCCCAGACAGCCGCCACTGCCCTGGTATTGGGTACAACGAGGAGCTCCTGCATCCCCAGGGACCATGACTCAGAACCGACTCTGCCAGCAGCTCTGCAGAGCATTCTGAGGCTTCTCTCTGAGAGGGAGGTCGGGGTGCACTTTGCTCTCCTCTAAAACTCCAAAAACCATCAAAAGCTGTCAAGACGAGAGAAAACAGATGAAAGAACATAAAAATCCCCAGAGAACAAAAGCCTGAAAAAAAACAGTTTCCTCAGAGCCCACCCCCTTGAGGGGAGCGGGAGGACCTAACTCAGGGAACATCATTGTCTGAAAACCCACGTGGAAGGCCCCTCCCTCAGAAAACCAACCAGGAAGGAAGAAAAAATAAAAAAAGAAGACTACAAGAGAACAACCACCACTACTTCATAAATACAACTTTTGTTTTTAACTCTTTACCAATTTTCTGGTTCTTTTTTTTTAATACATACAGATAATTTTATAACATATTTACCATCACACTGAGATGTCCAATACATCAAATTCTTTAATAACCTTCTAACCTGAAATTTTTGATACATACACCTGTGTTTTCCTTTTGCTTTTCTATTTTTTTAATTCTTTTTTAATTTTAACTTAGTTTAGTCTAGTTTATTCTTTTTTAATTTTTATTTTCTACTATACATATAGAGTTAAACCTCAAGGTAATCCCCTTTCCCCAATCAATGCTACCCCTATAGGCAAACCAGTTTCTAATCCCCCTGTAACTTAGGAAAGTTGAGTCCCTTAACAAAAACATCAAGATACATTCAGGAAGAATCAAGATAACCTTCCTCACCCACACTGAGAATTTATAACCACTCGCCCAATTATTCCTTCTGTCAGTGTCTCTGTGAATTTGTGTTTGTCCTGATAATATATAAATCTCATACTTGGGGTTCTTTCTGATGAGGTTCTTCCCTTTTTTTGCTTATATATATATATTTTTTTTCTCTTGTCATATAATTTTACCAGTCTTTTTGTTTGTCTGTTTTTGTTTGTATACTTCATAAATCTTACCATGGGGCCCATTTGGGCTGACCTTCTCTTTTAGCTTCCCTTCTTTTCCTCTCTCTCCCTCTCTTTTTCCTTTTTTCTTTTCCTTTATTTTTTTCCTTTCTTCTTCTCTATTTCTTTTTCTTTTCTTTTTTCTCTCATTTGGGTGGGGAACCCTGATTGCACAGAAGCATTCCAGGGTACACCTTGACTGTACCACAGTCAATAACACCATCTGCATCTGTTCAGTCATCTCTTTCCAAAATGACTAGGAGGAGGAATACCCAACAGAAGAAAAATACAGAGGATGGACCTTCGGCAACAGAGCTAATGTCTATCGACATAGACAATATGTTGGAAAAGGAATTCAGACTAACAATTATCCAGGCAATAGCTAGGTTGGAGAAAGCCATGGATGACCAAACAGAATTGATTAGGGAAGAACTGAAAGCCACCAGGGATGATGTTCACAATGTTAGGGCAGAACTGAAAGCCACCAGGGATAATGTTCAAAATGCTCTCAATGAGTTCCAATCTAATCTAAATTCTCTAAAAGCTAGGGTAACTGAGACAGAAGATAGAATTAGTGATCTGGAGGACAAACAGATAGAGAGAAAGGATAAGGAGGAAGCCTGGAACAAACAGCTCAGGAGCCACGAAAACAGAATCAGGGAAATAAATGATGCCATGAAATGTTCCAAGGTCAGAATTATTGGAATCCCTGAAGGGGAGGAAAAAGAAAGAAGTCTAGAAGATACAGTGGAAGAAGTTGTCTATGAAAATTTTCCCAATCTCATGAATGGAAACAACGTTAATGTACTAGAGGCAGAGAGATTTCCTCACAAGATTTTAGATTCTCGAAAGTCCTCATGATACCTTATAGTTAAAATGAGGAATTATGTTTCGTGACAAACCCTATTAAAAGCAGCTAGGACAAAGAAGCTCCTTACATACAGAGGAAAGCCCATTAGAATAACGTCAGACCTTTCCACAGAGACCTGGCAAGCCAGGAAGGGCTGGCAAAATATATTCAGAGTACTAAATGAGAAGAACATGCAACCAAGAATACTCTATCCAGCAAGACTGACATTTAAAATGGATGGAGAGATAAAGAGTTTCCAAGACCGGCAAGGCTTAAAAGACTATGCAACCACCAAGCCGACACTGCAGGAAATATTAAGGGGGGGTCCTATAAAAGAGAAAAAATCCTAAGAATATCATTAAACAGAAATATAGAAACAATCTACAGACAGGAAGACTTTAAAGGTAACACGATGTCAGTAAATACCTATCTATCAATAATCACTCTCAATGTGAATGGCCTAAATGCACCCATAAAACGACACAGGGTTGGGGCGCCTGGGTGGCTCAGTGGGTTAAGCTGCTGCCTTCGGCTCAGGTCATGATCTCAGGGCCCTGGGATCGAGTCCCACGTCAGGCTCTCTGCTCTGAAGGGAGCCTGCTTCCCTCTCACTCTCTCTGCCTGCCTCTCTGCCTACTTGTGATCTCTCTCTGATAAATAAATAAAATCTTAAAAAAAAAAACGACACAGGGTTGCAGATTGGATAAAACGACAGGACCCATCCATATGTTGTCTACAAGAGACCCATTTTGAACCTAAGGATACACCCAGACTGAAAGTGGAGGGATGGAGAAGAATCTTTCATGCCAATGGGCCTCAAAAGAAGGCCGGGGTAGCGATTCTCATATCAGATAAATTAGATTTTAAACTAAAGACTCTAGTCAGAGATACAGAAGGACACTACATAATTCTTAAAGGGACTATCCACCAAGATGATCTAACAGTTGTGAATATCTATGCCCCCAATATGGGAGCACAGAATTACATAAGAAAACTACTAATCAAGATAAAGAGTCATATTGATATGAATACAATAATAGTAGGAGATCTTAATATGCCTCTCTCAGAAATAGACAGGTCATCGAAGCAGAAAATTAATAAAGAAATAAGAGTATTGAATGAAACATTGGGCCAGATGGACCTCATTGACATATACAGAACATTCCACCCTAAAACGACAGAGTACTCATTCTTCTCAAGTGCATATGGAACCTTCTCCAGAATAGACCACATACTCAGTCACAAAGCAGAACTCAACCGATACCAAAAGACTGACATTATTCCCTGCATATTCTCCGATCACAATGCTTTAAAACTGGAACTCAACCACAAAGAAAAATTCAGAAGGAACTCAAAAACCTGGAAGCTAAAGACCACCTTGCTTAAGTATGCTTGGATCAACCAGGAGATCAAAGATGAACTTAGACAATTCATGGAAACCAATGAGAATGAAGACACTTCAGTCCAAAACCTATGGGATACAGCAAAGGCGGTTCTAAGGGGGAAATACATAGCCATCCAAGCGTCCCTCAAAAACATTGAAAAATCCAGAATACACCAGCTCTCTCTACAGCTTAAGGAACTGGAGAATCAACAACAAATCAAACCATCTCCACACACAATAAGGGAAATAATCAAGATTAGACCAGAAATCAATGAGGTAGAAACCAGAGATACAGTAGAATGTATCAATGAAACTAGAAGCTGGTTTTTTGAAAGAATCAATAAGATCGATAAACCATTGGCCACACTAATCCAAAAGAAAAGAGAGAAAGCCCAAATTAATAAAATTATGAATGAAAAGGGAGAGATCACAACTAACACCAAGGAAATAGAAACAATCATCAGAAATTATTACCAACAGTTATATGCCAATAAGCTAAGCAACCTAGATGAAATGGATGCATTCCTTGAAAACTATAAACTCCCAAAATTGAACCAGGAAGAAATTAACAACTTGAATAGACCGATATCTAGTAATGAGATTGAAGCAGTGATCAATAGCCTCCCAAAAAACAAGAGCCCAGGACCTGACGGATTCACTGGGGAATTCTACCAAACTTTCAAAGAAGAAATCACACCAATACTCATGAAGCTGTTCCAAAACATTGAAGCAGAAGGAAAACTTCCAGACTCTTTTTATGAAGCCAGCATTACCCTGATCCCCAAACCATGCAAAGACCCTACCAAAAAGGAGAATTTCAGACCAATATTGCTGATGAATATGGATGCAAAGATTCTCAACAATATCCTAGCAAACACGATCCAGCAGCACATTAAAAGATTATCCACCATGACCAGGTGGGATTCATCCCTGGGTTGCACAGTTGGTTCAACATTCACAAATCAATAAGAGAAGAGAGAAGAAGCACATGGTCCTCTCAATTGATGCAGAATAAGCATTTGACAAAATCCAGCATTCGATCCTGATGAAAACATTTCAAAGTATAGGGATAGGGGGAACACTCCTGAACTTCATAAACTCTATCTATGAAAGACCCACAGCAAATATAATCCTCAATGGGAAAAAGCTTTTAGCCTTCCCGTTGAGATCAGGAACACGACAAGGATGCCCACTCTCACCACTCTTGTTCAACATAGTGTTAGAAGTCCTAGCAACGGCAATCAGACAACAAAGAGAACTAAAAGGTATCCAAATTGGCAAGGAAGAAGTCAAACTCTCTCTCTTCGCAGATGACATGATTCTTTATATGGAAAACCCCAAAGACTCCACCTCCAAACTACTAGAACTCATACAGCAATTCAGTAACGTGGCAGGATACAAAGTCAATGTACAGAAATCAGTGGCTTTCTTATATACTAACAATGAAAATACAGAAAGTGAAATTAGAGAATCGATTCCATTTACTATAGCACCAAGAACCATAAGATACCTGGGAATAAACCTAACCAAAGAGGTAAAGGACCTGTACTCGAGGAACTACAGAACACTCATGAAAGAAATTGAAGAAGACACAAAAAGATGGAAGACCATTCCATGCTTTTGGATTGGAAATATAAACATTGTTAAAATGTCTATACTGGCTAGAGCAATCTATACTTTTAATGCCATTCTGATCAAAATTCCACCGGTATTTTTCAAAAAGTGGAGCAAATAATCCTAAAATTTGTATGGAATCAGAAGAGACCCCGAATTGCTAAGGAAATGTTGAAAAACAGCAGTGAGTCAAGATGGCGGGGAAGTAGGAGGAGGCACCATTTCAACCTGTACCCTAAAGTGAGCTGATTACCTACCAAAGAACTCCGACCACCCATGAAATCAGCCTGAGATCAGAATTATACACGTCTGGATCTCTACAGGAGCAGAAGACGCCAGTGGCAGGTAAAGCAGACTGGGAACGTCCGACTGATATCAGAAGATAAACAAAAGGGGGAGGGAGCCACCAGAGCTGACCGATCGGAAAGTAACACCCCAACATGAGAGTGCTCTGCGTCTGGGGACCAGCATTAACTTGGAGTCTGGTTGAAAGCATTCAAAAAACAAACAGCAAAGGATCGCAGGGGGTAATAGTGGGAACCTGGGCAGTTAGGGTCAGGGACCTAAGTTCCCGGACCCAGGACAGCCTCCCCTGGCACGGAGCCAGAGAGAGTGCGGTGGAGAAATCAGGTCTCCGTCCCTGAGCAGCCAGTGCACCTGAATGCCAGCGTGCCCGAGAACGAGTGGGGTCTGGCTCCCGTGAGGGGCTGGGAGCCTGGCCAGACGGCAATCCTGAAACGCGCGCGTCCCACACCCTCCCTTGGGATAGGTGCTCATAGGCGCTAGCCTGGAGCTCTGGCAGCCGTAAAACCAGACATTCCCAGCCCAGGACAGTGGGAAAATCTCAGTGTGCGATCTCTGCTCCGAACCTCTCTGGCGGTCTGGAGCTGCCTAGACAGCCACCACTGCCCTGGTTTTGGGTACAACGAGGAGCTCCTGCATCCCCAGGGACAGTGACTCAGAACCGACTCTGCCAGCAGCTTTTGCAAAACAGTCTGAGGCTTCTCTCTGAGAGGGCGGTCGGGGTGCTGTTTGCTCTCCTCTAAACCTCCAAAAACCATCAAAAGCTGTCAAGGCGAGAGAAAGCATATGAAAGAACATAAAAACCCCCAGAGAACAAAAGGCTGAAAAAAACAGTTTCCTGAAAAAAAAAAAAGAGCTCACCCCCTTGAGGGGAGCAGGAGGACCTAACTCAGGGAACATCATTGTCTGAAAACCCACGTGGCAGGCCCCTCCCCCAGAAAACCAACCAGGAAGGAAGAAAAAAAAAAAAAGAAGAAGAAAAAAAAAAGACTACAAGAGAACAACCACCACTACTTCATAAATACAACTTTTATTTTTAACTCTTTACCAATATTCTGGTTCTTTTTTTTTTATACATACAGATAATTTTTTAACCTATTTACCATCACACCAAGATATCCAGTACATCAAATTCTTTAATAACCTTCTAACCTGAACTTTTTGATACATACACCCGTGTTTTTCTTTTGTTTTTCTATTTTTTAAATTCTTTTTTAATTTTAACTTAGTTTAGTCTAGTTTATTCTTTTTTAATTTTTATTTTCTACTATACATATAGAGTTAAACTGCAAGGTAATCCCCTTTCCCCAATCAATGCTACCCCTATAGGCAAACCAGTTTCTAATCCCCCTGTAACTTAGGAAAGTTGAGTCCCTTAACAAAAACATCAAGATACCTTCAGGAAGAATCAAAATAACCTTCCTCACCCACACTGAGAATCTATAACCATTCTCCCAATTTTTCCTTCTGTCAGTGTTTCTGTGAATTTGTGTTTGTCCTGATAATATATAAACCTTATACTTGGGGTTCTTTCTGATGAGGTTCTTCCCTTTTTTTTTTTTTTGCTTATATATACATTTTTTTTCTCTTGTCATATACTTTTATCACTCTTTTTGTCTGTCTGTCACAATCTTACCTTGTGGCCCATTTGGGCTGAGCCTTCTCTTTTATCTTCCCTTTTTTTCCTATCTCTCTCTCTCTTTTTTTTCCCTTTTTTCTTTCCCCTTTTTTTTTCTTTCTTCTTCTCTATTTCTTTTTCTTCTCGTTTTTCTCTCATTTGGGTGGGGAATCCTGATTGCACAGAAGCGTTCCAGGGTGCACATTGACTGCACCACAATCGATAAGTCCAGCTGCATCTGTTCAGTCATCTCTTACCAAAATGACTAGGAGGAGGAATACCCAACAGAAGAAAAATACAGAGGATGGACCTTCTGCAACAGAGCTAATGGCTATCGACATAGACAATATGTCAGAAAAGGAATTCAGACTAACAATTATCCAGGCAATAGCTAGGTGGGAGAAAGCCATGGATGACCAAACAGAATTGATTAGGGCAGAACTGAAAGCCACCAGGGATGATGTTCACAATGTTAGGGCAGAACTGAAAGCCACCAGGGATAATGTTCAAAATGCTCTCAATGAGTTCCAATCAAATCTAAATTCTCTAAAAGCTAGGGTAACTGAGACAGAAGATAGAATTAGTGATCTGGAGGACAGATAGAGAGTAAGGATCAGGAGGAAGCCTGGAACAAACAGCTCAGAAGCCACGAAAACAGAATCAGGGAAATAAACGATGCCATGAAACGTTCCAACGTCAGAATTATTGGAATCCCTGAAGGGGAAGAAAAAGAAAGAAGTCTAGAAGATATAGTGGAAGAAGTTGTCTATGAAAATTTTCCCAATCTCACGAATGGAAACAACGTTCATGTACTAGAGGCAGAAAGATTTCCTCCCAAGATTTTAGATTCTCGAAAGTCCTCACGGCACCTTATCGTTAGAATGGGGAATTTTGTTTCAAGAGAGACCCTCTTAAAAGCAGCTAGGACAAAGAAGCTTCTTACATACAGAGGAAAGCCCATTAGAATAACGTCGGACCTTTCCACAGAGACCTGGAAAGCCAGGAAGGGCTGGCAAAATATATTCAGAGTACTAAATGAGAAGAACATGCAACCAAGAATACTCTATCCAGCAAGACTGACATTTAAAATGGATGGAGAGATAAAGAGTTTCCAAGACCGGCAAGGCTTAAAAGACTATGCAACCACCAAGCCGACACTGCAGGAAATATTAAGGGGGGGTCCTATAAGAGAGGAAAAATCCTAAGAATATCATTGAACAGAAATACAGAAACAATCTATAGACAGAAAGACTTCAAAGGCAACACGATGTCAATAAAAACCTATCTCTCAATAATCACTCTCAATGTGAATGGCCTAAATGCGCCCATAAAACGACACAGGGTTGCAGATTGAATAAAATGACAGGACCCATCCATATGTTGTCTACAAGAGACCCATTTTGAACCTAAGGATACACCCAGACTGAAAGTGAAGGGATGGAGAAGCATCTTTCATGCCAATGGGCCTCAAAAGAAGGCCGGAGTCGCGATTCTCATATCAGATAAATTAGATTTTAAACTAAAGACTGTAGTTAGAGATACAGAAGGACACTACATAATTCTTAAAGGGACTATCCGCCAAGACGATCTAACAATTGTGAATATCTATGCCCCCAATATGGGAGCACCCAATTACATAAGAAAACTATTAATCAAGATAAAGAGTCATATTGATACGAATACAATAATAGTAGGAGATCTTAATACGCCTCTCTCAGAAATAGACAGATCATCGAAGCAGAAAATTAATAAAGAAATAAGAGCATTGAATGAAACATTGGACCAGATGGACCTCATCGACGTATACAGAACATTCCACCCTAAAACAACAGAATATTCATTCTTTTCAAGTGCACATGGAACCTTCTCCAGAAGAGACCACATACTGGGTCACAAAGCAGGACTCAACCGATACCAAAAGACTGACATTATTCCCTGCATATTCTCCGATCACAATGCTTTGAAACTGGAGCTCAATCACAAGGAAAAGTTCAGAAGGAACTCAAACACCTGGAAGGTAAAGACCACCTTGCTTAAGAATGCTTGGATCAAACAGGAGATCAAAGACGAACTTAAACCAATGAGAATGACGACACCTCGGTCCAAAACCTATGGGATACAGCAAAGGCGGTTCTAAGGGGGAAATACATAGCCATCCAAGCCTCCCTCAAAAACATTGAAAAATCCAGAATACACCAGCTGTCTCTACACCTTAAAGAACTGGAGAATCAGCAACAAATCAAACCAACTCCACATGCAAGAAGGGAAATAATCAAGATTAGAGCAGAGATCAATGAGGTAGAAATGAGAGATACAGTAGAACGTATCAATGAAACTAGAAGCTGGTTTTTTGAAAGAATCAATAAGATCGATAAACCATTGGCCACACTAATCCAAAAGAAAAGAGAGAAAGCCCAAATTAATAAAATTATGAATGAAAAGGGAGAGATCACAACTAACACCAAGGAAATAGAAACAATCATCAGAAATTATTACCAACAGTTATATGCCAATAAGCTAAGCAACCTAGATGAAATGGATGCATTCCTGGAAAGCTACAACCTCCCAAAATTGAACCAGGAAGAAATTGACAACCTGAATAGACTGATATCTAGTAATGAGATTGAAGCAGTGATCAAAAACCTCCCAAAAAACAAGAGCCCAGGACCTGACGGATTCCCTGGGGAATTCTACCAAACTTTCAAAGAAGAAATCACACCAATTCTCCTGAAGCTGTTCCACAAAATTGAAGCAGAAGGAAAACTTCCAGACTCTTTTTATGAAGCCAGCATTACCCTGATCCCCAAACCAGGCAAAGACCCTACCAAAAAGGAGAATTTCAGACCAATATCACTGATGAATATGGATGCAAAGATTCTCAACAAGATCCTAGCAAACAGGATCCAGCAGCACATTAAAAAGATTATCCACCATGACCAGGTGGGATTCATCCCTGGGTTGCAAGGTTGGTTCAACATTCGCAAATCAATCAGTGTGATAGAACACATCAATAAGAGAAGAGAGAAGAACCACATGGTCCTCTCAATTGATGCAGAAAAAGCATTTGACAAAATCCAGCAACCGGTTCCTGATGAAAATGCTTCAGAGTATAGGGATAGAGGGAACATCCCTGAACTTCATAAAATCTATCTATGAAAGACCCACAGCAAATATCATCTTCAATGGGAAAAAGCTTGCAGCCTTCCCGTTGAGATCAGGAACACGACAAGGATGCCCACTCTCACCACTCTTGTTCAACATAGTATTAGAAGTTCTAGCAATGGCAATCAGACAACAAAGAGAAATAAAAGGTATCCAAATTGGCAAGGAAGAAGTCAAACTCTCTCTCTTCGCAGATGACATGATTCTTTATATGGAAAACCCCAAAGACTCCACCCCCAAACTACTAGAACTCATACAGCAATTCAGTAACGTGGCAGGATACAAAGTCAATGTACAGAAATCAGTGGCTTTCTTATACACTAACAATGAAAATACAGAAAGGGAAATTAGAGAATCGATTCCATTTACTATAGCACCAAGAACCATAAGATACCTGGGCATAAACCTAACCAAAGAAGTAAAGGACCTGTACTCGAGGAACTACAGAACACTCATGAAAGAAATTGAAATAGACACAAAAAGATGGAAGACTGTTCCATGCTCTTGGATTGGAAGAATAAACATTGTTAAAATGTCTATACTGGCTAGAGCAATCTATACTTTTAATGCCATTCCGATCAAAATTCCACCGATATTTTTCAAAGAGCTGGAGCAAATAATCCTAAAATTTGTATGGAGCCAGAAGAGACCCCGAATTGCTAAGGAAATGTTGAAAAACAAAAACAAAACTGGCGGCATCACGTTACCCAATTTCAAGCTTTACTACAAAGCTGTGATCACCAAGACAGCATGGTACTGGCATAAAAACAGACACATAGACCAGTGGAACAGAGTGGAGAGCCCAGATATGGACCCTCAACTCTATGGTCAAATAATCTTCGACAAAACAGGAAAAAATATTGAATGGAAAAAAGACAGTCTCTTCAATAAATGGTGCTCGGAAAACTGGACAGCGATATGTAGAAGAATGAAACTCGACCATTCTCTTACACCGTATGCAAAGATAAACCCGAAATGGATAAAAGACCTCAATGTGAGACAGGAATCCATCAGAATCCTAGAGGAGAACATAGGCAGTAACCTCTTCGATATCAGCCACAGCAACTTCTTTCAAGATATGTCTCCAAAGGCCAAGGAAACAAAAGCAAAAATGAACTTTTGGGACTTCATCAAGATCAAAAGCTTCTGCACAGCAAAGGAAACAGTCAACAAAACAAAGAGGCAACCCACGGAATGGGAGAAGATATTTGCAGATGACAGTACAGACAAAAGGTTGATATCCAGGATCTATGAAGAACTTCTCAAACTCAACACACACAAAACAGATAATCATATCAAAAAATGGGCAGAAGATATGAACAGACACTTCTCCAATGAAGACATACAAATGGCTATCAGACACATGAAAAAATGTTCATCATCACTAGCCATCAGGGAGATTCAAATTAAAACCACATTGAGATACCACCTGACACCAGTTAGAATGGCCAAAATTAGCAAGACAGGAAACAACGTGTGTTGGAGAGGATGTGGAGAAAGGGGAACCCTCTTACACTGTTGGTGGGAATGCAAGTTAGTGCAGCCACTTTGGAGAACAGTGTGGAGATTCCTGAAGAAATTAAGAATAGAGTTTCCCTATGACCCTGCAATTGCACTGCTGGGTATTTACCCCAAAGATACAGATGTAGTGAAAAGAAGGGCCATTTGTACCCCAATGTTTATTGCAGCAATGGCTACGGTCGCCAAACTGTGGAAAGAACCAAGATGCCCTTCAACGGACGAATGGATAAGGAAGATGTGGTCCATATACACAATGGAGTATTATGCCTCCATCAGAAAGGACGAATACCCAACTTTTGTAGCAACATGGACAGGACTGGAAGAAATTATGCTGAGCGAAATAAGTCAAGCAGAGAGAGTCAAGTATCATATGGTCTCACTTATTTGTGGAGCATAACAAATAACATGGAGGACATGGGGAGATGGAGAGGAGAGGGAGTTGAGGGAAACTGGAAGGGGAGATGAACCATGAGAGACTATGGACTCTGAAAAACAACCAGAGGTTTATGAAGGGGCGGCAGGGGGGTGGGGGGGGGGTGGGAGGTTGAGGAACCAGGTGGTGGGTAATAGGGAGGGCACGTACTGCATGGAGCGCTGGGTGGGATGCCAAAACAATGAACACTGTTATGCTGTAAATAAACAAATAAAAATAAATATAAAAAAAAAAGAAAAACAAAAACAAAACTGGAGGCATCACGTTACCCGATTTCATGCTTTACTACAAAGCTGTGATCACCAAGACAGCATGGTACTGGCATTAAAAACAGACACATAGACCAGTGGAACAGATTGGAGAGCCCAGATATGGACCCTCAACTCTATGGTCAAATAACCTTTGACAAAACAGGAAAATATATACAATGGAAAAAAGACAGTCTCTTCAATAAATGGTGCTCGGAAAACTGGACAGTGACATGTAGAAGAATGAAACTCGAACATTCTCTTACACCGTTCACAAAGATAAACTCGAAATGGATAAAAGACCTCAATGTGAGACAGGAATCCATCAGAATCCTAGAGGAGACCATAGGCAGTAACATCTTCGATATCAGCCACAGCAACTTCTTTCAAGATATGTCTCCAAAGGCCAAGGAAACAAAAGCAAAAATGAACTTTTGGGACTTCATCAAGATCAAAAGCTTCTGCACAGCAAAGGAAACAGTCAAAAAAACAAAGAGGCAACCCACGGAATGGGAGAAGATATTTGCAGATGACAGTACAGACAAAAGGTTGATATCCAGGATCTATGAAGAACTTCTCAAACTCAACACACACAAAACAGATAATCATATCAAAAAATGGGCAGAAGATATGAACAGACACTTCTCCAATGAAGACATACAAATGGCTATCAGACACATGAAAAAATGTTCATCATCACTAGCCATCAGGGAGATTCAAATTAAAACCACATTGAGATACCACCTGACACCAGTTAGAATGGCCAAAATTAGCAAGACAGGAAACAACGTGTGTTGGAGAGGATGTGGAGAAAGGGGAACCCTCTTACACTGTTGGTGGGAATGCAAGTTAGTGCAGCCACTTTGGAGAACAGTGTGGAGATTCCTGAAGAAATTAAGAATAGAGCTTCCCTATGACCCTGCAATTGCACTGCTGGGAATTTACCCCAAAGATACAGATGTAGTGAAAAGAAGGGCCATTTGTACCCCAATGTTTATTGCAGCAATGGCTACGGTCGCCAAACTGTGGAAAGAACCAAGATGCCCTTCAACGGATGAATGGATAAGGAAGATGTGGTCCATATACACAATGGAGTATTATGCCTCCATCAGAAAGGACGAATACCCAACTTTTGTAGCAACATGGACGGGACTGGAAGAAATTATGCTGAGCGAAATAAGTCAAGCAGAGAGAGTCAAGTATCATATGGTCTCACTTATTTGTGGAGCATAACAAATAACATGGAGGACATGGGGAGATGGAGAGGAGAGGGAGTTGAGGGAAACTGGAAGGGGAGATGAACCATGAGAGACTATGGACTCTGAAAAACAACTAGAGGGTTATGAAGGGGCGGCGGGGGAGTGGGGGGGTTGGGAGGTTGAGGGACCAGGTGGTGGGTAATGAGGAGGGCACGTACTGCATGGAGCACTGGGTGTGATGCCAAAACAATGAACACTGTTATGCTGTAAATAAACAAATAAAAATAAAAAAAAATTGTCAGGCACTACACAGACTTAAAAATAAAAAAAAAAAGAATACTAGCCCTTAAAACAAAATGAGATCTTTCCATTTGCAATGACATGGATGGACCCAGAGGATATAATGCAAAGTGAAATAAGGCAGAGAAAGGCAAATACCATATGATTTCATTCACATGTGGAATTCAAATTAACAAAGAAAAAAAAAGACTGACATAGAAGCAAACTATCACATACATAGAAGAAAATGATGTTTCCCAGAGGGGAAGTGAAAGGGGAGATGAATGAAATCAAGGAGATGAAGAGTACATTCATCTTACTAAACACTGAGAAATCTACAAATTGTTGAATTATACTGAATACCTGAAACTAATATAACTGCTAATTATACCTCAGTAAAAAATAACATTTTCTTAGTTTATAAGTCTGTTCTTGATAAGAAATTATAAACAAGGTTACTGTTAATATAATACTGTTAATATAATCTGTCTGGGTAACAAAAATTCCATGTCTTTGTAAAAACCACATCTTTTATTACTTAAAAATAAAAAAGAGTCTTCTCTATTCAAAAAGGAAAAAAATGTTATCAGTTATCATTGTTAGCTCAAGAGTGGGGGGAAATAAATCACTCTCTTTCACCATCTGCACATTGACTGATTATTCAATTACTCGGTTTCCTTACAGACCCCACAATCTGTACATTTTCCTGATGGTAAGTGATGATGAGCATTTTTTCATATGTCTGCTGGCCATCTGTATTCTTTGGAGAAATGTCTGTTTGTCTCTTCTGATCATTTCTTCATAGGATTATTTGCTTTTTGGGTGTTCAGTTTTATAAGTTCTTTATATATTCTGGATACTAGCCCTTTATCAGACATGTCATTTGCAAATAACTTCTTCCAATCTGTAGGATTCCTTTTAGTTTTGTTAATTATTTCTTTTGCTGCACAGAAGCTTTTTATTTTGTTGTATTCCCAGTAGTTTATTTTTGCTTTTATTTCCTTTGCCTCGGGGCATATATCTGGAAAAAGATCACTGTGGTCTATGTCAAAGAAATTACTACCTATGTTCTCTTCTAGAATGTTTATGATTTGGAGTCTAATATTGAGGTCTTTCATCAATTTTGAATATACTTTTTTGTATAGTGTAAGAAAGTGGTCTAGTTTCTTTCTTTTGCATGTAGCTATCCAGGTTTCCCAGCAACATTTGTTGAAGAAACTGTCTTTTTACCATTGGATATTGTTTCCTGATTTGTTTATGATTAATAGACCATAGAGTCATGGCTTTATTTTTTGACTTATTATTATTTTCTATTGATCTATGTACCTATTTTTGTGCCAGTACCATACTGTTTTGATTGCTACAGATTTGTAATGTAACTTGAAGCCCAGAATTGTGATGCCTGCAGCTTTGCCTTCCTTTTTCAAGATTTCTTTGATTATTCAGGGTCTTTTGTGGTTCCATATAAATCTAGCTGTGTGAAAAATCCTGGTGGTATTTTGATAGAAGATTGCATTAAATGTGTAGACTGCTTTAGGTGGTATAGACATTTAAACAATATTTTTTTCTTTCAGTCCTTGAGTACAGAATGTTTTTCCATTTCTTTGTGTGATGCAAAGCTTTCACTTATTTGGTTAGATTTATTTATAGTTATCTTATTTTTAGTATGATTGTAAATGAGATTGTTTTCTTAATTTATCTTTCTGCTGCTTCATTATTGTTATGTAGAAATGCAACACACTTGGAGCTAGTAATATATTATATGTAAATAAAAAATAAAACATTAAAATTTTAAAAAAGAAATTCAACAGATTTCTGCACATTGATTTTGTATCCTGCAATCTTGCTGAGTTTGTATATCAGTTCTAGCAGTTTTTGGGTGGAGTCTTTCAGGTTTTCTATATATAGAATCATGTTA
Organism: Meles meles; assembly: GCF_922984935.1. Lineage (NCBI taxonomy): Eukaryota > Metazoa > Chordata > Mammalia > Carnivora > Mustelidae > Meles > Meles meles. The sequence goes on along the minus strand of NC_060073.1, from coordinate 88,846,932 downwards.
TCTGCAAATAGTAAAAGTGTTACTTCTTCTTGACCAATTTGAATGCCTTTTATTTGTTTTGGTTTTCAAATTGCTGTGGCTAAGACTTTCTGTATCATGTTGAATAAAAGTGGTGAGAGTGGATACCCTTGGTTTGTTCCTGCTCTTAGGGAAAAAACTCAGTTTTTCCACATTTAGGATGTTGTTCGCTGTGGGTTTTTCATTTGTAGGCTTTATTGTGTTGCCTTTGTTCCCTCTAAACCTTCCTTGCTGAGGGTTCTTACCATGAATAGGTGTTGTACTTTGTTAAATGCTTTTTCTTCATCTGTTGAAATAATTATATGGTTCTTATCCTTTCTCTTATTGATGTGATGTATCACACTGATTAATTTGGGAATATTGAACCATCCTTGCAAGCCAAGGATAAATCCAACTTGATTGTGGTGAAAGATTTTTTTAATGTATTGTTGGATTCAGTTTGCTACTATATTATTCAGAATTTTTGCACCTGTGTTCATCAGATATTGGTCTATAATTATCTTTTTTTGTGGTGTCTTTATCTGGTTTTGGTGCCAGGCTAATGCTGGCAATCATAGAATGAGTTAGGAAGTTTTCCTTCCTTTTCTATTTTTTTTTTTGGAATAGTTTGAGAAAAATAGTTATTAAGTCTTCTTTAAGTGTAGAATTCCCCTGTGCAGACTTCTGGCCCTCAACTTTTGTTCTTGGACGTTTTTAAATTATCAGTTCAGTTTCTTTGCTGGTTCTTGGTCTGTTCAGTTTTTCAATTTCTTCCTGTTTAGTTTTGGTAGGCTATATATTTCTGGGAATTTACCCATTTCTTTTAGAATGTCCAATTTATTCACATATAGTTTTTCATAATATTCTTTTATGATTGCTGTATTTTTGTGGTGTTCATTGTTATTTCTCCTCTCTCATATATGATTTTATTTATTTGAGTCTGTTCTCTTTTTTTCTCTCAATAAGTCTGGCTAGAGATTTATCAATTATATTGATCTCTTTTCAAAGACCAGCTCTTGGTTTCATTGATCTGTTTTATTGGTTTTCAGTGAGTGTGTGTGTGTGTGTTTATTTTGGTTTCTATATCCTTTATTTCTTCTCTATTTATTATTTCCTTCCTTCTGCTGGTTTTTGGTTTGTTATTTTTTCTCATTTTATAGGTCATTTAAGTGTTATACTAGGATGTTTATTTAACATACTTCTTTCTTCTTGGGACAGGTCTGTATTTTACTATAAACTTCCCTCTTATAACTGCTTTACTACCTCCCAAAGGTTTTGGACCAGAGTCTGAGAAGTTAAGCTAAGTGTCAAAGGTCTCATGACTAGATGTAGGGAAGCTTGGTAATTAGCCAAGTGCTAACTTGTGAAAGTTCTAGCACAGTTTAATTCTTTTAGTTTGGTTTTTATTTTTTAAACTGTGTATTTATATCTACCTTTTCACCTGGGTTGTCTACATATCTATATATCTACATATACCTAAATCTACATATACGTGTGTATATCTATATCTATAGATATATATGTCTATATCTATATCTATCATCTATATCTATATTTATATCATGTATATATGTATCTCAGTTAATCCCAATGGGTGTTTATCTTTTTGGTCTAACCTTCATCAGAAAAACTCTAGTTAGAGCGTAATAGTACGAAAGGCCCTTTAAGTATTGATGTATCCCTAGGGTTTACATTGGGTCTGGCCTATGTTTAGTGACCAGTAACTGTTGAAAGAATGCATGAATGAAGCCAGACTCCAAAATCCTAACACAACCTTCATGCAGCTGATTAATCACTCCAACATGTCCCTGATCAAGGGGTTAATGTCCTAGGGATCTGTGAGGGCCAGACAGCTAACAAAAGCATGGGAATCTGTGGCAGAAGAGCAGCAGGGAGAGGTAAACCTATACCAAATTGTTGCTGTGCAAGCCCTGTCTATAGGGATTTAAATTAATCTAAAGGGAAAGAAAATCACCATCCTAGGCAATAGAAACACATTGGTGATGAACTCAGCCAGTGGCATCATGACCTTGTCCAAACTTCTCCAACTGCTTTTTTCCCTCAACTTGGCACCCGAGGTGCCAAGTCTTCATGGTCAAGTTAAAATCTAAATTTTTGCTCCCCTCCCCACTCTCTATATGTACACTACAGTCTGTCTCTAATAATGTCTATTCCCCATAAAGGCAGCACATTTCCCTTTTTGATTGTGTTCGTGTTATTTCCCATGCTTCTACATGTTGCCAGAACTTTGCTCAAATACTTTCTGCTGAAATGCAGGGCCTAGAAGTTTTTATTTGCTGCTTTCAGACACTTGTTAAGATAAGTATCCCTATCCACATTTTAGAGATGATAAAACAACAGCACTAAAGACAGTGAATTGCCCAAAAGTGGATTTTCTACATGTTTGTAAATTGTCAGAGCCAAGAGTTCTGGTTCCTATTATAAACACACTGATTCTCTCTGCAATTCTACCATGATTCAGTTTTAATTATAACTATGTCACCTGTATGCCAGCTTTCTCTGTACCTGTATATCTTTTGCATTGGTTTTAGAACTCCTGTAACATGTGTACTGTTTTACCTAACATTCCTTCCCCTACAGGATTTCTCATGATCCTTGGTTCATAGAAATATTCTTTTTTTTCCCCAAATAGAGTCTATACTCACTGGGAGTGTATGTGAGTATGTGTTTGTGTGGTGTGTGTGTGTGTGTGTATTGTGTATGTATGTAGTGTGGTATGTGTAGTTTGATGCAGGAACAGGAAAAGGAAGTATGGTGTGAGGCATCACAATATCCAGAGTATATGCTTCATGGCTTGCAGAAGTGTTGTCCAATTACAATAGGCAATGGTGGCTAAAAACATGCTGTAATGGTTGTTCTGTTCACTTTTTAAAAAAGATTTTTTTCCATTTTATTTATTTTTTCAGCGTAACAGTATTCATTCTTTTTGCACAACACCCAGTGCTCCATGCAAAACGTGCCCTCCCCATTACCCACCACCTGTTCCCCCAACTTCCCACCCCTGACCCTTCAAAACCCTCAGGTTGCCCCAACCTCCCACCCCTGACCCTTCAAAACCCTCAGGTTGTTTTTCAGAGTCCATAGTCTCTTATGGTTCACCTCTCCTCCCCAATGTCCATAGCCCACTCCCCCTCTCCCAATCCCACCTCCCCCCAGCAACCCCCAGTTTGTTTTGTGAGATTAAGAGTCAAAGATTTTATTTATTTATTTGACAGAGATCATAAGTAGGCAGAGAGGCAGGCAGAGAGAGAAGAAGAAGCAGGCTCCCTGATGAGCAGAGAGCCCAATGCAGGGCTCAATCCCAGGACCCTGGGATCATGACCTGAGCCTAAGGCAGAGGCTTTAACCCACTGAGCCACCCAGGCATCTCATCTCTTCACTTTCTCATTGATTTCCCTATCAATAATGAACAAAAGTTACCTGACCATTTCCTCATCACTGGCCTTCACCTCTCTGCATCCTTGTTATTCTTTCTTTAAGCAAATCAAGACCTTCATACAACTACAACATTGCATTTGTGCCAAGATTTCATAGGCAGCATTCAATTGGTACTGTAAAATGCTCTAAGAAGAAAGAGACATAGAAGGATGTGTGAGTGTGTGTGTTTGTGTGTGTGTGTGTTTTGGCATGTGTGTGTGGTATAATGTGTGTTTGTATTTGTGTGTGCTTTCAACAACACACACACACTCCCACTTTGTAACTTGTCAAGTTTCCCAAATATCAACACAAAATGTTTCCACTAAAGTATCAATAACTCCTGCTGATGAAGGAAATGGTGTGTCAGGCTTTGTGAAAACAGCTTGAGGAAGAGAAGTAGCCTAGATTACAAGGGATGCCAGCCTCTACACACTCAACCTGTAGGAGCCTGGAGGATGTCTTGGATACATGCAGAGGTTATGAAGTTTAGTCTAGAAACAGGACCCTGTTTCTAGATCTCTTTCCACTACAAAATTTAGAGACCTTATTGCATAACTGCTTTGTGCTATAGTCGCAGGAAGCTGAAAGCTTTCCAAGGGCATGAGTATGTCTTTAGAGCTCTGAATATCTTTATCATTCATTTATCCCTTCTTGATATTATGATACTTCTTGACATATATTAAATCAGTTAATCTTCCCCGTAAATATGGTATTATTACATACTGTTCAATTACAAAAATAGGCTCAGAATGATCTTGTTATATAGTCAAAGCCATATAGTAAGTTAGTTGAGCAGCAAGGAGTGGAACTTAGGAACAAGGTTTTGGTAAATAATACTCTGTAGGCTAGGGCCTTACATAATTTCTGGACCCTCATACATGGTCAAATAAAGGAATGCATGGGCACAGTGGAATGCTGGGAAGGTGGCCGAGCAGTTATTGTCAAGTTTGCATGCCCGTTCTATCAACTGACCACAGACTCACACTAACAATAGGCACTTCACGGCCCTGCTGACTGATCTTTTCTCTCTCTGGGGAATCTACCAATTTCTCCTAGGAGAACAACCTCCTTGACATGGCTGAAATCTGAAGACACAATTCATGGTTTAAAGATCTGTGTGGGATAAAGTTCTCTCCAGAGTCTTCTGAGTCAGTGTCAGCACCAAAGCCTGGACCATGAGTTGCGAATCCTGGCCCTGGCCCCTTTCTTTTTAGATCTAGCTCAGTCTCAGTTCAGAAGACCAATTTTTAAACATGTACAATAGTTGATTCAGGAATTATCTGGCTCTAGCTACAGAAAGCAGTATGTTGGCTTTCAAGGTAAACAGACCAGTGAAGCCAGTGGGGTGATAAATTTTTGAAACTAAGTGTTGTTCTTGAGAATAAAAGACAAGTGACCATCATGCTGTTAGGAATTGCACTCTTTCCTTGACTTTACAGTGGACCTGGAAATAATTAAAAGTTCTTGAACTCCCCATGGAAATAGGGCCAGGATCTATGTCATTTGAGATTGTGGAATGGGGTTAACCACTAGCAGAGATACTGGACAGGTGGCCCCCAGCTCATAAGGGCAATTCCCATCTCTCTTTATTTTAGTCTCCTTTCATGGTTCATAGTTCTCATCCAGGATGTGACTTAGAGGACCAAGAGAAGTACAAAGCTATGTGAGCTGCAGGATCCAGAGGGCTGGTTCTTGCTTCTGGGAAGGAAATGGAGAGACAAGCATCACATGGAGGGACTACACAGCTCAGATCCCATTGGCAGCTGTTCCTCCTTCTCCAGGATAGCTACTGGTTTACTGTTCTGTAGGGCTTATAAGAACAGGGCAAGATCAATGGGAATAGATGCAATATTGTTGATATTTTGCAATGGGAGATTCAAGGAACATTCTGGCTGCTGCTATATCTGCTTTAAAAACAGTATCAAGTCCTTGACCTACATTTCTCCTAGTCATGAGCATGTGACACCTCACTCCATTTCAAGATGGGATGAATAATAGATTGATTTAACCACAAGTTATTCTGGAGCCATAGCTTCATCGCAATGAAAAATCCTTGTTTCAGATTCTTATACCTGGACCTTTATCTCTTTGATGACATGCTCTGACATTGAAAAGTAGGACCTGATGTTTCTTCCACTCCATTCTCTGAGTGCCTTCATTTCTTGTGACTGACTATGGCATCAAGAAGAAGCATATCCTTAAAGCCTGGATATCTGTAATGAGGGAGGCCATCTCAGCCCTCTATGCTTTGGGACAAGGGGTCTATTCTAATAGACTCATGAACATTCCCTATATAGAAAGGAATAAGTTTTCATGCCAAGTCCTACACTAATTCTATCTTTGGTAGTAATACTACTGACAGAATAATTATTTTTAAGAGATTTTTAAAATTTTATTTAGACAGAATGTAAGTTGAGGGGGGGCAAAGGGAGAGGGAGACTGAGTGTGGTGCATAAACAATGAATTCTGGAACACTGAAAATAAATTTAAAAAATAAATAAAATCTTTTTTAAAAAGGAAGAGGGAGAGAGTATCTCAAACAGACACCAAACTGAGCATTTGGAGCCCAATGTGGGGTTTGATCTCACAACCCAGAGGTCATGACTTGAACTAGAATCAAGAGTTCGATGCTTAACCAACTGAGCCATCCAGGCACCCCTGACAGAATAATGCTTCTGAGAAGAAACAGAAAAAAATTTTATATATATATATATATATATATATATATATATATATTAAATATATTTAAATGTATTTATATATAAATATATTTATACATAATATAAAATATAATAATATATAATATATATTATATTTAAATATATATATTTATATTATATATTATATATATATATATATATATAACTGACTTCCCACTTCCAATGAAAATAGCACTACACCCTCAACAAGTAACATGTCTAAGAATTGCAGTATATATCAGGGATAAATATAGGAGACAGTGGGGGAAAGGAAAAGCCACTAAGTTTCCCAGACAAGAAACAATGAACTCAGGAAAGAGACTAAGATAAAGCAGCCTAATCTTCTGATTATGACCTTGTTTTCATGCCAGACCTGATCTTGAGTCCTACTCCAAATCCTCCTTCATTCTCAACTATTTTTTTAGACTTTTTGGGCTTTTTCTGTAGTTGTGAGGATATTGCACATTCTCTAGTTCCTGAAATGAAGATCATCTTCAATTTTCACCCCAGTCCTCAGGGATTGTTCCAGAAAAATTAGGCAAAGAAAAAAAGCTGCTTTGTTTTGTTTAGTTTTGTTTGTTTTTTCTTAGAACATATGGCTCATTGCCAAGAATGAGGAGATGATCATGTAATGGTTCCAAATAAACACCAATCAATCTGAGCCCAGATGGTCCTAGAATCCCCAAAGAAGATCTACTTTCCCTCTGTTTGTAAGGGTCCTGGCAGCAGGAGCCTTTGCAAAATCATGAAGATCAGGACTGGAGCACACTTAGATCCTTGACAAATCCCCTCCAAGGGAGACATTAGTTAAATGAGTTTCAGCCGTGTTCATGTTCTTTTCAGGGTATGACTGGTTTGACTGTGACTGAATCCCTCTTTTCCTCTCATCTTGATTCCTTTTCCAGGGCAGGCAGGGACTTCTTTAGGATCTGTTGAATAAACTCATATCCAGGGTAATTACCCAACCAGACATGACAGCTACAACCCAGGATTTAGATGTGAGAAGAGTGAGACAAGAAAGGAAAGATGAAACTAGGAGATGAAAGGACAGAGAAAGAAATAAGAACAGAATTAAATAGGAGATGAAATGCAGAAAAGAGGAAAATACAGAAAATAATAATACAGATAGCATATCAGTGGGGAAGAGTAAGAAAAAAATAATAAGGAAAGCAAGAGAAAAAAAGACTGAGCAGTGATATCTGGGTGGCTCTGTTAGTTAAATGCCTGCCTTTAGTTTAGGTCATGATCCCAGGGTCTTGGGATCAAGTTCCACATTGGGCTCCCTGTTCAGCAGGAAGTCTGCTTCTCCCTACCTTTCTGCCAAAGGCCACCCCAGTTTGTGTGTTTTTTTTTTCTCTCTCTCTCTCTCTCTCAAAAATAAATAAATAGATCTTGGATATCTTTGAAATCCAAGATCTATAAAGAACTCAAAGTCAACACAAACAAAACAGATAATCATGTCAAAAAATGGGCAGAAGACATGAGCAGTCACTTCTCCAATGAAAACATACAAATGGTTATCAGACACATGAAAAAATGTTCATCATCATTAGCCATCAGGGAGATTCAAATCCAAACCACATTGAGCTACCACCTTACACCAGTTGGAATGGCCAAAATTAACAAGACAGTAAACAACGTGTGTTGGAGAGGATGTGGAGAAAAGGGAACCCTCTTAAACTGTTGGTGGGAATGTAAGTTACTGCAGCCACTTTAGAAAACAGTGTGGAGATTCCTTAAGAAATTAAAAATAGAGCTACCTGATGACCCTGCAATTGCACTACTGGATATTTACCCCAAAGATACAAGGGTCATCTGTGCCCCAATGTTCAAAGCAGCAATGGCCACAGTCACCAAACTGTGGAAAGAACCAAGATGCCCTTCAACGGATGAATGGATAAGGAAGATGTTGTCCATATATACTATGGAGTATTATGCCTCCATCAGAAAGGATCAATACCCAACTTTTGTATCAACATGGATGGGACTGAAGGAGATTATGCTGAGTGAAATAAGTCAAGCAGAGAGAGTCAATTGTCATATGGTTTTGTTTATTTGTGGAGTATAAGAAACAACACGGAGGACATGGGGAGATGAAGAGGACAAGGGAGTTGGGGGAAATTGGAGGGGAAGATGAACAACGAGAGCCTCTGGACTCTGTAAAACAATCTGGGGGTTTTGGAGGGGAGAGAGGTTGGAGGTTGGGTATGCCTGGTGGTGAGTACTATGGAAGGCATGTACTGCATGGAGCACATAAGAAATGAATTCTGGAATAATGAAAAGAAATTTAAAAATAAATTAAAAGAAAATAAATTTTAAAAATAAATAAAAAATTTAAAAATACCTTCTACAAATATATAAATAAAAGATAAATAAATAAAAACTTTTTTAAAAAAGATTGAACAGTTGTGCATGTGGGGGATATTGATGAGTAGAGGAGGAGGGGAATAAACAAAGTCATGAATGATGGTTTTAATAAGAGAAAAAGTAGAAGGGAAAAAATATCTGAATAGGAGACCGAAAATAGTGATTCCAACGAAAAAGATTCTGAGAGGGACAGAGGAGGAGGATGTACCTAGGGGGAGAGATCAAGCTAGACACTTGAAGACAGAGTGTTAGTTGGTTCAGAGAGAGGTGAGCTCTGTGCTGTAACCTGCAGTTCCCCACATGACCCTTGACTAAGAAAAACTACCAGCTGAGTTATGTGGCCTGAGTGAAACAATGGAATTTATGTCTCTCCTATCTTAGGGCTGTCACAGCCCCAGGTTTCTTCTTGGTTAGATGTACTGCTATGGTAATTCTTTTTTTTTTTTTAAGATTTTATTTTTATTTATTTGACAGAGAGAAATCACAAGAGAGGCAGGCAGAGAGAGAGGAAGGGACTGCTATGGTAATTCTTAATGCAGAAGCTGATTTCCTACTTTGATGTGGAGCTGGCATGGCCATCATCCTGGGATGACAATGTAACCCTTCCATTAAATTTAATTGCAGCTAGATAGGTGATTTAGGGGACCTCCATGGTGACAGTCTGTATGAGCAATCTGTGTGAGTTCATACACCTGACATGAAACATCCTGGATAGGCAGGGGTAATGCTTCTCATATTAGAGGTCCCTTTGGAGTTTTCCTTAAAACTCTTATTCTTGTGAAGAGCTCAAAATTGTAGCTGTTGACTGCCACCAAGTCACCATTCCCAGAATCAAGGCCCAGGGATGACTAGGTGCCTCACAAAATAGACTTCAAGGCCAATGGATAGAGAAAGGTCTGTTCTGGACCTTTGCATAAATAATTAGGAGGCATCGGGTTGATTGCCTCTCTCAATCAATCATGCCAATTCCTGCTTGACAGCTCCAGTGTTTTCCTCCTTGTCACCCCACTTCCCAAGGAATCCAGCATCCAAGGCAAACCAAGTGACATAGGTCTTCCTAACCTTGAGGTTTTTTTCCAGTCAGGGTCCTTCAAAGACCATAAATTTCAGGTTCTTGTGCTGAGGCTGACAGTGGAGCTCAAAAGGGGTGTGGGGAAAATGAAGCCACAATATGGAACAGTATTTCTATTGCCTGTTAACAGTTATTTCAACTCATCAAATAAGAATAATTGATAGGATCATAGAATCATGTCTATTAGAAGCATCAGGACTCTAAGATCTCGGTTTTTCCAATCCTGATTTGGATCCTGGCTCTCTTGCCAGGAGGGACTATGGCTGTATCATCAGCCCCTCTGAGTCTGTGTTTTCAAACACAGAGTAAGAAGGAGGATAGTGGCCCTGCAGATTTGTTGAAAAAGTGAAAGGTGATGAGTGGCCAATGTCAAGTGGCACCCCAAGCATACAGCTGGTGGCAAATACATCTTAGCTAAATAACATGGAGGACATGGGCAGATGGAGAGGAGAGGGAGTTGAGGGAAACTGGAAGGGGAGATGAACCATGAGAGACTATGGACTCTGAAAAACAACCAGAGGGTTTTGAAGGGGCAGAGGGGTGGGAGGTTGAGGAACCAGGTGGTGGGTAATAGGGAGGGCACGTACTGCATGGAGCACTGGGTGTGATGCCAAAACAATGAACACTGTTATGCTGTAAATAAACAAATAAAAAAAAATACATGTTAGCTAATATCTTTTTCTTTTTGACGCAGAAAGTATTGATGAGACCAATAATTTACATAAGTGAATAATCTCATAATCCAGGGAAAAATCAATTTATTAAAAGAGTTTGTTCTAGATTACTCAGCTTTTATATATTGTGCCACATGCAGTCATGCTCCAGCCCTTACATACATTATGTGGATCTAAGGGGGAATCCAATGTCAGAGAGAGGTCCCTGGCTATGAATCAATCTACTCTTTTCCCACCTAGAGACATTTCCCATTCTCTCTCTACCTGAATGGTTCAGGAAATTTTCTCCAGTGATTGAACAGAATTCAGAATATTAAATAAAGTGGTGTCTTCAAGTCTTCAGTTTTTTTTTAAAGAAATAATGGCACTTCCAGATCCAAGACACAAATTCAGAAAACAGCATTCACAGGAATATGTCATTCACAGGAAACCATACACATCTGGCCTTTTCTGAACTGATTCCTGCCACCTATTCCCAGTCAGAACAGAATCCCTTCAGTGAACACCTCACAACCCAACTGTGTGATGGACCTCATGGGAGGGAGTTCTTACCTTCATCCACTTTACAATACCTATTAATGTTTCTTTGTGGCCATGGTGAAACTCTCTGGCCAAGGGCATGATCTAATGATGATGATCTAAAGAGTCTTTTGCTGACCAAATTATAATGTTTTCTCTGAGCTCAACTTCTGTTTTTTTTTTTTTTTTGCTCAGCTTTGCATTATCTAAACTTTGTAATGATTCAGTTAAATCAATTTAGCCATCCTAAGTATCTTTTCACCCTGCATATATGATCAGATTCCTCATCTTCCACTATCCACTATATAATGTCTAATCACCTTGGCCTGCCTTAGCAAGAATCCTTTTAGGTCAGTTAAGCTGTAATATCTCTTATCCTGATATTTCTCCTTGTAATTTTCCATCCATTTACTCCCATTCTGTTCCTTGGGTGTAAATCCTCCTTTAACGTTTTGTATTTGAAATTGATCCCAATCTGTCTCTCCCCCAGGAAGACCTCATTGCAGTGGTCCCTATACCTATCTGGATGCCCCCTGTTGAGTAGTCTGCCTTACATTTTTTTGACAAGTGAAGACATATTGTTCTCTTTATATGTTTTAAAGATTTTATTTATTTATTTGACAGGCAGAGATTACAAGTAGGCAGAGAGAGAGAGGAGGAAGCAGGCTCCCTGCTGAGCAGAGAGCCTGATGAGGGGCTCTATCCCAGGACCCTGCAATCATGACCCAAGCCGAAGGCAGAGGCTTTAACCCACTGAGCCACCCAGGTGCCCGTATCGTTCTCTTTAATATCATTTACTTAGCACAGAGATATATGTGAGGTACTTCTAAGTGTGAGCACTTGAAGTCTAACACAAGACAGTAATGAAATAATAAAAAGCTTTTCTATCAAAAATAATCAAACTCCAGTAAGGCTCAGAATACAGTTGAACCTCAGGAATAACTTCATCCAGAAGCTCAATTACCACTAGAACCCTTCTTTCCTTTCTTTCTAGGTTGGCTTCAACCTCTCAGACAATATCTACTCCACACTGGGCACTAGAGATGGACAGAGAGAGCTTTCACAGGGCTTGTGTTAAAGAAAAAATAAATGGGAAGTTCCCTGACTGACCTAGGTTAAGTCAAAGGTTTGCCAGGGAAACAGAATCTAAAATATTATGACTGTTCTTACATCAGCCACACTGTTAAAGTGGTGAGTAAATTATCGTTTTTCAGGAAAGCGGAGTGCAATACACTCTTCTGGATAGATGACACAGCATATGTCACTAACATAGTTTAGTAACTATCAGGCCCAAATCCATCAAAGATCCTTCCCCTCTATGTCAGTCCACCCTATCTGGTATTGTCTCTTTGTTTTCCTCCCTGACTCATTTTGACTGAAGAGGGTCAGACATCTGTGTGTTTGGTAATGCTGGCCTTAATGGAGATAGAGGAGAAAAGAGAAAATGAGTTTCTAAAAATGAAGGTTCTCACTCCACCTCAGTTTCTGTTGTTGTTGTCCATGTGTTCATTTGTTTTTGTAAGTTCATCCTTTTCTGCCTGGATCTTTTTTTTTTTTTAATTAATTAATTTATTTTTATTTGCTTATTTACAGCATAACAGTGTTCATTGTTCTGGCATCACACCCAGTGCTCCATGCAGTACGTACCCTCCCTATTACCCACCACCTGGTTCCTCAACCTCCCACCACACCCCACCCCCTCCCGCCGCCCCTTCATAACCCTCTGGTTGTTTTTCAGAGTCCACAGTCTCTCATGGTTCATCTCCCCTTCCAGTTTCCCTCAACTCCCTCTCCTCTCCATCTCCCCATGTCTTCCATGTTATTTGTTATGCTCCACAAATAAGTGAGACCATATGATACTTGACTCTCTCTGCTTGACTTATTTCTCTCAGCATAATTCGCTAAGGAAATGTTGAAAAACAAAAACAAAACTGGCGGCATCACGTTACCCGATTTCAAGCTTTACTACAAAGCTGTGATCACCAAGACAGCGTGGTACTGGCATAAAAACAGACACATAGACCAGTGGAACAGAGTGGAGAGCCCAGATATGGACCCTCAACTCTATGGTCAAATAATCTTCGACAAAACAGGAAAAAATATTCAATGGAAAAAAGACAGTCTCTTCAATAAATGGTGCTGGGAAAACTGGACAGCGATATGTAGAAGAATGAAACTCGACCATTCTCTTACACCGTTCACAAAGATAAACTCGGAATGGATAAAAGACCTCAACGTGAGACAGGAATCTATCAGAATCCTAGAGGAGAACATAGGCAGTAACCTCTTCGATATCAGCCACAGCAACTTCTTTCAAGATAAGTCTCCAAAGGCCAAGGAAACAAAAGCAAAAATGAACTTTTGGGACTTCATCAAGATCAAAAGCTTCTGCACAGCAAAGGAAACAGTCAACAAAACAAAGAGGCAACCCACGGAATGGGAGAAGATATTTGCAGATGACAGTACAGACAAAAGGTTGATATCCAGGATCTATGAAGAACTTCTCAAACTCAACACACACAAAACAGATAATCATATCAAAAAATGGGCAGAAGATATGAACAGACACTTCTCCAATGAAGACATACAAATGGCTATCAGACACATGAAAAAATGTTCATCATCACTAGCCATCAGGGAGATTCAAATTAAAACCACATTGAGATACCACCTGACACCAGTTAGAATGGCCAAAATTAGCAAGACAGGAAACAACGTGTGTTGGAGAGGATGTGGAGAAAGGGAAACCCTCTTCCACTGTTGGTGGGAATGCAAGTTAGTGCAGCCAACTTTGGAGAACAGTGTGGAGATTCCTGAAGAAATTAAGAATAGAGCTTCCCTATGACCCTGCAATTGCACTGCTGGGTATTTACCCCAAAGATACAGATGTAGTGAAAAGAAGGGCCATTTGTACCCCAATGTTTATTGCAGCAATGGCTACGGTCGCCAAACTGTGGAAAGAACCAAGATGCCCTTCAACGGATGAATGGATAAGGAAGATGTGGTCCATATACACAATGGAGTATTATGCCTCCATCAGGACTGGAAGAAATTCTGCCTGGATCTTAAGACCACTTTTCATATCACTCAACATTTTTCCTAGAATATCTCATCCAAGACTATGGATCCTATTACCACTATCTGTAGATGGCACACAAGTGTTTATCCCAGTACAGAATTTTGTTCTGATCTTTGGACCTGTGTGTCCAACTTCCTCCATGGCTTCTCTTCTGGGTTATTACAACATAACCAAAATAAATCATGCCCCAAGGAGAGCTTATGATCTCTCTCTCTGAAACTAGACCTCTTCCTGCAATGTGCCCTAACATTATAACTTAAAATAAATTATCTTCATGTAACAACGAAAGCTAAAAAAAAAACAGTATTCACCCTTGACTCTTCATTTTCCCTAACCCCATAATCCAAGTTGTTCTCTTTTTTTCAGTGTAACAGTATTCATTGTTTTTGCACAACACCCAGTGCTCCATGCTAAACGTGCCCTCCCTATTACCCACCACCTGTTCCCCCAACCTCCCACCCCTGACCCTTCAAAACCCTCTGGTTGTTTTTCAGAGTCCATAGTCTCTTATGGTTCGCCTTCCCTTCCAATTTTTTTTATAAACATATAATGTATTTTTATCCCCAGGGGTACAGGTCTGTGAATCACCAGGTTTACACACTCCGCAGCACTCATGATAGCACATACCCTCCCCAATGTCCATAACCCCCTCCCCCTCTCCCAACCCCACCTCCGCCCAGCAACCCCCAGTTTGTTTTGTGAGATTAAGAGTCATTTATGGTTTGTCTCCCTCCCAATCCCATCTTGTTTCATTTATTCTTCTCCTGTCCCCCTAACCTCCCATGTTGCTTCTCCATGTCCTCATATCAGGGAGATCATATGATAGTTGTCTTTCTCTGATTGACTTATTTCACTAAGCATGATACCCTACCAAAGAGGCTAAGAATCTATACGCAGAAAATTATAAAGTACTCATGAAAGAAATTGAGGAAGACACAAAGAAATGGAAAAATGTTCCATGCTCCTGGATTGGAAGAATCCAAGTTGTTCTTAATTTTTTTCTTCTTAAACATAGTTTGAATTTATATTACCCTCTCTCCATCAAATTTTGCCCGAATAACCTTCACCTTCTGCCAAAATTTCTGAAACACTTGCCTATTTAGTATAATAACCAACATTTCTACCACAACAGGGGCAATCTTTCCAAAATACAAACAAATCATGTTACCCACATTGCTTAAAAACCTGTTTTATCACTGGATACTCAGGGATATTTGGATAAAATATAAACCATGTGTGTCTTGTAAAACCCTACCTAGTAACACAGGTGGAAATGGAGGTGAGGATGGTGTCTTGAGAATGGCAGTGGTAATGGAGTCATGCAGGACCCCAGATGTCAGTTTCAGCATCAAGGCTGCAGAAAAAGCCCTGTTTCCCCAGTTCTAGGGCATGGAACCTGTGCTCATCAAAAAACAAAGGTCTCTAATCTGAGGAATCTGACCCCCAGATCAATACTATTTAATAATATTTATAGCAGGGACAATGAATTTTCATATAAATTTAAAGGCTTTAATTATCCAAGCCAGTGAGCTTCTCAGAGGTAAATTACTTATGATTCTGAGAACTAAAATAAACTAAACAGTTGCAAAAAAAATTTGTTATATAAATGTGTATGGTTAATATGCTTATAAGCATGGGTGGATAGAGATATCTTAGAGATTATTTAAAAAATATGAGTTCCCAGACCAATAAACTTGTTTTTTGATGCTAAAATATCTGGCTAACAGATATTATTTATGACTTTAACAAGCTGTCAGAACAGGGAAGTTATGAGAATGTACTATAGTGTCAGATTAACAGGTTCAATTCCTATCTCTACCACAGATGATGCACAGGACATAGGGCAAATTGCCTCATTAACGACTCAACTTTTTCATCTATTAAAGGGAAATAAAAATTATCATTCCTCATTAACATTATTATGAAGATGAATTTAGTTAACACATGCAAAACGGTTAGAACAACACTTTACTCACATTAAATGCTATAGCATAGAATATTCATTTCAATGTTTGCCAAAAAGGCACAACAGGAGGAAGAACAAACCACAGTGAGAAAAGCACATCCTAGAAGAGTTGGAATTGGAGAGATCTTGAACAAACTCCCATCTCATAGCTTTAATCTGTGTGAACCCAGACATATCTTTTTTTTTCTCTCATTGTTAAAAACTATAAAATGGGTAAATTTAATTCTTAGGGCTTGGAGGAGGTAAATAGATTCAAAACATTTTGTAAGTGTTTGACATATAGTGAGACCCTAATAGGTACCAATTATTGTTCTTGAAGGCCACAGAACCTGTCCCATAAGTAGATTATATGATAAAAGGAGAGTTCACATATGTAGTACAAAATTATAATAAAATGCCCTGATTAACATATTTGAGTATCAAGAATAATAATTCCTTGAATTTCCAGCCTGGGATTGGAAATCCATAAAACACCTTCTCCTCGTGATTAATCTCTTTCAGGGGGGCTTCTCCCTCCCTATATTTCAGTCCTTAGGTGCACAGATGGCCCAACAAGACAGAGGACTGGCCAGACACAAAAACTGCTCTTTGTGTGGCATTTCAGCAGCAATCCTTAACTTAATAGCTCAGCCTGGGTAACTAACAGTCTGGGGACTGCCAATAATAAGCTTGCCAAATGATTTAACTGGTACATGTTCTAAACAGAACATTAAGAGCCCACAATCTTCCACATGCATGTACAGGAAATCTGATCTAAGAAAAGATTTTGCAATGACCAAGAAAATTAAATTAATTAACCCACTAATTAAATGGGTCCTACTCTGCCCAATTCACCCTGGGCATATGATAGACAGGAAGCCTATGAGCCAGAAATTTGGATCTAGAATTTTCATGTGTACAAACATCTGGACAAAAGCCAGACAATATAAAAGCAAACATGACCCCCAAATCCCAGCACCCTGCTCAATATGTTGTTTTTAGTTGAATTGTAGAGTAACATTTTCAAGTTTTCAAATGGATATTATTATGTCAATTAGACATACACCTAACATCCTTTGTTAACTTTTATTAACAAATCATTCCTGTCATAGAATACAATAGCTTCATGGCAGAGATTCATGTTCTACCACACAAAGTCAAAAGAAGTAGTAGACACACGTATTCTCAGATGCTTTCAGGTACCTTGTGTCTTGCTGGGGAAGCATAAAGTATAGATTAGTAACATGCATCTGTAGTCCAACAGAATGGAAATACAAATCATACACAGCCAACACTTTCTAGAAATATAACTTTGAAGATATATTGTTTCTGCAAAATTTAGTGAACTCATCTGTAAAGTGATGATTAAAAATAGTGTCTACTTCATTAGATTATTGTAAGGGTTAAATTACATTAACTGCTCAACAGTGTCTCGTGCATGTAAATGCTCCACTAATGTCATTTCTGTTCCTGCTGCCTTCCCATCACAAGGACTGCCCTCCACTCAGGATTTCATGGAGCAGAGACACAGCTCTGGCAGTGAGAGGGCAGATTCGGGTTGTGTGCCCATTCCTCCAGCCCTGTATTCTGACAGAGGGCTGTATTTGTGTACACAGAGATTGCAAATCCTCAGTCCAGCGACTTTGTCTCTGTCCAGAGACAGACAACACACCTTGTTTATCACCTGTATGTGGGTGACAAGAAAACTGATAGTATGGAACTTTAACAACAGCAAAGTGGACAACTTGTTCTCAAAGAGGGGAGAGATAATAGGAATGGTCATCTCCTCAAGGATATTCATGAGTGAGCTCAACATTCTCCAACAACACTGCAGGGGAGAAAGCCATCAACAACCCTGGAAGATATGTTTTGAGGACTGTAATTCACCAACTTGAACCCAGGATTTATCCCTCTTGCACTCTTCTCTCATTTGTTCACTCAGTTATGAAGCATCAGGACATTTGCTCTTAGCTGGGCTCCAGACTAGGTGCCAATGAACATGAACAGGACATAGTCCCTGTCCTCCAAGGACAAGTCTGTGCTCCCTTACAGAGTAGTAAGAAAAACTGATGGGCAAGTGAATGAAATGAGTGAGCATGAGTGTGTTAGAGTTGAGGCATAAGCAGGTCTAGTGAGGCAATAGTGGTCAGTGGTCACATTGCACCTGATACTGGAAAGGTTCCATGAGATATGATTTTCATGCTAAGACACAAAGAATAAGAAATAACTCTCCAGGCAGACAAGGGGAAAAGGAATTCAGGCAAGAGAAATGCAAGTGCAGAATGTGGAGGAATAAAATGATAGGTCCACGAGAATCCAGAAATTTGGTGAAGAGTAGAGTGTCAGTCTGCTAAGAGGAAATGGACACAGTGAGTGTAATGTAGGACAAATTCATATCCTGAAGGTCATTAAAGTGGATACCCTGCCAGGACACTGGGGTGATGGCAGTCTGTGATGGGAAGATGGCAAGGTTCTGTGTCTTATCCTTTTTAAACTGTCATATCCAGAGCATTCAGGTCACTGGATGCCACCTCCCCAAGACCTATATGAGGGCTTTGTCCATTTCATTGCATCTCTGGTCAGAAATTGTCATGTTCATAATGACCAGGACAGAAACAAACCCTCTTCTCAGAAATTCAGTCTGACCTCCCCTTATGCCCACCCATTGACCAAAGTAGCTGATGGTGCTCAGCTATTCTCAGACCCAGGTGAGAGATCAATGCCTAGTTCCTAAGACAGGCACTACCAAAACCCATCTCAGGCTTGCATTCTCATTTTACAATCACAGTGAACAGTAATGAAACAGAGGAAACATATACAGTATTAATACAAGCCCTCAATAAAAAAAAATTTATTTTTATTTTTCTTTCTTTATTTTTATTTAAGTTCAATTAGCCAACTGATAGTACACCATTAGTTTCAGATGTACTGTTTAATAAATTATCAATTGGGTATAACACCCAGTGCTCATTGCATCACGTACCTTCCTTAATGCCCATCCCTGACCCACCTCCCCTCTAGCAACCTTCAGTTTTGTTTCCTATAGTTAAGAGTTCTCATGCTTTTTCTCCCTGTCAGATGACTTCCCATTCAGATTTCCCTCCCTTCCCCTATGATATTCTGTGCTGTTTCTTATATTCCACATAAGAGTGAACCATATGATAAAGTCTTTCTTTGATTGAGCTATATTGCTCACAATAGTACCCTCCATTTCCATACGCATTGATGTAAATGGTAAGTGTTTATCCTACTTGATGGCTGTGTAATATTTCATTGTACATATACATATACATTCATATATACCACATCTTCAGTATCGATTTGCATGTTGATGGACGTCTTGGCTCATTCCACAGTCCGGCTATAGTGGACATTACTCCTATGAACTCTTGGTGCAAGTGTCCCTTGGAGTCACTACATTTGTATCTTTTGGGCAAATATCTAACAGTACAATTTTTGGATCATAGGGTAGATCTATTTATAACTACTTTTTAAATTTAATTTTCATTTATTTTCAGTGTTTCAGAATTTATTGTTTATGCATCACACCCAGTGCTCCATGCAATATGTGACCTCCACAATACCAACCACCAGGCTCACCCAACCTCCCACCCCCACTACCATCCCAAACCCTCAGTTCCTCAGAGTCCACAGTCTCTCACGGTTCATATTCCCCTCCAATTTCCCCCAACTCCCTTCTCCTCTCAATCTCCCCATGTCCTCCATGTTATTCCTCATGTTCCACAAATAAGTGAAACCATATGATACTTGACTCTCTCTGCTTGACTTATTTCACTCAACATAATCCTCTTCAGTCCCATCCATGTTGATATAAAAGTTGGGTATTCATACTTTCTGATGGTGGCATAATACTTCATAGTATATATGGACAACATCTTCCTTATCCATTCATCCGTTGAAGGGCATCTTTGTTCTTTCCACAGTTTGGCGACTGTGGCCATTGCTACTATGATCATGAGGGTAGAGATGGCTCTTCCTTTCACTGCATCTGTATCTTTGGGGTAAATATCCAGTAGTGCAATTGCAGGGTCATCGGGTAGCTCAATTTTTAATTTCTTAAGAAATCTCCACTCTGTTTTCCAAAGTGGCTGCAGCAACTTGCATTCCCACCAACAGTACAACAGGGTTCCCTTTGCTCCACATCCTCTCCAACACACATTGTTGCTGTCTTCTTGATTTTGGCCATTCTAACTGGTGTAAGGTGGTATCTCAATGTGGTTTTGATTTGAATCTCCCTGATGGCTAGTGATGATGAACATTTTTTCATGTGTCTGATAGCCATTTGTATGTCTTCACTAGAGAAGTGTCTGTTCATGTCTTCTGCCCAATTTTTGACATGATTACCTGTTTTGTGTGTGTTGAGTGTGAGAAGTTCTTTATAGATCCTGGGTATCGACCTTTTGTCTGTACTTTCATTTTTAATATCTTCTCCCATTCTGGGGGTTGCTTCTTTGTTTTGCTGACTGTTTCCTTTGCTGTGAAGAAGCTATTGATCTTGATGAAGTCCCAAAATTTCATTTTTCCTTTTGTTTCCTTTGCATTTGGGATACATCTTGAAAGAAGTTGCTGTGGCTGATATCAAAGAGGTTACTGCATATGTTCTGCTTTAGGATTCTTTTTTTTTATTTTTTAAAGATTTTACTTATTTATTTGACAGACAGAGATCACAAGTAGGCAGAGAGGCAAGCAGAGAGAGAGGAAGGGAAGCAGACTCCCTGCTGAGCAGAGAGCCTGACACGGGGCTCGATCCCAGGACCCTGAGATCATGACCTGAGCTGAAGGCAGAGGCTTTAACCCACTGAGCCGCCCAGGTGCCCCCTGCTCTAGGATTCTGATGGATTCCTGCCTCATGTTGAGGTCTTTTATCCATTTTGAGTTTATCTTTCTGTATGGTGTAAGAGAATGGTCGAGTTTCATTCTTCTACACATATCTGTCCAATTTTCCCAGAACCATTTATTGAAGAGACTGTCTTTTTTCCACTGCATATTTTTTCCTGCTTTGTTGAAGATTTATTTGACCATAGAGTTGAGGGTCCCTATCTGGGCTCTCTACTCTGCTCCACTGGTCTATGTGTCTGTTTTTATGCCAGTACCATGCTGTCTTGGTGATCACAGCTTTGTAGTAAAAGCTTGAAATCTGGCAACGTGATGTCCCCGGTTTTGTTTTTCTTTTTCAACATTTCTTTATCAATTCAGGTCTCTTCTGATAACATACAAATTTTAGGATTGTTTGCTCCAGCTCTTTGAAAAATGCCAGTGGAATTTTGATCTAGATAGCATTGAAAGTATAGATTGCTCTAGGCAGTATACACATTTTAACAATGTTTATTTTTCTGATCCATGAGCATGGAATGGTCTTCCATCTTTTTGTGTCTTCAATTTCTTTCAAGAGTGTTCTGTAGTTCCTTGATTACAGATCCTTTACCTCTTTGGTTAGGTTTATTCCCAGGTATCTTATGGTTCTTAGTGCTATAGTAAATGGAATCAATTCTCTAATTTCCCTTTCTGTATTTTCATTTTTAGTCTATAAGAAAGCCACTAATTTCTGTACGTTGACTTTGTATCCTGCCACATTACTATATTGCTGTATGAGTTCTAGTAGCTTGGGGGTGGAGTCTTTTGGGTTTTCCATAAAGTATCATGTCATCTCTGAAAGGAGAAAGTTTGACTTCTTGATTGCCAATTTGAATACATTTTATTTCTCTTTGTTATCTGATTGCTATTGCTAGGACTTCTAATACTATATTGAACAAGAGTTGTGAAAGTGGGCATCCTTGTAATGTTCTTGATCTCAACAGGAAGGCTGTGAGCTTTTTCCCATTGAGTATGATATTTGATGTGAGTTTTTCATAAATTGACTATATGAAGTTGACCAATGTTCCCACTATCCCTATACTTTGAAGTGCTTTAATCAGGAACAGATGTTGGATTTTGTCAAATGCTTTTTCTGCATCAATTGAGAGGACCATGTGGTTCTTCTCTCTTCTCTTATTGATTTGTTCTATCACATTGATTGATTTGTGAATGTTGAACCATCCTTGAAACGCAGGGATGAATCCCACCTGGTCATGGTGGATAATCTTTTTAATGTGCTGTTGGATCCTCATACCTAGGATCATGTTGAGAATCTTAGCATCCATATTCATCAGGGATATTGGTCTGAAATTCTCTTTTTTGATGGGTCTTTGTCTGGTTTGGGGATCAGCGTAATGCTTGCTTCATGAAAAGAGTCTGGAAGTTTTCCTTCTGCTTCAATTTTTTGAAACAGATTCAGGAGAATAGAACTTAGAACAAGGGCGGACTATAAGCAAGTTGGATACACTAAGTAAAATGCAGGCCAAGTCCCTTATGCTTCCAAAACATATAATTGCTCCTAAGGTTAGTCTCAAAAGTGGCAGTGTGTTCCCAATTCAGGAAAGAACTTAGAACAAGGGCGGGCTATAAGCAAGCGGGATACTCTGAGTTAAGTGCAATCCAAGGCCCTATGCCTCCAAAATGTAAATTCGATCTAAAATGAAGATTCATATGTGGCAGGCTGTTCCCAGTTGTGGAAAGTAGTTAAAACAAGGGCACAGTATAGGCAAGTTGCATACTCTAAGGTAAGTGCACGCCAAGTCCCTTATGCTTCCAAAACGTATAATCACTCTTAAGGTTAAGTCTCATAAGTGGCAGTGTGTTCCCAGGTGAGGAAAGGTCTTAGAACAAGGACAGACTATAAGCATGTGGGATACACTGAGTTAAGTTCAAGTCAAGGCCCTAGGCTTCCAAAACTACAAACGCACTTAGGACGAACACTCAAAAATGCAGTGTTGTCCCAGTTGAGGAAAGGTGTTAGAACAAGGGCGGACTCTAGGCAAGTTGGATACTCTGAATTAAGTCCACACCAAGTCCCTTATGCTTCCAAAACGTATACTCGCTCTAAAGGTTAAGTCTCATAAGTGGCAGTGTGTTCGCAGTTCAGGAAAGAACTTAGAACAAGGGCAGACTATAAGCAAGTTGGATGCACTAAGTAAAATGCAGGCCAAGTCCCTTATGTTTCCAAAACGTATAATCGCTCTTAAGGTTAGTCTCAAATGTGGCAGTGTGTTCCCAATTCAAGAAAGAACTTAGAACAAGAGCAGATTATAAGAAAGTTGGATACTCTTAGTTAAGTGCA
The DNA here is from genome assembly GCF_922984935.1 of Meles meles. Classification (NCBI taxonomy): domain Eukaryota; kingdom Metazoa; phylum Chordata; class Mammalia; order Carnivora; family Mustelidae; genus Meles; species Meles meles. Next base: position 88,823,965 of record NC_060073.1, on the reverse strand, counting down.
ATCCAAGGTCCTTATGCTTCCAAAACGTAAACTCGATCTGAAATGAAGATTCATAGGTGGCAGGCTGTTCCTAGTTGTGGAAAGTAGTTAAAACAAGGGTGCAGTATAGGCAAGTTGCATACTCTAAGGTAAGTGCACGCCAATTCCCTTACATTTCCAAAACGTATAATCGTTCTTAAGGTTAAGTCTCATAAGTGGCAGTGTGTTCCCAGGTGAGGAAAAGACTTAGAACAAGGGCAGATTTTAAGCATGTTGGATACTTTGAGTTAAGTGCAAGCCAAGGCCCTTATGCTTCCAAAACGTTTAAACGCTCTTAAGGCGAATAGGCATATGTGGCAGTGTGTTCCCAGTTGAGGAAAGAACTTAGAACAAGGGCGGACTCTAGGCAGGATGGAGACGGTGAGTTAAGTGCTTGCCAATGCACTTATGCTTCCAAAACGTAAAATCCCACTGAATACAAAAACCCATTCTGGCAGTGTTTTCCCAGTTGAGGAAAGAAGTTAGAACAAGGACAGACTGTAGGCAAGTTGGATATGTGAATTAAGGGCACACCAAGTCCATTATGCGTCCAAAATGTATAATCGCTCATAAGATTAAGCCTCATAAGTGGCAGTGTGTTCTCATTTCAGGAAAGAACTTAGAACAACAGCGGACAAAAAAAAAAAAAAAAAAAAAAAAAAGAACAACAGCGGACTATCAGCAAGTTGGTGGCTCTAAGTAAAATGCAGGCCAAGTCCCTTATGCTTCCAAAATGTATAATCGCTCTTAAGGTTAGTCTCATGAGTTGCAGTGTGTTCCCAGTTCAGGAAAGAACTTAGAACAGGGGCGGACTATAAGCACGTTGGATACTCTGAGTTAAGTGCAAGCCAAGGCCCTTATGCTTCAAAAATGTATAAACGCTCTTAAGGTGAATAGGCATATGTGGCACTGTGTTTCATTGAGGAAAGAACTTAGAACAAGGGCAGACTATAAGTCAGTTGGATACTCTGAGTGAAGTTCACGTCCAGTCCCTTATGCTTCCAAAGCATATAATCGCACTTAAGTTTAAGTCTTACAAGTGGCAGCGTGGTCTCAGTTAAGGAAAGAATTTAGAACAAGGGCAGATTATAAGCCGGTTGGATACTCTGAGTTAAGGTCAAGCAAAGATGCTTATGCTTCCAAAACGGAAACTCGATCTTAAGTGAAGATTCATATGTGGCAGTTTGTCCCCAGTTGTGGAAAGAAGTTAGAACTTGGGCGCACTGTAGGCAAGTTGCATCCTCTAAGGTAAGTGCACGCCAAGACTCTTATGCTTCCAAAACGTAAACTCGATCTGAAAGGAAGATTCATATGTGGCAGTGTGTTCCAAGTTGTGGAAAGAAGTTAGAACCAGGGCACAGTATAGGCAAGTTGCATACTCTAAGGTAAGTGCACGCCAAGTCCCTTATGCTTCCAAAACGTATAATAGCTCTTAAGGTTAAGTCTCATAAGTGGCAGTGTGTTCCCAGGTGAGGAGAGGTCTTAGAACAAGGGCAGACTATAAGCATGTTCGATACTCTGAGTTAAGTTCAAGTCAAGGCCCTTATGCTTCCAAAACCTACAAATGTGCTTAGGACGAGCACTCAGAAATGCAGTGTTGTCCAGTTGAGGGAAGGTGTTAGAACAAGGGCGGACTCTAGGCAAGTTGGATACTCTGAATTAAGTGCACACCAAATCCCTTATGCTTCCAAAACGTATAATCGCTCTTAAGGTTAAGTCTCATAAGTGGCAGTGTGTTCGCAGTTCAGGAAAGAACTTAGAACAAGGGCGGATTATCAGCAAGTTGGATGAACTAAGTAAAATGCAGGCCAAGTTCCTTATACTTCCAAAACGTAAAATCGCTCTTAAGGTTAGTCTCAAAAGTGACACTGTGTTCCCAATTCAGGAAAGAACTTAGAACAAGGGCGTACTATCAGCAAGTTGGATACTCTGAGTTAAATGCAATCCAAGGCCCTTTTGCTTCCAAAACATAAACTCGATATGAAATGAAGATTCATAGGTGGCAGGCTGTTCCTAGTTGTGGGAAGTAGTTAAAACAAGGGTGCAGTATAGGCAAGTTGCATACACTAAGGTAAGTACACGCCAAGTCCCTTACGCTTCCAAAACGTATAATCGCTCTTAAGGTTAAGTCTCATAAGTGGCAGTGTGTTCCTAGGTGCAGAAAGGTCTTAGAACAAGGGCAGATTCTAAGCATGTTGGATACTCTGAGTTAAGTGCAAGCCAAGGCCCTTATGCTTCCAAAACGTTTAAACGCTCTTAAGGCGAATAGTCATATGTGGCAGTGTGTTCCCAGTTGAGGAAAGAACTTAGAATAAGGGCGGACTCTAGGTAGGATGGAGACGGTGAGTTAAGTGCTTGTCAATGCGCTTATGCTTCCAAAACGTAAAACCCGCTTAATACGAAAACCCAATCTGGCAGCGTTTTCCCAGTTGAGGAAAGAAGTTAGAACAAGGACGGACTCTAGGCAAGTTGGATACTCTGAATTAAGTGCACACCAAGTCCCTTATGCTTCCAAAACATAAGCTCGAACTTAAGTGAAGATTCATATGTGGCAGTTTGTTCCCTGTTGTGGAAAGAAGTTAGAACTTGGGCGCACTATAGGCAAGTTGCATCCTCTAAGGTAAGTGCACTCCAAGACCCTTATGCTTCCAAAACCTAAACTCGATCTGAAAGGGAGATATCATATGTGTCTGTGTGTTCCAGGTTGTGGAAAGAAGTTAGAACCAGGGCGCAGAATAGGCAAGTTGCATACTCTAAGGTAAGTGCACGCAAGTCCCTTATGCTTCCAAAACATATAATCGCTCTTAAGGTTAAGTCTTATAAGTGGCAGGTGAGGAAAGGTGTTAGAACAAGGGCAGACTATAAGCATGTTGGATACTCTGAGTTAAGTTCAAGTCAAGGCCCTTATGCTTCCAAAACCTACAAATGCACTTAGGATGAACACTCATAAATGCAGTGTTGTCCCAGTTGAGGAAAGGTGTTAGACAAAGGGCGGACTCTAGGCATGTTGGATACTCTGAATTAAGTGCACACCAAGTCTCTTATGCTTCCAAAACGTATAATCGCTCTTAAGGTTAAGTCTCATAAGTGGCAGTGTGTTCGCAGTTCAGGAAAGAACTTAGAACAAGGGCGGATTATCAGCAAGTTGGATGCACTAAGTAAAATGCAGGCCAAGTCCCTTATGCTTCCAAAACGTATAATAGTTCTTAAGGTTAGTCTCAAAAGTGGCAGTGTGTTCCCAATTCAGGAAAGAGCTTAGAACAAGGGCGGACTATCAGCAAGTTGGATACCTCTCTATGTGGCCTTGTGATGACAGTTTAGGAAAGAACTCAGAACAAGGACAGACTCTAAGCAAGTTGTGTACTCTGAGTTAAGTGCATGTCCAGTCTCTTATGCTTCCAAAACATATAAGCGCTCTTCAGGCGAAGAGGCCAATGCGACCGTGTGTTCCAAGTGCAGGGAAGAACTTAGAACACGGGCAGATTATAAGCCAGTTGGATAATCTGAGTTAAGTGCAAGTCCAGTCCCTTGTACTTCCAAACGTATAAACGCTCTACAAGGGAACAGGCCTATGTGGCCGTGTTTTCACAGTTCAGGAAAGAACTTAGAACAAGGGCAGACTAAAAGCCAGTTGGATACTCTGAGTTAAGTGCATGTCCTGTCCCTCATGCTTCCAAAGGGTATAATCGCCCTTAAGGTTAAGTCTCCAAAGTGGCAGTAAGTTCCCAGGTGAGGAAAGATCTTAGAACAAGGGCCGACTGTAAACATGTTGGACACTCTGAGTTAAATTCAAGTGAAGGCCTTTATGCTTCCAAAACCTACAAATGCCCTGAAGACGAACACTCCTAAATGGCAGTATTTTCCCAGTTGAGGAAAGGTGTTAGAACAAGGGTGGACACTAGGCCGTCTGGAGACTCTGAGTTAAATACTCGCCAAGGCTATTATGCTTCCGAAACGTAAAATCCCGCTGAATACGAAAACCCATTCTGGCATTGTTTTCCCAGTTGAGGAAAGAAGTTAGAAAAAGGACGGACTGGAGGCACATTGGGTATTCTGAATGAAGTGCACAACAAGTCCCTTAGACTTCCACAATGTATCATCGCTCTGAAGGTGAAGTCTCGTTAGTGGCAGTGTGTTCGCAGTTCAGGAAAGAACGTAGAACAAAGGCGGACTATAAGCAAGTTGGAAGCTCTAAGTAAAATGCAGGCTAAGGTCCCTCGGCTTCCAAAACGTATACAAACTCTAAAGGCGAAGAGGTCCATGCGGCCGTGTATTCCCCATTCAGGAAAAAACTTAGAACAAGGGCAGACTATAAGCCAGTTGGATACTCTGAGTTAATTGCACGTCCCCTCCCTCATACTTCCAATGCATATTATCGCCCTTAAGGTTAAGTCTCCTAAGTGGCAGTGAGTTCCCAGGTGAGGAAAGATCTTAGAACAAGGACAGACTATAAACATGTTTGACACTCTGAGTTAAATTCATGTGAAGGACCTTATGCTTCCAAAACCTACAAGCACCCTGAAGATGAACACTCCTAAATGGCAGTGTTTTCCCGGTTGAGGAAAGAAGTTAGAACAAGGACTGACTGGAGGCCCATTGGATACTCTGAATGAAGTGCACACCAAGTCCCTTAGGCTTCCAAAACATATCATCGCTCTGAAGGTGAAGTCTCTTTAATGTCAGTGTGTTTGCAGTTCCGGAAAGAACTTAGAACAAAGGCGGATTATAAGCAAGTTGGAAGCTCTAAGTAAAATGCAGGGTAAGGCCCTTAGGCTTCCAAATCGTATAAACCCTCTTAAGGCGAAGAGGCCCATGCGACCGTGTGTTCCCAGTTCAGGAAAGAACTTAGAACAAGGGCAGACCAGAAGCCAGTTGGATACTCTGAGTTAAGTGCACAGCCAGTCCCTTATGCTTCAAAAACGTATAAGCTCTCTTAAGCCGAAGAAGCATATGGGACCTTGTGTTCCCAGTTCAGGAAAGAACTTAGAACAAGGAATGACTCTAAGCCAGTTGGATACTCCGAGTTAAGTGCACGTCCAGCCCCTTATGCTTCCAAAACATATAAGCGCTCTTCAGGCGAAGACTCGTATGCGGCCGTGTGTTCCCAGTTCAGGAAAGAACTTAGAACAAGGGCAGATTATAAGCCAGTTGGATGCTCTGAGTTAAGTGCACGTCCCGTCCCTCATGCTACAAAAGTGTATAATCGCTCTTAAGGTTAAGTCTCCTAAGTGGCAGTGAGTTCCAAGGTGAGGAAAGATCTTAGAACAAGGGCAGACTATAAACATGTTGGACACTCTGAGTTAAATGCAAGTGAAGGCCCTTATGCTTCCAAAACCTCCAAACGCCCTGAAGATGAACACTCCTAAATGGCAGTGTTTTGTAAGTTGAGGAAAAGAGTTAGAACAAGGGCGGACTCTAGGCCGTCTGGAGACTCTGAGTTAAATGCTCGCCAAGGCGCTTATGCTTCCAAAACATAAAATCCCGCTGAACACTAAAACCCATTCTGCCATTGTTTTCCTAGTTGAGGAAAGAAGTTAGAACAAAAACGGATGGGAGGCACGTTGGGTATACTGAATGAAGTGCCCAACAAGTCCCTTAGACTTCTACAACGTATCATCGCTCTGAAGGTGAAGTCTCATTACTGGCAGTGTGTTCACAGTTCAAGAAAGAACGTAGAACAAAGGCGGACTATAAGCAAGTTGGAAGCTCTAAGTAAAATGCAGGCTAAGGCCCGTAGGCTTCCAAAACGTATACAAGCTCTACAAGGGAAGAGGCCCATGCGGCCGTGTATTCCCCGTTCAGGAAAAAACTTAGAAAAAGGGCAGATTATAAGCCACATGGATACTCTGAGTTAAGTGCACGTCCTGTCTCTTATGCTTCCAAAGCCTATAATCGCACTTAAGGTTAAGTCTCCTAAATGGCAGTGAGATCCCAGGTTGGGAAAGATCTTAGAGGTAGGGCTGACTATAAACAAGTGGGACACTCTGAGTTAAATTCAAGTGAAGGCCCTTATGCTTCCAAAATCTACAATCGCCCTGAAGATGAACACTCCTAAATGGCAGTGTTTTGCAAGTTGAGGAAAGGTGTTTGAACAAGGGCAGACTCTAGGCCGTCTGGAAACTCTGAGTTAAATGCTCGCCAAGACGCTTATACTTCCAAAACGTAAAATCCCGCTGAATACGAAAACCCATTCTGGCATTGTTTTCCCAGTTGAGGAAAGAAGTTAGAACAAGGACGGACCGGAGTCATGTTGGGTATTCTGAATGAAGTGCCCAACAAGTCTCTTAGACTTCCACAACTTATTATCCCTCTGAAGGTGAATTCTCATTAGGGGCAGTGTGTTCGCAGTTCAGGAAAGAACATAGAACAAAGGCGGACTATAATCAAGTTGGAAGCTCTAAGTAAAATGCAGGCTAAGGCCCTTAGGCTTCTAAATCGTATAAAAGATCTTAAGGCGAAGAGGCCTATGCAGCCGTGCGTTCCCAGATCAGGAAAGAACTTAGAATAAGGACAGACTATAAGCCAGTTGGATACTCTGAGTTAAATGTGTGTCCCGTCCCTCATGATACTAAAGCGTATAATCTCCCTTAAGGTTAAGTCTCCTAAGTGGCATTGAGTTCCCATGTGAGGAAAGATCTTAGAATAAGGGCAGACAATGAACATGTTGGACACTCTGAGTTAAATACAAGTGAAGGCCCTTACGCTTCCAAAACATCCAAAAGCCCTGAAGACGAACTCTCCTAAATGGCAGTGTTTTCCCGGTTGAGGAAAGAAGTTAGAACAAGGACCGACTGGAGGCCCGTTGGATACTCTGAATGAAGTGCACACCATGTCCCTTAGACTTCCAAAACGTGTAAGTGCTCTTCAGGTGAAGAAGCCTATGTGACCTTGTATTCCCAGGTCAGGAAAGAACGTAGAACAAGAACTGACTCTAAGCCAGTTGGAAACTCTGAGGTAAGGGCACGTCTAGTCCCTTATGCTTCCAAAACGTATAAGTGCTCTTCAGAGAAGAGGCCTATGCGGCCTTCTGTTCCCAGTGCAGGAAAGAACTTAGAACAAGGGCAGACTATAAGCCAGTTGGATACACTGAGTTAAGTGTACGTCCAGAATCTTATGCTTCCAAACTGTATAAACGCTCTGCAGGGGAAGAGGCCTAAGTGGCCGTGTGTTCCCAGTCCAGGAAAGAACTTAGCACAAGGGCAGACTATAAGCCAGTTGGATACTCTAAGTTAAGTGCGCGTCCGGTCCCTCATGCTTCCAATGCGTATAATTGCCCTTAAGGTTAAGTCTCCTCTATGGCAGTGAGTTCCAGGTGAGGAAAGACCTTAGAACAAGGGAAGACTAGAAACATGTTGGACACTCTGAGTTAAATTCAAGTGAAAGAACTTATGCTTCCAAAACCTACAAACGCCCTCAAGACGAACACTCCTAAATAGCAGTGTTTTCCCGGTTGAGGAAAGAAGTTAGAACAAGGACGGACTGGAGGCCCGTTGGATACTCTGAATGAAGTGCACACCAAGCCCCTTAACTTCGAAAACGTATCATCGCTCTTAAGGTGAAGTTTCATTAATGTCAGTGTGTTCGCAGTTCAGGAAAGAACTTAGAACAAAGGTGGACTATAAGCAAGTTGGAAGCTCTAAGTAAAATGCAGGCTAAGGCCCTTAGGCTTCCAAATCGTATAAACCTTCTTTTTTTTTTTTTTTTAGGGGCACATGTATCCTTTTATATTGTTTTTGTATTCTTTCAGTAAATACCCAGTAGTGCAATTACTAGATGGCGGGATAGTTCTATTTTTAACTTTTTGAGGAACCTCCCTTTGGGGAACTGTCTTTCACAGTGGCTGTACCAGTTTGGATTCCCACCAACAGTTCAGACGGTTTCCTTTTTCTCCACATTCTTATCAACACTTGTTGCTTCTTTAGTTTTTTTATTTTTGTTTTTGTTTTTTAGATTTTATGTTATTTTTTTTAAATTAATTAATTTATTTTTATTTGCTTATTTACAGCATAACAGTGTTCATTGTTTTGGCATCACACCCAGTGCTCCATGCAGTACGTGCCCTCCCTATTACCCACCACCTGGTTCCTCAACCTCCCACCCCACCCCACCCCCTCCCGCCGCCCCTTCATAACCCTCTGGTTGTTTTTCAGAGTCCATAGTCTCTCATGGTTCATCTCCCCTTCCAGTTTCCCTCAACTCCCTCTCCTCTCCATCTCCCCATGTCCTCCATGTTATTTGTTATGCTCCACAAATAAGTGAGACCATATGATACTTGACTCTCTCTGCTTGACTTATTTCGCTCAGCATAATTTCTTCCAGTCCTGTCCATGTTGCTACAAAAGTTGGGTATTCGTCCTTTCTGATGGAGGCATAATACTCCATTGTGTATATGGACCACATCTTCCTTATCCATTCATCCGTTGAAGGGCATCTTGGTTCTTTCCACAGTTTGGCGACCGTAGCCATTGCTGCAATAAACATTGGGGTACAAATGGCCCTTCTTTTCACTACATCTGTATCTTTGGGGTAAATACCCAGCAGTGCAATTGCAGGGTCATAGGAAAGCTCTATTCTTAATTTCTTCAGGAATCTCCACACTGTTCTCCAAAGTGGCTGCACCAACTTGCATTCCCACCAACAGTGTAAGAGGGTTCCCCTTTCTCCACATCCTCTCCAGTACACGTTGTTTCCTGTCTTGCTAATTTTGGCCATTCTAACTGGTGTTAGGTGGTATCTCAATGTTGTTTTAATTTGAATCTCCCTGATGGCTAGTGATGATGAACATTTTTTCATGTGTCTGATAGCCATTTGTATGTCTTCATTGGAGAAGTGTCTGTTCATATCTTCTGCCCATTTTTTGATATGATTATCTGTTTTGTGTGTGTTGAGTTTGAGAAGTTCTTTATAGATCCTGGATATCAACCGTTTGTCTGTACTGTCATTTGCAAATATCTTCTCCCATTCCGTGGGTTGCCTCTTTGTTTTGTTGACTGTTTCCTTTGCTGTGCAGAAGCTTTTGATCTTGATGAAGTCCCAAAAGTTCATTTTTGCTTTTGTTTCCTTGGCCTTTGGAGACATATCTTGAAAGAAGTTGCTGTGGCTGATATCGAAGAGGTTACTGCCTCTGTTCTCCTCTAGGATTCTGATAGATTCCTGTCTCACGTTGAGGTCTTTTATCCATTTCGAGTTTATCTTTGTGAACGGTGTAAGAGAATGGTCGAGTTTCATTCTTCTACATATCGCTGTCCAGTTTTCCCAGCACCATTTATTGAAGAGACTGTCTTTTTTCCATTAAATATTTTTTCCTGTTTTGTCGAAGATTATTTGACCATAGAGTTGAGGGTCCATATCTGGGCTCTCCACTCTGTTCCACTGGTCTATGTGTCTGTTTTTATGCCAGTACCATGCTGTCTTGGTGATCACAGCTTTGTAGTAAAGCTTGAAATCGGGTAACGTGATGCCGCCAGTTTTGTTTTTGTTTTTCAACATTTCCTTAGCAATTCAGGGTCTCTTCTGACTCCATACAAATTTTAGGATTATTTGCTCCAGCTCTTTGAAAAATATCGGTGGAATTTTGATCGGAATGGCATTAAAAGTATAGATTGCTCTAGGCAGTGTAGACATTTTAACAATGTTTATTCTTCCAATCCAAGAGCATGGAACAGTCTTCCATCTTTTTGTGCCTTCTTCAATTTCTTTCATGAGTGTTCTGTAGTTCCTCGAGTACAGGTCCTTTACTTCTTTGGTTAGGTTTATGCCCAGGTATCTTATGGTTCTTGGTGCTGTAGTAAATGGAATCGATTCTCTAATTTCCCTTTCTGTATTTTCATTGTTGGTGTATAAGAAAGCCACTGATTTCTGTACATTGACTTTGTATCCTGCCACGTTACTGAATTGCTGTATGAGTTCTAGTAGTTTGGGGGTGGAGTCTTTGGGGTTTTCCATATAAAGAATCATGTCATCTGCGAAGAGAGAGAGTTTGACTTCTTCCTTGCCAATTTGGATACCTTTTATTTCTCTTTGTTGTCTGATTGCCGTTGCTAGAACTTCTAATACTATGTTGAACAAGAGTGGTGAGAGTGGGCATCCTTGTCGTGTTCCTGATCTCAACGGGAAGGCTGCAAGCTTTTTCCCATTGAGGATGATATTTGCTGTGGGTCTTTCATAGATAGATTTTATGAAGTTCAGGAATGTTCCCTCTATCCCTATACTTTGAAGCGTTTTCATCAGGAACGGATGCTGGATTTTGTCAAATGCTTTTTCTGCATCAATTGAGAGGACCATGTGGTTCTTCTCTCTTCTCTTATTGATGTGTTCTATCACACTGATTGATTTGCGAATGTTGAACCAACCTTGCAACCCAGGGATGAATCCCACCTGGTCATGGTGGATAATCTTTTTAATGTGCTGCTGGATCCTGTTTGCTAGGATCTTGTTGAGAATCTTTGCATCCATATTCATCAGTGATATTGGTCTGAAATTCTCCTTTTTGGTAGGGTCTTTGCCTGGTTTGGGGATCAGGGTAATGCTGGCTTCATAAAAAGAGTCTGGAAGTTTTCCTTCTGCTTCAATTTTGTGGAACAGCTTCAGGAGAATTGGTGTTATTTCTTCTTTGAAAGTTTGGTAGAATTCTCCAGGGAATCCGTCAGGTCCTGGGCTCTTGTTTTTTGGGAGGTTTTTGATCACTGCTTCAATCTCATTACTAGATATCGGTCTATTCAGGTTGTCAATTTCTTCCTGGTTCAATTTTGGGAGGTTGTAGCTTTCCAGGAATGCATCCATTTCATCTAGGTTGCTTAGCTTATTGGCATATAACTGTTGGTAATAATTTCTGATGATTGTTTCTATTTCCTTGGTGTTAGTTGTGATCTCTCCCTTTTCATTCATAATTTTATTAATTTGGGCTTTCTCTCTTTTCTTTTGGATTAGTGTGGCCAATGGTTTATCGATCTTATTAATTCTTTCAAAAAACCAGCTTCTAGTTTCATTGATACGTTCTACTGTATCTCTCGTTTCTACCTCATTGATCTCTGCTCTAATCTTGATTATTTCCCTTCTTGCATGTGGAGTTGGTTTGATTTGTTGTTGATTCTCCAGTTCTTTAAGGTGTAGAGACAGCTGGTGTATTCTGGATTTTTCAATGTTTTTGAGGGAGGCTTGGAAGGCTATGTATTTCCCCCTTAGAACCGCCTTTGCTGTATCCCATAGGTTTTGGACCGAATTGTCTTCATTCTCATTGGTTTCCATGAATTGTTTAATCGTATAAACCTTCTTTAGGCAAAGAGGCCCATGCGGTCGTGTGTTCCCAGATCAGGAAGAACTTTGAACAAGGGCACATTATAAGCCAGTTGGATACTCTGAGTTAAGTGCACATTCTGTCCCTTTTGCTTCCAAAACGTATAAACGCACTTCAGGCGAAGAGGCCTATGCGGCCTTGTGTTCAAAGTTCAGGAAAGACCTTAGAACAAGGGCAGACTATAAGCCAGTTGAATACTCTGATATAAGTGCACATTCAGTCCCTTATGCTTACAAAACTTAAAAACCCTCTTCAGGCGAAGAAGCCTATGTGGCCGGGTGTTCCCAGTCCAGGAAAGAACTTAGAACAAGGGCAGACTATAAGCCAGTTGGATACTCTAAGTTAAGTGCACATCCCATCCCTCATGCTTCCAATGCATATAATCACCCTTAAGGTTAATTCTCCTAAGTGACAGTGAGTTCGCAGGTGATGAATGATGTTATAACAAGGGAAGACTAGAAACATGTTGGACACTCTGAGTTAATTTCAAGTGAAGACACTTATGCTTCCAAAACCTACAAATGCCCTCAAAACTATCACTCCTAAATGGCAGTGTTTTCCCCGTTGGGAAAGAAGTTAGAACAAGGACGGACTGGAGGCCTGTTGGACACTCTGAATGAAGTGCACACCAAGTCCCTTAGGCTTCGAAAACGTATCATCGCTCTTAAGGTGAAGTTTCATTAATGTCAGTGTGTTTGCAGGTCAGGAAAGAACTTAGAACAAAGACGGACTATAAGCAAGTTGAAAGCTCTAAGTAAAATGCAGGCTAAGGCTCTTAGGATTCCAAATCATATAAACCTTCTTTAGGCGAAGACACCCATGCGGCCGTGTGTTCCCAGATCAGGAAAGAACTTTGAACAAGGGCAGATTATAAACCAGTTAGATACTCTGAGTTAAGTGCACATCCTGTCCCTTATGCTTCCAAAACGTATAAACGCACTTCAGGCGAAGAGGCCTATGCGGCCTTGTGTTCAAAGTCCAGGAAAGACCTTAGAGCAAGGGCAGACTATAAGCCAGTTGAATACTCTGATATAAGTTCACGTTCAGTCCCTTATGCTTCCAAAACTTAAAAACGCTCTTCAGGCGAAGAAGCCTATGCAGCCTTATTTCCCAGTTCAGGATAGAACTTAGAACAAGGACTAATGCTAAGCCACTTGGATACTCTGAGTTAAGTGGACATCCAGTCCCTTATGCTTCCAAACTGTAAAAACCCTCTTCAGTTGAAGAGGCCTATGCGGCTGTGTGTTCCCAGTTCAGGAAAGAACTTAGAACAAAGGCAGACTCTAAGCCAGTTGGATACTCTGAGTTAAGTGCAAGTCCCGTCGTTTATGCTTCCATAACGTATAAACACTCTTCAGGCGAAGAGGCCTATGCGGCCTTGTGTTCCAAGTTCAGGAAAGAACTTAGAACAAAGACACACTCTAAGCCATTTGGATACTCTGAGTTAAGTGCACCTCCCGACCCTTATGCTTCCAAAGCGTATAATCACACTTAAGGTTAAGTCTCCTAAGTGGCAGTGAGAACCAAGGTGAGGAAAGATCTTAGAACAAGGGCAGATGATGAACATGTTGGACACTCTGAGTAAAATTCAAGTGAAGGCTATTATGCTTCCAAACCTCCAAACGCCTTGAAGATGAACACTTCTAAATGGCAGTGTTTTGTAAGTTGAGGAAAGGTGATAGAACAAGGGCGGACTCTAGGCCGACTGGAGACTCTGAGTTAAATGCTCGCCAAGTCGCTTATGCTTCCAAAACGTAAAATACCGCTGAAAACGAAAACGCATTCTTGCATTGTTTTCCCAAATGAGGAAAGAAGTTAGAACAAGGACGGACTGGAGGCACGTTGGATACTCTGAACGAAGTGCACACCAAGTCACTTAGACTTCCAAAACGTATCATCGCTCTTAAGGTGAAGTCTCATTAGTGGTAGTGTGTTCGCAGTTCAGGAATAAACGTAGAACAAAGGCAGACTATAAGCAAGTTGGAAGCTCTAAGTAAAATGCAGGCTAAGGCCCTTAGGCTTCCAAATCGTATAAAAGATCCTAAGGCGAAGAGGCCTATGCAGCCGTGTGTTCCCATTTCAGGAAAGAACTTAGAACAAGGGCAGACTATAAGCCAGTTGGATACTCTGAGTTAAGTTCACGTCCCATCCCCCATGCTTCCAAAGCGTATAATCGCCCTTAAGGTTAAGTCTCCTAAGTGGCAGTGAGTTCCCAGGTGAGGAAAGATCTTAGAACAAGGGCAGACAATAAACATGTTGGACACTCTGAGTTAAATGCAAGTGAAGGCCCTTATGCGTCCAAAATCTCCAAACGCCCTGAAGACGAACACTCCTAAATGGCAGTGTTTTGCAAGTTGAGGAAAGGTGTTAGAACAAGGACGGATTCTAGGCCTTCTGGAGACTCTGAGTTAAATGCTCGCCAAGGCGCTTATGCTTCCAAAACGTAAAATCCTGCTGAATACGAAAACCCATTCTGGCATTGTTTTCCCAGTTGAGGAAAGAAGTTAGAACAAGGACGGATTGGAGGCACGCTGGGTATTCTGAATGAAGTGCACACCAAGTCCCTTAGACTTCCACAACGTATCATCGCTCTGAAGGTGAAGTCTCATTAGTGACAGTGTGTTCGCACGTCAAAAAAGAACATAAAACAAAGGCTAAAAATAAGCAAGTTGGAACTCTAAGTAAAATGCAGGCTAAGGCCCTTCGGCTTCCAAAATGGATATAAGCTCTAAAGGCGAAGAGGCCCATGCGGCAGTGTGTTCCCAATTCAGGAAAGAACTTAGAACAAGGGCAGACTCTAAGCCAGTTGAATACCCTGAGTTAAGTGCACGTCCAGTCCCCATGGCTTCCAAAACGTAAAAACGCTCTTCAGGCGAAGAAACCTATGCGGCCTTGTGTTCCCTGTTCAGGGAGGAAATTAGAACAAGGACCGACTCTAAGCCAGTTGGATACTCTGAATTTAGTGCACAGCCAGGCCCTTATGCTTCAAAAATGTATAAACCCTCTTCAGGCGAAGAGGCCTATGTGGCCATGTGTTCCCAGTATAGGAAAGAACGTAGAACAAGGGCAGACTATAAGCCAGTTGAATACTCGGAGTTAAGTGCGCATCCCGACCCTCAGGCTTCCAAAGCGTAAAATCGCTCTTAAGGTTAAGTCTCCTAAGTGGCATTGAGTACCCAGCTGAGGAAAGAACGTAGAACAAGGGCAGACTATAAGCCAGTTGGATACTCTGAGTTAAGTGCAGGTCCCGTCCCTCATGCTTCCAAAATGTATAAACGCTCTTCAGGCGAATAGACCTAAGGGACCTTGTCTTCCCAGTTCAGGAAAGAACTTAGAACAAGGACAGACTCTAAGCCAGTTGGATACTCTGAATTAAGTCCAGTCCCTTATGCTTCCAAACTATATAAACGCTATTCAGTTGAAGAAGCCTATGCGGTCGTGTGTTCCCATTTCCGGGAAGAACTCAGAAAAGGGGCAGTTTATAAGCCAGTTGGTTACGCTGAGTTAAGTGCACATCCGTCCCTTATTCTTCCAAAACGTAGAAACGCTCTTCCAGGGAAGAGGCCTATGAGGCCGTGTGTTCCCAGTCCAGGAAGGACCTTAGAACAAGGGCAGACTCTAAGAAAATTGATTACTCCAAGTTAAGTGTATGTCCAGTCCCCTATGCTACCAAATTCCTTAACCGCTCTTCAGGGGAAGAGGCCTATGCGGCCGTGTGTTCCCAGTTCAGGAAAGAACTTAGAACAGGGGCAGATTATAAGCCAGTTGGTTACTCTAAGTGCAGGTCCTGTCCCTTACGCTTCCAAAACGTAGAAATGCTCTTCCAGGGAAGAGGCCTATGCGGCCGTGTGTTCCCAGTCCAGGAAAGACCTTAGAACAAGGGCAGACTATAAGCCAGTTGAAAACTCTGATATAAGAGCACGACCAGTCCCTTATGCTTCCAAAACTTAAAAACGCTCTTCAGGCAAAAAGCCTATGTGGCCTTGTGTTCCCTGTTCAGGAAATAACTTAGAACAAGGGCAGACTATACACCAGTTGAATCCTCTGATATAAGTGCACAGCCAGGCCCTTATGCTTCTGAAACGTATAAGCGCTCTTTAGGCGAGAGGCCTATGCGGCTGTGTGTTCCCAATTCAGAACAGAACTTAGAAAAAGGGCAGACTATAAGCCAGTTGGATACTCTGAGTTAAGTGCATGTCCCGTCCCTTACGTTTCCAAAATGTAAAAACGCTATTCAGGTGAAGAAGCCTATGCGGCCTTGTGTTCCAAGTTCAGGAAAGAACTTAGTACAAGAACAGACCCTAGGCAAGTGGGATACTCTGTGTTAAGTGCACGGCCAGTCCCTTATGCTTCCAAAACGTATAAGCGCTCTTCAGGTGAAGAGGCATCTGCGGCCGTGTGTTCCCAGTTCAGGAAGAACTTAGAACAGAGGCACATTATAAGCCATTTGGTTACTCTGAGTTAAGTGAACGTCCTGTCCCTTATGCTTCCAAAACGTAGAAACGCTCCTCAGGCGAAGGGGCCTATGCGGCCTTGTGTTCCCAGTTCAGGAATGAACTTAGAACATGGGAACACTATAAGCCAGTTGATTACTCTGAGTTAAGTGTACGTCCAGTCCCTGATGCTTCCAAACTGTATAAAAGCACTTCAGGCGAAGAGTCCCATGCGGCCTTGTGTTCCCAGTTCAGGAATGAATTTAGAATATGGGAACACTATAAGCCAGTTGATTACTGATTTAAGTGTACATCCAGTCCCTGATGCTTCCAAACTGTATAAACGCACTTCAGGCGAAGAGTCCTATGCGGCCTTGTGTTCCCAGTTCAGGAATGAACTTAGAACATGGGAACACTATAAGCCAGTTGATTACTCTGAGTTAAGTGTACGTCCAGTCCCTGATGCTTCCAAACTGTATAAACGTACTTCAGGCGAAGAGTCCTATGCGGCCTTGTGTTCCCAGTTCAGGAATGAACTTAGAACATGGGAACACTGTAAGTCAGTTGATTACTCTGAGTTAACTGTACGTCCAGTCCCTGATACTTGCAAACTGTATAAACGCTATTCAGTTGAAGAAGCCTATGCGGCCGTGAGATCCCAGTTCAGGGAAGAACTCAGAACAGGGGCAGTTTATAATGTCCCTTACGCTTCCAAAATGTAGAAACGCTCTTCCAGGGAAGAGGCCTATGCGGCCGTGTGTTCCCAGTTCAGGAAAGAACTTAGAACAGGGGCCGATTATAAGCCAGGTGGTTACTCTGAGTTCAGTGCACGTCCTGTCCCTTATGCTTCCAAAACGTAGAAACGCTCTTCAAGGAAGACGCCTATGCCGCCGTGTGTTCCTAGTCCAGGAAAGACCTTAGAACAAGGGCAGACTCTAAGCCAGTTGAATATTCTGATATAAGAGCACGACCAGTCCCTTATGCTTCCAAAACGTAAAAACGCTCCTCAGGCAAAGAAGTCTATGCGGCCTTGTGTTCCCTGCTCAGGAAATAACTTAGAACAAGGGCAGACTATACACCAGTTGAATCCTCTGATATAAGTGCACAGCCAGGCCCTTATGCTTCTGAAACGTATAAGCGCTCTTTAGGCGAGAGGCCTATGCGGCTGGGTGTTCCCAGTTCAGAACAGAACTTAGAACAAGGGCAGACTATAAGCCAGTTGGATACACTGAGTTAAGTGCATGTCCTGTCTCTTAGGTTTCCAAAACGTAAAAACGCTATTCAGGTGAAGAAGCCTATGCGGCCTTATGTTCCAAGCTCAGTAAAGAACTTAGTACAAGAACAGACCCTAGGCAAGTGGGATACTCTGTGTTAAGTGCACGGCCAGTCCCTTATGCTTCCAAAACGTATAAGCGCTCTTCAGGTGAAGAGGCCTATGTGGCCGTGTGTTCCCAGTTCAGGAAGAACTTAGAACAGAGGCACATTATAAGCCATTTGGTTACTCTGAGTTAAGTCAACGTCCTGTCCCTTATGCTTCCAAAACGTAGAATCGCTCCTCAGGCGAAGGGGCCTATGCGGCCTTGTGTTCCCAGTTCAGGAAGGAACTTAGAACAAGGGAACACTATAAGCCAGTTGATTACTCTGAGTTAAGTGTACGTCCAGTCCCTGAAGCTTCCAAACTGTATAAACGCACTTCAGGCGAAGAGTCCTATGGGGCCTTGTGTTCCCAGTTCAGGAATGAACTTAGAACATGGGAACACTATAAGTCAGTTGATTACTCTGAGTTAACTTTACGTCCAGTCCCTGATGCTTCCAAACTGTATAAACGCTATTCAGTTGAAGAAGCCTATGCGGCCGTGAGTTCCCAGTTCAGGGAAGAACTCAGAACAGGGGCAGTTTATAATGTCCCTTATGCTTCCAAAACGTAGAAACGCTCTTCCAGGGAAGAGGCCTATGCGGCCATGTGTTCCCACTTCAGGAAAGAACTTAGAACTGGGTCCGAATATAAGCCAGGTGATTACTCTGAGTTCAGTGCACGTCCTGTCCCTTATGCTTCCAAAACGTAGAAACGCTCTTCAGGGAAGACGCCTATGCTGCCGTGTGTTCCCAGTCCAGGAAAGACCTTAGAACAAGGGCAGACTCTAAGCCAGTTGAATACTCTGATATAAGAGCACGACCAGTCCCTTATGCTTCCAAAACGTACAAGTGCTCTTCAGGGGAAGAGGCCTAGGCGGCCGTGTGTTCCCACTTCAGGAGGAACTTAGAACAGAGGCACATTATAAGACATTTGGATACTCTGAGTTAAGTGAAAGTCCTGTTCCTTATGCATCCAAAACGTAGAATCGCTCCTCAGGCGAAGGGCCCGATGCGGCTTTGTGTTCCCTGTACAGGAATGAACTTAGAACATGGGAACACTATAAGCCAGTTGATTACTCTGAGTTAAGTGTACGTCCAGTCCCTGATGCTTCCAAACTGTATAAAAGCACTTCAGGCGAAGAGTCCCATGCGGCCTTGTGTTCCCAGTTCAGGAATGAACTTAGAATATGGGAACACTATAAGCCAGTTGATTACTCTGAGTTAAGTGTACATCCAGTCCCTGATGCTTCCAAACTGTATAAACGCACTTCAGGCGAAGAGTCCTATGCGGCCTTGTGTTCCCAGTTCAGGAATGAACTTGAACATGGGAACACTATAAGCCAGTTGATTACTCTGATTTAAGTGTACGTCCAGTCCCTGATGCTTCCAAACTGTATAAACGCACTTCAGGCGAAAAGTGCTATGCGGCCTTGTGTTCCCAGTTCAGGAATGAACTTAGAACATGGGAACACTATAAGCCAGTTGATTACTCTGAGTTAAGTGTACGTCCAGTCCCTGATGCTTCCAAACTGTATAAACGTACTTCAGGCGAAGAGTCCTATGTGGCCTTGTGTTCCCAGTTCAGGAATGAACTTAGAACATGGGAACACTGTAAGTCAGTTGATTACTCTGAGTTAAGTGTACGTCCAGTCCCTGATACTTGCAAACTGTATAAACGCTATTCAGTTGAAGAAGCCTATGCGGCCGTGAGTTCCCAGTTCAGGGAAGAACTCAGAACAGGGGCAGTTTATAATGTCCCTTACGCTTCCAAAATGTAGAAACGCTCTTCCAGGGAAGAGGCCTATGTGGCCGTGTGTTCCCAGATCAGGAAAGAACTTTGAACAAGGGCAGATTATAAACCAGTTAGATACTCTGAGTTAAGTGCACGTCCTGTCCCTTATGCTTCCAAAACGTATAAACGCACTTCAGGCGAAGAGGCCTATACGGCCTTGTGTTCAAAGTCCAGGAAAGACCTTAGAGCAAGGGCAGACTATAAGCCTGTTGAATACTCTGATATAAGTTCACGTTCAGTCCCTTATGCTTCCAAAACTTAAAAACGCTCTTCAGGCGAAGAAGCCTATGCGGCCTTATTTCCCAGTTCAGGATAGAACTTAGAACAAGGACTAATGCTAAGCCACTTGGATACTCTGAGTTAAGTGGACATCCAGTCCCTTATGCTTCCAAACTGTAAAAACCCTCTTCAGTTGAAGAGGCCTATGTGGCTGTGTGTTCCCAGTTCAGGAAAGAACTTAGAACAAAGGCAGACTCTAAGCCAGTTGGATACTCTGAGTTAAGTGCAAGTCCCGTCGTTTATGCTTCCATAACGTATAAACACTCTTCAGGCGAAGAGGCCTATGCGGCCTTGTGTTCCAAGTTCAGGAAAGAACTTAGAACAAAGACACACTCTAAGCCATTTGGATACTCTGAGTTAAGTGCACCTCTCGACCCTTATGCTTCCAAAGCGTATAATCACACTTAAGGTTAAGTCTCCTAAGTGGCAGTGAGAACCAAGGTGAGGAAAGATCTTAGAACAAGGGCAGATGATGAACATGTTGGACACTCTGAGTAAAATTCAAGTGAAGGCTATTATGCTTCCAAACCTCCAAACGCCTTGAAGATGAACACTTCTAAATGGCAGTGTTTTGTAAGTTGAGGAAAGGTGATAGAACAAGGGCGGACTCTAGGCCGACTGGAGACTCTGAGTTAAATGCTCGCCAAGTCGCTTATGCTTCCAAAATGTAAAATACCGCTGAAAACGAAAACGCATTCTTGCATTGTTTTCCCAAATGAGGAAAGAAGTTAGAACAAGGACGGACTGGAGGCACGTTGGATACTCTGAACGAAGTGCACACCAAGTCACTTAGACTTCCAAAACGTATCATCGCTCTTAAGGTGAAGTCTCATTAGTGGTAGTGTGTTCGCAGTTCAGGAATAAACGTAGAACAAAGGCAGACTATAAGCAAGTTGGAAGCTCTAAGTAAAATGCAGGCTAAGGCCCTTAGGCTTCCAAATCGTATAAAAGATCCTAAGGCGAAGAGGCCTATGCAGCCGTGTGTTCCCATTTCAGGAAAGAACTTAGAACAAGGGCAGACTATAAGCCAGTTGGATACTCTGAGTTAAGTTCACGTCATATCCCTCATGCTTCCAAAGCGTATAATCGCCCTTAAGGTTAAGTCTCCTAAGTGGCAGTGAGTTCCCAGGTGAGGAAAGATCTTAGAACAAGGGCAGACAATAAACATGTTGGACACTCTGAGTTAAATGCAAGTGAAGGCCCTTATGCGTCCAAAATCTCCAAACGCCCTGAAGACGAACACTCCTAAATGGCAGTGTTTTGCAAGTTGAGGAAAGGTGTTAGAACAAGGACGGATTCTAGGCCTTCTGGAGACTCTGAGTTAAATGCTTGCCAAGGCGCTTATGCTTCCAAAACGTAAAATCCTGCTGAATACGAAAACCCATTCTGGCATTGTTTTCCCAGTTGAGGAAAGAAGTTAGAACAAGGACGGATTGGAGGCACGCTGGGTATTCTGAATGAAGTGCACACCAAGTCCCATAGACTTCCACAACGTATCATCGCTCTAAAGGTGAATTCTCATTAGTGACAGTGTGTTCGCACGTCAAAAAAGAACATAGAACAAAGGCTAAAAATAAGCAAGTTGGAACTCTAAGTAAAATGCAGGCTAAGGCCCTTCGGCTTCCAAAATGGATACAAGCTCTAAAGGCGAAGAGGCCCATGCGGCCGTGTGTTCCCAATTCAGGAAAGAACTTAGAACAAGGGCAGACTCTAAGCCAGTTGAATACCCTGAGTTAAGTGCACGTCCAGTCCCCATGGCTTCCAAAACGTAAAAACGCTCTTCAGGCGAAGAAACCTATGCGGCCTTGTGTTCCCTGTTCAGGGAGGAAATTAGAACAAGGACCGACTCTAAGCCAGTTGGATACTCTGAATTTAGTGCACAGCCAGGCCCTTATGCTTCAAAAACGTATAAACCCTCTTCAGGCGAAGAGGCCTATGTGGCCATGTGTTCCCAGTATAGGAAAGAACGTAGAACAAGGGCAGACTATAAGCCAGTTGAATACTCGGAGTTAAGTGCGCATCCCGACCCTCAGGCTTCCAAAGCGTAAAATCGCTCTTAAGGTTAAGTCTCCTAAGTGGCATTGAGTACCCAGCTGAGGAAAGAACTTAGAACAAGGGCAGACTATAAGCCAGTTGGATACTCTGAGTTAAGTGCAGGTCCCGTCCCTCATGCTTCCAAAACGTATAAACACTCTTCAGGCGAATAGACCTAAGGGACCTTGTGTTCCCACCTCAGGAAAGAACTTAGAACAAGGACAGGCTCTAAGCCAGTTGGATACCCTGAATTAAGTCCAGTCCCTTATGCTTCCAAACTATATAAACGCTATTCAGTTGAAGAAGCCTATGCGGTCGTGTGTTCCCATTTCAGGGAAGAACTCAGAACAGGGACAGTTTATAAGCCAGTTGGTTACTCTGAGTTAAGTGCACATCCTGTCCCTTATTCTTCCAAAACGTAGAAACGCTCTTCCAGGGAAGAGGCCTATGCGGCCGTGTGTTCCCAGTCCAGGAACGACCTTAGAACAAGGGCAGACTCTAAGCCAATGTATTACTCCAAGTTAAGTGTACGTCCAGTCCCTTATGCTACCAAATTGCATAAACGCTCTTCAGGGGAAGAGGCCTATGTGGCCGTGTGTTCCGAGTTCAGGAAAGAACTTAGAACAGGGGCAGATTATAAGCCAGTTGGTTACTCTAAGTGCACGTCCTGTCCCTTACGCTTCCAAAACGTAGAAATGCTCTTCCAGGGAAGAGGCATATGCGGCCGTGTGTTCCAAGTCCAGGAAAGACCTTAGAACAAGGGCAGATTATAAGCCAGTTGAATACTCTGATATAAGAGCACGACCAGTCCCTTATGCTTCCAAAACGTAAAACGCTCTTCAGGCAAAAAGCCTATGTGGCCTTTTGTTCCCTGTTCAGGAAATAACTGAGAACAAGGGCAGACTATACACCAGTTGAATCCTCTGATATAAGTGCACAGCCAGGCCCTTATGCTTCTGAAACGTATAAGAGCTCTTTAGGCGAGAGGCCTATGCGGCTGTGTGTTCCCAGTTCAGAACAGAACTTAGAACAAGGGCAGACTATAAGCCAGTTAGATACTCTGAGTTAAGTGCATGTCCCGTCCCTTAGGTTTCCAAAACGTGAAAACGCTATTCAGGTGAAGAAGCCTATGCGGCCTTGTGTTCCCTGTTCAGGGAGGAAATTAGAACAAGGACCGACTCTAAGCCAGTTGGATACTCTGAATTTAGTGCACAGCCAGGCCCTTATGCTTCAAAAACGTATAAACCCTCTTCAGGCGAAGAGGCCTATGTGGCCATGTGTTCCCAGTATAGGAAAGAACGTAGAACAAGGGCAGACTATAAGCCAGTTGAATACTCGGAGTTAAGTGCGCATCCCGACCCTCAGGCTTCCAAAGCGTAAAATCGCTCTTAAGGTTAAGTCTCCTAAGTGGCATTGAGTACCCAGCTGAGGAAAGAACTTAGAACAAGGGCAGACTATAAGCCAGTTGGATACTCTGAGTTAAGTGCAGGTCCCGTCCCTCATGCTTCCAAAACGTATAAACACTCTTCAGGCGAATAGACCTAAGGGACCTTGTGTTCCCACCTCAGGAAAGAACTTAGAACAAGGACAGGCTCTAAGCCAGTTGGATACCCTGAATTAAGTCCAGTCCCTTATGCTTCCAAACTATATAAACGCTATTCAGTTGAAGAAGCCTATGCGGTCGTGTGTTCCCATTTCAGGGAAGAACTCAGAACAGGGACAGTTTATAAGCCAGTTGGTTACTCTGAGTTGAGTGCACATCCTGTCCCTTATTCTTCCAAAACGTAGAAACGCTCTTCCAGGGAAGAGGCCTATGCGGCCGTGTGTTCCCAGTCCAGGAACGACCTTAGAACAAGGGCAGACTCTAAGCCAATGTATTACTCCAAGTTAAGTGTACGTCCAGTCCCTTATGCTACCAAATTGCATAAACGCTCTTCAGGGGAAGAGGCCTATGTGGCCGTGTGTTCCGAGTTCAGGAAAGAACTTAGAACAGGGGCAGATTATAAGCCAGTTGGTTACTCTAAGTGCACGTCCTGTCCCTTACGCTTCCAAAACGTAGAAATGCTCTTCCAGGGAAGAGGCATATGCGGCCGTGTGTTCCAAGTCCAGGAAAGACCTTAGAACAAGGGTAGATTATAAGCCAGTTGAATACTCTGATATAAGAGCACGACCAGTCCCTTATGCTTCCAAAACCTAAAACGCTCTTCAGGCAAAAAGCCTATGTGGCCTTTTGTTCCCTGTTCAGGAAATAACTTAGAACAAGGGCAGACTATACACCAGTTGAATCCTCTGATATAAGTGCACAGCCAGGCCCTTATGCTTCTGAAACGTATAAGAGCTCTTTAGGCGAGAGGCCTATGCGGCTGTGTGTTCCCAGTTCAGAACAGAACTTAGAACAAGGGCAGACTATAAGCCAGTTGGATACTCTGAGTTAAGTGCATGTCCCGTCCCTTAGGTTTCCAAAACGTGAAAACGCTATTCAGGTGAAGAAGCCTATGCGGCCTTGTGTTCCAAATTCAGGAAAGAACTTAGTACAAGAACAGACCCTAGGCAAGTGAGATACTCTGTGTTAAGTGCACGGCCAGTCCCTTATGCTTCCAAAACGTATAAGCGCTCTTCAGGTGAAGAGGCCTCTGCGTCCGTCTGTTCCCAGTTCAGGACGAACTTAGAACAGAGGCACATTATAAGCCATTTGGTTACTCTGAGTTAAGTGAACGTCCTGTCCCTTATGCTTCCAAAACATAGAAACGCTCTTCAGGCGAAGGGGCCTATGCGGCCTTGTGTTCCCAGTTCAGGAATGAACTTAGAACATGGGAACACTATAAGCCAGTTGATTACTCTGAGTTAAGTGTACGTCCAGTCCCTGATACTTCCAAACTGTATAAAAGCACTTCAGGCGAAGAGTCCCATGCGGCCTTGTGTTCCCAGTTCACGAATGAACTTAGAATATGGGAACACTATAAGCCAGTTGATTACTGATTTAAGTGTACGTCCAGTCCCTGATGCTTCCAAACTGTATAAACGCACTTCAGGCGAAGAGTCCTATGCGGCCTTGTGTTCCCAGTTCAGGAATGAACTTGAACATGGGAACACTATAAGCCAGTTGATTACTCTGAGTTAAGTGTACGTCCAGTCCCTGATGCTTCCAAAGTGTATAAACGCACTGCAGGCAAAGAATCCTATGCGGCCTTGTGTTCCCAATCCAGGAACGAACTTAGAACATGGAACACTATAAGCCAGTTGATTACTCTGAGTTAAGTGTACGTCCAGTCCCTGATGCTTCCAAACTGTATAAACGTACTTCAGGCGAAGAGTCCTATGCGGCCTTGTGTTCCCAGTTCAGGAATGAACTTAGAACATGGGAACACTATAAGTCAGTTGATTACTCTGAGTTAACTGTACGTCCAGTCCCTGATGCTTCCAAACTGTATAAACGCTATTCAGTTGAAGAAGCCTATGTGGTCGTGTGTTCCCATTTCAGGGAAGAACTCAGAACAGGGGCAGTTTATAAGCCAGTTGGTTACACTGAGTTAAGTGCACATCCTGTCCCTTATTCTTCCAAAACGTAGAAACGCTCTCCACGGAAGAGGCCTATGCGGCCGAGTGTTCCCAGTCCAGGAACGACCTTAGAACAAGGGCAGACTCTAAGCCAATTGATTACTCCAAGTTAAGTGTACGTCCAGTCCCTTATGCTACCAAATTGCATAAACGCTCTTCGGGGGAAGAGGCCTATGCGGCCGTGTATTCCCTGTTCAGGAAAGAACTTAGAACAGGGAAAGATTATAAGCCAGTTGGTTACTCTGAGTTAAGTACACGTCCTGACCCTTATGCTTCCAAAACGAAGAAACGCTCTTCCAGGGAAGACGCCTATGACGCCGTGTGTTCCCAGTCCAGGATAGACCTAGGAACAAGGGCAGACTATAAGCCAGTTGAATACCCTGATAAAAGAGCACGACCAGTCCCTTATGCTTCCAAAACGTAAAAACGCTCCTCAGGCAAAAAGCTTATGCGGCCTTGTGTTCCCTGTTCAGGAAATAACTTAGAACAAGGGCAGACTATACACCAGTTGAATCCTCTGATATAAGTGCACAGCCAGGCCCTTATGCTTCTGAAACGTATAAGCGCTCTTTAGGCGAGAGGCCTATGCGGTTGTGTGTTCCCAGTTCAGAACAGAACGTAGAACAAGGGCATACTATAAGCCAGTTGGATACTCTGAGTTAAGTGCATGTCCCGTCCCTTAGGTTTCCAAAACGTAAAAACGCTATTCAAGTGAAGAAGCCTATGCGGCCTTGTGTTCCAAGTTCAGGAAAGAACTTAGTACAAGAACAGACCCTAGGCAAGTGGGATACTCTGTGTTAAGTGCACGGCCAGTCCCTTATGCTTCCAAAACGTATAAGTGCTCTTCAGGTGAAGAGGCCTATGCGGCCGTGTTTTCCCAGTTCAGGAAGAACTTAGAACAGAGGCACATTATAAGCCATTTGGATACTCTGAGTTAAGTGAACGTCCTGTCCCTTATGCTTCCAAAACATAGAAACGCTCCTCAGGCGAAGGGGCCTATGCGGCCTTGTGTTCCCAGTTCAGGAATGAACTTAGAACATGGGAACACTATAAGCCATTTGGATACTCTGAGTTAAGTGTACGTCCAGTCCCTGATGCTTCCAAACTGTATAAAAGCCCTTCAGGCAAAGAGTCCCATGCGGCCTTGTGTTCCCAGTTCAGGAATGAACTTAGAATATGGGAACACTATAAGCCAGTTGATTACTGATTTAAGTGTACGTCCAGTCCCTGATGCTTCCAAACTGTATAAACGCACTTCAGGCGAAGAGTCCTATGCGGCCTTGTGTTCCCAGTTCAGGAATGAACTTGAACATGGGAACCCTATAAGCCAGTTGCTTACTCTGATTTAAGTGTACGTCCATTCCCTGATGCTTCCAAACTGTATAAACGCACTTCAGGCGAAAAGTCCTATGCGGCCTTGTGTTCCCAGTTCAGGAATGAACTTAGAACATGGAAACACTATAAGTCAGTTGATTTCTCTGAGTTAAGTGTACGTCGAATCCCTGATGCTTCCAAACTGTATAAACGCACTTCAGGCGAAGAGTCCTATGCGGCCTTGTGTTCCCACTTCAGGAATGAACTTAGAACATGGGAACACTATAAGGCAGTTGATTTCTCTGAGTTCACTGTACGTCCAGTCCCTGATGCTTCCAAACTGTATAAACGCACTTCAGTTGAAGAAGCCTATGCAGTCGTGTGTTCCCAGTCCAGGAACGACCTTAGAACAAGGGCAGACTCTAAGCCAATTGATTACTCCAAGTTAAGTGTACGTCCAGTCCACTCAGAACAGGGGCAGTTTATAAGCCAGTTGGTTACTCTGAGTTAAGTGCACATCCTGTCCCTTATTCTTCCAAAACGTAGAAACGCTCTTCCAGGGAAGAGGCCTATGCGGCCGTGTGTTCCCAGTCCAGGAACGACCTTAGAACAAGGGCAGACTCTAAGCCAATTGATTACTCCAAGTTAAGTGTACGTCCAGACCCTTATGCTACCAAATTGCATAAACGCTCTTCAGGGGAAGAGGCCTATGCGGCCGTGTGTTCCCAGTTCAGGAAAGAACTTAGAACAGGGACAGATTATAAGCCAGTTGGTTACTCTAAGTGCTCGTCCTGTCCCTTACGCTTCCAAAACGTAGAAATGCTCTTCCAGGGAAGAGGCCTATGCGGCCGTGTGTTCCCAGTCCAGGAAAGACCTTAGAACAAGGGCAGACTATAAGCCAGTTGAATACTCTGATATAAGAGCACGACCAGTCCCTTATGCGTCCAAAACGTAAAAACGCTCCTCAGGCAAAGAAGCCTATGCGGCCTTGTGTTCCCTGTTCAGGAAATAACTTAGAACAAGGGCAGTCTATACACCAGTTGAATCCTCTGATATAAGTGCACAGCCAGGCCCATATGCTTCTGAAATGTATAAGCGCTCTTTAGGCGAGAGGTCTATGCGGCTATGTATTCCCAGTTCAGAACAGAACTTAGAACAAGGGCAGACAATAAGCCAGTTGGATACTCTGAGTTAAGTGCATGTCCCGTCCCTTAGGTTTCCAAAACGTAAAAACGCTATTCAGGTGAAGAAGCCTATGCGGCCTTGTGTTCCAAGTTCAGGAAAGAACTTAGTACAAGGACAGACTCTAGGCAAGTGGGATACGCTGTGTTAATTGCACGGCCTGTCCCTTATGCTTCCAAAACGTATAAGCGCTCTTCAGGTGAAGAGGCCTATGCGGCCGTCTGTTCCCAGTTCAGGAAGAGTTTAGAACAGAGGCACATTATAAGCCATTTGGTTACTCTGAGTTAAGTGACCGTCCTGTCCCTTATGCTTCCAAAACATAGAAACGCTCCACAGGCGAAGGGTCCTATGCGGCCTTGTGTTCCCAGTTCAGGAATGAACTTAGAACATGGGAACACTATAAGCCAGTTGATTACTCTGCGTTAGAGTACGTCCAGTCCCTGATGCTTCCAAACTGTATAAACGCACTTCAGGCGAAGAGTCCTATGCGGCCTTGTGTTCCCAGTTCAGGAATGAACTTAGAACATGGGAACACTATAAGCCAGTTGATTACTCTCAGTTAAGTGTACGTCCAGTCCCTGATGCTTCCAAACTGTATAAACGCTATTCAATTGAAGAAGCCTATGCGGCCGTGTGTTCCCAGTTCAGGGAAGAACTCAGAACAGGGGCAGTTGAAAAGCCAGTTGGTTACTCTGAGTTAAGTGCACATCCTGTCCCTTATGCTTCCAAAACATAGAAACGCTCTTCCAGGGAAAACGCCTATGCCGCCATGTGTTCCCAGTCCAGGAAAGACCTTAGAACAAGGGCAGACTATAAGCGAGTTGAATACTCTGATATAAAAGCACGACCAGTCCCTTATGCTTCCAAAACTTAAAAACGCTCCTCAGGCAAAGAAGCCTATGCGGCCTTGTATTCCCTATTCAGGAATAAACTTAGAACATGGGAACACTATAAGCCAGTTGATTACTCTGAGTTAAGTGTACGTCCATTTCCTGATGCTTCCAAACTGTATAAACGCACATCAGGCGAAATGTCCTATGCGGCCTTGTGTTCCCAGTTCAGGAATGAACTTAGAACATGGGAACACTATAAGCCAGTTGATTTCTCTGAGTTAAGTGTACGTCGAATCCCTGATGCTTCCAAACTGTATAAACGCACTTCAGGCGAAGAGTCCTATGCGGCCTTGTGTTCCCAGTTCAGGAATGAAATTAGAACATGGGAACACTATAAGCCAGTTGATTACTCTGAGGTAAGTGGACGTCCAGTCCCTTATGCTTCCAAACTGTATAAACGCACGTCAGGCGAAAGTCCTATGCGGCCTCTTGTTCCCAGTCCAGGAAAGAACTTAGAACAAGGGCAGACTATAAGACAGTTGAATACCCTGAGTTAAGTGCACGTCCAGTCCCCATGGCTTCCAAAACGTAAAAACGCTCTTCAGGCGAAGAAACCTATGCGGCCTTGTGTTCCCTGTTCAGGGAGGAAATTAGAACAAGGACCGACTCTAAGCCAGTTGGATACTCTGAATTTAGTGCACAGCCAGGCCCTTATGCTTCAAAAACGTATAAACCCTCTTCAGGCGAAGAGGCCTATGTGGCCATGTGTTCCCAGTATAGGAAAGAACGTAGAACAAGGGCAGACTATAAGCCAGTTGAATACTCGGAGTTAGGTGCGCATCCCGACCCTCAGGCTTCCAAAGCGTAAAATCGCTCTTAAGGTTAAGTCTCCTAAGTGGCATTGAGTACCCAGCTGAGGAAAGAACTTAGAACAAGGGCAGACTATAAGCCAGTTGGATACTCTGAGTTAAGTGCAGGTCCCGTCCCTCATGCTTCCAAAACGTATAAACGCTCTTCAGGCGAATAGACCTAAGGGACCTTGTGTTCCCACTTCAGGAAAGAACTTAGAACAAGGACAGGCTCTAAGCCAGTTGGATACCCTGAATTAAGTCCAGTCCCTTATGCTTCCAAACTATATAAACGCTATTCAGTTGAAGAAGCCTATGCGGTCGTGTGTTCCCATTTCAGGGAAGAACTCAGAACAAGGGCAGTTTATAAGCCAGTTGGTTACTCTGAGTTAAGTGCACATCCTGTCCCTTATTCTTCCAAAACGTAGAAACGCTCTTCCAGGGAAGAGGCCTATGCGGCCGTGTGTTCCCAGTCCAGGAACGACCTTAGAACGAGGGCAGACTCTAAGCCAATGTATTACTCCAAGTTAAGTGTACGTCCAGTCCCTTATGCTACCAAATTGCATAAACGCTCTTCAGGGGAAGAGGCCTATGCGGCCGTGTGTTCCCAGTTCAGGAAAGAACTTAGAACAGGGGCAGATTATAAGCCAGTTGGTTACTCTAAGTGCACATCCTGTCCCTTATGCTTCCAAAACGTAGAAATGCTCTTCCAGGGAAGAGGCCTGTGCGGACGTGTGTTCCCAGTCCAGGAAAGACCTTAGAAAAAGGGCAGATTATAAGCCAGTTGAATACACTGATATAAAAGCACGACCAGTCCCTTATGCTTCCAAAACGTAAAACGCTCTTCAGGCAAAAAGCCTATGTGGCCTTGTATTCCCTGTTCAAGAAATAACTTAGAACAAGGGCAGACTATACACCAGTTGAATCCTCTGATATAAGTGCACAGCCAGGCCCTTATGCTTCTGAAACGTATAAGAGCTCTTTAGGCGAGAGGCCTATGCGGCTGGGTGTTCCCAGTTCAGGAAGAACTTAGAACAGAGGCACATTATAAGCCATTTGGTTACTCTGAGTTAAGTGAACGTCCTGTCCCTTATGCTTCCAAAACGTAGAAACGCTCCTCAGGCGAAGGGGCCTATGCGGCCTTGTGTTCCCAGTTCAGGAATGAACTTAAAACATGGGAACACTATAAGCCAGTTGATTACTCTGAGTTAAGTGTACGTCCAGTCCCTGATGCTTCCAAACTGTATAAAAGCACTTCAGGGGAAGAGTCCCATGCGGCCTTGTGTACCCAGTTCAGGAATGAACTTAGAATATGGGAACACTATAAGCCAGTTGATTACTCTGAGTTAAGTGTACGTCCAGTCCCTGATGCTTCCAAATTGTATAAACGCACTTCAGGTGAAGAGTCCTATGCGGCCTTGTGTTCCCAGTTCAGGAATGAACTTAGAACATGGGAACACTATAGGTCAGTTGATTACTCTGAGTTAACTGTACATCCAGTCCCTGATGCTTCCAAACTGTATAAACGCTATTCAGTTGAAGAAGCCTATGCGGCCGTGTGTTCCCAGTTCAGGGAAGAACTCAGAACAGGGGCAGGTCATTAGCCAGTTGGTTACTCTGAGTTAAGTGCACATCCTGTCCCTTATGCTTCCAAAACGTAGAAACGCTCTGCCAGGGAAGAGGCCTATGCGGCCGTTTGTTCCCACTCCAGGAGAGATCTTAGAACAAGGGCAGACTCTAAGCCAATTGATTAA